>NC_137544.1:83754551-84954551 GCF_963082525.1 Nesoenas mayeri | reverse complement strand
CATTTTGCATCCTTTTATGCCTTCTGGGTTACACAGGTGACTCCCAGATCTCTTTTTTCTGAATACTGCTACTTAATTTATGTGCAAAATATTTGAGGAAACCAGAATCAAAATGAGTCCAAAGCAGAAATTGAAATCAGAGGGAGAAATAAATGGAGCAACAATAAATGACTAGAAAAAATAAATAAGAGATCAGCCAACAAAGAAACAAACAGGCTTTTCTATTATTTATACCTTCTGGAATAAAAATAAATTTGCTTTAAGGAGACATACATCAAAATTTTCAGCCAGTGTAAATCTTTACATCATTGCCTCCATTGGGAACAGGGGACCTGTGCAGTGACATATGTAGAAGTGACCACCTTGGCAGCCTTTTCAGCTGGCCGCAGTTAGAAGGACACCACATCTGGGGTGGAGAAGCAAGATGCTGTTCCTCAGTGTGCAGCAACAGTAAAGCCAGGGGTGGTGTTCACCTCAGCCAATTTTTTTACATGACTCGAGGTGGCAGGTGCCTCTAGCAGCTGGTGTGAAAATGCTAGTACAAGATGGGAAGCATGGCTGGCCCAGGCTCTCCTTCTCTACCGCCACAGGCAGTTTTGGCACACACTGAAACATGGCTCAGGTACAAGTGCAATATTTACTGTTGAGGGTAGTGAGCAGCAATTCACATGCCTGAGGTTGTGGAGGTCTAATTGTTGCCTGAGAGACTGCGGGGTTGGGCTGTGTCCCCACAACTGCCATCCTGGGGAGCTGCTCTTCCCCTCTGCCCTTGCTGTGGTCTCCTCGCCTTGGGGAGCAGGTGGGGAATGCACGTGGCTGTGGGCTGGCACATGTTTGTATATGTCTGCATTAACAGGAATTCTTAAGGCATTTTCCCAGAGGGTGAGCCTGCAAGCGTGACTCTTCAGTACTGGCCAAAATGCTTCCCTCCCTGGAAATGTGGATGACCCTGCACCCAAGGGTATGTCTGGTAGCCCATACTTTGTGCAGTTTCATTCCCTACCTGAGAACTCCCTGCAAGGCTGGGTAGAGGGCTGATGAACACGCTGAGGTCTGCTGTGCTCCTGCATCTGCCCTCTGGCAGTGAAGAAACTCTGCTTTGGGGTCAAAAATGTGAGATCACCTCTTTCAGTTTCAGCTTCAGCCTCAGGGAGATGCAGTGTGCATGTAGGAAGCATATACAGGAGGAGCTACTGCAAGGCATCTTGCATGGGCTGATGCATTGCTGTTGCCCTCGGGAGAGCACTTTAGGGTGAAGGGGGAGCTCCAGTGGTGCCAGGCCTTGCCCCGTACCATCTGGGGCAAGGTTCTTGTCGTAGGCTGAAGGAGAATCCCTGGTCCTTGAGGCAGGTAGCTGCCTTCATCCGACAGATGGGGAGATGCAGCACACTCCCACTATCTCTGCAGCCCAGGGAAAATGTAATTTTGGAAATCACACACTAAGGACACTCCTCCTGCCCCAAATGGGACTCCAGCAAGCACTATACAACATGGGCTATAATACAGCTGTCTGCTCCAAGTGTATGCAGCATGCCTGAGTAGATGTTATTTCGTGCTGACCTGATACCATCTGTAAATTTTCTTTGGATAACAGGAGTCAAGGAGCCATTCTCCCAGCTGTGGATGAAGAAAGAGCCAAAAATATGTGTGCATATTGCTTATGCACTGTGGATGTGTTAATGTGCTTTCTTCCCTCCCAGGAATGATGTAGTGTGACAGGGTGGGGATGTGATCAGTCACTGCCGTTACTGTTCCCTTTAGAATAACGATCTTTTGATATTTACTCTTAAACTCTCTCACATATTTTTATTCTATCTTCAACAGGTGTTAATCTCTTTGCAGAAACAGCTGAGCATTTGTCTTTACTCAGCTGTTTTTAATCAGAGCCAAAGGCAGTCCTGAAGCAATCGTAGTATTTCCCTTTTTAAATTGGCTATGAATATTTAAAAGAAAAATGCTGCATTTCTGTGCAGCCTTGGCTAAATGCGCTTCTCGCCTTGCCTCAGTAATACCTGCTTATAATAATGCAAAACCAGCAGGAGGCTGGTTGCTCAATTTTGCTCTTGCAATACACACTCAAATGTCCAGGGGACAAGAAGGAGGGGGAGAGGTGACCAGTGAGCCTGCCCTTCGCTCTGAATTGTTGCAGGGACTCCGTGCTCTGCAGGGTGGTGGGGATGAACAGGCAAAATCCCTGAAAGATGGGGTCATCTGCACAGTGGTGACAGCTATAGAGAAGGGCGGCATCACTGACTTTCATAATTGGAGGTTAGCATACAGTGAAATACCTCTAATACCCTTGAAAACTAATCTTCTGGAGAGCAAAGAATATATTGCATATCTCTGCCACAGAAACACACTCTGCGGGTAAGATCTCGGGCAATGTCTGTGCCTTGCTGGGCTTGCAATTGACCTCAGGGATGCTGCTGCCTCCACTCCCTGCCTGGCGGGTTCATCAGAGAGAAGATCCCTGGACTTCTGGGGTGGCCGTTTGGGATTTGGCCACAAGAATAAATTTCAGCAGACTGTACTGTGCTGACAGTACATCAAATGAGTTTTGACCCTCAGTGTAGCTGACAATGGGAAGATTTTATAAGTTCCATCAGACACTCATGTCCACCATTGTTAAACTTAACTGACTTGCTGTGTGACATGTGCCTTTGAGCATCGTGCTTTAATGACGACAACACTCCTTGGCTCTACCAGAGGAGTATTTGTCTATCTGTATATCTCAAGTTACTTTACAAAGGAAATTCCAGAAACATAAATCCAGGAAATTCACAGTAAATGTCAAACCTGGAATAAATCCAAACACGTACTGTATTAAAATGCGCATACCTAAGAATTGTTGTTTATTTTGTTTGCAAAGCCGAGCATGCTGGTAAGCGGTCAGTTAGGCATTCCCCGCTATTGATCAGTCAGTGTCCCTATGGAAAAACCCTGGAACAAAGCTACCTTGCTGAAACGGTTTGCGGTCCCGTGGCAAACGAAATCCTCACTTTGCTCTTTTTCTCACCGCAGCTGCTCTGCCCCTGCCGTCTGAAATGCCTCCATAGCTTTCCTTAAAGCTGAAATCCTGAGCCAGTCCTAGTGGCTGCAGAGCCCTAGAGCTGTCTGCTAGGCACTGGCCAGGAGAAGGCACTGACCCAGGTGCAGGAGGTCCTCTGGCACTGCCAGGTTGCTGCCTGCCCCAAGACTCAGGAGAATTCCCCAGTTATTTCCCTTTAGCAGGTACCCTGCATGGAAGATGTAGTATGCGGGAAACCAAGGATGGGAAAATTTGTTGTATTCCTGTTGCCTCTCAGTGTAACAGTAGTCCCTTGGGGGTGGTTGCAGACAAAGTGGCTTACAGCACTGCTGAATATGTCCTAATGGGTACACCTATTTCTCCACATCTGGGTTTTTTACACCAAATTGATATGGATGCTGTCAAAACCCCTCCGCCTGCCCTGCCTTCCTTTTTTTTTCTTATTTGACATATTTTGGAAGCATCTATATAATCTTTGTGTTCTATATTAAATTATATTAGTCATTTAAAGTATTATAAAATAAGTTTATATTAATTTTTATTACATTCTGTCACACAGTGAAAAATCAGGTTCCAGGAGTGTCTATTGTTGTTTCATGAGAAATGCAAGGGACCAGGGGGAGGAAGACAGTCTCAGAAAGCCCTGAGAGGCGACTTGAGTGTCATGACCAAAAAAAAAAAAAAGTTACTATTAGAGTAGCAAATGTGGAGAGTCCATTGCTGACATGTGCTCCAGAAAATCAGCAATGTCTCCACTGAGTTTCTGTGTCTGCCAGCAGGTCACCTGCTCCATGGCCACCAGCTTCTCCACATCCTCCTTGAACTGGAGGCCCAGAGCTGGGCAGGGACCTCTGGCACAGCCTTGCTAGTGCTGAGCAGAGCAGGGTAGGGACTTTTTGTGATCTCCTTTACTACTTCCCCATCACTGGCTTAGCTCCCAGCCTGTTTCGCAGTGTAGAGAGAGATATTTTATCTCTCAGTAGAGTGAACTCATCCATATCTGATCCTGGTGCCCATGGGGGAGGCTACATTCCTCTGGAAGTAGGGACTGAAAACAGATTTTTGTTGGTTTATCCCAATCCTACTGCTTGGTCGGAAGAAGGCTGTATTATTTAGAGTAATGGGGTGGGCTGTTGCTAGGGGGTTGCTCAGGAGGTAGTGCATCGCTGCACGCAATATCCATGTTAGAGGAGCCTGGAATAATGCAGAGCAAACTAGTTTGCTGCAAAATGACAGGTTCTGTGTGGGAAGTACAGACATTTGGGCAGGGCTTGTTTGCCCTTGACTGTGAAGCCTGCCCAAGTCTGCTCTCCATGTCGTCATTTACTCATGAGGATCCTGCTTACTAAGTCACTGGGTAAGGGTCTTGAAGGGGCAAGGAGAGAAAAAAAATGTTAACCTTTTGGCAAATAAAGGAAGTAAAGAAACACAGCTAGGAAAGCTTTAAAGAATTAAACAGTATTAGCTTGTTTTCTTCTTCAAGAATTGTTAAACTGGCTGATATAATTATTTCACTTCATTAGTTTGTAGATATTGAAAAAATAGGCAAGGAAAACATGCCTCTCCCATTGAGGCGTTTTTTGTGGCAAAAGTTACTTCTGATCAAGTGTCAAGAGAAACATGTTACTTACTGTATGCTGTCAGAAAGAGAATTTTCCCATTCTTTCCCATCCCCATTTCTGCTCAGATGTACTTGCATATACTACACAAAGTAAGAAATGAAAATTAAACACTGTGGAGAACACATAGGGTTACTTTTCTACAATAGGTGGCCTATTGGAAAAATCAATGTCTGAGTTTCTATTTGGTTCTTCCTCCTCCCCAGATCAAATAAAGCTATTAATTAGTGTTATTCGTGGTGCTGTTGCCCTTTGCAAAATACACTCATTAAAAATACTTCTTGGTTCAAATGGTGTTTCATAAATTGTTCCAACTACAGTTTACAAATGAGATCGAGTTTGAAGAAAAAGTACATAATGTCCAGGAGGTAACCCGACAACACTAAATAGAAAAAGATTTATTTGTAGAACACGTGTAGCACAGTGGCATTATTATACTTCAAGCCTAAACAGTAAAATGAAGAAAATCATTAAGTAGCTATTAGGATTACCTAGAGTGGCTCTGAAGAGTTGGATACCTCATTAAAAAAAGCAGCATTATAAAAGAGCACCAAATTCCCCAGCTCAGCCTGAAGTTCATCAGGGGCCTCACTGCACACACCCGTGTGCGAGTTAAAAAGAGGTCTGATTACACAGCCCTTTGTGCTGGAGAGCTCTGGTCATGCAACACCTCAAAAATGGGGCCGGGGGCAAATTCCCTGAAATCTGTTTCTTTACGGCTTGAGCAGCTGTCTGGAGATGGCTAGACACAATGAACTGCTATACATAATTATTTTACCCATGGCTGAACGTTGGCCAGCTTTGCTCGAAAGCCAACAGCTGTTTAATAGTGTATAGTCACATGCTGTACCAGTCTATTGAGGGAAGGGATAACTATATAATCCAGCTGATGTTTTAGGCCATAGTTTAATAACCCAATTTGGAAGTGAGTCAGGACAGAGAGTGCATCCTGATGGGTTCAGAAATACCACGGGGTTTTTAGTGGCGCCAGGGGTGTCCAGGTGACGTCCTTCACCCAGATGGTGGCTGAGGAGTGTAGTGTCTCAGAGTAATATCCCGATGAATACACAGCATAGGGCTGCTCAACAGCTGTGACACTCCTCTGAGTATCCTTTTCAGACTCAAACGTGTTTCATACAGGATGTCTGAGAGGCTCTGTTTGTCTTGCACTGTATTTGTATCCTTGGCAAGGCTCCTTGCTCCATGTTTTGAAAGCACAAATATGTGTTCTCCAAATCTGGTCAGTGCTTGGTCCTGCCTCAGTCACAAGGGATTAAGGTAGCCAAGGTTATTAAACACTACCCTGTTGCTCTTCCTGAGCAGCAATGACATGCATGACAGCAGTGACCGCAGTCCTGGGAGGGATGTGAGCAAGTCACATCCATGGGCTTCCTGCAGGCTAGTCTCTGTATGGGACCCCAGCCTCTCCCCTGCTGCACCTCCTCCCAGAGGGAGGATGGGGAAGCTGAGAAGGACTGTCTGCCACCCTGTGGCTGCTGTGGATACAAGTCTGGATGCCCTGTGGGCAAGGGGGCAGTGGTGGAATGGCTGCATGCATGCCCCACAGCAACAAGGGGCGTAGGGCAGCAGCTACCTCCTTGGGGGACTGTTTGCCTCTAATAATGACACTTTTTGTCTTTGCTAAATCCAGTTCTGTATTAACTTGTTTATCAAATCCTCATTTTAAAAGTAGTAATGTAAATCAGGTACAGGTACAGCCACAGTTCTCTGCCGTCAAGAACTTCACTAATTTATGACAGTGGGTGCCAAATGCTGCTGTCCTCCTCCTTCCCCTTCTCCTGGTGTTGCACTTGGTCATCAAAGCAAAGCAGAGGAAGGCCAGCCAAGTTTTGAACTCGTTTAACAATGTGATGAATCCTACTTCTAATAAAAGTTTACTATGTCAGTAGAGCCTAAAGGAAGGAAAACCCGATCTTTCTCTCCTCTTTTTCTGCTACCCATTCTGTCTCAAAATTCCTTCCCAAAGCTGAGTGGTTTGAATTATACTCCTGTCCTTCCATCCCAAAAGATGCTGGCTTCAAGGAGGGAAACTGGCTTGCTAAAAGCCCAATACTTATTTCACTTAAAAGGTGCAATGAGCTGCCCAGCTATCAGATGGTGAGTCATGCTGTCAGGTACGGTGAAATCATTAGCCTGACAGAGGAGCAGAGTGAAAGTGGGCTCTCCAAGTGCTGCTTGAAGTTGCTTTCTTTTTTTTTTTTTCCTGACAAGAGAAAAAATAAATTAACCTTCAACAAATGAATCTTTCAGAATAATAAAAAAAACCCAAACCTGTTAATAGAGTAAGAACCATATGCCTAGAAATATGCCTAGAAAGTAACAAAAAATTGCCTTCCAGAATTGCTGTGGAACCATAGTACCCTGTAACACAAAAAGAGACCATGCTTCTCATAAATGATTTTTTGAACTGGAACTATGAAGTATGTTATATTAAAGCAACTTTAATGCTAGTCTAAAACCCAGACTAATTTGTTTTCAGAAATACCTTTGAAAAAAAATGGCATCTTGATAATTCCCTGTTATGTTTACCATCAACTAAGGCTATCATATCAGTGTTATCAGTGTGAATAAAATGTCTTTTCTTCGAGAAAGAGAACTTCAAAACTATGATTGCTGGTTCAGTGTGACAAACAATGAGATAAGACAACCTTCAGCATTGTCATTAAAGAAAAAATATCACCGAATTAAAAGAATAAATTATTCTCCAAGGAAATCCTTTGGACAAATGGGACAAATAGCCCTTATTTTACAGAAGGAACATTTGCGGTTTTCAGTATTTTAAGTTACATTAGCTGATAGTTATAGTTCAAAATAATTTATCCTCTTTCATGTATTTTTTAGTATGGGATAGTTTCTACCTTTACACTCCTGGTCCAGGATCCTGTTTGAAAGGTGATGTGAAAATATAGATTGTGTTTGTCAACAAACAAAACTAAGAGATTTGTCACTTCAACAATGAATTAACTAAAAATAATCGATTAAGCTAGTCTAGGACACCACAAATGTGCATGTTCCTCCACATTTCCAAAGTTCCATAGAACTTTATGTCAATAGAGGTGTTGAGCTGCTTTTAATTGGATGCTGTATGTTCTGTAAGAATGTCTTGCAGGCAGATCTCGTGTTGAGATTGTACCCCTTTACATTAGCATAGAAACGGATGACTTTTGATCTGTTTCATGCAGCATACAGGAACATTTCCACAAAAATCAGGATCCAGTCACTGAATCACACTAGCAAATAATTCGTAACGGAAATGCCCTGCTAGGTTATTCAGTTCTTTCCTCTTACAATGCAAATATATTTCCCTTGGTACATATTTTTTTTTTAATGAAGTACACTCTCGAATGATGCATCATGACCATTTTATCATTTTCATGTGCGTACCATCCCACAGATTCAACTATTAAGTGCCTTACTTATGTCTCATTAATCCTGGCTTTATCTCTTGGCTGTATCCTTGTTATCATATTCTCTAAGAGTTAAGGAGAGCCGTGGGAAAATCTGTTTGTATGAAATGACATTTAGATTTCTCCAAAACCACAAATGTAACATTTCTGAGGTGCAAATATGTTTGGCTAACCTTTCGCATTTGCTCATATTTTGTATTTTGCATTTCTAATCAGAACAAGAGTCAGAAATAGCAAAATACATCAAGAAAACTATTCTTATGGTACTTTGGCAAATAAAGAGAATTAGTATCTTAAGAACTCCCTCTCTATAGAAGGTGCTGAGCATGTTTTGAGAACCAGAAGGAAAAGAAATGAATTTTGTGTTCTTCTGAATACCCATGGAATTATCCTAAGTAGTCTTTCATTTGATAGGCTGCTCCCGATATGGTGTACATTTAATAAAACCTGTTCTTCAGAGCAAGCCTGAAAAATGGAAAAAAATACATCTTTAACTACAGACATGAAGATTATTCAAAATAAACTTTATTCTTTTCATTTGGTGATTCTCATTTGACAGAGGATTCTTGGAGGATGAAGATCTACTAATAGTACTAGATGATACAGTTTAGAGAACTAGGAAATTACTGGTGCACTTTCTTGATAATTTAGCAAAGTATTTTGACAATCTTTCTATGTAAGGTAGCTATAGTCCTAATAATTCTAAATAAATTTCCTTAATAGGTGAGGAGCCCTGTGCTATGCCACAGGGAAAGAAGTGCCCAAGGTACAGGATCAAGCAGGCATAGGAGTCATCACCTGGAGCTGAGAGGCGTTTCAGAAGGGCCTTGCCAGGGACACCAGGTGGATTTTGTGGCTGCTCACTGAGTCACACAGTCACTAAGAGTCAGCAGAAACAGGTGTCAGCCACGCAAGAGTGTGGCTCACGAAGAGTAAAAAAGGACTGTTGTCAATGGCTTTGTACACATTATGAAAAATACAGCTTTATTTAGAAATCCCACAGCTTTTCTGTGGGCAAAACAGCTATTAATTTCAGGTCTGAGTAGTAACTCCAAATTCAGGTCCTGTCTCTGAATTATTCATCAATGCTAGCTTTATTTCTCCATCTCCCTGTGAATGTCTTGTGATTCTGGAAACAAGGGATTTGATATGCCGATGTCCTACCTAACCCTCAGTGCAGAGGGCTGCCTTTCATCTCTCTCCTGAATGCAGCTGCTCACTGGGAGGTGCTTGGACACCAATTCTTGTCCTTTTGTCCAGCCATACTTTACAGTGAATAAGTTAAAATGCAATGGGGTTGTTAATTACTTTTTCTGCTCACTGTATCCTTATTTTTAATTTCATTGTTGGCAAATGATCTGTCTGTTCTTTTGTGTGTCTGCAGAGCTGAAAAGCCATTCCTCAAATTGTTCCCAGGTGAATAAATCAGCAAGTGGCTACTTCCTAGGCATCTGATGATACTCCACAACTAATTACATCTATTTCAGGAGGTGTAAATCAGGAAGGATTTTTCTTATCAAGCACTTTACAGCTGCATACCTGAAAACTACAAACAGAAGAAAATGCTTTTATCCCTGTCTGACCAGTGAAGGCTCTTTTTTGCTTATTTTATCTGTACCTCAGGTGTGTGCCTTGTAGGTCAGATTAACATCCTTGTTGTTGGCCTAGCTGACAGGGACTGTCATTATCCATGTTCTGGACACTTCTGGGTTGTGGACAAGTTCTGCAAGCAACACAGTTTATTATGTTTAGTTTACAGCTGGACACACTGAGTTATTACATGATGCAGAAAATCAATTAGACAACTGGGAGACCTGACTTAGGCTGTGCTTGATGATGACACCTTTGCTTTTGGTCTGAGCCCCCTATACAGTCATAGGAACTATATAAAGCCATAATAATTCACAGATGAAGGGCACTGTTTTTGAAATTATATAAAATGGACTTCTACTCCTAAGTTTGAAGAGGAAAAAGTGCTCTCCAGTCCAGTAATGTTTTTGCCAGCATTTCATGGAGAAAACCAATTGCTACAGGCCGTTACTCTTTTTGTTGTTGTTGTTTTTTTCCCCAGGGTTGTACAGCCCAAGAACAGGGAGCTGGCAAACTAAAACCAGTAGATGACAGAAAAGTGTGTGGAAACATCTAACCAAGCTGATCAAGCCCTGGAAAACTGGAAGAGGGGCTTCAGAGGGCTTTGGAGAACAGGCAGGGATTTTCCTTGCCTGTGCAATAACACTCTGGTGGTCTGTCATAATTTGAAAGGAAGGTGAACTTCATATCTCAACAAAACTATTCCTACCTTTCCCATTTCCTGTTTTTCTCATCTTCTAATTAATGAGATTCCATGCCGCTCATTCAACATTTAGGTTACCTTAGTAATGTAATATAACCCCATGTGGTTATTATGAAATCTGGAAGACTTATTTAAATGTTAATAAGCCAAACTTCTCCAATATGCTGTTTGCTCAGTGTCCCAATATGCAGCTGCCTGTCTTCCATTCAGTCTTCTACATTCATGTGCATATATACCCCCTTTTTTGAACTTGATTTAGGTACATAAATGAGATGGGTGTTCTCATGAGATGACAGACGCTTTTGTATGTTTGCAGAACCACAGTGGAGGCTTGCTTTATTTTCCTAGTCAATCTAGGGAAATGGGAATGCAAATTATTACTAACTTCTTTTTGGTGTTTTCATGTCCAGAAAACTATTCGCAGGAGAATTTGCTTTGATAATGAACTCTGAACAAAATTTTCTGGTCATCAAAAAATAAAGAAACCTGGCATACAGGAGGTAAAGAGACCAGGTAATAGCAGGCTGATAGGAAGAGGAAGGGCTGATGTTAAAACATGGAAAATTTCCTTTGCCCTCTAACTTAGTTGAGGGGACACTCTTTCACCAGGATTTGCAGTATACCATTGCTTTACTATTGGTTTATTGCTATTGTCTTTTGTTTCTTTTTGTTCTGCCAAAAGCTCTCAGTATATAAGCACAAAGTTGAAAGTCCTGCAGTTATCAAAACTACAATTTGTTTTATAACTTTTCCTATTGGGCAGAGACATTTTATTTCTTCTCAGATTAATTATGCAGTTTAACATTCCCTTTGTTATGCCAGTAAAAATTTTGGTGGAGTCATGTTGAAGCGTGGACAAATTAAATGAGAAATCAGCAAGGGCAATATCATGTCAGGAATTCCCCAGTGATCCTCAGACCAGGATGATTAGTTTCTGCAGCATGACCCCAAATGAAGGGATCAGTGGTAGTGGGGATGAAGGATTTTAACTATGCAACCATCCAGGAACACAAGAAGGCAACAAAGGTGGGTTTTTTTGGGTGTGTTTTTTTGTTTGCTTGTTTGTTTTTCTTTTTGTGGTTTTGTTTTGTTTTGTTTTGTTGTTGTTGTTTGGTTTTTGTTTGTTTTGTTTGTTTGTTTTATTGAAATGCAAAAGGCAAACCAGTAAACTCTGGTTGTGGGTTAAATCCTAACCAGCAGGGCAGAGCAGGCTGCAAATGCTGCCAGGGAAGGAGGAAGGGATGGAGCTCCTGACTTTTGGGGTGAAAAGGAGGAAAAGCAGCAAAACAGAGACCACAGGCAAGAAGAAAGTCAGATTCAGCTGTGTCAGAGGCCAGCTTGCTGAGATCCCCCAGGAAAAAAATCTGGCAAAAAGGAATTGAGGTGAGTTGGCTGTTGCTTGCAGAAAAAGTACGAAGAGCACAGCTGCAAACCATCCCTGTGTGAGGAAGAAAAAGAAGGGTAGCAAGAGACCCACTGGCTGAATTGAGACCTTCATGCTGACTCAAGCCCAAGAAGGGTTTGTACAGAAATTAGAAAGTAGGTGGAATTACTAAGTATAGAAAGTTAGTACAGACAAAATAAGAAATCTCTACACTAAGGTTATGAAGTTACAAAGACCACTTTGGAAATTAGCAAAAATAGGATCTGTATAAACCACACCACAAGGAAAAAAGATTGTACTTGCCTCACCCTGTCCCTTGATTATTTTTTTCTGTTGTTCTTGAATATTTACTGAACTTATTTTTTTTTACTTTCTCATGTCCCTGCCCTTTTTAAAAAATGGAACATTTCCTGTCACATTACTATGTTAGTTTGGGAGCAATGGAACAGACTTTGGCAAAAAAAAAAAATCCAGAAATGACAAAAACAGTGAGAAAAAACAGGACTCTTAGTCAAAAATCCCATAGGAAGTTGGGTTATTTAGATCAAGAGCCACTTGCAAAAGCAGTGCTCCTTTATAATATACCCTCTGAAGGGCTGAAATGTGCAATGTTGACCCCTTATAAAATTTCCAAATTCCCAAAACATCTGAAATGCAGACATAGTCGAGCAGCTTAAAACTCCCAGCTGTAGCAAAAGCCTGGGACAGACAAAGCCCCCAACCAAGCGTGCTCCTAGGGTACATACATGAGAGAAGGGATGAGAAAAGATGTGCTCCCAGGGACTTCAGTCTCAGCTGAAGTGTGAGCCCTTTCTCAGGGAGCAAACGTTAGGGTTTCTTAGTGCTGTTGCCCAGCCATCTGAGCGACCAGCCCCATCACCTGGCCCAAAAAGGGAATTCAATTGAGACAGAGTTTAATATTTCCAAGAACCAGCTCTGGGTGCTCCCACCTGTGATCTGTGAGCTCCTTTGTGGCTTTCATCTGCTCTGCAGTTATCTTACTTTCTCACAGCCTTCAACTGCATTCTTTTCTCTCCTGACTTGCCTTCACCCCTTCTCCACTGTAATGACTGCCTCCTCTGCTATGCTTGCTTGTCTCATTGTCTTCAGCTTGTCTGGGCTTGTCTCTCCTAGATGCTTTATTTATTTATTTATTTATTTATTTATGGCATCATATATATTATCTGCTTTCATCCTTCACCTTAGGTACAACTTACATTTCTGGTTTTTTCTAAGCAGTTTCTTAGCAGGTAAAGCAAAGCTCAGTGGTAAAAGTTCACACCCTGTGAAGGGAGGATAGATTCTTCCCAGGTATGACTATGCAATCATCATCAGCTCCAGTGAGGGGGAGAACTTCAACAGGTGCCTTGTTTAATAGTAGGGCAGGTTCTGAAAGCATATATTTGGATTCAAAGTCAGCACAGAGACTTGTATGCTTCTCATCAATGATATTTCAAAATCTTACTTGTTATCAGGCCACTTTTTCCAGTGTTCTGGTTAGAACAGGTATTTATGGGATTTTTCGTCATTTCTTGGTGTCTGTGTAAAATAATCTATTCATGCCATTTATTTGAAGAATTTGGGGACTGAGAAAATATTTTAAACTATTATCACATCAATGGCAGTAAAACTGACACAGAACCTGTGATCAGGAGTCTTTGTTCTGTTTTTATGCTGTTTTTTATTTTAACAATAACATAAAAAAAAAATGCCTGCAAGTGGATTGTTACAATGGAAACTTCCTTTCCTCAAACCTTCAGAGCTTCTAATTATGTCTCTCTAGTAGCACATGTTAAAACCTGGTCATTTATATCTTGATTACTTTTCTACCTGTTGTGGGAAGGGGAAGAAAAGTGTCATCAAGTGAGTTACCCATCCTGGAAATGTAACAGTGATTTGAGTTAGGGCAAACACTACTTTTAAATGCACCCTGGCCTGTTCCTTCAAACACCTCATTGCTTGCTCATCAACCTGATCTAGTGGAAGATGTCCCTGCTCATTGCAGGGGAGTTGGACTAGATAACCTACAAAGGTCCCTTCCAACCCAAACTATTCTATGGTTCTGTTGTTAGATACTTGCATGTATGTGAGTGTATGTTTATTTAAATAAAGTACGGATGGTTTGTGGAAACTTGCATTCAGCTATACATTCATTTATCCAGATATGACAATGCTATTCGCGTAATTCTTGATTGCAGTAATACAGCTGCCTAAAATAATAATAAAAAATCTAGGAGGGAGAAAAGTGAACAGGGAGAGTGCTACCTGATGACCCTCTAGTGATCTGGTTGATGCCCTTGGCTAAAATTAGAAGATGAAAGAAAAACAATTAAGCTGTTTTTTCACTTGTTAGAGGCTACTGAGCAGGAGGCTATCACAAAATGGAAACAAACCCAGCCCTAGGCACAAAAAAATAGTGAGGAAGTGAATAGAAAACGATGATAATCCAAACTGGTGCAAAACCCAGGTTCTTAAGAAACTGTCTTGCAACACTTTTATATCATTATCAGTTTGAGGAAGAAAAACAATTCACAGTTAAAACAAATACAAACTAGTAAAGAATTTAGTTTGTGACTTCAGTTCATACTTGTATTACAATGACATGACACCCTAATAATCTCCTGTTGCTTGAAGAACACTTGTAACATGGTTTCTTGTAACTTTCACACTTATATATTCCTCTGGAAATGTTTAATCATTTTATGAATCTCATTAAAGTATTTAAATAGAATATTAGTACAAAACATTAAAAGAACCCCCCAAACAAGTCATCAGCTTTGAATTAAATTCTTGGGCTTTTTTTAATGCTGTACATATTCGCCTTTTCCTTTTAAAGTGTGTGTGGGTCCTGATCATCGTGTATTTCCTTGTTTTCTCTAAGTCTCTGCTAGTATTAGAGAAATAAATGAATCTACAAATTGCTGTTATAATAATAAGAGTATATTGCTCCATATGAAGCAGGGTCCCTGTTGTCCTACCGGTGCTCTTTGTCAAATGAAAGAACACACTTTATACTACTATATTCATTAAAATAAGACTAACACTGAGTTTGAATCGAATATTGAGCAATACACAAACGCATTTTACAAAGGAGTCCTTCTCTTTCCAGAGGCAGGATGGACAAAAGGCAGGCAGCGTCAGTGGGTGAAATGGCAGCTAGTCTGAACCACAACTGATGCTCCAACCCTGAAGCCCTGTGGTTCACTACTAGGTCATTTGTCCTCTCAGGGTAGCAGAAACGTGCCAAAATCTCTGGGCTTGATGGCAAAATCACACCTTGCAATAATCTTTCTTGCCTTACCTGGTTCTGCTCTAAAACTGTTAGTCTTCCTTAAATTATCGCCAACCTATCTTTTTTCTCACTCTTATCCAGCAATCAGATGTATTTCCTCCATGTCTCACCTGGCCTAATGTATTCTTCTACTTTTTGCGCCTGTCTCCATTTTCACCCCTCTCAGCTGCTTCTTACTTTCCTCTGCCCTACCACTGGTGGGACAGCATACTATTGGCAGCATCTCTGTGCTGTCTCCTCGTGTAACCTCCTGCTCCCTGATGGCTCCAAGCTCCAGCACCTCTATTAACCTTTCCTGACAAGATCGGCTTCCTGTGCCTTTCCTCCATGAAATGCCTCTTAACAAGGGAAAGGATGGGGACATTTATTTTCCCCTTGCTGTCGAGTCTGCTGCTACCTCTGTGAGCCTTTGGAGGCTGGAGAGGCAGAATCAACCCTCCCCCTACACTTTTGGGGATACTGGCTCCCTTTCATATTTTTTTCAGTTTATATGTGATCCTTATTCCTCAGATTCTCCAAGCATTAAAGCGACTTGCATTTTTACGTGGAAGATTCCGGGATATTGTCCTAAGACTAGAAATATTAAAGGCTTTGCACAAAACTTATTGAAAAGCCCATGGGATTTCTTTTGTTCTTTGAAAACACTCAAGATCTAGTCTCACCTTTTCCAAGTTTTTGGGATTAAGTTGTTTGCAGTGCTGTCCTGTATCTTCTGGAATGCATGCCTTCAAAAATGTGACCCATATTGTTTATGATAGATGAAAAGGTAAAATGAAAGGAGTTTCAGTCAGGTTTGTGTGTGACAGGGAACTGCTACAAGATACTTTGGAAATTGGCCTGGAGTGAGGATAATTTCCATAGTTTTGTTAATTGCCTTTGCCTTTTCTACACACTTTGCTAATTTCTTAGGCATGCTTTCTCTCTAACATTGATAATTTGCTCAAAACTTGGCCAAGTGACAACATTGCATGGGCAATTTAATCACGTTATTTTAAATGAAACTTAAAATTTCTGTCTAGCCTAATACTGTGGTAGGAGAAAAAAGAAATATTTGAGCATCCTTTTAGTAATGGGTAAATTAACTTCAGCTCAACTGCAGAAACATTTTTTAGATTTTTTTTTTTTAAATATTTATTTCATGGGATTTACAGCATGGAAAATCAGGATCTAGATTCTCTTTCCGAATAATGACTCCAGTGGAATAATTCAGAAACTATTTTGTGTAGCTGAGAGAAGAATCTGATCCTTGTATTTCCAGTGGATTGTGCACTGGCAGAGAAGAATGGGAATAAAAGAGAAAAACAGACTCAATTTACTAACAATCTGCATGACACAATTTCCATAAATTTTGTTAATAGAGCAATTTATAAAAATTGTGGTAGTATATTAAGGAGAGCAATTTACAAAATCCATTTAGAATAATAAGCTGAACATTGCTGGCAATGCAGCTATATTTTCCAATAGTGTTTATGTATAAAACAAATTGCCTGCCTGGTCTCATTCACTCTACGTTGTGTTAATACCAAGTACAGACAAGTGCAAATAATGAAATACTCAGATTTTTTGTTTATCTACAGATTGCTTTGATGGTCACCAAATATTTTAGAGGTATTAAAATTTGTTAGGTGAAGAAGATTTTTCAGCTGGACCATTGTTGAGGTTTTCTTATTTGTGAGAATTACTGAAAAATTGTTTTCTGAAACTGTTTAGCTTGTCACCCATATAACTCAGCATATGAAATGAATACATTAGAAGCACACTAAAATACTCTCAGCTAAGTGAAATACTTTAAAATCCATTTGAAGTTTAGTTGTCGCTCTCCACAAATCAGTGAAGATTTAATAGTGGATGCTATGGTGAAGTTTTACATGGCTGACACTGCACAGGGATTTAATACAAATCCTTAACAGACAAAATAAATGAAAAGGTCGCAAAATATGATGCTATATCCCACATAAGGGATAAGTCAAGCCCTGCAGTTCCTCAGCTCCTGCGCATGGACTGCCATGGAAAATGGCCGTGGCGTCGCAGGTAGTTGGGAGGAGCAGGACAACATGGAGAAATCTTGAAGGCATCTGAGTTTGGACCCCAAGTGCAAGGGGTTTCGCTTGGCTGAGTTCAGAACCAGCTGATGAGCTTGCTTCACACCACCAGCCCTCTGCTACCTCCACCTCACTTGCCTTCTTCTCCCGTAGCACCTTCCTGCAGTGGATGGCGCCCCTCCGCTAAGCAGAATGGGCTGTTACGTCTGGCTAAAGGTGGCCAGAAGGTACCGCAAAGCATTGTGCAGATGCAGCTGCAGATTTAGCTGAAAAAGCCAAGAAGAGGTTGTGGTGGGGACAAATCCATCTACCACTTTCAAGACACCTGTGTGCACAAGATGATCCCCAAGGACCTGCATGTACACTTTCCCCCTTGCTGAGCTCCAGGGTGCCTAAAGCTCACCCCACACAAGGACTGCCCCATGGTTTGGGTGAGTTAGAGGTTGAAAGTGGCCCTGGACTCATTTAAAAGAAAAGCATAGAGGCAGTACTGAGATTTTCTTTCACGTTGGTTTAGCAAGGAACAGCAGGGCAGAGGAACAAAAGTGGGAATCAAGGTGTGTTGACGTGCACACATGTGGATACTTAAAATGTGATGTTGTGCTCCAGGGGTGGTTTACTGCTTCCCACCTCTGACGCATCAGGTTGGTGGAGAAGAGTCTGGATCTGCAAAGGCCTCCAGGCAATGTCTTGTCCCTCCCTGTAGGGAAACTGCCCGTACAGAATCTCTCTGCTTATGGGAGCAGTCTAACTTGCTCTTTAGCATCCTCTCCTGGGGGGGTCTGCGCAGCTCTTCCTTGTAGTTTGCACATTGTGCTACCACAAGGCAAATAATTTAGTTAGAGCCCTGGGGCAAGGAGCAGAGATTCACTACATGCTTCTTAGTGGCTTTGTGGTGATTTACCTTTAAGGAACCCTAAATCTGCTTAAAACTGTGCAAGGGATTTATTTTTAATAATAAGATAACACTGAAATATTATGGGAGTAGTCTTCATTCTCACACTGTTATAAAGAACCCTACATCCAACTCCACAAATATCAAACACCTCTATTTTCAGTAGAAAATTTAATTTAATTCTTTTTAGAAAGCATTGTTCAGTTTACTTTAACCAAGTGGCAGAATAGACAACTAGTCCCTCACAGTTCAGAATAATGAAGACAGATGTATTTGCATATTCTTTTAAGGCACAACTGAGAGTGGACTTTTCAAGATAGCATTTTTAATAGAAATTAGAATAATTTGTGAGCCAGTACATACGCATGAAAAAAAAATCCTACTAGACAGTGACATGAAGAAATACATAAAAGCAGACTTTTTAAACACATATTTGATTTTGTAGTTGGCAAAACTTTGTAACACTGTTTTTGAACACTGAATAGTGCCAGTTTATCAATTAATTATTTCTAAGCCTACAAACACATGGCACTCCTGCAACATCTATTTTCATGCCAAGAGAAATAAAGTATCCATGTACCTTTAGAAGCAGTCTCCGCTCTTCCGCTGCCTGCAAGCTTATTTTATTTTGACTTTTTCTTCTCTTACACTTTGGTGCTTAAGAGTTTTCTGGGTTGTTAGCTTTCCTGTCATCGCCACCACTGGCTCCTGACAATGACTGATAAGTGGACATCCCTCCAGTCACTGCTTTCTTCACATAGGGTAGTGCACAAGGGGGTAACAGAAATCAAACCACTTGCACGCTCTGCACACAGTGACATGGTCTCCTGTATCCAGGTGTACACCAGACACATAACCTGACAAAGAATGTGAAGATAAGACAAGGATGTAGTGGGATTTTCTTATTAAGGCAAGATGTTATCTTAATATAACATTGAAGAGAACATAAATATATTGCTAAAGACTACAGTTTTCAAAGAGAAAAAACCTAGGACCTGTCCTGTCTTGGACTGTCAAATCAGCTACAGAAAAAAAAAATAAGATCATGTACATTATGTGTTTAGTCAGTGCATTCATTTGAGAAAATATGTTATACAGTTAAGAGACTTATTTTCTCTGTGGTGAGATTTACAGAATGATCCGACTATTATGGAAGCTTCTGATACAGTGAGGCACATTTTTCCTGATCACAGTGCTTTTTCAGCCAGTTAGTGGGCAAAGGTATCTGAATGGCCTAAGAAGCTTGGGCACTGTAAGTTACAGAAACTATAATTAGTAATCTGTGGGTAAGACTACTGTTAATACTGAAGTGTCCTAAAGTTCATATCAAAGTACCTGCCTGAAACAAGCTGTGACAATGGGTCTTAGCATGTCCACAGGTTACAGAAGAAATAAAATGAGGATAATACATCCTTTATCTAGAATTGTTTCGGGTAAAAGATGGGTGTAAGAATCTGAGTTCTTGGCATTGTGTGGGCCTGGTCATGGGCAGAAAAAGTTCAAGAAAGAAAGTATTACAATAAGTATTAGATTTCAGGTCCATTGATTTAGTCCATAACCTTTGCAGGAGGCTGAGGTACTTGTGACAAAAACTCTCTCTCTTTGTTTGGTGTTATTTAATAGAAGCCTGAACAATAATGTTCTTGTACCTATGAACTGAATTGCAGATAAAGCTGCACCTTTGCTACACCATAGTCTAGAAAACTAATCAGATGGTACTGAAATATCTGTTTTGATAATGTCATTTGGTTAGATAACAGCGTATTGAGCATAGGGCACTCAGCCAGAAAGCAGAGTGCTGATTTCCTATGGATAACCTAAACTGAAGAAATTGCTCTTTGCCACTTCTGGGTTGAACACACACAGTCTGTTCTTTTAGTTGTAGATAGATTTTGGCCTCAAGGTACCCTCAAAGCACTACATGAAAGGCAGATTCCTTTACTGGTATAGCCCTGCAATAGCCAGGACAGTCATATTTTCTGGCTAGGTAACAGGACATCTGAGCTCAGGATCTCATACTGACTGTAAAAATATTCCAAGGATTTGTTGGCTCTTGCTATATGAACAATATACTCTTGAGAGAGGATTGGAAGTCAGGCAACCACAAGATACTAACCATACCAAAAGTTGCTAATTATTTTAAGTATTTGAGGTGGGATTTCCCACTTTTAGTGGGTCAATGAATTTCTAAGAAAAATAATTGATTCAGCTTAATTAATTTCAACAGGTAAGATGTACAGAACTGGTAGATGGTGTGGCAGAGAGTAGTTTTAGGGAGAGTGACTTGCCTTGTGGCAGCATGACCAGGTACTCCAGAAGTGCAGCTTTCAGTCTGAGTTCTAATAGGCTAGGATAATGTTACGAGGGGACAGAGAGTATCAGGTCCTACCCCCATACTGTAGATTAGAAAATGTGAGAGCTCACACACGTGATGCAGCTCTAACCTTTCTCTTGGAGAAGGCATGGAGGGTATGGTTAGCCAGTGGTTTCCTTTAGTTAATAGTTTAGTTAATAGTGCTGTGATCCTCTTCCATGAAGGGGTGCTTTGGGAAAGGGACTGCAGATTGATAGGCTATTTTGTTTTTCAGTGAAAGCATGATTTCTCTTGATTTTCTCCTACTAAAATGATAGCTTAATGGATATGGTGATAATTGCTGCTAGCTTTATGTTTATAAATGGTTTAAGAGCTTGGCCAAGTATTTGTAGGAGTCTTTGTCTTATCAAGAGGAATAAAGGACTGCTTTCTATAAAATCTAATAGAGTTGACTGTGGGGGGCAGGTGGTGATAGACATGGTGGTGTAGGTGGAAGGAGTATGAACCCAGTCATGACGTATGCAGCATGGTGTTGTCAGATCAGAGAGAAAAAAACTCCGTTTGTTCTTAAAAGAAGGAAACACAGCCACAGTGTATATCTCTAGTTTCCAGAAAATCTGAATTCTGCTTTGAGCTCTCAGAGACTTCTGAAATAGCTCAGGGAATACTTTGTTCTGAAGTATGTAGAAAATAGATTTCCGAGACAGGAAAGTGTCGTGAACTTCTTATCAGATAGAGTGACCAAGGGAAGAACAAATAGGGAACTTCTGCCAGATGCTTCAACTTGTTACAAGAACAAATAGCATAAATTATCTTTCTGTAAGCAGGTACTGAAATAATGGCCAAACTATACCGGGATGTGTGGAAGGGTGGTAGCCTTCAGAGCAAGCATACACACGCAGCTACAGATGGGGAGTTTCTAGCAGGTGATGAGACAGAAAGGCATAAGGCTGATGCATGCTGAAGACATGGGGGTCTGAATGAACATGATATTCCAAAAACATGAGAGGTTCAGCACTGGAAATGAGGAAATTACTACAGTAATGACCAAAGTCTCCCAAGGGATGTTGGCACCTGTGACATCTCCTTGGTACCCCATATTCCTAAACCTGCTCCTTTCCCCTGGGACTCCCTTTGTAGAACCCCTGCATTTATTTCTGGGATAGGAGCTCCTGTGTGCTTCCCAAGGGCTGTCCTGCCAAGCCTTGCCATGGTCTGGTAGTGGGTTTTCTGTGCTAGTGTCAGTGGTATGCTCTGGGCTGAGGAAGACAAGGATGTCCTTGCTGCTGTGAACTATGTGTGCAGTACTGGGAGCTGCAATCACTCATCTCAGATGTATCTGGCTACTTGGCTCATGTTTCCTATTAATGCAAAATAATAAAAATATTATTATTATGGAAGTCAGGCTCAATGGCACCCTGAAATAATGAGGGAAAATTCTTGGCTGCCTAACAAAGTCCTCTTCTGAATAGCATAAAAGTATTTTTTAAATTTTAGTTACTGTTTTATTCCGAACACAAAATGTGCCCTGGAAGTAAAGGGAATGTGTTGTTTTGCAGTGACTCAATATCACATTAACTCAGGAATTCTTTTTAATTTCTAGAAGAAAAGACTCAGTTCAGGATTTGAGAAAAACAAACCAAGAGCAACAACAGCAGAACCACCATGAAATACCACACTGTCATCTTCTGGATTTCTGTGTTTTTATTGAGTTCTCAGCACCTTGAATTTAATTGACAATCATCAGCAATCTCGCATCCTTTCCCTCAGCTATAAATTCTCCATGTGGCTAGCAGGTAAAAGTTTCAATATATATATATATATATTTTTTTTTTTTTTTTTCCCCCTTATTTTTCCTCCTACTAAACAGCACTGAAAGTCCATCCCCACATCAGAAGTGCTGCACGAGCATTGCTGCAGCTGAAGGGTGAGCAGGCACTGCTGGTGGAGCCCTTCCACAGAAATTCTGCTGGTATGCTGCCTCTCAAGGTGATCTTGGCTAGAGCCACGTTAAATGCAGAAGACGGATTATTTTCAGCTCAGACATGGTGGTCTGAACCTGCAATGACTCCATTGACTTCAATCCCATTTTGGCCATGCCACTCTGCAGAAAGAGGTACAAGGTACAGGTTGAGACTGACTGTAGAAGGGCAGTGGGGTGCCAGCAAGCCTGTTTATCAAAGGTTATGGCTGATATACTTCACTGTTCAGTGCATTTTGTCTTCCCTGCAAATGCTTGCTTGAATTAACTCTGTGCAGACCTAAGCCCAAGTTGCTGCCTCACATGACAGTGCCTTAACCAAGCCAACTTTTCTTCTTCTGCAAGGAGGGGATAGTCTGCCTTGACAGAATGTCACATTTTGCTTAACAAATTTTAGAAAAAGGAAAAAAAAAAAAGAAGAAAAAAAAAGAGAAGAAAGAAAAAGAGGCCCGACTTGGTTCTAGTTGATTTCAAACACCTATAATAGGATTTTATGAGAAACTACATCTATCTGAAAATGCATCCTCTTCACAATTGCAGCTGAAAGTAAGTCCCTGTGTTAGGACCACCAGTGAAGGACACCTGAGAGTGAGGTTCTTGTTAAAGAAGAGATGGAAGTCATCATGCCAAAACACTGACCTGATCTTTATGATGGGAATGGTGCAAAATCATCATTAACCAGTTCTCCCAGATGCTGAACTCAGCCAGATGAAGGCTCCATCTTGGAAGGAAGGAAGGAAGGAAGGAAGGAAGGAAGGAAGGAAGGAAGGAAGGGAGGGAGGGAGGGAGAAAAATAAGTGAAAGAAAACAATGTAGAATGGAAAAAAGACAGAGGCAAACTTCTCTTTATGTGGCAAATCCCCCACTGTCCCTTCCAGTTAGCAGGGTCTCCAGCCTTCAGCCATGGAGTTATGAGTCCCAGGCTGCCTCTTTGTCCACTTGTCCCCATAAGACGTAAGTGCCTGATTCTGTAGTCCAACTACTCCACTCTTCCTCTATCTTCTCCAGGGGATCCAAGATACATTTGTCTTCTTAAGGCTAAGTTTACTGGAGAACAGTAAGCTGTGGAAGTTTCTGAATGAAATTAAAAGCATACCTTTCAGAAAATTAACACAGTCAATAAAAATGAACATTACTATCCAGTGGATTTCTGCATTATTCCTGCTTGCTCTTGGATTCTGCAGTTTAGTGCAGAGTTCAGAGCGGGTCTGAGGTAGAAGTCAGGGAACAGTGTTGTGAAAGGAAGCCAAAGAATAATACAGTTGTGACAAATGTAATGGGCAAAATTCATTCATTTGTCCTCTGTCTTACACGTGCAAGTCATGCATTAGTGACTCATGTACCCAACCTTCCTTCTCATTTGTCTCCATGAACCAGGTGTGACTGGAGGACCGTTCCCTTGATGTTGGTCAGAAAAAGCGTAAGTCTTAGTTAGACTAATCCAAACACAATGACTAAAATAAACTGAGATTATTTTCAATTTTTTCAATTAAAAAAAAATAAGAGACAAATTACAAGCATGTTTTCCTGGAACTATGGTTCACCTGGAGCAGTGAAACTTTAATGTTCACACAAATCTGTCCTCGTGGCTCAAGAACTGACCACTTGATGCTGTACAGAGCTGTATGAAGCTTTAGGTCAAGAAATGTTTTTTTTCTAAGCATAACAAGGAAATGGATTCATACTATCAATGTTAAAATTCAGCCCTGTTCACCAGTACACTTGAGTAATTAATTGAGAATCTTGCCATCACAAAAGTAATTAATGTAAAATTCATCAGTGTGTTTACTTAGACAGCGATTTTGTGCATAAAATCTCCAAACAGGACTTAGAAAAATGGGAAGTTCATCTCTGGAATGGATTGGGGTACACAGGGGAAATATAATAACAAGAAAAAAATGAATATAAGAGCATGAAATTTACTCCTCATAATTTTATTTTAAATTAAAGCACAAAAGCTTGGGACTTGCACTCTTAAACAAATCTGCCACAGGACCTGATTAGCATCTTCTGAAGGAAAAAAAAAAAAATCATTTTCTTAGATAATACAGTCAACACATTATGATTAATGCATTTAAATATGTGCCTTCCTTAAGGACAGATACTATGTTAGCAATTACGGTTTTAGCAATTTTTGCAAAAGAAGCTGCATGCCATTATATAGTCTTTTAGACCCACATTATTATTTCATAAAGAAACTAGTTATCTTGTTTATGGATTCTTGTGAATGCAGAGCTGGAAGCATTAAGTATTTATGCAAACGCTTGAAAGTACACCACTGGAAATTCAAGCTCTTTCTTTTTCTTCTCATCTTATTTTTTTTTTTCCTGTTTTTGTTATATACAGAATGTTACATATGTCTGCAAAAAAACAAGCCAACTTTTCCTTTACAGAAGCTGTGCACTGAGACAAATCTTGTATTTTTTACTCAGGCATAGCTTCTGACTTAGAATCTTTAACTCTCATGTTTCACAATAAGTAAATTTCAATAATTAAAATAAGAAATCAAATTACTGATATAAAACCAAATTAACTTTTTTTTTTTTTAATATTAAGTATGAGAAAGAGTGCCCAGTGTTACAGTGTTAAATTTGTATTAATGTCTCCCGGCAGTTCACAGGATAAAAGGGAAGAGGATTAACTCTGTTCTCGGTTAATTTAATATGATTTTTCAGTTACCTTCAGCAGAAGTAGAGTTAGAACAAAGCCAGTCCCTGAATTACGTTTAGATACATTGCTGACAACTTAGAATTCCATGCTACAAGTAGATATTTATACAGTCACAGTCCTCGGAGCAAGTCTATGGAATGGTCATGCCCTTGAGTGACTGCTGGTACATGTACCCTCTTTGACCTGTGCTGGCCATGGTCACCCTGTTTGTTGTCAATCCTTACCTCTCAGACAATACCATGAGGGAACCCTGAAAACCCAGAAGTGTCACTGTCTGCCCACAGGTGGGACATCACCTTGGCATAGGGTCAGTGCACAACTCTTCAATCACTTGAGGTTTCCCCAACTGCTGTGACAGGTCCTGGCTGAAGAGTTTATTTGTGGAGCTTGCATGAGACATCATCAGGTGTCTTCTCCTGTGTAAAACGAGAACACTATATTTTCTGATTTAGTGTACAACAACTTGAAGCATACATTTAATGCATTCTAATTAATGCAAACAAACACTCACTTTGCTCTCCATCTCCACAGACCTGTGTAACCCAGAAGATGTGCATGGGGACACTCAGGGTTTTTCAGAAAGGAATTGAGGGCTTCTTTCTTCCCCCAGATTATCCTGAAGTTTTCCTCATCCCAGGTACAACTGCAGAGACTGAAAATTTCCATGTCCTGATTCACTCTTGCACCATGGTGCTACCTTGTGGAAAGGGAAAAAAAACCCAAATCCCTTTGGGAGCCAGAAATTGTAGTTTCTCTTACTTAACTTTGGATATCCATATAGCAGTCATCTGAGTCATGCCATGGTCCCTTTAATCAATGGAAAGAAAGAGGAGCTCCAGGAGTAAGAGTTATTCCATTTTCATGTAGAAGTTAAAAACTGGTGAAATGAAATACACCCTGAAGGACCTAGTTTCTTCCACTGCCTATAAAGACAAAGATCTGGCTGAAGTGTAGATATCTGTGCTTTAAATGCCTAAGGTTAAAAGAGGTGAATGGCATCCCAAGTGACTGCAGTGGGGACTGGATCAGGTCTGCCATGTGCAGTAGGAATGTGCATTTGAAACCAGTATAATTTGTTAAGATTTGCTCTTTTAATACCACTGTGTAGCTTCAGTGCTTAGCAGCCTTTTGGAAGAAGGACAATATAGCTGTGACTGCTTCACTGATGAAACTGCAGAGCAAACTTGGCTTAATCTAAAAGTCTGAAGTACAGAGTATAAATCACGGTTTTCTGCTTCACAGGTCACAGGTTAAAAAATTTCAGGGAGAGAAGAATCAGATATAATATCATTTTTTATGTCCAATGACCTCTATGAATAATATGGAGTCCAAATAAAATTTTTTGATAACCACCCAAAGATTAAAAAGTGATTTACTCAGATTGTTTGGTAAATCCTCATGTTCAGATCAAAGTCCTGCTACTTAGCTCTTGGACTATTTGAGAGTAAGCACAAATTAGAAACGTTTAAACATCAGTAAATTTGCTCATGGGCAGGAGAGATAATGTTTGCAGGATCAGGTTTTTAATTTGGAAAAATAATACTATTCCCAAGGAAAAAATAAAACATTTCTGCTGATGACATTATATTCTCCTATTCACTGGGATGTAAATTCCATTTTACTTACTCAACAACTGCATGGAGCAGTGGTTTTCCAAGTGTTGGAAAACAATGGTTTTCCAAGGTGGCTATCACAGATCAGAACTTCCCTAGATAAACACGAAACTGAGAGTTTATCTCAGTTACAGTATAGCAATTTTAATCCTGTATATAATGGTATATTCTTGCATTCTGTGTCTGTATTTGCCTTTTCTATTTATAGTATGTAATAAATTACTTTTTATAGTCAGGTACTTTCGTTTAAGCGAAGTTTTATTGTTATATTACAGGTGTTCACTAGACTTTCCTACAGGTGAGAGTCATTTCTGGCCTTCCCCCAGAGAAACTGAAAGCTCATGCCTATTTATTTAGATGTTTCCCTGAATTTATCCTTGCTTGTGTGCATCCAAATACTTTTAATCAGCCTCCTCCTTTGCACACGCAAGCAGTGGTCCTTCACTCTTGACAGGTGAGGCAGGCCTGGATCCTCTTCCATTGTGTGGGGGTGTCATGTACCAGAATTCAAACATGAATTTTTAAAATATAGTGCTGAGAAAATAGTGGAGTTTGTTGTTGATGAACTAAATTCCGTTGTCAGTCTGAGAGTATCTCTCTGAAAGTGATCTGGAGAGTGCAACTGTGTGAGTGGGTATATACATATATATTTACCTACAGTGTTTCTGAGGGTATGGAAAAATGTCCTCTCAAAGATGGGATTGGTTGGGATATATATATATAAAATAAAAATTTGTTATAGAAAGAAGAGTTATTGGAAGTTGTATGTCCCACTTATCCAGTTCGCATGCTCTTTTCCATTATCCCACTTTGTCCCAGTGTGCAGCTGTGATTTCCCTGCTACCTGAAGTGAAGATGTTTCATAGTGTCTGTTGCAACTGAGGAGACAAGGATTTATGGACAGGGTGAGGAGGAAAGGGAAGTCAAAAGGGCTTGTCTACCAGCCCTTTGGCAGTGCACATCCCCAGCCATGTGCCATGGTTGTGTTTGCACAGACTGCTTGTTCATATTATGGTTGTGTCTTCCCACCAATCATGCCTGTGTTATAAATCACAGAATTACAGAATGGTTGGGGTCAGAAGGGACCTCTGGAGATCATCTAATCTAACCCACCTGTTAAACCAGGTTCACCTAGAGTAGATTGCACAGGAATGTGTCCAGGTGGGTCTTGAATGTCTCCAGAGAAGAACACTTCACAAGCTCTCTGGGCAGCCTGTGCCAGTGCTCTATCACCCTCAAAGTAAAGAAGTTTTTCCTCATATTCAGATGGAACCTCCTGTGCTTCAGTCTGTGCCAATTCCCCTCATCCTATCATTGGGCACCACTGAAAGGAGTCTGTTCCCATCCTCTTGACACTCACACTTGAGATATTTGTAAGCACTGATGAGATCCCCTCTCAGCCTTCTCTTCTCCAGGCTGAAAAGACCCAGCTCTCTGAATCGGTATAATCTTACATATCAATGTAAGAAGGGAGTCTAGTGTCCATCCAGCAGCCTTTATGTAGCTCTGGTTGCTAGGACTTTGCATTTTGCAGAAACTCAGTAAGTGAACACCCCACAAACTTTTGTAACGCTGTTTTTCTGTGATCATCCTTTGAATATTCAATGGGAATGAGGAAGTAGGTACATTTTTTAGTGATCTTCATAGATTTCAGGAACACACAGTCTGTTCCTGAAATTGAGGAGCAGTTCGGTTATAAACACAGAGCTTATTACCTCAACACAGAAAAATAGATAAAACCTGTGTGGAGGTTATAGACTGAGACAGAAGTGCGAATAATTGTCTCTTGTTATTTCAGAAAAACAAGGTCCTAACCTGACATTTCTGTTCAATACTCTCTTTATGAGGAATGAGGATACCTGTTTCCTCTAATGTTGTCCTGTTCCAGTCTTGCTCAAATATTCTTTTACCTGTAAGTAATGTGAAACCAGGTGGTGATCATAACACTCCATTCTGGCTACAGAAATCTATGAATCTGCTTAACCATGGTGATAGACCAACAGGGCATTTCTGCTGCACTCTCTCGGGAGTCTTGACACTGTGCTGCATCAGGCAGCGGGTACCACAAGGCTACATATAGTGAAGAAATCCCACTGTGTTGCAGCAAGCTGTACTATTGCAGGCAGGCACATGGACACATGAAAATGCTAACAAAACATCCACAGGAAGTCCCCATTGGGAGCAATATTGTACGAGGGGACATGGTTCATGTTTGCGTTGGAGGGGAAAGAATCTTGACTACTTAAGAGCTTCCTTTAATCAAATCCAACTTAAATCTTACCTACACAGTCTACTGCATCCATCTTTCTTTTTCTCTCTGTAGCGTGGGTGTTAAAAAGACAGATCTGTTTGAAGGATTACATACTAAGTTGGACATGGACTGTTTGTGTGTTTGAGGGAGTTGCATCATTCCTTTTTAAAAACTGCAATATTGGCCAAAAAAGTTTTTTAAAAGATAGCAAGGCATTAGGCTGTTGCCAGGCTTTGACATGAGTTATGCACCTTGTGGGAGTTTCTTTTGGAAGATCCCTTCTGAAATTTATAATTTCATTCAAAGCTCAGTAATCACCTAAATACAAATCTGAGGACCTCTGCATTTGGACAACATAATGGTTGGTTCCTTCTTCTGTTCTTGAACTCTCAGAAAGTACCAGTGATATTCCCAGAATTATTTTTTTTTTTATATTTTTATATTTATTAGCCAAACAATTTTAACAAGCTTATCTGGTTTTTGGAATTTTCATAAATCTGCATACAGTACATCTAAAATTCAGTAGTTTCTTTTAGCCTGATTTTGATCTAAATTGTAGGGTGGAAGTTCCTTTTCCTAATCAGGTGCCCAGATTCAAGGAAGAGAAGAGCTGATTAAGGAAACAATTGCAGGTTATTCAGGCAGAGTGAAAACTACTTGAGATATTCAGCAAAAGGGACAACTTTCCTAGGAAACTACAGGCTATATATTTCCTTTATAAATCTTTCCTGTGCTTCATTGTAAATGGAAATATTTTTCATAATACTTACAGGATTCAATTGTAAGTGCCTGACCGTGACCCCTGTGGCCATCCCATTGACACCAAGAGTTACTTCCCACTTGGAGATCTCATTGCCTAGGCTGGGTCGTGTCCTGCCTGCCCCTCCTAGCAGTGTGCCTGGAGCTCCTGCAACAGCAGCAGCAGCTGGGCTGGAGGATGGGATGCTGACTCCTGGTCCCTGCCTGTAAATGTCAAAGGAAAAGTCCTCAAGCCATGTGTGGACATAGTACAGGGGGCCTGAGCTGCCCCTCTCCAAGGACCCAAAGCAGATCCATATGTGGGGTCCTGTGCAGGGCTGATGACGTGACTCACCTGGTCCAAACTGGCTGCCTTTGACCTCAAGATTGACCTTAATGGTTTGTGTAGAAATTCCTTTTTTTGGTGTCTCTGTGTGTGACTGAGAAGCATCTGACAGACTTCTGAGCAATTTAGGTATTCGGTGAATATTTTAGTTTATCCACTTATAAATACTTGCATTCTTCTTGAGAGAGAAAAAAATTCATGGTCAGTCTTACTGCCTGCCTAACTGGGTTGAGATTCTTTTTTCTTTTATCACCAAATAATTCAATATTGTTCTATTAGTGTTTTTTCTGCTCTGACATTTATTTAACTTGTTCCATGTTAACATGCCAGGGGTCTCTTTCCTGGAAATAGGAAGCTGCTATGTATTCCCTGTACAACCAGACATATCTGATACATATGTGGCTTTAAAAAGCCAGGTGACTATTTTACATCACATCCTTACCTAAGCTTTTCACCTCATTGTAAACTCTGTGAAGGGTCCATCCAGAGCCTAATGTGCCTTTTCATTGATTTAATTGTAATAGAAGCAATGGGCTGTGCGTCAGCTGGCAAGAGCTTTGGCAGTGTTGTTTGCTCATAGAGGTGTTGGAAATGTGTTTAAAATAATGTTAAGTGGTTTCTTTATGACCAACTCAAAAGAAAAAACAGAGAATGATTCAGAAAATTGTGAAAAGTAGGTTTTACTCAGAAATAAAATGTTTGCAAACCCCTTAGAAACGCTCAGCTGCATGTGGAGCTCTGCCCGCTGCCAGGTGAGAGTGGTGAGACAGAGCCTGTCCAGGAGAGATGTGGCTGGATCTCTAGCAGCCACCATTTGGCCCTGCTTTTGCAAATCCTGTAAATTAACACAGGTGCAAACTATAGCACCAAATAGTTTTATTAAATGTATTGCTTACGGGGATTATTAGCTACTACCGTAAGGTAAAAAAAAAAATAATAAAATCCAGCCCATTTGCAATTTATCTTGTGCCTCTTCAGAGGATGAAGAAAAACAGTGATCCTTATGCTGACCCTTTCCTTAGCCTCATCAATCATGACTGGAAAACAAAATGTCGCAACCAGCTCTTAATAGCGCCAGAGATTCATCACCTTATTTTGGCTCCCTAAATCATTCCCTCTCTGCCATCTCTGGGGGGTATTCATGGGCAGGACCAAAGCTGTCAGGAGTAGGTTTGCATATCTGCTTGGTTTATCACTGGACTATCACAAAATAGACTACAGCATTGTCTATTTTTCATGGCTCGCTGCCATGTTGAAGGTAATCACATCTGGCATCATGCAACCCTGTGAGCTCCAGCAGCCCTTACCTATAGCTCATCTGTGGTTATTTAACATCTCTGTACACAAGCCAATGAAATACTTGGGCTGAAATCTTTGCACTTTATCAAGAGCACACAAGAGACTATGCTCTTAAGTAAGTATATACAACCATGACCACCAAGAGACACAATGAAATATGAAAGCACAGGAGAGAAAACAAAAAGAGTAGATGTGCAGGCAGGTTTACTGCCAGATTTGGGTGACTTATGGCTCTCCTGGTGTCTGTGAGCTTCTGGAAAAGGTCAGGAGGTTCATTCTGTTTAGAAACTTGGGCCCTCCATAAACACAGACAGCAGGGGAAGTATGGTATTTTAGTGAGAAGGTGAGGATGTGGGAGATAGTGAGGATGATTTTGTTTGCTAACAGTAAACATGTTCTGTGGCGTGAAAGGAGGCCAGCAACTTTCGTGTGTCTCTTGATTCAAAGCATGGACTGAGTAGTATAAGTGGTGGAATACTTAAGGTGAGAAGAAGACAGATGCTTCTGAAAGGCTGTGTATGTATAGAACTGGGAGGAAATTCCCCCTTAAATGACAGAGCAAATGTGAAAGTGGTTCAATATATACAAGTGTGAAACTATAGCTTTGGCACGAACTTTTCAGCTGTGTCTTTGTATTGGCATAGTAGCACTGGAAACTAACTTGAAGGAATTCAGATAATAATAGAAATGTATTAATTATTTTGATTATTGTAGCAACAGATGCAAATTATTCTCTGTGCTGAGAATAAACCTGGTTTGTGGGAAATTCCTCTTGAGTTGAGGAAATATTTTAGGTGATGTGAGACTGGCCCCATTACTTGCAGCAGGCAATGCTCACAGTTAACTGGGAAGAGAGTCTGAGTAAATTTTGATACTTGACTTCACTTGGATATGATCTATACTTTCTGAAAACACACCTGTGTAAACTTATACAATTGTTAGTACTATAAGATCTTGGGTTTTCTATATCATCAACATAAAAAAAGGAATTCAAATAAAAGCAAGATTTTGAGAGGTTTTCATCGCTGCCTGGTGTAAATGGTTATCACTTGGTTTTGCATGCTCTTCTACCTCTTCTACCTCTATTCAGACATTTTGAATATGCTCAAAAATAAACAAAAAATGCCCTAGGCAATCTCTTTGTAAATTTTATATAAACACTGAACACAATTATTTCATTATTTCATTCCCACTCAAGCACTCAAGTTCTAATCCTTTAATCCCTTTTTTTTTTTTTGTAAAAATATAGGATTTGAGAAAGGAGGAAAAGGAACTGGCTGAATGTGCCATCTGCTCTTTGAGGGCTTACAAAAGGGACACTTTGACATGCACTAGAAAGAGACCATATTGCATAGTATTGTAGTGGTAACAGGAAGAGTAATAGCAATAATAGTAATAGCATTGGCACCAAAAGTTCCAGCTGAGGTCCTGTTCTTGTTGTATTTATTATTGTCCAAAATAGCAGAGTAATTGTATACTGCTCAGCTCAGTGAGCAAAAGGTGAGTGGCTATGATGAAGAGATACAGCATAGAATATGATTATCTGCAAAGAATATGGCATAAAAGAGCCTTGCTTATAATTTTATATTTCAACTGTATGTCTACAGACATAAATTTACCCCCCCAGCTTCTTTATATATTACTCACCTCAAACTCAAATGCTTGCTTTAATATAATACTGCGTCTGTAATTTTCTGAGGCACACAATCCTGTGATAAAAAATGTTGTAATTCATTTGCAAAAGAAAGTGTAGATGATAATTTTAGAACTTGGGCAGATCATCTGGAACATGCTGCATTGTTATCTGAACTCATACAGAAGAGTGTAACTTTTAACATCTACTCCCTGTGGAACTATTAGCTTGAATTAACCAAAAAACCATGACGTTCTGGGGAAATTTTCATTATTTGCCTCATTTTAAGGGTAAATTTTATGCATACACAAGTAAAAGCACAATGGTAATAGCTTAAATGAATGAAAGACAACAAAAGAGGAGGAAATTAAATTACACTTTCTATATATAAAATCAAGAAAAGAAAAGGTCATAATTTAGCTCAGTTAAATCAAAGACATTTCTTTATAAAGTAATGTACTTCATAGAAGTAATTCATTTAAGTAATGTAAAAATATGAACTAAGCACTAACATTCATTTGTGAAAACATGATCCTAAGCATTTAATGAATGGAAACCCTTCATAAAACCATAAGAACTCTCCTTTTAAAAAACTCTTTATGATTTGTTAATGGAGTCTGTTAAAAAATAAAAAAATACATTGAACAAAACTCTACTCATATTAAAAAATGTTCGAACAGTTAAGGATATACTTATCTTTCAGCACACAGGACAGCCATTTGTGTTTGGCAAAGCATTTCAACATGTGTTTACTTTCACATATGTGATGTATCAGCTATATCTGTCATATGGGGATATATTTCAATCTTAAGCTTAATAAAATGCATTGAAAGTTATTAATGTGCTTAATCTTTTGCGGAAGTGAAGCCAGTTCACAAGAGTATCTTTGTCTGCTTTAATATTAAAATACTTTTGTCAGATACAAGGAGAAAGAAAAGATATAGGAAAAAACCCCTCACTTGCTGAGAGCTTTTGGAAAGCTTTTGAATGGGTGGAGTGGTATAGCCCCTTGCTGTTTAGATGATATAAACTTGGACAAGGGCATATATAAAATCTGAAGATCTAGAGATTCAAGATATGGTGAGATATGTTTCAGAAGGATTTCCTTTGCACAAAAGCCAAGAATGTTAACACTCACCTTTATTATTTGCTATCCTAAATGAAACTTCCACATAAGTGGTTAAGTAAAATGAAAACACTGCCACTGAAAAATAAATGTCAGAGGACATAAAATACCTGAATATGCAGATACATAATTGTATTTCCAGTAAATCCAATTACCTTCCCAAATTTAATACATTCATGCAGACTGTTTGGATAGTTCTGTAGATTTAAAATGTAACAGACTAAGCATGAAGTGCCAGGAATTTCTATTTCACAGCCTCTTAAAATTTGCCTAGAACTATAATTTCATTTAAATAAACATTCTAAAAATCACCTTACAGTGACTACAGTTACGTAAAATTATCTATTATTTTTACAAACTGTTGAAGGACAGAGGATCTACTAAAACCTTTTTATTGCAAATAACTATAAATTGCATTTTGGGAAAAACTTTTCAAACTTACCTTTTTCTTAAAAATATTTCCTATAGCATTGCATCAGTCTTTCCAAAGCTACTAAAATTTTCCATATGACGTGGATTACTAAAAAAGATAATCAAGCGTTAGCTCCTTGAAGCATCAATTACTTTTACTTAACCAGCAAACTCAGGTTTAGGGGAAATAAAAAATTCTAGTTGTCTTGACAAAACTATACTAGTAGTCTGCCTAATAATAATAAATAGCATTCTTGCCATATAAAATAAATGTGCAAATAGTATTTATGGTGAATGTTATACTTGACTTATATCACTGGCATTAGGGAAGGTGAGAGAATCTAATTCTGGTTCATCATTAGAGATTTGACCGTTGGCAGTGACAATGTGCAGCCTGTCCTCTAATACACCATATGCATATTCAATCACTTCAGTTTCTAAAGTAATTTTGAATCTGACTCTATAGCCTACTGTGAAAGTTTTCTTATTCAGCTCTATTAATTCTTTATGCAGGTGGGAGATGGCAGAAGGGTCTGAGACAGCTGTAAGAGCATCCCATGGTGCTCAGGTCTGCTGTCTGGTGTGCGAGTCCTGGTGTGCAGCCTCTCCCTTCACTGCTACAGCAGCTTCAGCTCAGAGGGCTTTGGGCTCCTTCAGTACACATGCCTCAGCAACACGTGTATACTTAATGTGCATTTAGGGAGGTACACAGAGTGGGTTTCCTACTTGTTTTCTGATGAACTGTAAGGATATCTGAAAGGCTGATAAAGCTGGTATCTAACACCATATGAATTGGCTTGCAGAAGGCTTCCTGCAGTGCCAGAGTCCTAAGACTTATCACAGAAAGTGTTACGCTCCAGGCACATACATTTCTTTCTAAATGGACACGGCACTCCCTTCCTGTGTACGAAAAAGGCTTCCAAAAGACAATTCACAGATTCTTTCCTGTGCTGTGGTGTTCCTGAGAACATTCCCAGCTATGCCTCTGCTGGGACGTGGAGTCCTGCAGGAAGGTAAAGGCAGGAGTTTTCCATGCTCAGCATAACACAACAGAGTTATTTGCTGTCCAGTGAAACTTTTCAGCCCACTTCATTCACAAAACTTTTGAGCACAAAAAAAGCACATTATCAAACTGAATTTGTCTATTTTGTTTTCTTCCCTGTATCTATCCACAGCTATAGATTCATTTGTCTTTTTCTAGGTTTGCATGCAAATAGTTTTGTGCTAAGGTTGTGAGTAGCCACCTGCTATTTAGACTGTTGCCTTTCAACATAACATCTGCATAAGTGTATAAACCTTCTTGAAGAGCTGAAAAGAAATAATATCACAAGTGAACAAAGATGAGTGCCAGTGTTACATGAAGGAAACCTACCATAAGGGTAAGATTATGTCTCCTCAGGTCACAGTGCAGGAAGAAGGCATGGGGCCTGTCTTGATGTTGATATATATAAGGGTGGAAGGAAGCACCCAGATTCCAGTTTCTAAATAGCATTGTTGGAAATCACGCTCTGTACTTGCAGGTAAGCCAAGTGTGAAATGTTTATTCTAGATGATTTCTAGATCTACTGGCAACATTGGCCTCTCCTGAGGGAAATAGTGGGTGTTGGCAGGACTGAAATGTCATCCCTTCTTTATCTGAAACATTAGAAAATGCATCCTGTTCCTGTTGCCTTGGCAGCATATGCTGGGTGTGTGTCTGCATCCCAGCATATCTCATCTTTTTTGTGTCTAGCATGCAAATAGGTCAGGCAAAGGGAGGGCCATGTCTGAGGGCTGCCCTGAAATAATTATTGGCTAGGATGGGCTGAATAGAGTGGAGAAAGATTAAAGACTTCAGAAGACACACTCCAAAATGGAGATCTGCTCGCCTGCAGAACACTTTCTGTAGCAAACTGCAAAAGCTTAAAGGCTTTGGTCATTTAAAAACAAATTTAACAAAAAAATGTGTGCACACTATTTGGATTATTTTTTTAATGAACAAGTTGACCTATCTGTCATCTGCCCTATGTGGTTGTTGGATTCCTTGGGATCCTTGTAGATAGTTACAGTTTTTACTGTAATATTTGAAATTAAATTCTACCATGCTTACCTCTATTTAGTACTCACCTGCAGTGAGCAAACATGGAAAAATTAGTTTCTCAGTGAACAGCATGGCTGATCAAAAACGTTTTTTAAAGTTTGCATCAAACAGGAAAATAGGAAGAAAAACACGATAGTTTTTCTTATGTCATTTCTTTGTATAAGGAACAATATTTGTACAGACAGAAGTGGCATAAAATGATACAGAATTCCATTCACTTAGTTGAGGATACGGTGCCTTGAAATATAAAGATTTCCGGAGAGCAAAGGTTAAGCATTAAAGGGACTAATTGTAAGGCATTGATTGCATTTTAAAAATATGATTTTATATACCAATCCACAGAAGGCATTAAGCTTCATATAATGGGATACATAGGGAATATATGAACTTTATCTTTCTGCTAACACTGTTGAACTGAGAAAATAAAACTGTCAAAGTCACTTACAATTAAGGAAGCAAAAGAACAACTTCATCAAATACAGAGCAACATACCATCTTATGTGCTCAAGACAACTTGGTGTTAAACTTACACTACTGGGGCTGCTTCTATTTGCGTACATGACTAACAGGACACTAGAGAGCCCCTGAAATTTCCATAATGAACCGCGGATAATAAAGAGATGACTGGACTAATAGGATTAAACAACACCTCAGGTTTTAGTTGATACTCAGAAAATAATCTTTGTGTTTCAGTTGAAATGGAAGTGGCCCTCATAATCAAGAAGGAAAAGAACTACAATGAAAACCACCAGACCCCAACAATATATGTTGTTTATGTTGCTAAAAGAAACTGACAGAAGTAGTACTGCAATAGTGTGGTCTAAAGGGTATTACTTTATTTTTTAAAGGAGTCCAAAATATTTAAAATGCAATTAGTACTTTTTGAAGAGAAGACAGTGTAATTCCTGCTTTGAGAGGCTCTGAATTATAATTTAAAATAACTGTTGAAATCAAAACACATTTATTTTAAGAATATGATCTACTCTATTTGGAAACAGCAAGTTAATATCACACTGAGTAAATGTGATCTGGGCAATGCCCTGCAGCAGGATTTATGTCACATGTGATCACCAGCTGCTTTTGCCAGTAGTACGCAGACTGTTTCAGGAGACACCTGGAAGGGTTGTGAGTCTGGGGTGCTCCCATGCCTCCTGCCCAAGTGATGGGCTGGTGGCAGAGGTCAGCCTTCCCGGGAATGAACTCTGTGTCCTCTCCAGGGCCATCTCCAGGTGTCCCACATCTTCAGCTACACTGCTTGTCAATCTAGTCTTGAACCTATCTTCAGATGATCCTTGTAGATAATTCTCAGGGGTATTCTTGTTCCTGACAAAACAGCAATACATTGGTTTACAGTAATGGCAATGTTCTCAAAACAGTCTGATAATGAATGAAACGGCTCTCACTTAAGCTCCTGCAGAAAGAGGAAGGACAGAGCTGACCAGGAGGATGGGCTGGAAATGAAAGGAATCGAGGGCACAGGTATCCCAAACCAAGGTTGAAGTACTGCCTCGCTATGCTGTGGCTCCCCTGTGAGGTGGAAATTGACCTCAAGAGCTGAGATTTTTGGCATCATTCTCACTTAGAAACAACTAGATCAATTCAGTTTTGTACAAACAATTTACTCCCAAGCTGGGGACCCACTTGCCAAGATTTAGCCTGATGTGAATAAAAATTGCCACATTATAAAACACTCAAAAAGGCAGGTCTTAATGGGAGTGCTGAAAGACCCTATGACCATTCACTGCAACTGCCCAGCCGAGTGCCACTCTTAAACAGTGAGAGAAAACAGGCATTTTGAAGAAAAAAAAAAGAAAAAAGTAATTTTTATTTTAAAAACTTAATTATAAAGACACATGATGTAACATAAGTACCGTTGGAATACAGAAAGTCATATTTATTTTTTTCTTTTCAGGGATTCAAAGAAAGGCACCTGAGAGATGGAACTGAACAGAGCTCTCTGGGAGTTAAAATAAACAGCACAACTATTATACTGAGACCTAGATTATACACTTGCACTGCTTATGACTTTCAAGGAAAGTAAGCTCAATTGTGTGCTTTGTGGAAATGTTCAGAGTAGTAAGATATCAGTCAGCTGCAGCTTTCGAAGTGTCACATTTACAATTGAAATAGGGGTTGCTTTGTTTTACTTTGGTAATTAAAATCAAGATTTATGCATTCCCTCCATGATCAGTGATGGCTGCATTTTTAACATAACTGCAAATGTAAATCTTCTTTCTTCTTCCCCTGGTCAGAGTTTCTATTGGAACATAAAATTTATGCAGGAAGAATGACTATAAAATAGTAGCTGAAAAACAAAGTATTTCAAACCTATTTGGAAAATAGTTATTTCCAAAAGTGAACTTCCACTGGATTACCACTGGTATTAATTGAATTTACATATATATTTATATTCTTCTACAATTATTAATTACTTTAGCAATCTTATGTGCAATTTGTAGTTATTTTACATGGAGCCTTAACACCAAATGTTAAAAATGCACACAGGTTTCAGCTATACGCTCTCTTTTCTTAGACTAATAAATTATTAAGACTGATTCATCTATGCTGATCATACTTTCTCTTCTTGGCTTCCACCCAAATATGTATTTTTGAGGGCATGAGCAGAAATCTTTTTGTCAGTTTTTAATCTGGCTAAGGAGAAAATCAAATATATCATTGTCCACATCTTAGCAAAGAAAAAAAGTCCACAAACAACCATATAATTTTTATACAAAATCCTAAGTCAACTGCTTTGCAGCAGGAAACTTGACATTAATATCATATAGCCATGCCTGGAAAAAGGAGATAGGAGTGGCTAAAAGAGAAACTGTTTGGGTCCATTTTGGGATGGCTTATGAGGGAAGTTCTCCTGGGAGGGAATTGTAAGTTAGCTGTAGACCCCAAAGTCAAATCTGAGCATGGACAATGTAATTTTGGGTGATTTTTACATGCAAGTAAATAAAATGGAGAACAAATGCTACTAACAGTGGCTAGGATGTTCAAAGGTGTAATAACCAACAGATTTTCACTAAATCACTGAAACAACAAGAGGGAGTATTTCATTAGACTTAATTTTAGTAAGCAGTAAGTGAAGTTGTAGAAGAAATGACATTATAGAAAATAACATTGGACCAAGTGAACATGAACTAATCCCATTTGAGTTAAGTGGCTAGACAAACACAAATAAGACAAGCATTGGAACTAGAACAATACAATAATAAATTGAAAAGCTTAACTTTGATAAAATAAGGCAGATTATTTTCATGAGACTGGACTGGAGAATATAAGTCTTGAATGCAGATGAGGCACACAAAACTGTTGGTATCATTAAGAGTTTGTAGCAGAAGTGATGTGGAAAGATTTTCAAAAAGAAGCACTGGATGTAAACAGATAAATAACTACCATAACGATATTGAACCTGGTCAGGCAGACAGAGAGACTCTAAGAACTAGAAAAAATTTGTGATATGTGAAGAGAGCTGTGTATTATAAGTGAAAAATCGTTGTGCTGAGGTGAGAATTGCTAAGTCAAGCTGACTCATAACTTAGAAGACTAAAAGAAAGCAGGAAGTTCTTCAGCTCCATATTTTTTAAGAAAATAGTGAGAGAGAGAAGGTGAAGTGAATACAGATTCAGAATAGTCAGGTATTAGTCTAAACAGAAATAAATATTATTACTCCCTTTTGGTAGAAGAAATGAGGCTGTAGAGGTAAAGGCAAGACTGATAGCAGGAATACATCTGGCAATTCCTACCAGAGGCAGAAGTAAAACTGCAAGAGACTCCTGCAGCCAGTGAGGGGTAAACACTTCCCCAGTATTTTGGCAGAATGTGTGCATGAACTTGGCAGTCAAATCATATATTTCATCAGAAAAACTCCCAAAATGAGTTAGTATCATAAAACTGAATATTAGCAAAGGTTATACCTGTATTTAAGAAAGGGAGATAAAAGGAAAGGTGTTGGCAAACCTGTTTATGTGTGCATGGATGAGTCCTTTTGTGGAAATGTTTACTCCTGCTGATGTGTTTCAGCTCTGCTGTGTAGAGCCAGAGGTAATTCACCTTTGCTGTCTCCTGAGAGGAAGATGCATGAAGGGACACCAGTGTCCCTTCTCTTCCCAACAAATAAGCACTCTACAAGACAAAATTTTAATAGTGCTGTAAAAAAGTGTTGAGAACATTAGTGATGAGAATAGTTTACAAAAATGTACTGTGCAGGTGACTGAAGAAAAAGACGGGATATCCATAGGGGAAGGGAGGGTTCAGCTAACTTTCTCAAGGCTGGAAGAAAATTCTCAGAAGACTCAATAAATGCAGAAAGTTATTGGTCTGGAAAACAGTCCAAGAATAAAAAATATATGCCTTCAGTTTCCCAAAGGAGATCAGAGAGGGTTAATCCCTTTGAGTTTATTTGACCCCTTCATTAGTATATATTCCTCATGTAGGACTTGAATTTTACATGACTGATGAGATCATCCAAAATAAAGCTAATAGTGGTAATAAAAGGACCCCAAGAGGCATAAAACTTCAGATTTCAGAGGATGAAGAAATCTCTAAGAGTTGGGAGCAAGGAAGAAATCTTCCTCTTTGCAGAAATGGATCATTTCAAGGGGCCTCTTGCATTGGTTTCTGAAGCGAATAGCCTGGGCTCACCTCAAGAAGGAGGCACTAGCGTGGGAGGATTGCGGGGTGATCTGGAGCATCCACGAACAGACACTGATGTGCTCCTGGCTGCCATGCCTGCTCTACCCACCACCCATGGGGCTCTGTTTGTTGCAGAATTAGAAAAAGCCCGATAGACCATAACAGAATGCAAGGAAAATGTCTGTCACTCTACCTAAACAACAAAGCATGGCAAGTTTAGATTCTAGACTCCTCTTCTGATTTCTGGAGTTATTTTTAATTTCTTGGTATCTTAGTGCCATCTCTGCAAGAAAAAAAGGGCAATAATTCCTGCTTTGTCTCCCATAGTTAGCTTGTTCAGTTTCAGAGGCAAGGACTTCTATTTTTTATGTAAAGAGCACCTGGAAAAAAGCACTATTATGATCTCAGCTGAGGCCTCTTTGTGTTACTGTAGTACAAATAAATCCTAAATACATATTTGCCTTTGGCCATCCAAGAAGAAAAAGGCCTCTTTCTATGAGATACCTCCTGCTGTTTATGCTAAGATGACACTGAAATTCAAAGAAGTGTGTGCATGTGCTCTTGAGGCAAATTCATCTAAGCCTAGATGTCATTTGTGCTGAGCATCAATTGCTACAACTCTTCCTCAGAGGAACTCAGGAGGATGGGGGAAAACTACAAATACCCCAAAGTTAGGTGCTTAGATAAAACCAAAGACTGGCATTTCTCTTAGCTGTGGAGAAAAGATATAATTTCCTAAATGATATCCCAACTATGTGGAGGCTTTAGGTCATACTACCAGATGCCTTTACACTGTCCTTAGTGTATAGTCTCCTTTTCTCACATATTTTCCTTTTCCCATTCAATTTTTTTAACTGCTTTCATCCAAATCATCATATGAACAGACCTTCCCCTTCCTTTTCATGTTACGAGTGAGAGGCAGCAGGGCAAACTTGGTGAAGAACACCAAGGTGAGAATCTCAGAAGAAGAGGCTTTTCCTGAATATTTCCCCACCTTCAGGGTTGTTGTGGTTCTGACGGCCATGTCCTGCCACCCTCACTCTGCCCAAATAGCATCATTTTCTCCAGGTCACAGCCAGGGGGTTGCAGTCCAGAAGAGTGCAGTAGGGATTTAGGAACTTGCCCATATTGCATGAAAAGGGTTCTCCTATCATGCAAAAAGAGGAAGCTGAGGTTGAAGAGAGGCTTGACTTTTAACTTGAAAATACTCAAGGCAACATGAACATTGTGAAATTCATAGCCCATATACCATCCTTCATGATATACATGTAGCCACCATTATTTGCTGAGTTGTAACAGAGCTTTTGTACATTATGTCTCGTGGAAAACAGGTTGACACAAGTTTTGAATTAAAATGGTAAATAGCTCTCTTTTAGAAAAAAAAAAAATCCATTGTTAACAAAGGTATCTGTATTAACTCTTGCCAAATGGTTTTTCTGTGACATATAACTAGCAATATTATCCAGTGGTTATCTTGCACTTTGAAAACATAATGTATTTGTCTTATCAGATTTCCAAAGAACAGCACATCCTTAAATGTTTAACACCTAACTTGATGTGCCAACTCTGTTTAATTCTTATATGCTATGGAGATGATTCAAAATTATATGTGTATTTCTAATTGTAATTATTTAACAGAAGCTCAATATGTTCATTTTTACTCTCTACTCAAAGTTTTGAGATACTGGTCATAAAACATCCACTTTGACAATGAATCTGGCACAAAAATGTCTTTTGTGAGGTTTTGCAGCTTTTCTTTTAGAGAAAACCTGTAGTATGGCAGTAACTAAACTTACAGGAAATGAGGAAGAAGTTTGCTGAAAATTGTATGAAAAACTACTTGGTGGAGTTAAAATGCAGTAACAATCTGGTCCCCTTTAGAGAAAAGATCAGGGAAAAGAGAAAAATTAAGCAGCTTAGTTCAATATAAGCTTCGATGAAAGTAAATTTCTGGGCCAACCTGACATAACCAATACCCCTTTCCCTGTACAACTAGGGACTATTTTAAAGAATTATTTTCCCCCAGGAAAAATAACAATCCTTAAGATTTCTCACAAACTCTTTTATATTGAATGTGTTTCTGATTTTACCCACTTTGTCCACAGGCCACCCCCTCCCTGTCAGCATTTCCATTGAGAAGATTAAAATGTGGAAGGATAAGAAGGTAGGAAAAAAATTAGTTCACTAAATACTTACAAAACCCGTGATTTTTAGCAGGAAAAAACCCCTATAAATAACAGATATTTCACTGCATGTTTCTTGCAAAATCCTCTTTCACACCTTCCTGTCAGACGAGGAGACCCACAGCCAGCTGTTTTCTGACACTTTGCAGGTGCCCAGGCTGCAGCAAGCTACAGAAACTTTGGGCAAATTTCAGAACTCAATTAAAACTGGAAGAAAGCCCCATCCTTTTGACAGGGACCTGCCTTGAGGAGGCTCACCCGCCACTAGACTGGAGTCAAGCCCTAACCGGGGCGGGGGAGTCTCCTTTGGCCCTAAGTGCTGCAAAAGCTCCTAGTCTTTTGCCTGGTGGGTTGTCTCCTCCTGATTGATGTGAACTTCTTCATGGACAGATATCCAAATGAAACCCTGCAATCCAACAAAGTGCTGGATGCCCAAACTTCTGCATGGTACCTGTGTCAGGGTGTGAGGTGGATCAGGACAAGAAAGGCATTGCAATACATACCTGCTCAGCTGCAGGTGGAGACCCACGTGAAGCAAATTAGATGATGCGTTCATTTTCTGCATATCTTCCTGATACTTTCTCAGTTTTGTAAGCATTATAAACGGTGTGTTCTGAGAGTTCACTTGATATGTTACTCATCAGAAGATGACTTTTAGCAAGAAGCTGGTTGTCAGTTCTTCAGGATGATTACATAGGAGACACCTCTGTACCCACCTGGTACCATTACAGCCCCACACACCCATTAGCACTTATGTGCCATGCAGATTTCAGTATCAGCCCATTAAAAGCTGCCTTTTATTGTACAAGCGCTTGCTGAAGAGCAAAGTTTAATTGCATCTGCTGTAGTCAGTTTTCAGTGTGTATATCTGAGTAGCCTGAAGAATCAGTAGTTAGTGGATGATGGTCATCTTCTTGGGAAAAATGGTAGAGGGTACATGAAATTATAACCTTTTTCCTCTCCATCACTGTTATCTGTTATTGCTAGGGTCCCTACTGGATGCTCTGGACTACTTCTGAGTTTGGAGACAGCTATTTCAGATGCCCTGGGATATCAGCTATCTTTGTTCAGATTTACAGCCACATACTGACTCACTGGTAGCTGGCTACTGCTGGAGCTATATAGGATGAGACAGCAGGCTGTATTTTTAGAGTTTCTAAGTTTCTCTCTGGCTAAGATTAATTCACACCGTTTATCTTCTCTTCCTTCTGGCTCTTTTCAAAGTTTGCCACATTTCTTTAACACTCGGGGTTTTTTTGTGTTTTTTTTTTTTTTTTTTGTTTTATTATTATTATTATTATTATTATTATTATTATTATTATTATTACAAATCTAGTTTCTAAGACTCTGGTACTCTAGGTAAAGCTAGAGATGACAGGTAGTCCTTTGATTAATAATATCACCATTAAACTAACCTTTGTTTTGTCAGCCAAATAAGTTGTCCTTAAGCTCACATCTGAATATCTGTAAGATGGGAAAAGGTCCTTGGTATAATTTGATACAGACATCAAAATCACCAAAAGACTGTGTGTGAGCTAAGCAGCAGAGTCTGCTCATCTGCTGGAGGAATTTAATAACTCAGAAATCTATATACCTGACATTGGCTCTAGTTGTAATTAAACTACATTCCAAAATTCAGCAAACAATTCAACTTCAAGCTTCAGTTAGCAGCTGTCATCTTTGAAGCAGGCAGGGAAGTGGTCACCAAACACTCAGATGTACAGGCTCCAACATTTCTCATGTGGGAAATGGAAGAGGTCACCCTTGGCTGCCTGTCCTTCTCGTCTGCCAGAGTTACTGACTCACGGTGGTGGCCAGTGAGCATCCCATGGACCTACCCATGGAACGGCTTGTCCTTGGTGCCATCTCAAGGCATATCAAGGACAAGAGGATTATTGGGGCAGTCAGCATGGCTTTACTAAGGGTAAGTCATGCTTGACCAACCTCATAGCCTTTTATGAGAATGTAACAAGGTGGATGGATGGTGGCAGAGCAGCGGATGTGGTCTACCCTGACTTCAGCAAAGCGTTTGACACAGTCTCCCATAGCATCCTAATTGCTAAGTTCAGGAGGTGTGATCTGGACAATACAGTAGTGAGGTGGATTGCAAACTGGCATAAGGAGAGAAGCCAGAGAGTGGTAGTCAATGGTGCGGAGTCTAGTTGGAGGCCAGTATCTAGTGGAGTGCCTCAGGGGTCAGTACTGGGGCCAATATTATTCAATATATTCATTAACGATTTAGACGAGGGAATAGAGTGTACTATCAGCAAGTTTGCTGATGACACAAAGCTGGGAGGAGTGGCTGACACGCCAGAAGGCTGTGCTGCCATACAGCGAGACCTGGACAGGCTGGAGAGTTGGGCGGGGAATAATCTGATGAAATTTAACAAGAGAAAGTGTAGAGTCCTGCATCTGGGCAGGAACAACCCCAGGTTCCAGTATAGGCTGGGGAATGACCTATTAGAGAGCAGTATAGGGGAAAGGGACCTGGGGGTCCTGGTGGACAACAGGATGACCATGAGCCAGCACTGTGCCCTTGTGGCCAGGAAGGCCAATAGCATCCTGGGGTATATTAGAAGAGGAATGATTAGTAGATCGAGAGAGGTCCTCCTTCCCCTCTACTCTGCCCTGGTGAGACCCCATCTGGAGTATTGTGTCCAGTTCTGGGCCCCTCAGTTCCAGAAGGACAGGGAACTGCTGGAGAGAGTCCAGTGTAGGGCAACAAAGATGATTAAGGGAGTGGAACATCTCCCTTATGAAGAAAGGCTGAAGGAGCTGGGTCTCTTTAGTTTGGAGAACAGAAGACTAAGGAGTGACCTTGTTAATGTCTATAAGTATATAAAAGGTGAGTGCCATGAGGATGGAGCCAGGCTCTTCTGGGTGGCAAACAATGGTAGGACAAGGGGTCATGGGATCAAGCTGGAACACAAGAGGTTCCACTTAAATTTGAGAAGAAACTTCTTCTCAGTGAGGGTGACAGAGCACTGGAACAGGCTGCCCAGGGAGGTTGTGGAGTCTCCTTCCCTGGAGACATTCAAAACCCACCTGGATATGTTCCTGTGTGACCTCATCTAGGCGCTCCTGCTTTGGCAGGGGGATTGGACTAGATGGTCTTTTGAGGTCCCTTCCAATCCCAAACATACTGTGATACTGTGATACCCCTCTACTGTGGCAGTTTGCCATTCACTGTATCAAGTCAGACCATCATTTAAATTTACATCGAGATTCACAAAGTATGTGGAATTCCATGTACAGTAGTTTTAACTATTGTTTTTTGAAATGGAGAAATAAAAACTTTATGCAAGAAGTCAGAACAGGGTCCTGACTTTGCTGACTTGGGTAAGTATTGATTTGTTGGACTTCCCAGTAGCACAGGTGTTGTGTTTGAGGTCATTCAGCTGCCCAAGTGAAGTAGCAGTGTGCCAAAGAATAAGAGCACGAAGCATATGCTTCATGTATTGTTCAGCTACTTAATAAAATGAGAAAAGGGTTTCTGTATCCTCAGAAGACAAAGAGTGTTATGAGAACTGATAGCTCTGGGGACTAAAAGGAGTGTATGAACCTTGCCAGTGCAGTAGTGGATGTGGCAAAGGTGATTCCTGTAAATGTCTTCAAACAAGAGTTGCTTTACTAAATAAAGAGTAATGATGTTGTAAATGTAGGACTTTCATTAAAGGCAACATTGCTAGAGCAAAACCTGCAAAATTTGGGATTATATTCATGCCATGAATTTACTTTTGTCCACTTTTGTCCAGTTCCTTTCCATTGTAACTTTCCTACAGGTAGCACATGGTTGCACCATACAACAGACTCCTCTGTCTTCCCTTGGTCTGAGGAAATGTTGTTATAAATAAGGGGAGCCTGAGTGCTTGCCAGGGTGGTAGAGGCTGTGTGACAGAGGAGAAAAGGTGGTCTATCAAAAGATACTGCTGCTGGTCTCTGAGAGCAAGAATGAAATGTGTGGATGACAAGCTGATGTGGTAAAACATTGTGATGCATACATATGAACTAAATGCCACTGGAAATGTTTGGACAGTGTCTTAGGTCTGAAAAATAGTTGAGGATTCTGAGAGCAGACCAAGGTATTTGTTATGAATCAAAATGGAAAGAGTAGTGCCATGTTGCATTTACCTGGAGGTTTGTTAGCAGGTTAGCCTATTAACCAACAAGTGAGACAGCAAGAGTTTTGCAGTCTCTCTTGAAATCCCTTTTGATGCAAAATAAAAGAGTATGTAAAAGACCTGCCTCTCCAAAATTCTCCTTAAACCAACAATAATTCCTCTTTCTGTGGAGAATACCTCTCTGCCTTTGATCCAGCTCTGTACTGGTTTCTCAACAGCAGCCTTTGATGAAGGTGTTGCCAATACCTGTGTGGCCTGTGTTACAGGCAGTGGCCATAAACAGCATTTGCGGTCTTCTTGTGAATCTTCTCTACTGCCACTGGCTAAAAGAAATTCACACTTTGTCCTAGAGTTTCTTTCCAAGAAGAAATCTCCTCATAACATACGAATGGATGCTACAGACAGCATAAGAGAACAGAGAAGTGCATTCAGAAAAACGTGTGTTTGCATGGTGAGAAAGAAAAAAGTGTCCCAGGCTGAGCCCTGGTTTTTACCCTGTGCTGATCTCCATTTGCAGAACTGTGCAAATATATAGGAGATTTGCCCAGACACATTTTATCCTAATAGCTGTTATTTGGGAAACAGAAGAAAAATATCTGGCTGCCAGCAGTAATGAGAAAATTATAATCAGTAATCAAATAACTACCACTCCCCTCCCCACAAAGTTAAGCAAGCATTAATAATTAGCTGTAATACAAGGGTGTAATTCATTACAATGACAAATTATTTGTTAAAGTCTGTAACACGTTGCCGTAGCAATTAGTCATTCTTGTTTGACTTATCTGGAATTCTTACAAGACAACCATGAAATTGTAAAACATAATTATTGACAACACTGATAGTTAGCTTAAGTTTCTACATTTTTGAAGCCAGGCTTCAGAAAGATCACGATTTATTAAGTACTTTGTTAATAGCTTACCACCCAAGTAAAAAGAAACACATGCTCAGAGCAAAAATATAAATATAGTTTTGTTGTTATTTTTTCCTTTCAGTAAGAATTATGAATTGTGGTCCTTCAGGAAACAACAAAGTCTTGTTCTTTGAAAGAAAAACAAACAGACTATTTTGTCTTTACCGGATTCAGACATCAACGCAACAGTGACCGACCCACGCCCTCACATGTTGAACTGATTAATTCTTTGCCAGGAGGGATCATGAGAAACCTGGATTTAAACGGCCTTTTAAATCTTCATTTGTCTACAAAGACTGCTGCAGTTAGTTTGGTCAGTCAGATACCTGATATCTATTCTCTAGTAAATACTGGACGAGAAGAAAAGCCGTATGTTTTTGTACAATACGTGGTTCACTCTGATTTGCTTCTCCTGCTTTTGTTTTCCACCTTGTGTGTATTTGTTATTCTCAGATATAAGACAGGTGGCAAAGAGAAGCTCCATAGTATAGAGCAGATGGGCAAAGGGAAATGCCTGGGATCTTAAAACGAGCTGAGCTGAGTGCAGGTTACATTCCTTCAGATGGCTCAGGCCCTGTGCATATTTCTCCGTAGGAACCAGAGACATTAAATACAAATATTGTATGAGTGCTTCACATAACACTGGTGAATGTATTAAAAAGTTGGTCCTTGGGCTGACTGATCAGGACTTTCATGTGTGTCATATTTATTTGTAGGTATTTGTCACATAATTCTCACACTGTAGCTGGTTTCTTCTGGGAAGGATTTCACAAGAGCATAAGCAAACCATCAGTACAAGTACAGTTTTTAAACTTGACTTGTGATAATACACAGAATCCAAAATGCCTAAGGATAACATTCTTAAAAGCAATTTCGCATTGCAAAAAAGCATCTTAATTGGTAATGGGAACTTAATACCCATTGACTTTCAGTGGTACTTACCCATCTAAGTTTCTAATGTTTGGTGCAAAGGCACAGTTAGCGTGGTGCAGATGCCCATGACGGGCTGCCCAGCGGTCTCTCTGTGGGGGGCAGGTAGCTGTGTTGCAGTTGCACTGTGTTGGGACAGGTTGCCTCACTCTGTCTTCTGGCTGCATCAGAGACAGGGTCTGATGCCTCCCAGGGGGGCTTTCCATGACAACCCACTCACCGAGGATGAACTGAAGTGTATTGTGAGGATATTTAAACTATCTTGAAATTACCTGTGCTAGCTAGTACAGTAGTCCACTGCACTCCTACCTAACACCCCTCCTCACTGACCCTCAAGCCCATAGACTTCTTAAAGAGAAGATGGCCTCGTGCCTATCTGTTATTGGGATTTTTTTGTCTGTTGCTTGTGGTATGCTATAGCACTTCTCTCTTCTGGGTAAATGAGCAAAGGAAAGTAACAAATGCCTGGTTGGAATATTTTACAGAGTAAACTGTTGCACTGAAATTTGAGATATGCAAGGATGTTCGGAGTGCAGGCTGGATACCTGAATGCTTCTTGAATATTGAGTATCATGAAGCTCCAAATTAGAGTAGCTGAAGGCTGTGCTTTTTATATGAAGAAGAAAAATTTAAATGAGTCCTTATTAAAATTTTCATCCATCTTTAGTTACAGGAATGACGAATCAGAAACAGACTAAGTTGAAAGCAAAACCTGTATCTCCTCATGTGAACATAACTTCTGAGCCCTAGTACCTATGACTATAACACCTATGATTTAATTTGGGCCTGTATTTTATGTTTCACTTAAAGACATGATGTTGCTGCCAGATAATCTGTTTCATTTTTGGATCAATGCTTTTTTTTTTTTTTTTTTTTTTTTGACTATATTACACTCCCAACTGTTACCTAGAACTTTTATAAAAATACACAGAGTACATTCAAAAGCGCAAAAAAACCAATCTGCTCCCAGGTGCCTTTCCTCAGCCTGTTTTTCGTGACATATTGGATGTGATACACAGCCAGCTTCTCTAAGGGTGGGCTGATATTACTTGCACAACTCTTGGGCAAAGTCCTAACATTACTAAGCTCAGTTCCCTGTTTATTCCCATGAGGTCAAGCTTTTACCTTCAGAATACTTTATTTTAGTACACTTGCAAAACAAAAGTTTGTCAGATGAAGCACATACAAATTTAAGGCTTATTTTGAAGGAAAACTGTATTTACAGATCTTATTGCTTCATTATGGTAATAAAACACTCGAGAGACCTTAAATATTGTTCATTTTCTCACTGTCACAATCACAAAAGGGTAAAGAGAATTTGCACTTATCTATTTCAGACTAGGTTTTGTGAAGGCATAAGAAACTTCTAGAGGGGCTGATTATAGAAAATTACCTTGCATTGTATGAGCATGAGTTGATTAAGTTTAAAATAAATAGAGTCATTTCAGTAGAGTGAAGTCTGAGAAATTAAAAGGAAGTGGTTAGTAAAGTTCACTGGACTGAAGTGCTCAGGGGTTTAAATGTGGAGGAGACTTGAAGTCTCTCCTAATCAAAATTACAAAACCTAGGAGGAATTTGACAAACAAGCAGAGGGAGAAAAAAATAAGGAAAGGTTTCCAAAGTTATTTGAGTCAACAACCACCTTGGAATGATGGTAGGAGTAAGTGCATAGCAAATGAAAAGTTATTATAGAGACACATCAGTAAATAAGTCAATTCATACAGATCAGAGAGCACTGGGCAACATGAATAACACCCAATATCAAGGTGAAATAAGCCTACTAAAGTAAGTGTTAAAATGTATTCAAAAATTATTTAGCCTTTAAGTCAAGAGCTTGAGAAAAGAAGTAGAATATATTCTATATGGCATAGATATTCAATTTGAATATAGCTAAAACGCAAAATAAGTTTAGACTTTTTTTAATCAAGAAAGAAAAGTAAAATGGCTCCTGGGAAACAGGAGTGGCAGCAGAAGGCATGACAAGAGAGGTGAAAACCAGCTGGGAGGAGGAATTCTTTCAGAAATCCTGAGATAAATCTGAAATTGCAAATCATTGTGTGTTGTATATGGGAGTAGCAAAGGGAAAGTGTAAAAGGGATTCAGACACCAAACAAGTCATGTGGGGACACACTGAGCTTCCAGACAGCAGCCTGCAAAGTGCAGATCAAAAAAGAGTTATTCTATTTGGACATCCTTGTCTGAAGCTGCTGACAGCTGAGAACTCGCTGACTACCAGTGCTCCTCTAGGTGTTGTGAGAGCAGAGCACCTGTCTGTGAGCTCTCTGTGTTGGCCTGGTTGAGCAGCTGGAACCTCAGCCTTGCACCCTTCCAATCTCAGCCTCATTCCCAGACCCTTTTCTGTCAAGGAGGAGGAACCTGTGGGGCTTCTTTGTGCTTGTATTTGCAGCAGCAGTGGGGACCCCTGGTCCTGGAACCAGGTGAGAGGAAGCCCTACCTGAACTTGAAGGCTCTCAGTGGAAAGCACTGGTTTCTGCACACAGAGAGATGCCAAGGGCTGAGTGATGGAGGATTGAATCAAGGTTGAGGGACAGGACACGAATCAGAGACTGAGCCCACACCACAAGCAAGGGCTAAGAATTTTGGCACTCTCCCATGAGACAGAGGAGGGTGAGGCAGCCCATGGATATGAGAAGAAAGCAGTCTCCTATCCGTGAAGAACTTTCTTACCCTGTTTGCAGTGTGCTATGGTGCTCTGTCCTGAGTTTCTAAATTAGGTTACTTCTAAAGCAAGTTCTTCCCTCTGGAAAAATGAAGAATTCTTCTAGTCAAAGTCCCAGAGGGAGAGAAGTATCCAGTCTGTAACAGCTGGAAGAAACAATCAACCTAATTATGACCTGCTCCTATGTTTCAACAGCTATTGAAAATACAAAGGCAAAACCAACTTTTACCCAACCAGGGAAATAAGTAGAGAAACAAGCTGGCCAAGTCACTTCTGAGGAACACCTCATTGCATGTCCACTGGCAGCTTGCTCTGTGGGGAGCATCCTGCTTTTCAATTAATATCTGAAGATTCTCTGGGTGCAAGGTCCAAAGCTCATCCTTTCAATCTTTTAGATCTGAAATTGCTCAGATAGAGAGAAGGAGAGGTGATCAAATAGAAAGAGGGGAAAAAGGGGAGGGCAGTAAGGCAAAGACTTAGATCAGCTCTCAGCCACAGGTCAAAGCTACGGCCAGTTCTTCCTCTACTCTTGTTAACAAAAGGAAGGCCCACACCAAAGGCCCCACACATCTACAAATTTGTTAGAAATGCCTGAATGTTTTGAGCTGATTCTCTGTGGAAAGGCCCCATGACATGCTGGAGGAAGGCACACTGCCACATCACTGACCAGTGCTCTTCAGGGGCAATGAAGTATCTCAGAGAAGTACTAGATAAAGAGCTGCAGTCTTCAGCTGCTGACCCACTCCTTCAACATGGGGTATCTTGCATGCATCAGCTGCTTTCCTTGCAAAACCAGCTCAGAGTTTGAAAATCAGAAATGTCTGGGCATCAGACACTGTCTCCTCATCTTCCCAAGAGGTGACAATATAATAGAACCAGATGCACTGATCTTCTCAACCCTTTTGTGAATTTAGCACCTACAATGGAAATTTCTCATATGGAAAATGATGAAATGAATTGCTTCATCAAGCCCATTTTTTTCTTTAATTTTCTCCCCAGCACAACCAAACTTTAATTTTCAAATGGCTTTAGCTGCCTTAAAACTGCATGTGTGGTAGCTAAATATTTTGCTGATAATTGTCTTATACAATCTCTCTGTAACTCCAAATAAATGACTCCCTGGATCATAGTGTTTTATTCACTCTAGATCAATGAAATTATCTGGTGTTCTTCATTTCATGGCCCATCTGCCAGGTTTCCTTTTCCTTCTGCCCTTCTTATCCATAAGAATTACTATGTTTGTTTTTTTTTCATCAAAAGAGGCCAGGATACAACAAGTAAATGGATGAAACAATTCGGACACAGGCAATAAAATCATACAGGTATTGGCCAACTATATGCATCAAGTTGTTCAAAAAGGCATTTTTCAAAGTGATACCTCAGTGATGTCTGCTGTCCCAACTCACCCTAGCTGTTATAAAGGGGTTTCACTCCTTATAGGCATCACAGAATATACATGTCAGGAGGAATTTGAAGAAGGAGATAAGAAGCATCTTTCTGTTTTGATTTGGGGACCATGTGCAAAGGGATCAGTGAGGGAAATTCACCTGAAGCTTTATAGATACACTGGCAAAATAGAGAGAAATATGCATTCAAGATTGGCAAAGCTAGAGCAAGAGTGACAGAAATTATGTGACAGGAGGCATGATAGATGTAACCATTATGGTAATGCTGCTCTGGTCTGTTACAAATTTAAGGCTGTACATATTTTTATAACCCATTCGGTTTAACCTCAAGTTTTTCAGATATGCCTTGATGTAGGGCAGAATGTTCTGCATAGTGATACTGAAAAATTCTGTTTGCCTGCAGCTTTACAAAGCTGCTTGGAGGTAATTTCCTAATCCGTTACCAGGAAGGATATTTGACACATTCACTTGCATTAATTAAGCAGATGTAGAAATGGATGGGTCGTTTTTCAACAGCCCTTCAGAACTTTTTGAAGAACCTGATTGAACAGTTTGTGATTTTTTTCCATAGGAAATAACAGGAAATGAATGTTGCATAGATTATTTACATGTTTAGCCAGTTGACCATTTAAAAGCATGTGCTCACAACTTTTTTTTCCTTCTGATCATAACATCAGATGTTCAGTGGTAAAAAAATGCCATTTTGGAGGGACAAAGTCCCTGCTAAAAGCAAATATATTTGTAGTTATTAGGAAATTTTTATTTAGGCACTATTTACATTATATAATGTTTTGCAAATGTTTTATCAAAATTATTTTCTAACACACTGACAGAACCCCTGTGTTTCCTGAAAATTATTTCCTTATTTAGAAATGAAGCCTTCCTCTCTCCCACATTCTGAAAAATAGATATATTGTTTTGAGCATTATTTTCCAAATGATACAAAAGACATGATTATGACACTTTTGCGCTATATTCCCATAATCATGACAGTGGAGCATAGATCTGATGCCCACGTTAACATAGGTTTTAATATGAATGCAGTTGAGATACTGGGGCTAATTTCCCACGATGCACAAGACTGCTTTGTTTAGAGTGCTGCCTACTTCCAGGAGGGCTTCGGGAAGTACGAGGCTTTCTACATGCCTTTCTTTCAGCTGTCTCCAAAGAAAACCTCTGTCTTGAAAAATACAACATACCCCCCACTTGTTTTTATCAGTACCATTTGCTATTTAAAAACTGTTTATCAAACTGTGCTGCAAAACCCTCTTCTTATATATGCAAATAAATCTGGAGCATGACATGTTTCTCAAATGAGATATTGGCTCTGCCCTGAGGAGGTGTAAGGTATCTAAGCTCACGATGAACCATGAAGAAAACAAACCTAGCTCTACTTGTTGAACTTTCTTAATAGTTTCATTTGAGACCACATTCCTGTTATGATAACTGGAGTAGAATTTCCTGCAGCTATCTGCTACAAATACCACTATCTCTTTTTCTATGGTATAAAAGATACTTTGATAGCATCTTTTTTCCCCTTTAGATGCTTTAAAAAAAAAAAAAAGAAAAATCCTTCTGAACTCAGAAGTCACAAACTCTTATAGGACATTATGTACTATGGAGGAGATTTTTATTGTGTCCAGACACATTCTCATATTCATGCTACAGGGTATGAGCAAAGTTTGGTCCTTTTCAGCTTGGTGACAGTTTTTAGTTGGACCCCTTTTTTTATGTGTCATCTACTAACATGGGACAACATACAGAGATTTTTTCAGCACTTGGCTCTTTTGGCTATTTTCCAAGGACTTTTTCCAAATTAATCGACACATTTCCAATTCTGAAGACCTCAGAGTATCTATTTAAAGAAAACCCTAATTTTTGGTTTGTTTTGTTTTTGTGACTGAAGGATTTGTAAACAATCAAACTCAGTTACTTGTCTTTGCCTTATCTTTTTTAGGATTTTTCCCATGTAGAGATTGGTAAAACCCAGGCAAATATTTTGAAATTTGTCCACTTTACCCTCTGTGAAGATGAGTGAACCTCTCCAAGGCCTTGTCAGAGGCCGGGAGAGCTCCTTCTCCGTGGAAGCAAGGTGGGATACATTGACCGACCATCATAATCATAATCACATTAGCATGCACTTTCCATCTTGCAGCCTCATCCTATTTTGTTACTAGTGGACAGTTTATTGGACGGGATTGAAAAGGCAGATGCAGGAGGACAGTTTGGTTCACATTATTTAGGAGCTCATTTTGGCTTTGAGCAGCTGTCCTACATTTGGGGGACCTCACAGCTGCACTGATGTAAACAAAGCCCTTTGCGGTTTTTGGCTGGAGTATGGACAGCCTCCCCCACAGCTGCAGACCGCAGGACAATACGCACCCTGCGCTATGTAGGAAGCAGCAGCTTCGTTTTCTGCGTACACCAGCTGAGACCTCTTGGCTGGTCCTGACAATATGAGACCCTGATCCAGGTCCCTCCCTGGCCGTGACTGCACAGCAGTGCAGCAAGGAGAGCAAACCTGCAGCGGTAAATCCGTGTTTCCCCGCGGGCAGGTGTGATGCTGCCAGCTCTGTGTCCAGCCATGCCCCAGGATCTGGGGCAGCAGCAGGTAGGAGGAAAGGGCTGTGCTCCAGGCACAACGCCTGCTGCTCCTCAGTGGAGGAGATCTTTTATGTCTTCTTCCCTGTTCACTGCATGCTCGTGTAATGGTCAGAGACAAACAATCTGGCTATTATTGTATTACCCAATACAGAAAAAAAAGAAGAAAAAAAAAAAAAAGCCAGCAAAACCAAACCAAAAACAACGAACCCAGCTAATCTTGTTTTGCGTCAAGGGAAAATAAAGTTGTTTTTGTTTTTTTAAAACCCAAATGAAATCATGGTGCTTTATGGATATTTGTGTCATCCTAGGAGAATGATTCCATTAAGACTAAAACAAAGGCTTCTTTTTGCTAATAACCTTTGAAATGAAATTTGTTTTCTCAAGAGTCCTTCTTTTAAATAGGAGTCCTTCCCTTAACTCCAGGGTAGAATAACTGATATTGTTTTACATAATTAATCAACAGAAATATGTGTTGAGGTAAACATGTGGCTATTTTTTTCACAGGGAACAATGACTAACGCTACTTATCTGACAGATACATGCCTTTAAGTTAATCAGCTGTTTGTCTTTAATAGCTTAAGAAAAGCTTGTTAGTTACAGTTAGAGCTATTACCCTAAATGCACTATAGCTAACATGTTGCATTCAATGTAATCTTAGGTAAAAAGGGTAAATTGTTTTTTACTCCATACTTTAAGCTCAGCAGAGAAAATAATTCGTACATGCAGCAAATATGGTCCTAGATTAAATTAAAAATTAGAGCAGAAACTTTGAAATTTACTTGCTAAATAGGTTGTAGCAACACAGATGTAAAGCACATAGGAGCTATTATATGTAGCTTTGAATCATCTCTCCTTGTGCTGTTTTTCTCAGTGCAGATGTTTGCTGTGGGAACAACAGCTCCTTACGGGACCCAGCACTACAGATTACTTCCTGGAAAATCTGGCACAGGGTGGCTAAGAAGGAAACTTGCAGATTTTGGTTTTGTGCTGGCAACTGGGAGAGAAAGGGAAAACAAAGTGTTTAGTAAGTGAAACAAAAGCACAGACAACTTACACATCCCTTGCCAGCTTTTAGGGGAAGAAAAGCACTTGAGATTTTGCAGTGTTTTACCGGAATAATTAAAACTACATTATATTTGGAGTATCCAAGCCCAAGAAAAGCTTGGGGAGATTAAAGGGGAAAAGTTAAAGCCCCTGTCAAGGAAGGAAGATCCTGTCCAGGCTTTGAGAGGATGCACAGGAGGGAAGATCCGTGGTCTGTGCTGGATGCGCTGCCTCGCTGTTAACGAACGCATGCAGATGTGAGAAACACAGCATAAACAAAAGCTAAAAGAAAATCTGTCTGGTGAAAAACATTTAAGGGAGAATAAAGACATGCATTTATTTGTTTTTTCTGGCTTCCTGAAGGTCTGGTGACATAGGCCTCCAAGCTTTGACTTTTGTCATCCCTATTTTATCACCTGGAGCTGCACAGGGTCAGATAAGGACAGTGTGTTGGCATTTATAGAGGTGGTTGTTTGCAGTTGCTCACCTCTCTGGTCCTGCTGCCAAGGGGTCAGTTGTTGTTTCATGACAGGAACTCTCATTTTGAAAAGCAATATGATAGGTCTGATGCCAGGCCAGTTTCTGATACACTTGTCGTATGCTGTGTGACTATTCATGAACTAGACTCTGCTCATGCCTGTAGGTACTACATGCCATGAATGGTAGCAGAAACTGGGCTCTTGGAAAACAGTCAGATCTGTGGTGGCAACAGAGTGAGAGACCCCAGTGTCTTAAGCCCTGAATTCAAAGACAGAGATGGAGGGACTACTGGTACTTGCAGCTCAGGAACAAGCCCACCTAAGGGGGATTATATTCAAGATTAGACAGGCACTTTTGTTGTCTTTGATCTTGGTTTCGCAGATGACAGCAGGCTGCTAAAATCTTTGAGGCTTAAGTAAACAGAGAGGATTTTTTAAGACGTGGGAGTCACACCAGGTAAAACGCAGAAGGAATAAGTGAGGTAACTACTGGCAGGTCTCAGCTGACTGGCACTGACTGGCATGGTCAGTTGTGCATGGCAAGGGCTGTGCTTGAACACTGCTCAGATTTTAGCATCCCTCTTTTCTTATAACTGGATGAAACTGAATACTGTGTATCTAAGAAGACATGCTTAGACCACGAGTTAAAGCTAGGTGTAACTCCAGTAGAGTGTGGAGGGTGTCCAGTTTCAAATATTTGCTGTGCTGTTTTCTTGCATCCACAGTATGTGTCTTAATTTATAGAAATATCGTTTCTCTCCTTACATCCACAGTTGCTATGAACAGTTGCACAGGCATCAAGCAGAAGCATGTGAGATGCTGATGACAAACTGACCCTTATATCAGTGGGCATAGCCCACACTCTCACCAAGCAGACCCAGACCAAAGTCTGTGATATGAGTAAGACAGAGCAAAGCTTAAGATGCCCTTCTGACTATCCTGATATCACAATGGGGGCATACGGAGGTGATTCTTAACCTGGAAACCTTCTTTGGACCAAAGTGTTAGTTTTCACAAACTTCTATTTTCTAGTCAAGAAACTCACCAGAAGTATCCCAGGCAGTTCCACTCACAGTATCAGTTCTGTTTACCAACATCTAACTGAGACTAGAAAATGTTTATTTCAGTCTTAGCAGACTTAGTAGTACTTAACTGAGGAGACAGAGGTGACAGAGGAAAAGCTCTCATGCCATTTACCAGGTGTCATCTTGGTTTTCAGGGAAATGGACTTCAGAGGCATCCTCATTTTTTTTGGTGAGGGAAGCACACCTATATTTGACCCATTTAACCAAAGAGAGGGTTAACTCCTTTTCCCAGTGTCCCAGGTTGGGTAGTAAGATGTGAACTAATTCCTTACTGCCCTCCCAGAAGCCAGTAAGCTTCATTTACCTCCATTTGTACTCTACTGTGTTGCTGAATGCAAACTCTTTCCCATGCCACTGTCTTGCATTGCCCTTGAAAGACTGTTTCTTTCCCGACAAAAGCTTCATCTGAGAGCTTCAGTCCTTCACTGTCTGTCAGTGATCAGAACTAGGAGACATATTTTTGCCCCTTGCTATCTGCTTGAGCTGATCTCCCCCCTGTGACACATGTTGAACATGTGCTGGGTGAGCATTTTGCCTTCTAACATAAGTCACATTCCTGGTACTGCTTCATCAGCATCATCTGACTGGATGGGAGCAAGGAAGGAAATGCTGAATGTATTTGAAAAATCACTGACAGCCAGACAGCTCAAGGACATGACATATAAACTTTTCAGAAAATGCTTTAAGGGGCAGACATTCACTTAACCCCATCTGGAGCACGTAGCAAGCTGTTTGCCTTTGTTCGTTCCTTTGGACAATTTTAGTGACGACAACACCGGATACCATTTTTATGAGGAATACCATGTGGTGAGCACCTGCATGAGTAATGCTCTCAGTCCACAGCATTTTGTGTGACATGCTCTTTGTAGTCTCAGTTTCCGTGCTGAGTTGCACAGTTTTTTCCCTTTAAAAAATGAAAAATTGATATTTTCTAACAGAGTCTGCATGACAGGTAAAAACCAGCAAAAATATAGTAAAAAAACTTGGTGCTGAGAGCAAATGGATTCTTGCAAAATGTCAGATGAAAATGACTCTGATTCAGACAAATTCATTACGTTGTCCTCCTGTAAATGCAAATGGTGGAATGAGGAGCAAACCTATGATGAGCATAGAGAATATTCATTGTTTGCCACAAGAGAGGTTAAAATGTGCTAATCCGTTATCAGGTACACAGAGAGGATATTGTGCCAGGTGCACAGATTGATGGGTTATAAAATGATTTGAAAACTGAAGGTCATATAGATGGCACACTGCAAATTAGATATTTAAGCAGATGGCATGAGTATTCACTAGTCTACCTGGCTTGAAGAGGGAATTTTCCAATGCTGTACAAAAATGTCAGCAAATAAATAAATAAATCAGATAAGTGGGCTAAACTGTGTTAATTACTTCTGATTTTGCACATTTCTAATCTTGGTAATTTTTTGCTTATAACAGTTTGTTTTTCTGTAACGTAATCACCAGCCTAGTCATAACCAATACAACATATCAAAAGCACAGGAGAGAAAATTCTGAGGGAAATTTCATGTCCAATTAATATTGTAACTATCTTCGAATCTTTTCCTTTGGGAGGGGGAAAGTAATTAGAGTTAGAAGGAAAAGAAATTTAGATAGCCACTCTTGTACCTTGTCACTGACATTAGTGGCAGAGAGGGAGACACAGTAAAGTGAACAGGAAGAGGAAAATAAGACCTGTGAGAAGGTCAGGATGAGCAAGAGACAAAATAATGAGATAGAAAATGTGACTCTATAACTGCAAGCTCTCCTAAAACTCCCTGTGTGGGGACATGGTGCAGTTGAATTAGCATAAGGGTAGCATGATGCCAACTATCTGGAAAGTGGAAATAAATGTAATTTTGGTTTTGAGGCAGAGCTAGGAAATTTCTGGCATCTGGCCCTCCCAACAGACCACCTGTAGGACTCATCACTTGTCTGTGTCATGTGTTACTCTCTAGCTGAGAGAACAGCATCTTCCTTCCACTCTCAGTTCTTGAAAGAGAATAGTCTCTAACATGGAGAGGGAGGGAGGTTTCATTAGCATCACTAAACAGTGGCCCATACCCTTTCTGGGGTGTGATTCATTGGCATTGAAATTCAATGACAAAGCCATACTTGGACAAGAGAGATGCATAGCTGGATGCGAATGTATTCTTCTGTTGTGGTTTTTTTTTTTTTTTTTTTTTCCGTATCAGATTAGGGGTCCAGGAGGAAGTGAATGCTGAAGAGAGACGGTACAGTGTCAGAGGGCTATGCTGCCACCAAGCAACACAATGCCGAAGCAAAAACAGAGCCTCTTTATCTGGTCCTTGAATAGTCTGAGTCAATTCCTGATAGTGGAAAGGTCAGAATAATTAGGCAGAAGCAGTCGGCTTCTCATTCAGTGGCGAGAGAAGGGAACTTTGAGAGTGTGGCTTTGTGTTAAGAGAGGATGCATTGCTATGTGTTCTCATTCAGTACAGCTCAAAATAAATCTCAGCTATAGAAACACATGTCATGGCCTCAGGATATCTTTTCTTTGTTGAAAGAGTATGCAGCTATGATAGAGATGAAGGCAGTACTTGGAAATTGAGGGGTTCCTGCTGCATAGAGGACATGGCAGTCCATGAGAGTATGTGACAGAGCTGTTTTCCACAATGTCCTGCTCCAGAGAGACGTATCATTGCAATGCTTTTTTCACCCTGGTTGACATAGTATTACTTCAAGAAATATTCTCAGAACAGCAGACGAGATAACAATGGCTGTGTTTTGAGGACAAGCATTAACTTTCACCAGAGAAAAATTGCTGTATTTTAAGGATTATGAGAATATCAAAGGAAATGAGTCAAAACCTCAATATTTTGCATTTTTATTGAGAAAAATTTTCATGCAAAAATGCATTGACATTCATGAACTTAATTGACTAACTGCCTGCCAGGTAGTATAGTGACTTTGATTCTAGTCAGCAACGTGACTGAAGGTGCAAAAGTCCTCTTTGCAGGTCAATGGTATTCACTTGATTCTGTGATGTTCATTGTTAGCAATGAGAGTAAAATTTGTCCTCTGCCCTCCCACTGTGGTGGGATCTTAGAAGAAAAAGGACAAAAGGTTGGTTGTCCTGGAGGATATAGTATGGTGTCCTGACTCTGAGAGGGACTGACGGAGTCTGCCTTGGGGAGAGCAGGGAGCGAGGGTCAGGCAATATTTCCCCAGAGCTCTCTGCAGCTCCCAGCAGCGTGTGTTCCCAGTGTCCCGAACCACGGACAGTGTGCTTGCATTTTACATCCCTCAATGAGTGCTCTGCCATAGCAGAGGACCACATGAGGGAATGAGGAAAAAAAAATACCCCTTTCTGCACCAAACTGCTTACAGGCAAGGTACATGGGAGAAGGCAGGAACAGAGGGAGCATTAGTTACGCAGCCTTCAGCAAACTTACCATCTGCTGACACCCCCATGCTCAAAACCTGCGTGCTCTGACCTTCTCCAAGGGCTGGGGATTTTACAGAGTTCCAGGGAGTCTGAATGGCAAAGAGAAAATCTTCCTGTCATCCCCTAAGGATTTGTGGGGCTGGGTGGGCCCATAAGGGTGTGAGGCATCATGGCTGTGCACTGCTGCTGCCACACACCTGGCTCCTGGGACATGTCCTTGACCCAAGCTCTGCAGCTCAGCCCCGCATCCAACAATACTCTGCGCCCATCTGGCACTGCAGAGCTCTTTCTCAGTAAAAAACTGCATTCAGCATGTCTTTTGAGTTTTGTGCTTATTTTTAAAAGCAATATCTGCCACCAAGTGGAAAATGTTATCACTTCACCAATATTTATAGATTATTACTGGTAATAATCTCAACATTAGTCTTGCTTGTTTCTCTGAAAGAACTAAAGACAACCAAAGAGACAGAAAAATGAGGTGCTGAAACATAGCATCAGTTGTCTTGCTGGTTCCTTTTCAGCACGGATTAGAGACCTTGCTGAGGCACAGCCTGCTGTGCGCTTAAACACAGAAAAATGACAGAGGGGCTGTGGTGTGGAGACAGCCTTTTGTCTTTAGTCTCAGTAGCTGAGTCTCTTGACACCAAAGACAGATCTGGTGAAATACAGGGACTGCAGAAATTCATGCTCAAATTTGAAACTTCTGGAGCCTTGTTTTCTATTTTTTGTGCCAAACCTTATCCGTTGCCTTGACTTAAGCCATTTTCTACTAACCCTAGCTACAGGGACAATTAATGGGTTTAGTTGCAGAAATCTTAGGAGGAGTTCCCTGATCTATCAGTAGTTGATGAGCACAACCAAATGCTTTTTTTCCCTTTCCCATTCATTATACTTTCTAGAAGAGCTTCAGCAGGGACCAGTGCTCTGAGAAACAAAGGTAATTCAGTCCCCTGTCCTGTGGGTGTGGTGTCAGCTGTTTCTGGCTGCTCATCTAACCTCAAATGGCTAAAAGTCAGCTCTTACACTCCTAGCTCTATTCCAGGACCTTAATGTATTTTCAAACAGAACAGATGTGAGATGAGGGAAGCAAACATGGTATAATGGAAAAGAAAGGAGAATACAGTAAAAGAGAAAGAAAGAAAAAAAAAAAAACTAAAAGAAGAAAATAATAACATCAACAGTATTATCTGGGTTTGTATCTCCATCTGTGTCAGTGTTGATTGTGCCCGTAGTGGGAAGCAGCACTCGCGTGGAGGCAGTGGGCAGCTGTTGGAACCTTGACCAGATGGACACGACCACTACAGCTTGTGATTGCCTCATCTCAGGACGCCACAGAACTCCAAGAGGAGGCTGGCATCCAGAGCAGTCACCCAGTGCCTCTCCTAAGGTGTTGGACAGGTTCCTGCCAGGCTCTTTCCATGAGTGAGAGGGGATTTTGTCACAGATACTGTGCTTAAACAAACACAAGATGTTTAAAGAGGTGTTATTTGCTAGTAGTGAGGCAGGAGTGAGCAAGGTGCAGAGAAACATTTTCTTTTGCCAGTGAGTGACTGGACCGGCAGCACTGCAAAATTGCTTTCTTCCACCTGGGAAGCCAGGCAGAATGCATAGGTACTTAACGACCTTTTAAAAATGTCTAGATAAGACACATTTTATTCAGCTATGGGAACTCTAAGATAGGTTAGAGGTCCCTGCCCACAGAAAATTGCAGGAAAATGCAGAAAAATTATCTGGGTAGTAGGGAAATATTTACAATACTTGGCTTTTGCATAAAACAGCATCACTTTGTGTGTTTATTTGAAGGTGATGCAGGTTGTGCTCTGATGGACTCAAGGCTGTATATTAAGTCTGTCCTGGGAGGAGGGGATGGCTTTTTAAAGTAAATGCTTTTATTTAGTTGTGTTTTCTAATTTGATCTTCTCTCCAGTGTGTGAGACAGTAAAACACTTTTTATTTAGAGGCCATATAGTGATGCTGTTGACTCTGGTTCATTTAGGGATTACTGGCTTGCTCCAGGGGGCAGGTTCACACTTGCCAACTTACATGACTTTGAAGTAACCTTTAATTGATAGTATAAGCCCATCCCAGAGTAGCAGTGGTAGCCCTTAGCATGAATGAGCTTTTGCATGATAAATCCTGGACTAGTTGTCAACTGCACTATGGAGGAAGCAGAAGACAGACAAAATTAGAGTACCGGAAATACTTAACCTCCATTATAGAAAGAGAAAACCATCCAAGAACAATTATGTTCAATTCCTTATCAACTGAAATTGGCATGTGGGAAATATTATATGTGTGGTAAATGGGTATACATTTTTATTCTGTGTATACACTGGTTCACATAAATCCATTTATTCATAATTCATAGCTGAATGTCCATATGAACTATTGAAACTGCATGTCTGTATGGGTTAGGTGCAAAACCATAAAGCTGCTTATGCCACTACCTGCACAGTCACCAGAATTATTGGCAGAAACACTTTGTGGTGCTCTGTGTGGGCCATTTGTCTGCTAATGGAAACTCAGTTCACCTTGGACTGAGTTTTCCAGTTCAAGTTAAAATTCAATTGTTCATTAGTTTTGCAGAGATTTAGTATATAATGTTAGCAGCTGTAAGAGAGTTTCTAAGTAAACTATTTGTATTTTTCTGTCCCAGCATATCACAACTTCACAGCCTATGGGAGAAACTGAGCTCCTGATCTTTAACCCAAACTCTTGTTTGCATTTTCCTCCCTCAAGAGAACATGTAGTCTCCTTCCTCTTTGCCACGTTCCTCCCCTCTGCTTGTCCCCAAACAGAGCTGGGCCAGCTTCAGTTTCTGTGCCAGGATCTCCTTTTCCTCCTGCCAGAAGTCAGCTGAAACTTTCCCTGCCTTAACCTTGTTGCTGGGAGCTGCCTGCCCCTCAAATCTTGGACTCCAAGCGTGCCCACCTGTGTGAAACACACACTTTTGCAAACGTCTTCCCAATGCATTGGTCTCAACAGTGGCAATGCTCTCAGCCACCTGCTCCTTACAGGAGGAGCACAGGTTTGTGCCTGACTTGGTTCAAGGCAGGTATCTGGCAGCTTGCTCAGAGCTGCTTTGCAGTCTAGAGTGAAACTGTCCCCACAGTCTGTGTTTCCTCACTGTGTCCATTCATTTCTTCAGCATATCCAGGGCAGTCTGCACATGCTGCTTTAATTGCTTTCCTACCCTGCAATCAGAGTATCTCCACTGGGACAGGTTTGTTCTAGTTCATCCTTTTCCAGGAGCAACAGTCAAACTTAAACCAGAGGTTTAAGATCAGACTTTTAAGGATAAGAAAGTCTGGAATCAAATAAAAAATGCAGTTTGACTTAAACTCAATCAACAGGTACCTTTTTGGGTTGTGTAATTTTTCCAATCAAAGCATAACCCAGCAGCTAGATGTCACCCCTGGCCTCCACTGTCCACAGCAGCACTCCCTGTACCAGGCAACACCCTCAGACAGCTGGAATTTGCATTGACACCCCTTTTTGGACAGTCTCACCTGATGTTTATATACATATCCTGGGGACTGATGGTTCCATCTGGAACTGGACATTAGTTTGCTACTTAATAGTGGCCGTTTCCTCCTAGCCCTGGCTTGGAGGTGCCATGAGACTTCTTCCTGGATGGGTTTCTGAAGCATAAAAGATTCTTTCTTTACCTCTTACATGTCCCACTGTGTGACTGGTGTGAGCTGTCCTTCCCATGACCCATAATGAAGTTCTTAATAGCATTTATTAAACTTTATATAGGCAACACGCTTTGTGTACCACGAAGCCCGTGATCTCTGGTATGTTGTTTTGCTGTAACATTTCTGAGGGAATAAGGTTTTATTGAACTTAGAGGTCACGGCACACCACTCTGTCCTTACTCTAGCTCCCTTCTCAGAATCTCTCTACTTTTTAGCTTCCAAATCTGGTTCTCCCACACCTTCAGAGGCTTTAGCTGCTGTTGCCACCCAGAGCCGTCCTACCTTCCATTCCATCTCTCTGTGGTTACTTCAGCCTCTTTGTTGCCTTTTCAACAGCTGCTTCTCAGCTTTCAGTTATCATATGTCTGTACTGTGCTGATTCTCCAAGGCACTGGTCTCCTATTAGTCAAATCCCTTATCAATAACAAACAGCTGTGCTACTTATTTTACATAAATAACCAAATAAATTTTGCTGAGCAATAGTATTACTTTAGTCATAACTTATAGCCCATGGCTTGACTTCCTTGAACCTTATAATTGTGACGTATTTAATTCAAAATTTCTAAGGAAGTGATCTGCATTTGAAGCTGCCTAAAACTCTGTGGAGTGCCACACAATAGACATAAAAGTATCCATTAAACCAAGTCTTTGGGCTAGGACTATAACAGTGTTTTTAAAAGTTTAAATTATATATTGTCCTTCACAAATCTTAGCATCACCAAAGTCAGAAAAAAACAGATTTCAAATTATTAAAAAGATATCAAAATATTCTACAGCATGGTAGAGGATGCTTGAAGCACCTGTACAACCTTAACTTAGCCTAACCATATGGAACAACCATAGGAATGTCACTAAGAATGATGGTAAGAATGAGAAATGGTGAGGAGCTGAAGAAATAAGAAGGGAAGGGAAGGAGCGAAGTAGAAACCATTTCAACTTAGTTGGATATCTAAACTCACAAATTTTGTTTAGCAGATCTAGATAAGCTGAGATAGTTTGGATAAAAGCTCACTTTAGTTTGTTAGATGACTAAGAAGTTAGTTATGTTACTCTAATTTGCCCTGTAATGGCCTTCACTTCTTCAGAATGTTGAATAAAGTGAAGGCTTCCATCTGTCACAGAATAGATGACAGATTAAAAAGGAGGTTTCATTGAGCATACAAGCAGCATGAAAATGAGGACAACTTGAGTGACTAAAATAGAGAGGTTACAAGGTGGATTTATTTGCTTCAGAAAATACTTTATTTCAACATAAGAATGAAATTGAAGGTAACTGATTTCAATGATTTGGTTTCAACTCATCAGTGACACATTTATTTAAAGTATTGCAAACAAATAATTCATTACTTGCATCAGAATATTTTGATAGTTAAAAAAGCCTTTAAAATTACATTTCTATGACATATTTCTTATTAATTATTTATCAAGTGTATGGGTAAACATTGTTTACAACATATTCCCTGCCCAATATTGTTTTTCTCTAAATGTTTAAAAACTTCAGGGAGCTCTGTATTGTATAGAATAATGTGCAATGGGTAGCCTTAAAAATAAAGCATTTTTCTTACCACATTACATGTAGAACTGCAGGTCAGTTTATTTAATACAAGTCAGCAAATGCTTTTAGAGATTAGGTAGTAATTCCTGTGTCCTCATGAGTAACCCAGAGCTGCCATGCTGTGTATAACTGGGAATTACACAGATCTATAGGAAAGAAGATAGGAAAGTGTTACCATGCCAACTGCATGTGATTAGTGATGGCAGCATACTATCAACCCTTCTTAGCCCCATGACCTTGTTTAATTTGTGGCATCTGTATACAGGCATTGTCCCAAATGAAATTCCATTCTCTCTTCCTTGGGATCAGTGTCTTTAAAAAAAAAAAAAAAAACAAACCTAAAATGTCTTTATGAGTACTTATTTTATTGTGTCTAATTATTTTAGCCTTTGTATTGAGCAGCTGACCTCTCAGTGATGTAGAAATAACCAGTACAGGCAATGGATAAGGGGCTTCAATGTTCTTTCTGTGACCCATGGGGCTATAAGGTGTTTTCCAGCTCTGGAGGTTTGAACAAGGTCCCTTATGCCAACAGAGAGTGTGAGGCCTTCAGAAAACCCATCCAAGCTTATGGGTTTTTTTGAGACTTCTACGGTTGTTTCTGTTTTTTAAAGCCAGCAGAGCAGATTCTAACATAGCTGGGAAAACCATATCTAAGAAGCTGGGTGATTTATTTGTTAGAGATTGGCAGCTGGGTGACTCAGAGGCCATCTCAGGCTGGCTGGAGCCAAAAAATAGTGGCTTCTAGTAAATAATACAGTGATAAGGAATTTTCTCTACACTTCTGTAAAATACTTCTTGCTTTAATCTTCAAAAAAGGAAGCCAAGAAATCGTGTTCTGCTGTTGTTTAAAATGTGACAGTTCATGATGATCAAAATATGCCTATAAATACAGATATAAGTTGCAATGTATTTGTTGTCAGTGGTTTTGTAAAAGGCAGTGCTAAGAAAATGAGGGGATAGAATAAGGTGATAGAGAAGACTTGCTTTTGCTTTACTGTTAATCGATTTTAATCTTACTGCCTTCTTCCCACGATCAATTGATGTCTGAGTTTTGTGTATCCTTCCACATGCCAAATCTGTGCATGACAGAGATGGACTGTATTCATGTTTTTGATAGCATCTCTGTATTCTTGCAAATGTGAATTCAGATTAGTATTCAGTATAGGAATAATCCAACTGATGCACCATTATTCCTTAGTAAAAAGATTGGGATATGTTTTTATTGCACTGAGCTAATATTACTTAAAGAATATCTTCTTAGGACAGAGAACTTTAGGAAATTGAGTGGAAGAAATATTCCATGTGTCTCATAAAATTATTTTTTTTTAAATACATCTCAGTTCAATGTTTGGCTTTTTTGCGACAATAGGACTTTGTTGACTGAAGTTCAGCTTTTGATCGTCTATCAAACTCAGAGGTCCTTTTCTGCAAGTTTGCTACCAAGTTGGTATTTCTACAGAACATTTTTTTCAGTTTGCTAAGGTCTTTTTGAATTCTAACCTCATTTTCTAATTTACTGTATCGCATGCAATTGTAACAACCATATGTCCTGCAAGTTCTTCTAGGGCATTAATAAATATAATGAGTAGTATGAGCTCAAGATAATCCGTGGTGATGTGCTGCTTGATGCTGCCTTCCCTTTTGATCATGAACCTCCCTCTGCTTATCTGACCAGTTTTCCTTCCCACGTTTTACTAGTTTAACCTGGACCCAGTTTCTCCAGCATGCTACGTTAGACAACGTCAAGAGCCTTACAGAAATGAAGACATTTGACATGTCTTCCTCTGTCTACAAAGCCTGTGTCCTGTCAAAGAGGAAAACTGGATGGGTTTTGTTTGATTTGTGCTTGACAAATCCACCCGGACTCTTACTTCCTTTTTTTGTAGTCTTGATTTTTACAAATTGTTTATTTGTTTTTCTGGTATTTTCTGGGAACTGATGTTGACTAGACTCTCCTTTCTCTTCTATTGCTTTTGAAATAGGCTGCTTATTTAATATTTTTCAGTTTTCCAGACCAATCCTTCCTGAAAGTTTTCTCATGGCAATCACTAAAGATTCTGCCATTGATTCACCATATTCAAGTACTTAAGGTGAATTCCACTGGGCCTAGCAATTTGGAAAAAAAAAAAAAAAACCAAAAAATCTCACCCCCAAACTAAAGTGCTCTGTAGATTGTCCTTCCCAGATTCTTCTTCCTCATGTCTGATAGCTTTTGATTCCATCTGGCATTTCACTGAAGACTGACGCAAAGGAAAATGCTAGGCACTTCAGCCTTTTAGCTTCCTCTGTCATTTTTTTTCCCTATTTTTTTCCTCTTCTGCTAACGGATTTTTGGAATTTTGTTTTTCCTTCTCTTTTGTTTTGAGTCATATCTCATTTCATACAATGACCTTTTTGATTTTAGTCATTTTAAGTAGTCAGACTTTATTTCCACTTCTGGTATACCTCCTTTGTTTCTCTGAGGTCCTCATGGTTTACCTGAATTCTCTCTTGGTACCCTTCCTACCTATTCTACAGATTGGAATATTCTACAATTTTGCTTTTATTATCTCCTTAAGGGTCAACATTTCTGAACTCCTTTTTCACTGTTTCCCACGAGATCTTATTTATTAGTTCTTTGAGTTCCTCTTTGCAGTCCAATATCTTGTTTTTGCTTTTTCCCACTTGCTTTATCTCTCTTTAACTATCACTTCCTCAACTCTCTCCTATTTTTACCTTTCACTCTGACATTTTCAAATAACTCTTCCCTACAGGCTAGGCTTGCATTCAGGCCTACTTCCCTTCTGGTTGTTTTCACAAGTTTCTGCATCAAAAAATCATCAAATTTCCTCTTAGAGAAGTTTCTGGAGAGCCTGCTTTACTCTGATCCTCTCCCAAGAGACAGCTGGAGCTTTCAAGCTCCCTGTTACTGTGAAGACCTGTACCTTGGGGGCTCCCTGCTAATTTCTCATGAAAGTGCCTTCTGCTTCATCCTCCTGGTTTGATGGCTGACATTCGCCAGCATAACACCTTTGCTCTTTTTCCTCACTATTATCAAGATGTTTTCATATAGATCTGTATCCTTTTACAAGCTGCCACTCAGAAGTGCCTCTTTCCTAATTTTCCCTGGCAGAATAAGCTGTTAAATATTCCAACCATGTGAATATTCCCACCAGGTCTCTATTATAGTTGACTCATAATTTTGATCCTGTTTATTAAGGACTTCCAGCTCTGCCAGATAGCTCCTCATGCTTTTTGCATTAATACACAGGCAACTGAGATGTTCGGAAATGCGGTCTGTTCTCTCCCTTTTTGTTCTTCCTACGATGTTCTCCTCTGTTCTGTTACTCTTGTCCCTCATCCAAGTCAGCATTACTTACAGTTACTTTTCTTACTTTCACCCAGCTATCAAGCTTTTGCTGCAAGATGGTGGTTTTTTTTGTTTTGTGTTTGATTTTTTTTGTTTTAGTTTTTTTTTTTTTTTAGTGAGACAGATCCCTTTTCTTCTCACAAATTCTTCTGAGGCCCTCTTGACAAGTTAGCTGCGCATGAAATTATTCTGAGGATGTGTCTGTCTCTGTAGCTATTAAAAAGAAATAAAATGTTATTAACCTTTTGGTATAAAATGGAGGTTTTGGCAATGATGCTGAAAGTATGTTTTTGTATCGCATCACTTCCCACTGCTACTTACAGTTCCTCTTGTATTGTTATTATTTCAGATATTTCCTGGAAATATTTTTGTGTCTTGGAATGAAGACCTGGTCTGATTGCATATCTGTAAGAGAGAGATAAATACTAATAGCTGTTTTTTCTGAGTATATATCATCACAACAGATCACCCATTCACCTGTTTTTCCCTAGGCTTACTTTGCTATAGCATATGATTATTTTATTCTCTTTATCCATCTTCATCTCTTCATAGCACTTCAAACTCCCACCTTGTGCCTGGAGCTTTTTCCATGACAACTTTGATATCTGCTATGCTAATGTCATTGCATACCTACCTAGGACGGTTAAATGCTTTCTCTTCTGCAATGAGAGTTCATGTAGAGTCACTGGAAAATGTCCTCTGCATTTTGTAATATGACATGAAATTATTTTCTCTATTTCTTTGCTTTTTTTCTACTGTCTTTTGTGGTCTTTTTATGTGATTATAGCATAAGTGACTCTTATGCTTTGACATGATAAATATATTCTGAAATCTCTAGTTGTATTCTATGAATTGCTGTTGGATCAGAATACTGGCTAACTTCTTTGAAACCGCTGTGTTTTAGTATTACAGTAGCTTGCCTTTATATGGCCTAAATATTGTTTTGTGGTCTACCAAAGAAAAATCTATTTCATTATTGTTATTATTATTGTTATTACAATCTAAAAATGATTGTGTTTGTTTGTTTCATTTTGAAACAAGCAACTCTATCTAAAATTGGGAATAGCTTCAGGAAATGCAGTATTGGGGAAAGATCACTTGACAGTTTGTTATAGGTGTATTATACAGACCTATACCCTTCTTAAAAGGGGGAAAAAGTCTTGTTGCTACTCCAGCTTGTGTATTAAATCATTACGCTGCAGAAAAAAATGTTCTTTTTGTCATCTAACTTAGGAGAGAATGTGAATGATCATTTAAATCAAGTACTGACATCTGCATGTGCTTTACTTGGCTTGTTTTTAATCAACAAACTGTCAGCCTATGATAGTGCTGTAAGTACACAGTTCAAGTGCCAAGAAATTACAGGACATTTTAAGGTCTGGGTCTGGGTTGGTTAGTGAGTTAATACAAGTGCATCTAAAATGTATGCTTCATGCCCGAGCAGATACAAAGTATGCTTATTTTGGCTGATGGAAGTACATCCTGGAATGTGTTATTCCACTTCGAACAGCTTGTTGAAAAAAAGAAAGAAAAAAAGAAAAGAAAAATACGAGAAGTTTCTAAATGTCAGTTTATCTAGTTTTGGAGTTATTAATCCACTAAGAATTTCAAAGTAGAATAGTACTTGATATATGATGAGAAAAGATGTATAACAAATACAGAAACAAAAACCAGGGGGGAAAAAAAAAGAAAATGGGAGGAGAGATTTACTGCAGTGTTACTGTTGCATCAGTCTATGTTTGCTGTTAATTGCCATGAACTCACTGAAGCTGCTCTTGTAACCTGGCATCAGCAGCTGGGTTTGCCTTTCAGCAGTAGCTCTGCCAGGCAAGGTCTGCCTCAGGTCTGTGACTTGCTTCCGAATGGCAGAACCCTGCTGGCATGACTGAGTTTGGTTCATGGACTGTAGCATGAAGGAAAACTTTCCTGTTCACATGGAAGTTGTGAATGCGAAACCCTCACATCCACCCTTTTCCTGTCTTACAGCTTTTTCCCTTCTTTTTATCTCCTTCCTTACATCTTTCTGTCCCAGAACAGGGAGTCACCAGGGCTTAGGAGAATAACCCTCACCACTGCTTCTCTGGTCTTTTTAATGGGAGAAAACAAAGCTGGAGGTGTCAACCTCATTTGGTGCTGATCACCAGAGATGCAACAGGCTTCAAAGAAAGTGACTGCTGTCAGTCCTTGTGTTAGCAGGGCTTTGGGGGAAACTCCACCTCCAGCTGACTCCGAACAAGGTGGCAGACCTTCAAGGCAAAGCTGGCTTAATTTTGTGCCAGGTCTCTTCAGATGCTCGATCAGCTGGGCAGATTGGGACTAGCAACATTTGAAAGACCAGGTGGATATCGTGACCTTCAGTGACTCTTATAACCATGGAAGAAACTGTCAGTTGAGAAATAGGGGACAATTAAAAACACTGCTTTGCAGTGCTCTTCTTTCAGGTTCTAAGAGATCAATTTCTGAGCAAAATTTTGAGGATGTGAATGTGATCTTGTATTGATGGGCACATGGACGCAGATGCTGTGTACAAGCTGCAGAAAGAGAAAAAGAGATGCAGCCAGATTTCCCAATTAGAGAAGAAACAGAAAAGACTCTTAAAATCCTGTTTCCTATAGTCACAATGCATAGTTCAACAGATGCATTTTCTTCCTCAGCTCCCTGACTTCTGAGACATTGGGTATTATCTGTTAGATGCCGGGTGCTGGTTTAGGTATGGCAGTTCTTGTGTTCCCAGGGGATTGCTCTGCTGGGGATACTGCTGCTCATCTGCATTCAAAGAAGGATTTGAACTGAACTGATAAAGAAAGAAAACTGGCATAGAGCATACAGTAACTCATTCTGTTAAGGATTTGGCATGGCATTCAAGGGAAACCAATTATGATTTATGTCAATACAGTACAGATAATTTCCTATTGATTGACTGCCAGATCCTTGATAAAATAATGAGTTAGGCCTGATGCCAGTCATTCTTGGGCACTGTCAGACCTGTGCTTCTATTTCACATGCCCTTGACAAGGCTTCTCTCAAAAAATTTGTAAGTAAAGTGAGTTTATAAATTTTCTTTGAATATGGAAACTCAAGTAAACATAGAGAGAGTGATTCCCTTTAGCGTTAGTGTCTTTTTTAAAATGACATGCTATTATCTAGGCATTTGGCTAGAGGTCTGACAAAAGTGAGTTTTCAATTAATTACTTCAAAACAAACAAAGGAGTTGCTCTCTTTGCTATGATTTCTCTTAGGGGATTCATGGATGCCCAGATTCAAAGTAGTTTTCAGAGTAAAATAACTCATATGTTCAAGCTTGAGGTTGTCTGGAACTAAATAGTAGGTCTTGAGGACTAACTGGTGTGGGTACAATCATCCTTGCTTACATGCAAAAGTCACCTACAAGCTTTCTACTGCTGCAGCCCTGACCAATGCTAGTCTTTGCCAGTCATGGTGCAGTGTGTGTCCATTATCCAATAGACACAGAACTGAATTTTCCTGCCCCAAGGATGAGGAGATGGGGGCTGGCCACAGCTGGACTGCTTGTGGGGTGAGATGGAGAAGGAGCTGGAGGCACAGCTGCTAAATTTCCCTTTCCAGAGGTGTGAGTGGGGTGAAGGCTGCAACTGCTACTTCTGGAGGGGACGTACTTAGAGGTTGCCATCCTGAACTTCTCCCCAGCTTCTCCCTTGAAAGCATCTGCATGCATTCTGTTTTTCTGATCCCTGGCATAAGCAATCAAGCTGTGAGTATCTATCTGGTGTAAGCAGTGTCACTCTGTCTCCTGGCAGCCTTCTGTTTTAGGCTCCTGCCTGTCTTGCCTATATCCAGCTACATCCACATATGTTTCTGTGAATGTCGTGTATCTAACTACGCAGAGAGCTCTGCAAAAAAGTTACTGCTTTCCAGAGCAGAAAATCCTAGAAACCCTCTTTGATGACAGCCTCTACCTTCCCTTCAGAGAGAAGAGTAAACCAGTTTGGTGAGGTTCACTTGGAAGCTCACAACCTCTGGGGACTTTGGGTGGGAACACAAAACAAATTAAACCTAGGCATGATGAAGAAGTAATTAATTTTAAAGGAGAAAGCAAAAAGAAACAAGCCGGGGGAGGTGTTTTTTGTAGGAATAAGTCTCATCGAGCTTGGCATTTGTTAGGGGATGAATAAAATGAAACAGCTTAAACTGGAAACTGAAAGATTAACTATAGGGAAGGTAATGAGGATCTTAAGCATTTCAAATATTCATGTAAAGTTTTAATTCTTCTTCTAATGGTTGAGTACCCTTTGGTTAATGAATACTGCATTTCTTTCTATGGAAGAAGTTTCTTGGGGACACTTCAATCAAAGCTAGTCTCCCAAATGGAAACCCATTGACAATGGCAGGTATTTCCATATTTAATTACAGGTGGAAAACTAGAGAAACCACAGACTCACACCTTATGTAAGAGGAGGTGAACTACAGATTTTTTTTCTGGGAGAGTGGGACCTTGAAAAAGCTCTACTTTTAATGCCACAAGCCTAAAAACACTGCTCACTTTGTGACTGGGAGAGGAGTGAATGGGAGGATCCATAAAACACAGCCCATTCCTGCTTGCCTTTCCTTACACACATGGGAGCCAGGGTCAAAGAGGCTTTGCAGGTATCCCAGCACCCAACCAGACTTTCATATGATACTTATCCCACCTTCCCTTCCCACAGGCCCTGGCATAAGGGTGAGAACTGGCTGTGTTAACTTCAGCAAAAACAAGGCTCAGTCCTAAGGCAGCGTAAACATTTGCCTGAATTTTTGCCATTAACATCTTGAATCCTCATGAAACTGTCTGCTCTGTGCTTCAGCTGGTGCAAATTCAGCCTGCAAATTCATACAGAGTTCATGGAGGTAGCAGTTTGTTCTTTGCTACATGAAGCAGTGAAGAGGGGTCAGAGAGACTAGGAAATGGGGTATAATTCACTCTCTTCTGTGTACAAAGATTTCTGATAGATAGCCCTTCCTCTCCCTGGCAGCATTCTGTAAGTGTTCAGTGTCACTCAAGCAAACACACTGGGTGCTTCCTTTGCATTACGATTTTTCTGGTGAAAACTGAGGCATATTGATTTTTTTACTTCATTGAGGTTTCCACAGAGGTTATGACATTTAATGTTCAGCTTTAGCTGCTCCTTCCTATGCGGAGTACAAACTAAACATGGTCCTGCAAAACAGGCTCTCTTCATAGCATCTCAGCAGATGTAAACAACAAACTGCTAGCCAAAATTGTCCAAGCATGAACAGTTTGAAAGAAAAAAAAAATAATAAATCAGTTCCACCAGACTAATTGCCATATGTAACCATACCAGTTCTCTAGAATAAGCAATTTTCTCCTCTGCCCTCTAATCCCATTCAAGCAATCTTATGGGAACACCCTGAGCAGGATGATAAGCTTTATTGCATGGCTTGCAGGCCATCACATTTGGCTTCTCCTGGAGCAAGAGGCAGGCAGGCTTTCCTCAAAGAATTGTCCTTGAATAAGGACTTGCTTTTATCAAGTTGCCCAGTGCCTTAACTGTGGCACCATTCCTTTGGAGGTCACAGTCCATCCCATTTGTTGTTGTAGTCCACAAGGATGGAGGAGGTTTCTGAAGTGCCCTCAGCTTGTCCCATGAATGACTCTGTGGTTTAAATGTAGTGACATTTCACCTGGTAACCAATCTGTGCTGTTACAGATGCTTTTTCCCTAGGAGAGATCTCTGGTGGGTGGAATACGGAGGCAGAACAAAGTGAAATTCTTGATCTGTGCTTTAATGCAGCCTGACAAATGCAAGGTACAGCATGCAGCAGTATGGCACTAGGAGGAGAATAGGCCGAGATATCTACTTTCAGGTACACAGTGGTCGTAGCTGACCAGAAAAGAGGCCTCCTTTAGAGATACATTTCTACACAATGGCAAACTCACTGGTTCCAAGCCCTTGTCTGGATGATTCTTCTACAAAGAGGTGTCCAAGCACCCCTGCATTTTCGCAAGGTCTGTTAAAGATTGCAAAGCCATTACAGAAGTTGATGCTGCCTAGATCAGGTTCCAACTGAGATATGTCTGGCTCAAAAATTCAGAAAACAATAGCCAGTTACCCAGCATCTTCTCTCTCTCAGGTACGGGAGAGGATGAAGCTCAATTACCTCAGCTTATGTCATGCAGGATATAGGACTTCTGGAAAATGGCATTAAAAAGCTGTGCACATATGCGTGTTTTCCATTTTTGAATTTTAAATAGTTCATAGGTAAACATTTCTGGTTTAATTTTTTAAACACTGTATATTTAGCAACAGCCTCATTTTATTCAAGTGTACTGTCGAGGTGCTCTGGGACAGCTTAAGCAGTCTAGTTTGAAAGCCAAGCGAGTTGTGTGATGGCCAATTTTCTCCCATTGCAGTAGAGTGAACATCTAGCTCAGTTTTCCATTGCCAATTCATACAGGAAGAATTACAATTCACTAAATGGATGAATAGCCAGCTCATTACGAAGTAGTTATTCCATAATTTTGTTCAGGCTGACAGCAAAATCCATTCAAGGGATCCAAGTGATGGCATCCCTTTATGAAAGCATCTGTACCACCACAAGCTCTTTGTTTCGATTAGTTACAGGAGTATTTGAAAGTCAAGGTATTAGATTTATGTATTCTTTTTGAAAATTAATTTAGGTAATATAAACATATCTTGAAAGCATATTCACCCATAGGTCCTACAGCATCTAAACTACTGAAAATTCTTTTGTCTGAACAGAATCTGTTAATTAGTGTATGCTCTTTTTTCCTTACAATATAATGTAATTTTTAAAATTTAAGTTAATGTTTGTATTGCCTATATTCTTTAAAACATTGAATAAACCAGTATCATAAATAACTGTCTAACATATCATGTTTTAGGTCAGATGTAAGTGAAACAATAAATATGAACTGCCTCTGCCACCTTGGTCTTTGTCCTGTTTTCCATGATCACCTGGATGTTTGATAATCGAACTTGTTCTATTTGCCTTTTTTCTTTTTCCTTCTCTCTTCTTCTTTTTTTTTTTTTTTTTTTTTTGCTTCCTTTTTGTATTTAAGAAACAAAAATGTTTTTGTACTCATGGAAAACAAGCAAACATACTGTTACATATTTTTGCACCACTTCATTCATTATAGGACCTACATTACATCTGTGTTCTTGCTACACATTATTTGCTCACCCCATCCTCATTGACAGTTATTTTCAAAGACCCATTCTCTGGTCTAAAAAAGTTTTTACAAGGCTCTTGTGTTTTTTCCATTTGACTTAAGGCTAATGGGGAGTGAAAATTCTAGACACCTGTCTTTGCTGAAGTGTAGTGGACATAATGGTTTCAGTTCCAGGTGTAGGATTTTGCCACTTAAGCTGTTGCTAGTTGTGGATTTAACACTAGAAGTGCCTAATCTGGTGATGAAGCTGAGGGCCACTGTTCTCAAGTTTGCAGCTGCTTGAGTACGCACAGAAAAGACATGCCCTCAACAAGGTGATGAGGATTGTAAATAAGAACAAATGTCCAGAGGAGGAGAAAGCTGAATAGTTCCTCTTGTCACTGCAAAATTGTTGCCTATTGCAGGTTTACTTATATTTTTGCAGAGTCTATTTTTAAAAGTTCCAGACAACACAACTTCCACCTCATCTTTTGGGAAGCTATTCCATCAACTAATACATCTTACCATCTGGAAGTTTTTTCCTGATATTCTCTTTTAATTTTTCCTTTGTTAATACCTTTCTCATCATAAACACCTATTAAAGCACTTACACATTTACGGCTTCTCTGCAGGTTATTTGAATTATCAGGTTAAACTGAACAATTATACCTCCTGTATGGAATTGTATAGGATTAATTTAACTCCCCGCCTGAGCAAATATAGATAGTTCTGTTTCATAGTCAACACAACTGTTTTGAAATACAGCTTTGACACAAGTGAAAAAAAATCACCTTCCTGGTAAGTTATACAGAACTTTGCTACAAGGTCTAGCTTGCTCTGCCATACTCTTTTTCATGTACATCATACTTTACACACTATTTTATTACCTTGGGAGAAAACAGTGTTTCAGCTACTGATTTTAGGACCTGGAAACAGTAAGTATTGCTAATTGCTATGTGCTCATGATATTAATTTCTTAAGATCTGTGGAAAAAAAGTAATTTTATCAAAATACTTATCTTAATTATCTTTTTTTTTTTTTTTTTTTTTTTTCCATCTGAGGACATAGTTAATAATTGGGCTGTTTTAAAACTGAATAATGTAAACTCCTCTCAGCTTGCTGCCTGTTCTTCTGCCTGTATTTTGATGTGCTCTTCTCTTGAAGATGAAAGAGCTGAACAAGACATGTATTTCTGCCCTAGGGACACTGCTTCATGGCCTAGAGCGTTAACATAAACCAAAACTGAATTCTTAGATAGGATGAAGCCGGAAATAACAGTGCAATACGAGTGTTATTGTGGGGTCAATTCATGGACAACTCGATGGGCTGTTGCTTGCATGAGGCTGTGATCTTTGAAATATGAGTCTGGAGGGAATTATGTGATTGTCACAATTACCTTCTTTATTAAATCCCTTCTGTCATTTCCCAGGGAAAATGGGCTTCCAGTGACAAAAAAGAGCTTTTGCAATAGATAAACTGAAGATTGAGGGAATGTGTATTCTGTATAGATACAAGGGCAAAAAACGTATTGTCAAACAGTCACTAACCAGTATCTCTGCTTAATAAATGTTGACTGCTGATGCTTATCAACTTGAGATATTCTACCAAAAAAAAAGCTGGGTAAAGGAGTTTTGGATGCCATAATTTGATAAATTATTTAAGGACTTGGGATGTTTAGTCAATAAAATTAGCCAGATCTTAACTTACAAGGAGCAGTGCCTCTTGCCAAAAAGTAAGTGGAAATAGACTGGTAAAAATGGAAATGATCCAGAAAAATGGATGAGCCTTATGTGTGAATCAATTTTCTGATAGTCTAAATAAGAGAGGAAAAGAAAGGAAAAGATAGTTACTTTGCCTTGGCTGGGTTCCTAAAAAATGGAACAAACATTTGCCAGGCAACATTATAATTTACCTTCAAGACATGAGATATGATGGAAGTTCATAGTGTTTTATGAAACTGGATGGTTCTGCTGCATTTTGGCAAAGTCAGCTGGACACAGTGACTGCACAGATGTGTACATTTCCCACGTCCTTTTGGGGGCTACCACTTCCACCAATGCTCAGAAAGAGTATGGCAAGAGGACACACCAGTATGTGTGTGCTGCGTTCTGAGCTCCTTGCAGGTCACCAAAATCAGAGAGAGAAATACAGCAACGAACCAGGACTTCAAGCATAAGACAAAAGGGAGAGTAAGGCCCACCTTACTCCTCTGTTAGTTTCATTAAGATTTAAAATTCTTTCAGTGTTCATTTTATCAGGTAAGTCCTGCAGACAAAGCTCTTGATAGGGTAAAACAATCATTATTTCATAGGAAAACATTTTTCCTCAGTGTAATATCTCTTTAGAGTAGTACAGAGACTTCGCCTATCACAGGCACAAATCAAGAACTGCTCTATCATCAGTACCTAAATTAATGCCAATGTACTTGGAACTAGAATGTGATGCATTCATTTGGTTATCAGCTGCAGAGACTCATGATTTAGGAGCTGTTGTTCAAAATGACTTGAACAAGAATACCTGTTCCAAAAGAAGGATTGTTATACATGAGAGAAATTATGACATTTTATGGAGCAAAGTGAGAAGCTAGAGAAAAATGTGTTAAAAATGTCCAGACCTATGAGCAAAGTTGCAGCATATTCTTGAAAGGCTTAATTATTTGGTACATTTATCCACAAACTTGACTGAGACTCAAAATAGATGAAAGTTATTGAAAAAGGTGATAGACTGGCAGTGGACTGAAATATGGGACTTTTTTTTTTTTTTCGGAAAAAGAAAGCCACACAGTATGATGTTTAGCACAATAAAAAGTATTCAATATTCTAGTGTCAGATTACCACTAGAAATGTCAACACGTCTCGCAGGCTGATTCAGGAGATTTTTGACCACAACTGAGTGGTAATGATTAGTGATTTATTATTTGAGCATATTGAAATTTGACACATTACATCATTGATCTGCACATTGTTGCAACAAAGCTGTTTTCTCTGAGTACTATCTTAAAAAAGCAGCTGAGATAAGTGAATCTGCAACATAAACTGTCTGGCTGGTTATATAAATAGTGTTCCTTGCCTGGATGATTTGTACAGCTGATCTGTATAGCTCCAGTTTCAGATGTTGTCCCACTCTTTTAGCTGTGGCTGAAGGCAGAATGAACAGGCTGCTTCATAGGGACTAAAGCCATCACAAGCCTGCTCTACCCTGAATTCTGTACCCAGGTCCTCAAAATGCGACTGCAAGGGAGGGAAAAGATTCCAGAAAACCTTAGCTCTTTTGAGATACTACCTGGAGGTAACAAAGTAAGAAAAACAGAGTAGGAAGAAGAAAACGTACCTCTGCACATCTTATTTAGTACTTTTGTTTCTACACGTTTTCTGTCATTAAGGGATCTCTTGTTTCTGAAGGAGAGGACATCAGATGTATATTCAGTTCTGCTCTACAGTTGCCCAACCCAATCAAACCTGGAATCAGTAGTCAAACCATGTGAATGGCATAAGGTCCTGTGGAGGGAACAGTGAAGTATGTTGCCTTACTACATCCGTGGACATATCCAATGTCCAGAGAAGAATACTGAATGTGGCAAATGAACATGTGTGTGAGCTAGAGGTAGGAATAATGGTCTGTCATTGGTCCTGGAGGCTTAGAGGTATTTGGATTTCATTAACTGAACAAGTTAGAACTTAATTTTATTGTTGGAACAGATTAGGAAAAGTTACGTAAAAAATTATGTTCCTTTAAAGCTGATTGTTCCATAAGTATATCTGGCTTTGACTACCGTACTATCCATGACAGAGGCTGCACTGACCACTCTGTCCATTCCTCACATCTCCTATGGCTGCATGGCTCAAGTTATTCACCCTGGTGATCCAGCCCTTCCTCTAGCCTGACAACATTTTTCCTCTGTGGGCTTAATTCCCCAGAGGAAATTCTTGATCAGGAAACATGCTGTTGAGCGTATGTAGATAGGTAGTGTTTCAAAAACGGAAAAACTTGGTTGAGTTAGGAAAAAAAAAAAGTCTAATGGGGAAGAATGATCCCCCTGTGCACTGTGTTTTGACCCTTTTTCCAAAATCAGGAAACTGTAGAACCCAAACAGGAAAGAAAACTTCTTCCCCAGCAGGTGTCTTTCTTCACAAGGAATTCAGATATGATTACAAGCATATGTGCACACACGCACACACACACATTACACAGGTATTCCATCCAGGGAAGGTGACAGTTTCCAATGCAGTTGCTGCTCAAAACCCATTAGTGAGTATCAAGACGCCATTGCCGCTTGCTGAGACCTGCAAACTGCTACTTTGTGGGTTGCTGCCGGGGTGCAGCTGACCCTGGGGCACCAGATCGTCCCTAGGCCAGTCTCTGCCCAGGTGCCTGCAGAGGTGTTGGAACAAGCAGGAAGGAACAGGCAGACCCGCTCCCAGTTCAGGCCCACCGGAAATGCACTCCTCTAGAAGATATTTACTAATTTAACATTCTGAACATAGTCCTAAAATATGAACCTGTTGTTGAAGATGTGCCGGGGTAATCTGGCCTTTTCCGCCCCTGAAGTTGGGTTGTCAAGCTTGGCATTGTTAGTTTCTCCCAGTCATGTTGGATAAGCCATTACAGCCCTACATTTACAGCTTTCTTTTGTGAACTTGCTTAGGGTTCTGTTAAAACTTCTTAGAAATAACTATCTATCTTTACCATCACGAAGTGGGATCAAAAACTGCATCAAGAGAAGAGTAACTGTGTATCACTCTCTGATATCATGAAACCTTTTGCATGCTATTGAAAAGGCACGTAGCAGATGCTTTTGCATCATTGGCAGAGGATATGCTGAATGTGAGGGCTTTCCAGATGTGTGCAGACTTTATGATGGAATAAAGATGACAGTTGTCTGCATACACCATGTCTCGTTAAAAAACCCCACAAAACTCCAGGAACAAATGCAAACTACCAGCGAACTGTGCCATCACAATATTCTGTAAGCCTGTCCTCAGTTGTCCCCTTGTATCAGGTACATTTCCATAGGATTTTATGCAAGACTTCTGCTTCTTCATGGACTGGAAAAAAAGGTTAGAAGGGGACATTAGCCCAGCAGAAAGACTCAAATGCTTTTCAGTTTACTCTTTTCTTAGTCAAAACTTTTGCTTAAAATAGCAGTTACTGGTCATGGAAAAGCCTCCCATCTCATAAAGTCTGGGAAGCAGATATCCTGAAATAATTGCTACAATGCAGAGTAGATATTTTCCTGCTCCCCAACCACACAAACTGTTAATGGGTAATTGGGATGCAGTCTGTGTGCTAAAATCTGGTACCATTACATTGAATAACAATCTATAAAATAACACCTGTCTGTGTGCAACACAGGCTTAATTCCCAGGACACTGCCAGTCTATAATGAAAACAGTATATTGTAAGCACTGAATGTATATTAAAAAAAAGAAAAAAAAAATAGAGAGAGAGAAAAAAATAAAAATAAAAGAATGAAGTACAAATAGATTGCTTTTCTAGTAGAATTCAGGTGGGAAAAAAGCAGGCTTATTATCTCCCTGTAGTTTATAATGCATTTTTATTTTGTAAAGTGCATTTATGCATCTGTCTTTTATAAAAGTTCTTTGTAGGTCTACAACGTATATGTGTGTATCTATATACACGTCCTGGTTTTGTTAAAAACAAGTTTCTCTTTCAGTGAATTTTGCCTGTCAGCTAAAGCCTTCATATTAACTGCATTTTCCTGGAGAACCAGACACATATTTTGGTAAACATAGCAATGGAATGCAAACTTATTGATAAGCATGGATGGACATCTTGCGAGAGGGGCAACGAGAAACCGGTGACCAAGAAACTGACCAACTGTGTATAACATTCCATTCACGTAAATACTTCATATAAAAGTGGGAGATCACGAGGATCTTGGCCCTTTTGCCTTTGCTTTTTCCCTTCTGCTTATGGCCGACATTAGGAGAGGACCTTGCTAGTCGTCCCTGCGAACTGAGGCCTAGTGAGAGACTGAATCCAGCTCCGATTGGCTGCAGAGTCCAATCCAGGACTTTGGGTGCCAGCTCTGCAGTTGCTGAGACTTTCAAGATTGGTTTTGTATATTTTGTGTTATTTTCTCTGTTCTTATTAGTAGCATTAGTAAAACATTGTTAATTTTTCCAACTCTCTTCTCTCTGTCCTTCTTTCCCTCCCAATTGCCTGTCCTGAGTGGGAAGGGGTGAGAGGGAGGGAGGGTGAGGAGGTTAACAACACATCTGCCAGGGTTTAATTGTCACCCTGCAATCTAAACCCTCGACAACACATTATGTATAAATGCATCTACATATATGTGCGTGTATATATTTAAGTGGAAGTTAATCAGATAATTAAATATTAATGCAACAGACATTAAAATGAGCTCAAAGATTCATGATGGATATAAAGCTGGAATCAGGATGAGACTGGAACAGGCTCTAAATTCTGCTCATCTTTCTTTTGTAATTTTGGCCTGGATCAAAATACTAGCCTTGTTTAATTTTTTTTTCCTACACCTACTCCTATACCCTCCTTCTAAGAGTTACTTAAAGCTTTTTGATGTTAAATGGGCCACATATAAAGTAAAAATAGTATCTTGTGAGTGTAATTTTACGGTGTACTTTTTGTTTACAGATGGTGTTACAAACTGCTTGCAGTTGAACTGATCTCAGTCAGGGAAGCCCAACCTCTGTTGCGTGAGACACCAGTTCCTGCAAACAACTGTTTGAGGCAATATATTCAGAGATGGGGATTTTAGGACTTAACAGTTGAAACTACAGAGCTGATGAAGCAGTGATGAAATGTTATCTATTTTTAAATGCCTGACCACAAGACCATTTTCAAAGTTGAAGTTCAGCCTCAGTTTTTTCCTTTTATCCTTATTTCAGTTGACATAAGTTAGTTTCCTAAGAGTGCCAGTACATGTCCATATTAATAGTTACAATTTTTTCTTCCACTGGTTATGCAGAAGGACAAGAATTATGTCTGAATGTATTCCCATATGAGTTATCTTTATTTTTCAAAGCTGTGGCTCAATAATTAGTACAGAATTATCTTATCAATTGGTAGAACATTATCTAACAATGTGATCAGCTATGACATGACCCGGCAATGTGCACTTGCAGCTCAGAAGGCCAACCATATCCTGGGCTGCATTGGAAGAACCATGGCCCGTAGGTTGAGGGAGGTGATTCTCCTCCTCTGTTCCACTCTCACAAGACCCTCCTGAAGTACTGCATCCATCTTTGGGCCTTCCAACATAAGAAGAACACAGACCTACTAGAGTGAGTCCAGAGGAGGGTCATGAAGATGGTCAGAGGGCTGTGGCAACTCTACTATGAAGACAGATGGAGATAATTTGGGTTGTTCAGCCTGAAGAAGAGAAGGCTCCAGGAAGTCCTTAGAGCAGCCTTCCAGTGCCTAAAGGGGACCTGCCAGACAACTGGAGAGGGACTTCTTACAAGGCTGTGTAGTGATAGGACAAGGCTAAATGACTTTAAACTGTGAGAGTGTGGATTTAGATAAGGTATAAGGAAGAAATTCCTCACCATGAGGGTGGTGAGGCACTGGAACAGGCTGCCCAGAGAAGCTGTGGATGCCCCATCCCTGGAAGTGTTCAAGGCCAGGCTGGATGGGGCTTTGAGCAACCTGGTCTAGTGGAAGGTGTTCCAGTCCATGGCATGGGGGCTTGAAACTAGATGAACTTTAAGGTCCATTCCAATTCAAACAATTCTATGATTCTATGATGACACGTTCAGGTAACATTTGAATAGACCTATTATTGCAGTTGCATTTGCAGTCACATTTACCAAAAAGTCCTATTTTTTGTCATGCATAACAGAAGAAAATATTGATATGTGCTGAGTGGTAAGGAGTAGAAAATGTTTTGGCAATGTATGATACTACTGTTGGGAAAAGTTCATTAAATAGAGCCATTATATTAGCATTGACATTAAAAACAACATTGTAAAAAAATCCCATGTTGAAAAACAAACAAAAAAAAAGAGCAATGTCTGTTAAAATGATGGGAAGAAAGACATGCTGTCATGACATTTCTGTATTTTCTGCAGAAAAATTGTAATTTTGTAACAGAAGCAAGTTTAAATGGAATTTTTTCCCCCCAAGCACATTTCAGAAAAGTCTCATTTTTCCTAGTAAGGGTGCTGAAACTTCTTGTTCAGTATAATTTTATACAGAATATTTGACAACCTCTCCATATAACCACACTAGAGAAGCAAAACGTAATTTGTCAGGTAACATATATTTACTAGTGGAAAATGTTTTGTGAAAACATGTGCCTTAGGCAGCAGCATCCCAGGCTCGATGACACAAATGTGGTCTATGTCCTCGCGTATCTGTGTTACAATCTGATGATCATGTAGCATTTTTCTCCATGGATTTCCTATTCTTCAAGCCTTATCTGCGTTTCTAAATCACACAGTAAAATAGGGGTAAGACCGTGCTTTAGCATCACCCTTTTGGATGAGATAGGGCTTTCTGCTGCCCTCCCACATGCCCTGGCATGGGTCTTCTTTGTTCTTTCATTTGGTTCTGGGAACAAACAAGATTTTACCCCTTTCTCTTTTATTCTCTGACATCAATGTACCTGGCACTTTAGCAGCACTGAAGTCATGGTGTGCTCTTGGCCATCTCAGGTATGAAATTGTGAAGGCAGCAAGGGAAAACTGTTCTTTAACGAATAAACTGGTGTAGGTGATGATTTTGTTATGCAGCAACTGACATGGCTCAGGCATTAAATAGTCCTTCCCAAAGAAAATTTTAGTAGTGCTTGATTTATGAAAATGAATATAAGGACTATGTAACTAACCAAAGCAGCGAATGACAGAATGTCAGTGGTCCATTCCAAGCATACCAGGTCCTATCAAGTTCTGATATTTCCGAGTCCTCAGAGGTTTTAAAATCTTGCCTTATGATGGTTAGTTTGCAAAGGTACCTCATGTTGCTGTGCAGACTGCTACAGGAGAGAAAGAGAAAAAATACTCCATCAGATCACATTCACCCATACATTTAAAATTGCTCTTTTTAAAAAAAAAAATCAACAGTAATGAGTCCTTCAGTAATTTCTAATGTGATTCTACTTTCTACTTTTACTTGGAAGACCCTATTTATTTCACATTTTCAGGTTATAAAAACGATATTTTATAATCTATTTTCTCAGATTTCTGCTCCACATTACTATTTTTTTCTGCATGTGTTACAAAGAAAAGGCCTTTTATTGAAAGCTGCATACTCTGCTTTTCATTTTCTTTAACTTACTAATTCCACCCTCATTATGTTTTTCAAGAAAATAAAATTAGTTTTATTTTATCTATTCACAGATAGATTATTACTGGGAGGGGAAGTAAAAATCATTTGGATTTATATTCAGTCACTACTTAAATCCTAATGCTGGAGCCTGAAGAAAGAATGGAGATAAAATTAGAAAATCCAAGCTGAACTATTGTCTACACTCAGCTACTTTGAACACTGCAGACATTTTGGATTTTAGGGGAAAAAAAAAAAGACCAGTTTCACAAGTGACAGAGAAGGAAACAGCAAATTTAGCAATAAATGAGAAGTGCCTAGTTGCTAGAAGCAGTGTTAAGTAGAGAGATCTCCAAGAACAATTTATCTGCAACACACAAACAGGGGTTAGTGTGGCTTCAGTTAATACAGAGAATACCTTGGGGAACCACGTGTCTTTTAGACAGAGGCAGGATATCACAAATGTGAAGGTATTTCTCACAGTGATAGGGAATGTTCAGCATGAGCCCCCTGGAGACACCTGGAGCATGGCTGCAGAGGGAGGAGGAGGAGGAAGATGAAGAGGAAGAAGATGAAGAGAAGAAAGATGAGAAGAAGGAAGGTGATGATGAGAAGAAGGCAATACAAAGGGTAGGCAGTGCAATGCCCATTGTTATTTTTCTCCTAAGAGACCATGTGCATTTCTGTGTGACACAGAGAGTAGGGAAGCCAGACTTTTCTACCTTACTGTTATGGAAGATGCATTGCAGTTTGAAGACATGCGGGGAATCGGAAGGGAAATAAAAGTATTACTTAGGGGCTCAATATAAGGGCTAAATTACTCTGAGACTCAGGGACAGGTAAATGACTGAGGACTGAGAGGTCATGCCAGTAAGCACTGTGCAAATGACCAAGAAGAGAGGTTTTAGAAACCAGGACCCTGCCTCACTTGGCCAGGGTACTAGGAAGAGACAACTCTTCTCATATCCTGGTGGTGGGACTGCTGAGATGCAAAGTGTCAGCGTCCACAGGGTGCATGGGCATTTGATGCTGGTAGCAGCTGACAATACAGCACCCAGTTATCCACAGTGGTTTACTTTTGAGCCTCTGTGGTGGATTTAATCTCCCTGAAAGTCTGTGCAGAGTAATATGATATGACTTTATTTGTTAGGCTTAGGAAAGGGTGATAGTGCCCTTTTTCAGTCATTTATGTTGGATAGGGGAAAACATTTACATAAACGTATTTGTGTTTTACTTTTGTTTTAGATTTGAAGAAACATCAAGCCCAATTTTCCTTGTTTGTGTGGGGAGACTTAGCTTTGACAAGTGCAGCACTGAGGGGTTTTTAAACTGTCCTGAAAGAATAGTGTATATCAAAACTTATATGGTTTCCCTGATATTAAAAAAAAAAAATGAAAGCATTCTGAAATATGAATTTCTTATCTCATTCAAATTTCACTTCTTCAAATCTGCTGTCATACTGCTGTCACTACTGATTTTCAACTAAAACCAAGACTTTAGAATAGACTGAGAAAGAACTTAGAAGAGGAACAACCCATGAAAAAGCTTTTTTTTCCTTCCATTAAAGAGTTAAATACTATTTCTGGCGTCTATAAAGCAGCACAGATTCATATTTTCCCTCTTTTGTAGCTCATCTCTAAATAAAATTCTAGAACTTCTGCCATAGTTACAGAGTTCTCCAGATTTTTCAGTCACATTTTGAGATTTATTTCCACATGTTATTTTAGATAATACCTTCATTTAACTTGAGCTTTGAGAACAATCTCCCTTCCTTTTAAAGCAGACAGTTTGCTGCCTGCAAGGATGGATTTGCTTTCTTGGTCATAATATTTCAGCCTAATTTTACTTAGTAGATAATTTGTCTTCATAGTGTCAAATCTGTCTTCTTCCGATTGGCTGCTTTTTAAACCCATCGCTTTGATTTTAGCTAATATGTTTCTCAATAATTCTCAGATTATTACTTTTTAAAAATCAATTCCTAGCTGCAAACTGAGAAACTGAAAGGCTCTCAGGTTTTCCCACCTATAACTTCTCCTTGGAAATTAATTAGACGGAATTAATGCCCAACATTAATTGGATTACTGCAAACTCACCCTTTAGCTATATTTAATGGACTATCAACAGCCTCTGTTTTGCTCATTAAGCAACAGGGTGTCCTTAACTGACGTGAAGCCTTCCCATCAGGATCATGTAATAACACAGTCTTCCTGCTTGGAAAAAGTAGTACTTCCTTTCTTCTCTTTGTCTAGAATGTAGCGTGAGTGGATGTGTGTCTGCACTGCAACAGTAGACAAGGCAACCACTGGATTTTGGTATATGCAGGAGAAATAGAACATACAGAACATATAGGACTTTTCCAAGAAAAGCCTGAAGTACAATCTCATGTCCACAGAGGAAGCCCAATTCTCCTTTCTCCTCTCTCTTCCTCTTACCCTGCTGTTGTTCTTTCCCTGCAGCAGGAACCTTTACTCCCTAAAGACAAAGCTTTGCTGGTCCTTCCAGCAGGAAACTCAGTTGTTTCATGCAGGAATGATGGCTTTGGTGTGATTTAGCAACGGTCATGTCTGGAAATCCTGAAAAGCAGATGAATGTTAGAACAAACTACTGTTTGCATAGAAAATTAGCTTAAATAAATTAAAAAATGGGTAAGTTAAATTATTTAATTGTCACAAAGGGCTGAGTATATCAGCATGCAAGGGGCAGTAATTGTCACACGCTGGATGTGCAGGGATGCCTGTATCTTCAGGAACAGCCCTGAGACAAGCACTTCCTTCTGGCCTGTAACTCTCTCTTCATGTGAATGACAGGTTCAGATCCTCAGCAGTGACAAAAAGGACACATTTAGTGGTCTTCTGATTGCCAGCCAGCTCAGGGCTATCCTGAGAAAAGCTGGCACAGCCTGTGCCAGGAGTAGCTAGTGGCTGCTGCAAAGCAAGGAAGCCCTCCTGGCCCCAGCTCCCACCTGCCAGGGTTCCACATGCTGCTGTTAGCTGGGGGTCTCACACCATGGAAGCTGAAATGGGAACACTGCAAAGCCTGTAGTGTTTCTTCAATAACGGATGAATCAAGTTTGAAGTCTGCTTTAGGTTAATGAAGCAGTGTAAAGTGACTACGCCATGGGCCAGGATCAAAAGCAACGTTTCATTTCTGGCTGGGAAGGTTTAGATTGGATATTAAGAAAAATTTTTTCACCAAAAGGGTTTTTAAGCATTGGAACAGGGTTTTCGGGGAAGTGGTGGAGTCACCATCCCTGAACATGTTTAAAACATTTGTAGATGTGGTGCTGAGATATATGGTTTACTGGTAGACTTGGTCATGTCAGTTTAATGGTTGGACTAGATGATCTTAAAGGTCTTTTCCAAATTAAATGATTTTATGATTCTATGCCTAGATAACCTGCCCTACCTGAGTGTGTGAAAATAGTGTTACCTTATTCAGTGCTGTTTACTTGCTGTTACTATGCCAAGAATACATTCATAGACGGTAAGCAATCTTTTATAGAATGTTAAGAGTTTTTATAAAAAAATAATAATAATTAAAAAAAAAAAGGTGTGGTGAGCAGAATATGGAAACATGGAGCTTCTTTTGCCCCCTTTTTTTTTTTTTTTTCCCACACCTATCTGTGTGAAAACATTCATCTGGATTATCTCAACTGATATGATGGGATATGTCAAGACCCCTGCCCATTTTCACAGATCTGAGACGCTCCTGTATTTTTTGCAGTTTGGGCAAAAGTTTGGGGGTTGGTAGTTTTTGTAGATGTTTGCAGATCAGGCCCCACTACTGGTGATTAATTGCCAAATAAAAAAAACCAAAACCAACTCCTTGCAACACAGTTTAGCTACTCTAGTCCTTGATCTCTGTTGTCTTTGGTTGTCACTTTGTCTTTAACTTCTAGAAGGACAAGCTCCAGGAGACTGATCTATGTTCTTAAAGAGATTTATTCTCTTTTAACCTGTCACACAGACTTCTCCCTATTTGTTACTTATTCCTCTAAATGAGCCCAATCATGGCTCTCTGAGGTAAACACAAACTTCATACTCATAGAAGCAAGGGTCAAAGACTTGCTACCAAAGGTGAAAAACCTTGCATAACTTCAGAATGTATTGTAAGAGCAAGCACGGAGCCAGCCTGCACAGAAGGAAAGATTAATGCTCTTTCATCTAAGAGGAATATGCCTGGCAAATCCCGCATCACGCTGGATGGTACTTCTGTGCCCAGTGTGCTTCAAACCCCTTTTCACCATACCCTGAGATCACTTTGCAGACATTTTTGGAGTGAATAATCAGCTATTGATGGCAAGGGAGGCTTTGCTAGAACTTCTTCAAGCTGCTCCCCAGGAAAGGAGCAGAACCCTGGAGCAGGATCTTGGCTGCAACCAAGCAGCAGCACCAATAAAACCAAACTCTTGCAGCAGAGACTGCAAGTGAGCTTGAGCAGAACAACTCCAGGCCATTCAGCATGGCCCACACTGGGCCAACATCTGAGTTTGGTCCTGAGTTGCATGGGCAGTGAGACCACAGCTTCTGAGCTATGTGCTGAGAACAGGCCTGTTTCCTTCTGAGAAGAAACATGGATTTGCCTACAATCTCTGTGACCACAGTAGAAGAAATTCTACTTTCTTTCTATGTGTATTCCAGCAAGAGTGAAATCTAGCATGCATGTGTTTCCCTGTTACAGTTTGCAAATAGGAAGCAAGTTGGCTTTGTATCCTGTTACTCAGCAGACATTGCACGAGAGCCCTGGGCATTGGGTCTGGCATATGGAAGGTAGAAAGAGAACCTTATCAGGAATTTACTGTAGTATAAAATGCTTTATAACATTGTATAGGATGAGAGAATTCATATACTTTAATGTTCTTTAAGATTTGGGAAAACTTAAATGCAGAAGAGACCTTGAAAACGCATACAACCTGTTATATGGATATATGGAACCTTGTTTTTCAGCTCTCAGAGTGGGATTAATGGGGTAGAGTGGCAGTGAAAACCAGAAAATGTCATTAAAAGTAATATAGGAGTATTACCTTGCAGCTATGGCACCATTTCACAGACATTTAGGTATCCATTGACCTGCACAGGAAAGTGAAATCACTGGTGGCTGGCCCTGAATGAGACTGGTCTTACAGCAAGACATCTTGGGTCAGCTCCCTTGGCTACTACTTCCTGCATGACATGGTTCCCAGGAGCTATGGAGGGCTTTTCATGCAAGGATGAAATACTGAGAGATGACTGTTAAAAACATTTTCCTTTGATCCCTCTAGGAAACCAAGTTCATAAGTACTTGAAAGGTGGAGAAGGAAAAATAATTACGACACCAGGCTGAACTGCTAAGGAGGCTTGACTTTTCATTTGTATAGTGAGAGTAAGATCTCCTTTAGATATATTTCTTTAGACATTCACAGTCAATTTTCATTACATTAACCAGAATCACCTGGGCAATGTCTGTGGATGTTGACCTGTTACATTCTAAATGCAATTTTTTTTGAATGCTGACTAAAACCCCTTGAAGTATGAAAAGGAAATCCTACATCTTGGAAGAATAGTAATAATAGGTGCTGAGGTTCATTGTCTATTGAGCATTCTTTGCTTTTGCAGCTGCATTTATCACAGTCATCTTACAAAATTCTGCAATATTGTCACCACCTTCTCAGAACAAACCCTGTCATTTAAAACCTCTTCAAATGCAATGAAATGGCATGGTGGTCTCTCTCACTGAGGAATCATTTTCTTGCAAGAGATTCCTATATTGCTACTAGTCAAAACGTACTTCTGGTAATTAGCAGTGTGTTTTGAAATGTTACCAGAAGGGAGTTCCTCCTCTGCCATAATCTGCTTTTGAGTAGGAATGATCCTGATACTATTGTTCAGATACTGAACCAACTGTCAATAAATAGCAAATTAAGCATTGTCTTGGAAAATTATTGAAAGCAGTATATGCATATATCACTGATTATAATCTTTAAAATTTACAGTAGGAGTAAATTTTTAGGGAGAGACGCAAAAGTAAGGAAGTGGAAAAGTGCCTCTTTTCCTTAAACTAATCCCTGCATTGACATATTAGGCAATATCTGTTACATGGCAGAGCATGAAGGCTACACAGAGACTTTCAGCAATGTTTAGTTCTGTCATCCCTGCAGACTGACCTGCATCTGAAAGAGGTGTAGGTCAGAAACATTACAAGAGAAGGCCTGATGAAAAGTATCCTGGGTTGTAAACATTGCAGATACTTTTGGGTTTAAAATTCCCCAAGTATTTTTATTAAAGGCTTTGGCATAGTCCTGTCTCGCTTTGCTGCATGGAGAATAGATCAAAGGTGCAACCTTGTTAGCCTCTCCTGAATTTCATCCCTCTTGGGGATTAGTTTCCTAGGGATGACTTGAAAGTTTTCCTCTAATACAAACACAATATCATAGAAGCTGTTCCCAGGAACTGAGAGTTTATATTCACAGTTTGTATAAGCACATTTTAAAGAGGCAATTTATTTGAATGCAAAGGACGGTACCCTAGGTTAAACACTTCTCCCTTGTTATCATTAGCAAATGCACATTACACTAAACAAATTATCATGCTAGATAGAAAGGGTATTTGCATCTTGTTAAGAGACAAAAAGAAGACAAAGAAATAACTTTCCAACATCTGTGATGCCTCCATCCTTCTCCCAACACACACCAGAAACTAGTTCTATGAAATTTCTCATGGGCTGTTGATTATATTGGACAGATTGGCCATTACCATCGTTATGCATCAGTGAGGAAAGCAAATCTATGTAATACATGTTAACAAATGCATGGCAGATGAGAAGGATAAAAAATTTTTCAGAGAATAGTACTTTTTACTTGCATAGTGAGATTGCTGCTTTAGAAGCATATTGTAATGACACTATTAAAACATGCGAACGGCTGCGAGGAACTTAGTCCTGTTTTTTAAAATAACAACCTGCTAAGGACCCATATAGACTGTGTCACCTATTAGAATTCACAGGCTGTACAGTGGGTTTCTGAAGTTAGGGTAGTAATCTATAGTAATCTATTTTTCTGGGTGCTCTCTCTCTCTCTTTTTTTTTTTAAATGACTGATCAGTTTACAGAATTTACACATGGCTAACCGATGATGACAGATTTTTGCACAATCTACTACACCCTTAGGGTTTTGTTGTAAGGAGATGTGAAAAAAAATTCTTTCAGGTGGGTCAGGAGATAACTGACTCTGAGAGGGATGATCCTGGGAGAAGATGAGTGCCTCTAATGCTGCTAAGGCCCTTCAGCTCCTGCTGAACTTGGTAGTGGATAAAGGAGCTCCACATATCAGCTGTCACACTTTCAAGTCACTAGAGACGTGTGGCCCTGTTGTGATCAACATTGCTCCCATTGATCACACTGATGGTCACATTGACTTCATGATACTACTTCTGTGAATAATTACTTGCCAGGATAAATGAAGTTTTCACAGGCTGTTAGGAAGCTGTCCTTGAAAAGGTTTTTCTTGGGAAAAAAGCTTTGATTATTGTACAAGCTGTCAATACAACTCAGACAGAAGGTATTTTGAACCTGTGAAGATAGTAAATCATTATTAATAAAGCCTTTTGATAACTTCACAATAAAATAAACATAATACGATGACATACGACATAGAGTGTGCTCCCACTATTGAAGTTGCAAAACTCTAAAAAATCAATGTAAACATGAAAAAAGAAACAGGTGTTTTTCTGAAATGGCAGAATGAAATTTCAGATCAGTGTTACTTCTGTAAGTTTGCTGTTTCTTGTTCAACATATTACTGTTTCAAATGAATCCAAAGCTCTGAAATTAGACCAGCTCTGTTCTTGAGCTGTTCAATGAGAGACCATGATATCATCAGGTGGTGACTCTGGCTAGAGATGCTGTTAAAATACTTCATACTGAGATATGATGAGAAGGCTCGTTGGAAGCCTTAGGGCCACCTGCAGTGGGCCATGGGATGAACAGACTTTGGGAAGCAGTGGATTGAAGAGCGGGGTCAGAAGGAAGCTGTGGCCTTTCCATATCCCTGACATCTTCCTACTGTCAGCACAGAGTCCTGGGCTGAATATCTGGGCAACCACATGGACCCTGTTGCAGTCTGACTCTCCACAGTTACTAGGGAAGGAACCAGGTAGTATCTCTCACTTGGTTAATTTTATGAATTCTTCCTCCTGAAGCAGATCAGAGGTCTGTTGTTCACACTACTGAATACTAATGCTTTGCCTAATGGATGCTTTGATCAGATCAGGTTTGTTTGTTGTTGTTGTTTTTTTTTTTTTTTTTTTTTTACTATTTTTCCTTTTCCATGGCCCTGAGGTTGCAAGAGTATCTCTCTGTATATATCTCTTTATATTGATCTCTCTTCTTATGTATCAAAAAGTAGTAAAATAACTTACTTAACACATATATTTTCTTTAGTATTTGCAATTTCCCATTTATGCTTATTTACCCAATACTTCTCACTTAGTTTTACTTTCAGTAATAGCTTGATTTTATGTATTGCTTTCTCAGCAATTAGCATATTTTTCTAATACATTGAATACCATTTTAACTCTTCCTTCTTGGAGATTTGTACCATATTTGGATTCGTTGATTAGATGATAACTCATACATACTGAAGTTAAAAACAGGCCTCTGTAGTGCAAGAATTTTAACATTTATCCTTGTCACTGCTGCTTAGTATACTCTTGTTCTTCCAAAATTGTTATTTATTATTACCTAGCACTCAAACTCATAGAAATTCTCAGTTTACTTAATCATTTCACAGTTCAATTATTTTTAAACACAGTAGGTGGCCTATCAATCTAGGATACTGTAATTGATTCACTCTGTGCAACATTTTCAATCCCAGTCCATGTGGATTGGCAGTGGACCATAAATCAAAAGTAAACAGCAGAGCAATGGGTGAGGTGAGTGTGTGTGTGTGTGTGAGGATAGTGTGTCTCTAGTGGATGCAGCAGGACTCCTTGTTATATACAGTTGCACTCAGTATATTGATTTATTACCTGATAGGGAGAGCAAAAGTGGACAGACTCAAACAGGAGATACCCTCCAACTCCCACTGCTGCCTTCCTAATGTGTCAGCAATTACAGGTAACCAACTCCTCTCTAGCAATATAAGTCTCAAGCTTATAGACAGCGACAGAATTTCTTGTTCTCAGTGATCTACCATAGCTTGAGTGCCCCTAACAGCCCTGGCAAGGGACTGGTACCCAAGTGGACATAGGTCCTGGTTGGCTAGCAAATGGTTGCTTAAGTGGCAACAATGATGCAACATCAGAGGATGCTGAGCAAGCAAGTTCACGAACATGTACTCTTAACTCTCTTGATCCTGGGCCAGCAGTGAGTGCATTGGTGCATCTCCAGACGACATTGCAGCACTTCGCAGGTCATACCAGCACCAGCAGGGAGCTCAGCATGCCTGCTCAGGACTTAAGGGCCAGCCAAGCATAAGGGCAGCCTGTCCTGGTCACTGAATTCGGCCACATTCATTTGCTGACAGCCAAGCGATAGCAGTATGGAAATTACGGCACCAGTCCTATAACACCAAAAGCTTTGTCTGCAGTGGAGCAGTGCAGCAGACACAATTACAGTGCAGGGTGCTACCAATTGCTCTTCAGATTAGGTTTAATTTTGTTTAATTCAAGATATTTCTGTTGTTGTGCTTGCTGGTACAGCATCCAAGAGTAGTATACAGATACACAAGTATCTGTATTATGGACGACCCAATACTGCATGTGATAGACCTGGGTGTGTTTTGTGTCTTTCCTGGTGATGCTTTTAGGAAGCAATTCCACAGAGCTTCACTATATCTTTCCCAGCCATCGCAGATGGCTATAGACTAACCCAAACTGTTGTTGTGACCTAGCCAGTCAAACAAGATGAATCTTGTGTCACTCTTCATTGGCACATCATTTTTTCTGTGAGAACCTCAGCAAGAGGAAGGTCCCAAGAGGTCAAATCACAAATTACAAAGCATCCTGCAAGCCTTAGGAGTCCGAGTGTACAAGCTATGATTGATTGGCTCATTTCTTTGTTGTCTCATACTGTAACATAGAAAGACAAAAAGGTGGACAATTTTCACTGGTTTTTTGAATGGTACATATTTCTACATACATTTCTAATGTGTGTTACATGATTTACTGTGTCACTAAGAAGGAAACTGAGTTCCTTGTGCTTAAACATGGAACAAATATACTAGATTCAATTAGTTTGTCTGCCTGCTACCCACTTCTCCAGAAACTTCATTCAACACCCAACATTTTGAGCAGTCTAAAACTGTTTTTTCCTGTTTGTCACAATTGAACCTACCACACATTTGTTTCCTTTCCTGAGCAAACACCTATATTTCTCCCTAAAGGTATGGTATTCCAGAAGATAAGAAAGAGCCCTGAAAAACTGACAGCTGAATAGTCTGCAGATCTACAGAAACAAAACTGGGTCTTTGGTATAACAGGAAGGAGATAATACCAAAGAGACCCAGGATTCACTTACAGCCCCCAAAAGGGCCTGGAACAGAGAATTTTGCAGTCATGAGATGGATATGGAGACTGATGTTTCTAAGGATATGCTCCTTAAAAAGTTATTTTTCCTGGCTTTTAGCATTGTTCTCTTTCTCCACAGTTGTGCCCAATATGTGATAAACATAAAGGGTATCGCCATCGCACTGCTATGGTTGCTCAGTATTAGGGACCTAGCGCTAGGACATCTCCAATCTCTGCCAGTACCTGTTGAAGTCCAAGGAGACAGGTAGCCATCCCTTGGAGACCAATAAAAGCAGAAGCCCAATATTAAATCTGGTATCCTCCACACTCTCCAGGTTATCTAAGTGAGAAACATGTGCAGGCTACTTCTTTTTCAGAAATATTTCTCGCTACTTTGGTGCATTTCTTTATGATTTTCATTGTATAGATGTCTTTAGGTACACATATTCATATTTCTGTCCAAACACAGATACATATTTATATAGAATATGCAGAAAACATAGAGGTATTGCTTTGTCACAGTGTTATATCACTCGGATATAACAGTAATGTTGTTAAATCTTTGCTGCCTGTGATAAATACAGTGTCTCAGAGTCTATAGAGTATATCTGTAATGTGAAATACTCCATCACTCTCTATATTCATAAGTCATGCTTTGAATAGCAGTAAATAAAATCAAGTGATCCTTCTTCCCCCCCCCCCCATGAATTAAGAATGTTAATTTTGCCTCTACAGCAAAACCAAACCTCTTAGGTCTCATTACACAGTGTTTAGCAAAGCAGTTCAAGAAGATTTTCCTTCCTAAATGTACCTAACTTTCAGAACATAAGAATACAGATGTATAACGCAAAGGTAGGGATTCCTGAGGATTTCCATACCTGAAACATTTACATATCATTATAAGCGGAAATCTCTTCAGTATAGTTAACATACTTGCTTGCTTTTATCAGAACCTAGATTAGACTGACAATTGAATTCTTACATCAAGGTCAAATTATTAAACAGAAATATTTTTTTCTTTTTTTTTTTTTTTTTAGAAAGTAATTTGTCCCATATGAAAACAAAACAAAAAGACAAAAATAACCCTGAAACTTTCACCTAGGAATATAAGGGAAGAAAAGCTTTTCTTCCTTTACACAAGAAAATAGCATGTTTGTAATTTTTTCTCCACGGTACAACCAATTTCAATAAATAATATTCAGTTGAAATTCAGATCAATTTAACTATGTCTAACAGAGATAATTTTCAGATTTTCATCTTGACAAAATCTCCTTACTTTAATCCTTGTATGGCTTGCAGGGTTGTGTTTAAAGGAATGTAAAAACCAAGCCAGTTTAGAAAAGATCAGTAATCTTCCTTGCGCAACCTTTGGTTCCCATGCTAACTATCTACTTGTCTCTGTCCACAGTAAATTTTCTATCACTGCTTTAAATTAAATCTGTGCTATTGAATTTTTTTTTTTTTTTCTTTCTGCTTGAGAAAGTATATGTTCTTAAGGATCTGTTAAGATCTTCTTTTGCCACTGATTCTGGTATATTCCTACGGTCACTTGTGGACTTTCAAGTTTGCTGGTAATTAGCCCCTGTTCAGCTGATTGTTAACCCTTCTCTCAATGGAATTGAATGCATTTTCTTGTTTGCATCTTCCTAGCTTTTGATGTAGAGGCAAACAGGATATCAACCTTTTTTTTTCTTGTCACTTAAAACACATCAAGTCCTGTGCCAGATCAGATTAGTTACCCAGTGTCCTTTTTCCACCAATGGCCATTTTCAGGCATTTCAGAGGTTAGTGTAAGAATTTGTATCCCCATGTGATGGAGGCTTGGAAAAGCAACTTGTTTAAAGTCAAAATTTCTCCCTATAGCCAGGAAAGCAACAGTTGACTGATGTCCTGCACACTGAGAGTTACTGTCCTCCAAGTTATTTTAAGCCAGTGTAAGGTGACTTATTAACCTTGAGCCATCTTAACTCCAACACAGATACTGAAATATTTCAGTGTCTTAAGTAATGTTGAATTTTCTTTACAGATATGGACCAAAGAGAGGAGCGTAGGACTGGGATAAGAGCCTCCTCGGAATCAATACGCTTACATAAACATGTAAGCAGATGTTTTTATAGGAGGGCACTGGTCAACAGCAATCCCCCACCCCACAGGATCCATGTTTCTGTGAAAGCAGGAATAAACTCAGACAAACTTGTACTCGGTCTTCCTTGGCTCCCTTTGGTGGCTGGGGAGACAGACTCAGAGTATCCACTGTGCATGAGGCTTGGGTCTGCCTTTTGCCCCACCAAGCAGCAAAGGAGAGCTTGGCCATGGCCTTCTGGGGTCAGCGGACAATGTGGATGCTCCTGCCTGGATGGTGCAGTTTCCTAGCCCTAATCTTCCATAAATTAATCCAGTCTCTGGGAACAAGCCTCCAGAAAAATACCTGCCCTTCTTCATAAGTATCAGCTACAAGAGCGTTTATCCTCTTAGACAGAGGTGCCCAATCAATCTGCTCATCTATGTAGACAATAATGAAGTACTAAGAGAGACAGATAGTCACAATAAATAAGGGTCTAGATCCTCTCTGGATGTAAACTGAGGTTGTTCCTTTGAGACTGAGGCAGCGACAAACTTTTATGCCAGCTGAGAGTCTGGCTTGTAAGGGTCCTGTAGCAGTAGGAATACAGCTTCGCAAACTTCCTGGCCAGATAAAGTCAATTTGCTCTGCAAGGTACAGCATTATAGTCAGAGAACTGCTTACATTTGTTAAAAGTATCTTTCCATCCTGACTTGACTGGATTTAATATAGCAAATCATGTCTTGGGCTGTGTAAAAAGGCAAGGCAGTAGTAATACCAAACTTTTAAACCACCATCCTTTATTATTGTTATAATATTATCTGATTATTATCTTTTATTAAAGGGTCCACAAACCACTTGATAGTTTGAAGTAGTTACTTCTGTTGAAAGGTTTTATATTGTGTCCAGGAAATATATTTCATGTGTGATTTTTTTTTCCTAAGAACTGAAATCCTCATGAAATGTAATATGAAGATTGTATTTTTGAGTTGGATAAAAGCCATTTTTACAGTGAAGAGATGTTTCATTCTAATGACATGCCACAAGCTGATTCATCATTCACTTTTGTAGTTTCAGTGACAAAAGACTTTTCTGAATAGTTTTATCCTTTTTCATGATGATTTTGTTATTTTTTTATTATTATTATTATTGCTGGCTAAGTGTGATTTCCTAAATTGTACCTTTTAGGTACACAATTTTCAGCGTGAAACTTAACACCTCCTAAGTGCTTTGAGTTCAGCTCTGCCTTTTGTTTCAGATTTTGCTTTTCTGTTATTATTATTGTTACTGCTGTTATTATTATCATCACTGAAATTGTGTGGGATGCTCAGCACTCAAGTAAAAAAAAAAAAGGTTAAATATCTTACAGCCCAGAGACTGGATTTTCCTGGCTTTTTCTTCAAATTGGCATTTTTTTATCCATCTTGGGATAACATGTTTTCAAAACTAAGATAATATTTTGCTGGTATTCTGTATGGTATTTCACAGGCAAACAACAACTCTCTGTGCTTATGCTCTGGGCCAGCTGGATGCTCCTCAGCAGAGAAGGGGAAGCCATGTGTTTTCTGCGAGCACAGCCCTCAGTCTGAAATAATCACCAGCCTGCTGGGAAGAGTGGTATGAGCTTGTGCACAGCAGACGCAGCCTTAGGTGACTACATGGTTGTGGGCTGAGGCTCAGTATGCAAAGCCTGACTTACCTCTGCCTGCCAGCAGCTACATGAATGTACATAGAGTCAATCTGTAGCTAGACCAGGCATATTGGTCTCAATTCTGCTTAATGGAAAACTATGCTTTTGCAATCAATTTTTGAATGTGGAATCCCAAAAGCAAATCCATTTGAAAGGCTTGTTGTCTCTTGGCTTCAGGAAATACCTGGAGAGATGAGTGATGCATGAGCCCAATCCTCCATCACATCCTCCACTGCTGTTGATGCAGTGCTTGGGTGTACAAGGAGGAGAATGTCACAAGAGTAACTGTCAGGATGATGGAGCCAGGCTCTTCTCAGTGACAACCAATGATAAGACAAGGGGCAAAGGGTACAAACTGGAACATAGGAGGTTCCACTTAAATTCTGTGATTCCTCTGTTAACAAGTTGTCCTGTCCCATTTTTTTTCCCTGCAATTTGAGCATGATTTACTGAATAAAAAAATGGGAGTCAGTCATCGGGGTATTTTTGTTTTCTCTGTTTGTCAGGTTATACCTGAGATTGTTGTATTCTCAGCAAGAAGATTGCCTTAAGTCCATAAGCTTTATTTACAGAAGAAACGCAACGTCTTGAAGTACTGAAAAATACCCTGAGCTTTAGCTTCTTTAAGGTAAATACAAACTAAGCAGACACCTAGGTTGCACTTGATTTCAACTGTTTTAACAGATTTCTACTATGAACACCTGCTAAGTATAAAGTAGTTATCCAGCATTAATGAAGTTATACACAGACAATGAGATTTGCAACATTAACTTTTTATCTTGTTTTCTATAATGGTTTTTCTTCCCTAATGGAAACACAATGCTTACATAAGCAGATTTTTTGACTGTTATTTTGTAATTAAACTATGAGTTCCACTTGTTGTAACTGCAGCCTGAGCAGGCACTAATATATCTGGAAAGAGTGGATGTATTCTTAAAGCCCTTTTAAATTTCTAACCTTGAATAATTTGTCTCTGATGCTTTTCTTAATTATAATCCATTCAGAATAAGAGAGGATGACTTTTTCCCCTTGAGCAAAGCCGGACCAAATTCTCACATATCTGCTCGATATAAAGATTTCTTTTTCATTCTGCCAAAGTGAATACTGCATGCTAAACTACTTCATTGTTCATTAGTGTACAATTAGACCCATGTTTACTGGTATGTGCTGCCTGCTTTGAGCCATTCTGGTGATGCAAAGCAGCTGTAAACTGGATTTAACAGCCTGGTTAAACCAGGTTTACAGCTGTTTTGTGTGACTGGAGAGGAGTGATGTATCCAGGGTGTGCTGGTAAATCTGGCCTGGTGAAAAAGAAAGAACTCACATTATTATTTTATCACTTCTGAAACTGCCTTTGTTATTAAGCAGCCTTTGCTAGTTTTCATTCGGTAAGACATGTTTCTCTACTTTGTTACATAGCTTTATGGCATTTTCTAATTACAACAGAGGAAAAACACATCATAAAAACAGAGTTTAAATAAGCAATGTATCAGAGAAATATATGCTACTAGAGAGCATGAATTAAGAATTATTCTTAATTACGGGAGAGAAACAGAGAGATTAATGGCAGCGGGATTATATATTGCAGAGATGTTATATTATAGCACAGAAAAAAAAAAGAAGACACCATCCCCTACACCTCCCCAACTTTTCCCAGTGTAGCAACAATCTCCTTGTCTAAGAATCACTGACACCCTCTGTTTCACCCTGACAGCCTCCAAGCAGGTACCAGCTCCTCTGGATGGTGTGGACCCACGGAGGTAACCAGGCAGTCATGATGCACCATCAGGACTGCGCTTTCTCAGACCTGGCACATCAAACCTCTTCTGCCAGAAAAGTAGTCTACACAGCTGCTAAAAGGGATGTGGCCTTTCTGCCCAAGGTCCATCATGCATCCTTACAGAGCGTCACCCTAGGATTAGGTGAAAGAGGATTTCAGTAGCTGTCTCCAATATGATAGGAAATTCTGCTGTGCTAGTGTCACAAATAGCAGTGTGAGAAGCTTTAGAGCCCTCTTCCATGGCTGCAACATCAGTTAGGACCACAGTGTACGTAGAGTGACTTTATATAAACCCCTTCAATGTGTGACACAATTCGAGAAACAATCATAATCAAACTTCCACTGAAAACAAAGCAAGTTACATCCTTTCATGTTTTCCCTCCTTCTGTGCTTGCCCAGGGCTTTGTCATGCTGGATTCCCTGCCCTTCTTGCCATAGTCTGTACAGATCTCATTCCCCATCTCAGTCTTTTGTTCATGCCACCTTTATCTTAACAGGTAAACATGTCTAAGCAAAACATGAGTATACCTAAATCCAAAACTGATTCAGATCAAGAAATCTAAAAACATAAGAGCTTTTTCAGAATTAAATAACTTAAAAATCAAAGCGAACTGGTATCTAGCTCAGCTTGACTTTGGTGTCAGTATGCCTGGGCTTCTTCAGTGCCCCTTTGGAATGTGGTTCTGGGTTTTCCTTTTCTTCCATTCCCATTTCTGAGTTCAGCTGAAACTCAGGGGATTCATCAGAGCAAGTTGTCATCAATGGGAAACTCTGGTGGATCAGGGAGATGCAGATCAAACAGAAAGCTAGGCTCATTGGGGAGAATAAGGAAGAGTATTTCTGTCTGCAAGTCCCATCAGGCACAACGCTGGCCTAACTGGATGCAGAAATTAATGTAAATGTAAAATAAAATATTTAATTTAGATAATCATGATGGGAAAATTCCATAAAAATTGATCTTTACCTGGAGGTATATTGATTTACATAACCTCTACTTTCCCAACAGAAAATCTTTCCCTGGAAATGGTTTCCATCAGCCCTTTTCATGTCTTTTGTAATGAGAAAACTGCTTTAAAAGGCAAAAGTATTTTATTTCTGATTAAGGTAAAACAGTGAACTAAAGCATGAAAGTATTCAATGATGTCTCTCTCTCACTATCACTTTGTACCCAAGCTTACATAGCAATGGTGCAAATTCGCCTACCATCTATGGAAATCCAGACTTTACTGATGCATGCCAGTTCTGGTGGAAAGGACACCCAGTAGGTTATCTTGATTGATGGAGCGCTGTAAAGGCAGGTTATACTGAAATTGAGCTCTTCTCTGTTTGTCGATGAGCAAACAGACGGAGAGGAAGATGGCCCCTGCCTCCACAAGCAATCTGTCTACTCATACCAGCAGGCAAATGGCAGTAAGGGTAGCAGACACTTAGGAAAGAAGAGGTTTGCTCCCAGCAGATCAGACCAGAGCTGACATATGGTAAGAGATGGGGCCCCATCCACTCAAGTACCTGGCAGCTGCCCATCACCGGCAGCACCTAATCCTGCATTTCCTGGCTGTGCCACGATCCCACCGCAGCCAGGGACCATAATGTCTAAGGCAGGTGGAAGGGAAAAGGGAGGAAAAATAGTGGTTTTATTTCTGTTTCCAGAGTTAAAAACCTAAAATGAATGGGTATGTGCTACCAGCTTTTCCAAAGCTCATAGGGCAGGAGGGCTAAGCAAAGCGTGCTGTAGGGCAGTCTCCTGGACTATAGTCTCCACTATAGCTGACTATACCATGGCTGCCAGGGATGTCATTTGGCAGCACCTCATGCTTTGGTTCCTCAGCTGCCTTTTGAGACTCACCAGCTGCAGTAATATTTCCATGTACTACTTCAGGCCAATAAAAATCATAACCATTTTCATTCTCAGTAATTACATTGCCATAAGCCTTTCTTCCAGTGCCTTTTAACTTTGCTATACCCTCTTCTTTTTGTAGCAAATGGTCAGTTATCTCTCCCTGTACCTCTACCAAATACGTAGCTACTTCTACCATTTCCCCTACCCTATATTTTCTCAAATTTCATTTTTATTCAATAAGGTACCATCAAAAATCTCAAATCCAGGCATAAAATACAGTGAAAAAAAGAAAATCTTCTCTAGACACGTGTGTAGGTTTTTTTCACAAGCATGTATTTGGTCAAAAAAACCCCAAAAGAAGCACTTTAAATTAAGTTTGAAATAAAAGAGCCACACATTTCTTCTCACTCTGAAGAGCCTCTTCACCGGCAGTTCTTCAGGGTGGTCAGCTCCTATCTTGCACTGAAATTTAGAGGTTGCATTCCTGTCTGAAAATGTTGTAAAAGAAAAGGAATCCAAACAATGTTTTACACTATGTCACAACTATTTGTCTCTTACATCTAACTGTCCTGTTACAGACAAATCAGTCACTGAGAAACAGAGAGGAATTCTCCCTGCGGCCACTCCAAGCTGAGACACATTCCTTTGTCCATCAGAAGTAAATACTGCCTCCTTTCCCTTTTTTATCTGAATGCTCTGTAAAACACTTATTTGGCTCTCTTCCACTATGAACGAGAGAAAAGTATCTAGCTACCTGGCTGTTTATGGAGAACCTGATGCTTTTTCTTAGTTTTACTTCAGTGTTTCTTCAGATCTGATTTGAAATGCTGGTGGAGAAAGACATAAATGTATCTGTCATGCAAATGAATGGTCTCCCCAGGACAAACTGAAAGAGGGGAGTTATATTTTCACCAGTACTTTTAACAGTAGGACAGGTATGGTGTTTGGCTTTGCAAGGACCTCAGTGCTTAGTCACAACCCACAACAGCTTTTCCTCAAAACTCGGAAATGTGGTTAACTCCGGCAACATCATACTGTGTTAGTCATTAACAAAGTCTAGAAATAATGTCAAAAAAGGGTAGAGTGTAGTTGCACACTTGCAAGCATCTTATTGTCTGTCTGTTCTCATTAGGATCATTTGAGGGACAGTATAGCTCTATGAGCTTGGCAGGGCTATTCAGACATTCACAGCGTCCTTCTTGTGCTTTCTGACATCCACGAAGCTGTGCTTCTTTTCTAGGCTTCTTTATGAAGACACCTTCTTCCAGAAAGAATTTTTCACCCTACTCCTTCCTTCTGTTACCTAACTTTAGCTACGTTCTCCCACATTGCAGCAACTACAGTGCTACCCCCTCAGTATTTTGCTCCAAAGGTTATCAAGCAGGTTGAGATCCAGTCCTGTGGCCAGAGAGTGGGACTATCTTGCCCCAGTGATGCTGACAGGCACACCGGTGTGTTCGTACAGAAGCACTGCAAACCGTTCAGTTTCCTCCAGGCAAGTATTCAACAAGGGTGATGACAGGCCTAGGAAAAATGTTTCTGTGATGGGAAGGCAAACATGACATGCTTCCCAGGCAGCTCCCTCTGCCTCCCCTCTTGGCACATGCCAAGGCTGTGTTGTAGCCTGTTAAAACATGACAGCTCTTAAGAGTTTTTGCCCTTCTTATTGCTGCACATTGCAGCCATTTCATAGGCTGATGTGTACCTGTTGTCTTTCCAAAAGCCAGAAATAAGCAAGGGCTTGTCTCTGTCACACTGCAGTAAATACAGAGAGAATTGTGTTGTCTGTGTCTGCAGCCCTGGTAGCAGTTTTGCCACCTCCTGGGGGAAAGGAAGAGGAAGTCCCCTGCAGAGAGAAGTATTGTATGTTGAGTTGTTTTAAGGGTTGGTGATTGAAGGTGTTTAGGTATATTAAAAAAAACTTTACATGCTTATCTAAAAGAAAAAAAATTCTTTAGTACTAATCTGTCTCTGATCTGCTTTATGTTGCTCTTTAAATCTCAGTGAGGGATAAGGTTTCCAAAAGTTGTGATGACAAAAATGAGATGCACATTGCAGTCAACAATTGAGTGGCTGGTGGCATTGGGATCATGATTCCTTCCAACACAGCCTGCTGTGTTCTGGAGATAGATAAAAGGCACTAATTGATTTCTAGGGGGTTTGAATCTGTTTCCTTTGCTGCATTCCAGAATTTTCCATAGCCATATAGAACGTTACATTTTCTCCAATATAATTTTAATAGCTGTAAAAAAGAGTAACTGGAGGTTTCCGCTAAGGAATTTCTAGTTTATGCAAAGCTAGAGATTTCCACCTTAAAGTTTATCTTAGGTTGTTGTTTCTTCATATAATTCTTCTCTATGTTATTAAGAAAAATGATGTTAGACAATTTTGGCATTGGCACCCTTTTAATGTCTCATTTGGCATCATTCTCTCTGACAGCAATAACCTAGCCAATCTCTACATGTTAATTGACTACTAGCCCCCCAGCCACATTTGTCATTCTACTCTAATTTCCTTTTTAATTATCCTTATCTTATAATATTAAGAAGAACATCTATGTTTTCAGATTTCTGTGTGGAATCATAATAAACAGACTTTGCATTTACCTCCCAGATAAAATCTGCATCTTGATGCAAAGTCCTTGTCTGTCTGCCATCACCAGTCATACACTTAGACCTTGCTTGGAGCCTGGCCCAAGGCCTGTTGTTGTCAGCAGAAATCTTTCTAATTATCCTGTTGATGACCTGTGGTATGATTCAGGAATTAGGGGCAGGACATGTTAAAGCCCCATAGCTATTAAGTATTACCTCATACACCTTTACATGCCCAGAGCTTTGCCCTCTGTGGGGCTGCCATTTCTCCTTGCAGGATAAGACAGTCCTTCCTCAAGATAGGTTTGCAGATGCCCTGAAGTCCTGAGTAGATTAAACCTTTACTGCCTGGTTCCCTGCCTGCAAACATTGCCAAAAGTCTCCTGGCATTATTGCCACCCAGAGATCTTCCTCTTCTTGAGGAGCTGATTTTAATTCTTGTTACCCTCCTCCAGCTCACCTGATTAATTATGTTGCATTTTTTCTTGGTTAAATCTAATGTGGTTTTGTTTTATTATTTTCTGCTGTTGTTTCCATTATTGCTTGGGGAATGCTTTTCTTTGCACTCAGAGGAATTCAGGCAATTAAGAATAGCATTTGTAACCCCTCTTAATGAATTTTACCAACATGCATCTTGTAAGGGAGTAATGAAAAGAAAACATATGACATATATCCCTAACTTTCATCTAGACACTGTAAAGAGAAGACTGTGTCATAGACAATATTTAAGACTGAAAAATATCTTTAACGATCTGGAAAATTGCCAGGCTAAAATGAATGAACTAGACAACATTCTTCTAGAAGAGGGTTATATTATCTGTTATCTTACTGGAGGGAGCTAAAATTCAGGCAAAAGGTAAAGAACAAAATTGTTACCAAATATAATTAAATGAAACGTTAAAATCTTCTTTGTTATACTTCAGTTTTTGCAATAATTTATATTATTAAGATGTACAGCACTTGGTGGAATCCATTAAAATAGGCAGGTTTCAGTGTTTTGTTGTTGTTTGTTTTATTTTGTTTGTTTGTTTGTTTGTTTGTTCCTCTACAGGCCACAGAGTTTCACACAAACACAGTTAATACCTTGGGGCTGTGCAAGAACTGTGGCTATAGTGGCCATCAATAGGGTTGCTAACTGGAAAGTGTGTCACTGTAGTGGCCCTTCTGCAATCTGGATAACAGAAATTTTAGAAGGGAACCCAGGGACAGCAAGAAAGTATTTCTGTTGTTTGTATAAGTGTGCAGAGAGTACACATCATTACACACAATCTGCCTGTTGTCTCTTCATAATTTATAAATTGTTAATGCGTCAATTTACATATATGAATGAGATTATATTAGTCCTTAAGATTGGTATCTGTGGGAACAGATTTGTGCTGTGACCTGGTAGTATCATTTTGTCTCATGCAAAATATTTCAAAGAGCCACGTCTTCCATTATAATTTTGTTTCATGTGTATTGATTATCTTCCTACAAGTGCAGACAGAGGACAGATAAAAGGACGGAAGGGGAAAAAAATATCTTTGATTTTGAGACTGTTAGATGGATTAATAACACATGCAGCCAGATTGTGGCTGTTGTGCTCAGTTGTTAAATTCTTACATAAAGCCTTCAGTGTCAGTGGAAATTGTTTCATTGATGTAGCTGAAGCCTGGATCGAAGGAAGGGCATGAGGGCATGACTCACACCACTTTTACTTGAGGGACTAATTTTGTTCCCAGGTTCTGCATATAAAACAAAGCCACCAAACCACCTTCAGCCATGGGTGTTTGCAGCTGAACTAGGTGCACAGCCTACACAGAATGAATGTTGCACTCGTGCCAGAGGAAGTGATGCTGTGTTCATAGTTGATATAAGAAAAAGTGGAGTAGGGAAGGTAATGAGAGCACATACCCACAGGAAGGCTGACTAAGGATTTAAGCGGTTTCTGACATGGGGAGAATACAAAGTGTCAAAGCTTACTTGTTTAATGAACTGACATAAAATCCCTAAATAATTTCAGCGATAATTATTCTGTACATTTTGAGCCAGAATTTTAAACGATAGTCCCCAATCTAACACCCGCAGTTACAATCACTTGTATATGCAGGTACCTGATTGCATCTGTAAATCAAATAGTTAGATGTTTAAGTAACTTCAGCTGTGTCTGAAAAATTGTAGATGCAAATATGCAGTCCTTACTGAGAGCACACTAGAAGTTTGGCCATGTATTTCAGTTAGGTGGCTCTAATGAGGAAAAAAATGCTCGTTGGTATGAAAACTGATAAATTCTTTCTTCATAATGACAAAGTAGCATGAACTCAAAAAAGAGGCTCAGCATGACAAAAAAGAAGGCACATGATGCCTTCTACTTTTTTTGTTAAATCTTCTTTGTACCTAATGGTTGTGTTCAGATTTAAAGGAGAGCATGCAGAAACTGTAAGCAGAAGAAAACAAATGTTTCTGAGTTTTTCAGGACATTACAACGTTTGGAACTTTGCATTACTTTTTATAATGATATTTTGGTTTCCCAGCTTAGCAAAACTTAAATTTTCATTATCAAAGTTCAGACTCTGTTGAACAAGTACTATTAATTTCTGTGTCATGTTCTGGAGGATGTATGGATATAAAAGTTTACCACAGAAGAAAATTATTCTTATAATACCTTTTCATATTGTACCTAATTTTATTTGTTCACTTATTACCAGAAAGAGAAATGCTATTTTTGCTTCTCTAATTCTAAAATAGGTGCAGCCATTTCACTTAGAATTCATCTTGTGCTTGAATAAATTCCAAAACATAAGATGATCTTCATTAAGAAAATGATACAAGTATCAAAGTTGAAAATGAGGTTTGAAGAAAAAGTATTTCATGGCAAAATTTTCACTTTAAAATGCAATTATCAGTAATTAAATTCATGAGTGTTGCATAGCAAATTGATAACTTGAGTTACACGTGATTAATTTGTATAATTCATGAGAAAGTCCTCTGAAATCGAAGATATTAGAACAATGTGAACTTCAATGTAGGGGGTTCAGAGTCAAGCAGAATGTTTTGCTGAGAAAAGTTTCAGTTTCACCATCCATTTCTGTCTGTACGCAGCTCTGAGCAACCTGGTCTAGTTGAAGATGTCCCTGCTCATTGCAGGGAAGTTGGACTAGATGACCTTTAAAAGTCCCTTCCAACAGAAATAATTCTGTGATTCAATATTTTCTTATGGTGTGCTATGATAGACGAGGTTTAATTAATTTTCCCTTACCTAAGCAAGCTACTTCAGAGTTACTGACATGTGCATGACTTCTTAAAACATCACAGCAAATCATTTTGCCCCATATATTGAAAAGATCTTGTTGTCCATATACTCCAGACTTTGTATTCAGATAGAGACTTGCAATTACAGGAATGTTTCAGCTTTTTTATGGTGATGCATTCTTTGTTTATTTTTCATACCTTTGATCTACAACAGCTGCTATCAAACTGTGATCTGCAGATCATTAGGAAACATATGGCCCAATATGATTAATTTAGTCAGGAACAATTGTGGCTGGTGACATTTTGGCTGAAAGGACAAGAAATAAGCATTAGCACCAATTCCTCTAATGTACTGGAAAGAACAGCAATAATTTCACCGCGTAATGTGGTTCTGTGTTACTACATTGTATAATGCCTCCTCCCTCATCTTCTCTTTCCAAGATCATTATACATCTGTAAAGTACATACACAGTAGAATATTGCCAACCCATATGCTGTGGGACTGTATAATTTTTTTGCATTAATGAAAGTTTGAATTAGAAATGTAAAGATTGTACAATTACATATTCTTAGCTGTAGCATGGACTTTTTTCACTACACATATTTTAGCATTAGGCAAAATAAAATGAACGATTACTTTATGTGCATCGTATTTAAATATTTGTGAAAACAGCATGTTATTGAGGAGCAGCAGATGCAATGGCAGGTTATCTTAGCTAAGGCAGTTTGGAAGAGGGAGTAATACAAAGGTTTCACGCATATGCCTTTCAGTCCTTTTGGTAACAGGTGACCTTGAAAGAGTGAACAAATTACACTTAATGCAATATTGTCTTAATGAGTCTACAGACAATCTGAAACAGTAACTCTGGAAGTCGTAATCAGCCCCATCCATTTCACTGAACTGTTAAGCTTAAAATATAAAGATGAACATTTGAATGTCATCATTATTAATTATATCACCAGTGATTTTTTTACCAGTAAAAATCCAGCCAGCTTAGATTTTCAATAAGTATCCAAACCTTCTATATACTAAAATGTCAATAGTAATCCCTCCATCTGTGGTTTCCATGATAACTTCTATGTACTGTGAATTATTTGGCCCTATCAAAACGCAGATGAATTAAGCAATTATAAAGATAGTGACAGGGAAAATCCCATCAGATTTAGTACTCAGAGAGGCAACTCAGTTCTGCTACTTTAATTGTTTTACTTGTCCGTCTATTTAATTCACTAGAAAACAGAATTTTTCACTGGCCATTTCAGAATTCTGCAGAATCCAGAAAGAATGGTGCAGAATTTAATTTCTGCTTGCTATACAGAAATGAGGGCCATAACTCTACACAAATTTTTTACAGCACCTAACAAGCATGTTCTTGTTATCAAATACATACATGTTTCAGTCAGAAATCTTAGTTACCCCTTCAGCTATCTATTCCATGTATGCACTTGCTAAGCTTTCTCCATGGAGAATTCAGTGCAGGAAAAGACCAGCTCATTAGTCATCAACATAGGTGGGAAATCCAAGTGTGTGCCTGTCAAAAGCTCACTGTTTAGGGAGAGAAGGAACCACTGGATCAGCTTGGCTGATATGTATTTTGCAGATTGTAAAATTTCACCGTCACTTTTTTGTTCATTGCAGCCAAACTGTGCTTGACTAAAGTATGTTTTTCATGAAAGGGAAAAAAAAAAAAAAAAAAAAGACACACACACACAAAAAAAAGGGTTCTGTTAGACCACACAGATGGTACTTGAGCAAAATTGGAGGGCTAAAGTTGGTACCATCCCATCTCGGCACGCTATTTTCTGAAACGCATTGGCTTCCAAGGACAGAACAATCCCTGAAACATTGCAGTGCTTAACTTGGCACAGGCGGAGAGGCTGTTGTGGAAAAGCAGACTCTGGTAGGCTTCACCTTGTAACCTCCTTATATATAAGATGCAATGTTGCTGAATAGCAGTGTTTGTGTGTTTTTCTTTCAAAAGTAACCTGTCAATCATATACACAAAAAAACAGTATTTCAGAAGGAGGTTGAGATCTGTGGGACAGTGTATACATCCCTGGGGGAAACATCTTTAGAGCCATTCCCAGCCAGTTCTGAATCTCCAGATCTGCAAGACAGCTCTTAGAACATTTAATGAGCTGTTATTACACCTTGCAGCATGCTAGTAACACACATTATTAACTCTCTAATGTTGAGTACTTTATTGTAAGGTTCATAATGTACCCAGGCTTCTACAGGTCTACAACAACACAAGGTTGCTTTAAGCAGCTGTAGTCATATCTGCAGCTGTCTTCATTCTGTGTTTGGAACAGTAACTGAGGCCACAGTGTATTAGTGTTGTGGTAGTTTTTGTCTTTTTCTCTTCATATAGACGCTATCATCAGATTATGTATACATCTATATGTATATATATATATATGCAACAAATCTTTGTTTTCTAGGCTGAGTATATAAGTTACCAAAGTACAGCCATTCACATTGCTGTATCATTTATTGTTTAGTAGTCAAAGCTATCCATTCAAGAAGTTTTGAGTTCCAGCTAATTGTAGAGAAAAGAAAATTTTATTGCCAAAACCACATTTGTTTTCTGTAAGACTATCTTGTAAATTTGTTAACTATATTGCCTGGATTCTTATGGCAATTACAGTGTTACTCACTGGGTAACAGTGTATGCGGCAAATTTGATTTATCTGTACTTCAGTAATGATTGTGTCTACTAGTAAAAACTACATTCTGACAAACCCACCAAGATAATAAAAATTTTTATATTGATTCATAAATGCTTCCTAAGTTTCTGTTTCACCTCTTCAGTGAAGTTTTTGGTGGAGTAGTTAATACCTACCTATCTGTAACAAGACTGTAGAAGCACTAGAGATGGATTTGACACTGTTAGCCAATTCCAATGGTATGCAGTACTCCTTATCCTGGTATAATATCTGCAACTAACTAAATAGCATGTTTGGTAATGCCTTTAAAAAAAACTATTACGTCAGTGGAAAATATTCTTTATGGAGTTATCCGTTTTCCTACCTTCACTTGCTTCACACTTATATTTTTTCTGTCAACTTATGAGAGATCAGATTTTTTACATGTTCACCATACAAAGTATTTCAAAACCACAGTATTATAAATGCAACCACTGGTTCTTATTATAGGGTCTGTTCTTTTATGGGAGTGTCTTGTAAACTGTGTAGGCCTCCTCTTTTCTGAAAGGGTAGCATGCCTTGGACAAACCCAAATACTAGAATTAGGGGACACAACTGGCCCCTGCAATTCAGAACACACCAGTTCAGGGCCCTCTCTCACCTGAGGGAGTTGGACTCATGTTTCGGAATCATGCCTTCAATCAAGCCTCTAACTGTTGTGGTGCTATTTTCTTTAAATCCCAGCTCACTAAGCTCTTCCCAGTTGCATGGGCTAAAAATTCATGAGATCAGGTCCCCAGCTTAGTGGTTAAGGCAAATCACCAGGGTGCACAGCACCAGCTTCCACGGTCTGCTCTCATGGTAGGCTGGTTAGTTGATTGGTTATTTACCCAATGTAGAGAAGTTTGAGTAGGGAAAAGGCTTAATTCAGAAAGCCTAAACTATGGTATATGATCTCCTATCGTGTAGACGTGAGTTCAAGGAAGGTCAATTGAATGTGGAATTAGAACATAAACACCCTATATTCTGGTTGAGCACTCTGAACACGTAAGGGGAAGAGAAACTATTATCCTATGTTATGTCCCATAGTAAAATATAGACACCTGATAGACTTGACAAATAGAAACTTGGCCTGTGCTTATGTTGTTTTTTTCAGAGCTATGCTCAAACATGGTTTTGTATAATGAGATGAAACCACTGTATTTGTGAGGAAGGCAGAGATGATGTCCAGGCAGTTCCCCTCCTCTTCCAAAGGCGTGTTACCTGAAGTCTTGCTCCTGGCTTGAATCAGAGTGGGATGTGATAGACAGACAGTGTGAGCTGTGGAGGCATAGAGGCCCCAACTCACATCTGAGCACCCAGGCAACACACCAGTACAGAAACTGTGGGTGCCTCTGCCCAGAAACTCCTGTACCTCTACTCTCTGTCTCCCTTGTGAACTGAGCCACATCTGCTTGTGTGATCAAAATAAAGTTTTTATTCAAATGCACTCGTGTGAGAGAGACTGGTATGTATTTTGGGAAGAAGACATGAGTATTATGTGTTTGGGTCTTGATGTGACAATGTTAGGTTTAAATATCTCTTGTCTTTGAAAGACAAATGAGATAAAAGGCATCTGAAAAAGACTGAAAAAATATTGTCAAGGTAATACCATTTTACAGTATTGAAATTACCTGATATTCACCTTGATTTCAGAGTTATTTGCAAATCATTTGTTGATGCCAAAATCCATGGAGTTCTTTTCCAATCCTGGTCAATGTTTCCTTAAAAAATGATAGTATGTTTCATATTTATTTTATATGTGTGTCGTATTTCCTAAATTGCTGTCCATCCGTATGTTGGAAAGAGTTCAGCTCTTATAAAATAATTGGAAGAAGTTATTTGAAAGTTACAAATGGACTATAACCTACTTCTGTGTGAACTCAGACCACTAATAAGAGTTCATGCAGAAGCAACAAAGTGCTTAGAACAAACAAGAACACAGACCAAAAGCCTTTTTTCTCTGCTACATAAACCAGTAATCTGCCAGGTAGTAATGTCCCCAAATATCATATATCAGTTTACACAACCTTCTAACATTATTATCCTTTTACACACCAAATAAATTCCATCCGCGTGAGATCAGTAAAGGCGACATTTTAGGCCTTCTGTGTACAAAGCTGAATTAACTGGGTTGTGCTCGGGGGAAAACTCCACAGGAGGGACCTGGCTTTGTACTGCTCTGATGCTAACAGGCTGCAATAGCTGCTTCAGTTCCTTCATGTCCTTGAACACAAAATCTGTTGAGAACTTGGTTTTGATTATTGCCTGTACTGAAACCGTCTCTAAGCCTTCTCCACCAAATAACATTCATTTGTAAGTTATGTGAGAAGGAAGGGCACTTATGCTACCTGTTATTAGTACCCATATTCAGTGCCTCAATCAAGAGTGTAATGCCCAGAGTTTATGCTGTATTCAGTGGAGAGTCACTCCTGAATGGATCATGATTCAGTTTGGGACATTAACTTAAGTGGTCAGCTACTCTTTGAAAAATTAATAGTTTATTTCCCTGCATCAGTACAGGCTGAATTCAGGGCAAGTGGCTTTCTTGTTTATGCTGTTAATCCACGGTCACTTTGAGCCAGTCTTCATAGAACCAGAGAATCATTTTGGTTGGAACAGACCTTTAAGATCATTGAGTCCCACTGTTAACCTGACACTGCCACCACTAAACCATGTCCCTAAGAACCTCATCTATACATCTTTTAAACACCTCCAGGGATGGTGACTCAACCACTTACCTGGCCAGCCTGTTTCAATGCCTGACAACCTTATCAGTGAAGAAGTTTTCCTAATATTCAATCTAAACCTCCCCTCCTCCTCCTCTCATCCTGTCACCTGTTACTATGGAGAAGAGACCAACACCCTCCATGCCACAACTCCTTTCAAGTAGCTGCCGAGAGCAATAAGGTCTCCCCTCAGCCTCATTTTCTCCAGGTTAAACAGCCCCAGATCCCTCAGCTGCTCCTTATAAGACTTGTGCTCCAGGCCCCTCATCAGCTTTGTTGCCCTCCTCTGCACTCTCTCCAGCACCTCAAGGTCTTCTCTGTAGTAAGGGCCCCAAAGTGAACAAAGGATCCAAGGTGAGGCCTCACCAGTGCCGAGTACAGGGGTACAATCTTTGCTTTAGTCCTGCTGGTCACACTATTCCTGATACAAGCCAGGATGCTGTTGGCCTTTTGGACCACCTGGGCACACTGCTGGCTCATGTTCAGCCGGCTGTCAGCCAACACCCTCAGATCCTTCTCTGTCAGGGCAGCTTCTCAGCCACTCTTTCTCAAACCTGTAGTATTGCGTGGGGTTGTTGTGACCCAAGTGCAGGACCCAGCACTTGGCCTTGTTGAGCAGATGTCAGGTGTATATCACTACCCCAGGAGTCTATATCAAGCACAATACCATCCAACAACATTATAAATGATCTGGATGATGGGGTAGAATATAGGCTCAGCAAGCTATCTGATAATCTGAAACTGGGAAGAGTGACTGATACACCAGAGGGTTGTGCTGCCACCAAGAGGGACTTAATCACACTGGAGAAATGGGGTGACAGAAATCTCTTGAAGTTCAATGAGGGCAAGGGCCAAGTCCTGCACCTGGGGAGGAACAACCCCATGCATCAATATATTCTGTGGGCCAATCAGTTGGAAAACAGCTTTGCAGAAAAAGCCCTGCGAATCCTGGTGGACATTGAAATGAGCATGAGCCAGCCATATGTCCTTGTGCCTGATAGTATCCTAAGCTATAATAAATTAGAAGGTGTGCTGCCAGCAAGTCAGAGGAGCTGATCTTTCCTCTCTAACCAGCACTGGTGAGGCTGCACCTGAAGTGCTGTCTGTGGTTCTGGGACATAGTGTACTCTGTCTAGTACAAGAGAGAAAGGGAGCTACAGAAGAGAGTCCACCAAAGGTCTGCTAAACTGATTAAAGGACTGGACCATCTCTCATCTGAGGAAAAGCTGAGAAACCTGGGACTGTTCAACATGAGAAGTCTCAGGGGGGTCTTATCACTCTATACAAATATTTGAAGCGAGCATGTACAGACAGTGGAACCAGGCTATTTTCAGTGGTTGAGCCAAAGAACACAAACTGAAACATAGGAAGTTCCCTCTGAACATCAAAACCCACTTTTTCACTGCGAAAGTGACCAAGCATTGGCATAGGTTGCCCAGAGAAATGGTAGAGTTACCCTCATTGAAGATATTCAAAAGTTGTCTGGATGTGGTCCTGGGCAAAATGCTCTAGGTGACCCTGCTTTAGTAGGTGTTTGGACCAGATGACCTCCGGAGGTCACTTCCAACCTCAGCCATTCTGTGGTTCTGTGATCCTATAATTCTGTGGAACCTTAAAAATACACATTTATATATTATTAATGCATATGTCAAGTATCTCCTGCAACTCTCAGTCCATGTCTTCATTTGCATTCTGATAAGCATTTGATTTTGCTAATAGAAGATAAAATATGTTGCAAGGGTCAAAATTTGGCAAAAGTAAAACAGAAATCCTGATGAGTTTTCCTGCTGATAAAATTCTCCTTAAATTAAGACAATTTTTGACAACAGCATTCCAATATATTTATTAAAAATTTTCTACAAGTGCTTACAGATGAGGTTTGCCTGTGACAAGAGGGGTCCACTGAGAATTAGAAATGAAACATTATATTGGTATCTTAAGAAACTAAACCTAAATTGTTTGGCTAACTTATTTGTGAGACTACAGCAATCTAATCAAGGAGAAAAAATCTTGTATCTCAGAACCCCACAGGGATGATATCCCTATATGGTACTTTTTCATTGTTTAGAGCAAAGCCGCTGTACTTAATGGAATTTATTGTCATTTGATTTATTAACTTATTTTATAAGAATAACTACAAATGTGTACTTCCCATATAGTTCTAGCATACTAATGGTTTCTAATATCATCTACTAAGGAATATCTGGTGATCAGTCCAGAAAGTTATTTAAAAACAAATCCTCTCCCTGTCTTCAAAGACTATTTTTAGGTAAAAGTATATTACTTTCATAATGGTCTCACTAAAAAAAAACCCAACAAACAAACAAACCAAACCAACCCAACCAAACAAACTCACAAAACCCCCACAAAATAGCAAAACAAAATCCCACAAACAACCAAACTGAGCAACAAAAGAACATTTAAAAGGTTTAGCAGAATTGAAGTGTTACTAATTTCTCATATTGTTGAGCCCAAGCATATTGTCAAGTTACAAACAGAGGGTAGCGTCAATACACAATGGGTTATAGACATAGGCGTCCTGCTTTCTGAATGAGCTGCCCAGCAATTAGCAAACTTTTTTTTAACTTTATGATTTTTCATGTGGAATGGGATCATTAGATCTACATGAAGACTGATTGTTGGCCTAGCAAATTTTGTGACTAGTATTTCATAAGGATAAATATTTGATTTACTGGTGGAAGAAAATAAAATAAGTCTATTCAGGACTGAACTGCTTGCCCTTTCTCAGTCTGTGCTGTTCAGAGCTTCTGAGACCACTGCCATTGCCTGTGACAGAGAAATACCCATCTGTGTTACAGATGTGAAGGAGATAATATTAAAAAAATGAGTAACTATGGTATTTTGAGATTATATCTCACAGCCTCCTGCTGTGACAACATGTCCTGGAAAAAGAAAAAAGTGACATCGGCACAGACACTTTGTTTTTATGAGATGGAAGATGACATAGAGGAATGTGACTGGCCATTCATCCCCAAAATATACCTTGAGAGAAGGTGAGATCCTGTGGATCAGTGTCAGAAACCATAAATTTCAAGCTCAGAACTTAACATAAGAGTTTCAAATTAAGAAAACTTTCATTCCAAAATAGTGATGTGCTCATCATTCCTTTGGGGTCATTCCAGAGAAATATTTCAACTGTCTTCAATTTTCATGCTTCCTGCTTTTACTTCATTATAAAAGAGATTAGTTAACAGCATACATGTTTTTAAAATGTGTCATATTTTTTTTTCTCAGGATTGTCTTTTATTTTATGGGAAAATAATAAACTTTTTACACAAAAAATGACAACAGGTATGAAAAAATAATTTGTGTGAAGCAAAACCAAGGATATTTTATATCTGTTCTTCATGCCTGGTATTGGGAACTGATATTGAGATAACATTCATCCAGCAGTGGCTAAGATCTCTGAGTGAAATGCCACCAGCATTGCTGTCACATAGTAAACTTCCACTATTTTAGTGGAACCAGGGTTTCCGTCTTACAAATCTTTCAAATAAACTGAACCCTAATTTTGGACAAACCCTAGAAATGCTAATATATTCTTCCTAAAGAAAACAAACAAAAAAAGCTTTATTTTCAAACAGTTATATTGTGGGGCTTTCTTTGCGTTTCTTTGTGCTATTTTAGGTACACAAAGACACATGAATTGTTTGGAGCCTACACAAACCGACTTTTTACCTGCCACATAGTTAACATATCCAGTTCAATGGAAGAAGACTTAGAAGTAGAACTAAGCAGAATTGAAAAACAGACATTCTGGGGAAGTAAAATTGTAAAACAGTTTTATCACAGAGGTATTTTCAGAAACGTATAGATGATAAATACAATCCAGCTGATATAACTTACTTCTGAACACTTGTGCCTTGGAGAACATCAGGGTGGTTGTGTAAAGATCGTCAGCTCCTTGCACAATATGTAAATGAATTGTTTGACCAGAAAGGTTTTCATACAGAATACACATTTCTTAGTTATAGCTAATGTTTGCAGAAGTCCTTAAGTTTAGATTTGAGAGATATTTCAAGAGGTTAAGAAGGGTCTTCTATTTCTAAGCTGCTTTTAGAAGACTAATAAAATATTCTTTTTACACATACTTAAAGGAAAAATATGCTGCTGATAAACACAGATACAGACAGGATTAGTTGTACATCCTTTTCAACCAGAGGATCAAAGTTTCTGACCTAAAGGCTACTCAAAATAAATAAAAGAGAAGATAGATACAAAGGCTGTGCCTTCAGAGTTTTTCTCTATACATGCACACAAAGGTAGAAATAGCTTTTTTGGACACAACTGCTGTCGAATGTTGTGCAGAAAATGGAAAAGCACTGACTCCACGCACTGGATAGTAAAACTTCAGTGTACTGGATATTCAGTGTATGCATTGAGAAGGAGTATGGACCTAATTTGGAGGGGCAGCCCTTGAGTGGTTTGATTGCATCTAATACACTTAAAGTCCAAGGCACTTTTCCCCTCCATTACTAAGGAAAAGGTCTCTCTACCTCTGCATGTTAGCGTGTACTGTATTTTCCTAACTTGAATACCACCAACAGCAGACTCTCAGTAGTTGTCCTCTACATCTGACTTCCAAATCCAGTGGCAGAATTTCTGCAAGATTTTCTCATTCGGGACCTCTGAGCAGGTATTCACATGCCAACATATAAATGTCAATGATTTTTCTGTGTACCATAAGTAAATCTGTAAATGTCTTCCCTCAAGAGTTAGTCATGATCATGATTGTTCCAAATCTGCTATATTACATTATTTGCACCCACAACCATAGGTGAAACATGCTGACAGGAAGCTGACCACAACAAAATGTATTTTCTGCCTGCAGAATTCCAGATTTCCCAAATTCTCTTGTGATTTTGGACTGTATGGGGCTGTGTGAGTTATGATTAAGTCTTTGTGCCTTACCTACCAGAATATTTTCTCATTACTGTGTGGCAGCTCCTTTTGGGAAAGTACCTGCTACCTCACCTCACCTCACCTCCATAACAGCTCCCATCATGCTCTTCTTAAAACTCACATCTAATAGTGAGGACTGGTGCAAGTACTGGCTTCCCAGAAACATGAGATGGTGACTTGGACCAGTTATCTTGGTACTGGCTCTAACACTCACAGGCCAGAAGGCAGTGTCAAAGGACCAAATGTCCCAGAGAGCTGTGAGGAGCAGAGAGCCCAGGTTTAGTCTTTTCCACCATGGACTTCTGTGGTTTGGAGGATGAGCCTCCTGAACCAGGAATGCTTTGCCAGTGGGAGATTTCCAGATGTGATAGGAGGTCAATATTCTAAGTTTAACAATCTTTTGTTAGCAATTTTGGGATTTGCAATCACTTCACCTGTCTCCTTTGCATGGCTTTTAGATTTAATTTTTGATTATTTCTTCTATTATTTTTTGTTTGTTTATTATTACTTAGGAAAGTCCCTACCAACACATAGCTTAAAACCACAAAGCCCCCACAGAATAAGCCACAACGTAACACCTGAAATTTATCAGCACCCTGTTACAGGCTCAGGCCAAGCTTGCAGCCAACACCTGGACACTGCTGCCATCATTATACCCAGATAATTTCGAGTCTGCTGTTTGTGGTGTGCCACAGAGGCCAAAGATCCTGTTACAACTGTTAGTTAAATACATGTATTTCCAAGGACTAGAATTTGAACTTACATATATTTACTTTGGGCTGAAGATTGCCTTTAATTCTCCTGTACAATCGGCAAGGTTAACAGCAGGAGACTGCTACATAGAGAAGTCATAATATCTTTTATGGCAATTACTGTGCTTATTACCAACGTGGCCCATCGTCAGAAATTAATCATGCTAAAACAAAATTACACAGGGAACATTGTGGGGTACCAGATAACACACTGATTCTGCATTTCAAGGAGACAATACCTTTTAAAATTACTTAATTAGACATTTGTGGAAAATGAGGGTCTTTAAATGTAATTTAGTAATTCATTGTTTTCATTAACCCTTTATTAACTGGGCCAAGCTAAGACTAAAATTCTGTGTCTTCAGTAGGACAGAGAATTGGGACACGATGTGAAACAGTTAGACAAGTCTAGTTGATATTATTTACTGAGGACAAATAGCTGTAGGTAGACTAGATCACCCACAAGGTGTTTTCTCTCTGGTAGTGACTGATTAAGCAATCAAAAGAAGTAAAAAGCAGAATAAATGCAGTTTTAAAAAGGACTTAACATGCTTGCCACTGCAGTAGGAGCTCTGTAGTGAGAGAGATGGAGTGAGATCTTGGGTATGCTGGGAAAAAAAGTGAGTAATGCCAGTGGGGCTGGCTTGTATGGATGCAGTAGTTTTCCCTTCCACACCAGAGTCCTTACAGTGCTTTATGTCACCAGGCAAATATGAATAGGCCTGTTCTGGAAATGACAGAACAAATTTGGTAAGCCACCAGGAGAAGGCTTATGACTTCTTGGAACTCTTTGAAAGAAGTACGGTGGGAAATGAAGGTGTGGAAGCAAGTGATAATCTGGGAACTGGAGACTGAACTGTTGTAAAAATGTAGTGTGACTGGTATTACCAGAAAGCAAGTATTGCATGGTCCCCCCCTCATGGTAAGCACATAAATGTTGAAGGCATTGCATGGCCTGTGGATCTATGATGTGACCTCTAGTAGGAAAGATATCTGGTTTTACGTTATGTAGAATATGTAATTTTCTGAAAAAGTGATACTGTCAATAATAGGAGTTTAAATTGCATCATCCTTTAGAAACTGACTGGTAAAGCTGCCAGGTGATGAAAATAGACCTGTTAAAAATTTTTAAAGTGAACAATATGTAAGACAGTGCTGGCTACCTCCACATTGCTTATCGTACAGCTGGATGATGATTGCGTATGACGATTGTGTATGACAGGTCTGCCAGCCAGATCTGCTTCAGTTGCATGCTATAATCCTGGAATTTGCTATATACTGGTGTTTAAAAGTTGTAATTTCTTCCACATAAATACAAGGTTGCATTTCTTGGCATTGTAATGGAGAGAGCTGGGGCAGAAGCCAGAACAAACTTTCACAACGAACATATTGGTATTTAAAGTTCTGGAAGAGATAGCTCTGGAGGCTTCAGGGTATACAACTGAGATCACGCAGAATTGTAAATTATATACTCTACACAAATTGCTCAGGGCCACATGATAATGAATAACTACTGTATTTAAGTAGTTGAGAACTCAGTTTCATTTATTATTAATTATAACTTTGTTTAGCAAATGTTCTCCATGGTAATTGTCTGTTTATCTTGTCTGTATATGATGTTAGCAGATAGCTTGGATGAACAAACTGATTAGTAAGAGCCTTAATTGTATTACAGCAGTTGTCCCTATACTAGCAGGTAATAGAAAAGAAAGCTGTAAAGCAGATAAGAAAAGTTATGTATTTCCGACACTGGCATGCATCATTGAATTGTCTGCTAAAGTAGTAAAGGTCAGGTCAAGTTTTGTGAGCGAGTAAGAGTAAAAGGCAGATTTGGAATAACTTAGTTCTTTTAAAACAAAACAAAACAAAACAAAACAACAAACAAACAAACTCAACAAAAATCCTTCCCCAAAACACCTCAACTCCCTGAAACTATAAACTACCCAGTGATCAGTGGGGAGTAACTGTGATTATGTAAGAGATGCAATACTGGTTTTTTGTAATGTAGTCCTAGCAATAAATCATGATCATATCTATAAAGCCAGAAGGAATTATCCGAAAGAGGACAAAAAAAAGAAATCACATTGATAAGCAATTATTTTCTGGTTTGCCATCTCTGCAAATGACTACATCTGTACTTACAGGTAAACTAGTTTCTTTCTGCATGGTGATAATGTTATAAAAGCTGATTATATGAATAGAGGGAATACATTACAACTGTTTTGCAGCTAACTTGGAAAAATAAGAAGTTTTATAATCAGCTATCAAACATCCACTGCCTGGTGCAGGCTTAAAACACTGATAAAGAGCTACAAGAGGGTTTGGATAGTGATTAGTCAGCTCTGGATCAGGTCTGCTTTTTCCTACACAAAATCTCCTAAAATTGCATTTCCCACTGTCTAACCTTTACTGCCCTGGGGCTTTTCTTTTTAATCTGGGTGGGGAAATTAAAAAAAAAATATATATTTGAAGGATGAAGAGTAAAAATGAATGTACTGTGTAGCTAGTCAACTAATAACCTCTATTTACTTCAAAACAGAAATAAAGACAACAGATTTGCCAGATACTGCAACTCCTTGTGTGTGCAAATGTAATAATGTTGTTAAATGTGAAAAACATGGACTTCCCCTGGGATTCTTATAAATTTATATTATGATGATTGACCTGAGAAATTAAGTTTGAGCAAAACCAACAAATGGACAGTAATCTGCATCACTAATGACTAAAAGCAGTCAACTTTCTTTATTGTCCAAAACCATTGTCCAGTTACTTTCTTTAGCATGCTCTAAGGGTGTATGTGGTGGGTTTTTTTTTTCTCCTTTTCTTTAAGTAGGTTTGTCCTTTTCGATGTTAATAATGGCATTGTACTTTCTTTTGAACACTTTTAATTGTCAGTGACAGCTGTTTCTCTTGATCTCAATCCTGCAAAGACCTTAGACAACATATACCCGAATTTGCGTGCGTGATGAATCTGGTTGGCTTTGGGGACACTGTGCTGGATTAGTGTAAACTTAAACTGAAAAAAACTGAATGCTGTAGTTGAATCAGTGTTCTGAGAACTCAGTCCACAAATGGGCACCTAACTACCAGTTTCAGCACCATATTTAGGCACCACAGGGGGTCTCAAAACCTTTCCCTCAGCAGCTACCTAAACCTGTGAGCTGTCATTTTTCTGGTAGCTGTGCCAAGGTCTTGATATCACCATCAGTAGCTAATATTTAAAGCTTTGTGGGAGTCTTAAACTAGGCACCCCTTAGCTGCAGGAGTGAAGTAGCCCTCTGAAAGACTGGTTATGTGGCACAGTGGGTAATAACAATATAAAAGGGCAGTGCTGGCGATGACAGTGCTACATGGCACTAGTTGCCCTCCATCTCTCATGGTGACCCAGATTTCAGTTCTGGTTTAGAGCAATGACTTGAAATGAGTCCCACAAAAGCCAAGAGAGTGTACTGCCCTGGGGCTAATAATTCAGAAACCAGGGCAGAAGGGGAAGGTGAGTGTACTTCTCTTTGAAGCTATGCCATTCTGCAGAAAGGAACAGAAAAAGGCAAAGAAAGATTTGAGTCTCCTACCAAGATGGTAAGGCAGTGATGGTGAAGGGAGAAGGATACTGTTGCACCTGTTCACAGAAGAATTTCAACTTAGAGAAATCAAGTAAGGCACATCTTGGAGTACCAATCACTGAATGACTGGGATGTTGCTTTGGGGTGCAGGAGGTTGAGCTCCAGGCACTGCTATGAACCTGGTGGGCTTCGATGGTTTCCCAGTGAGCTAGCTAGCTGGGGCATGGCACCATTGCTCTCTACGAGCTCCCTGGGGAACCTGGATACAAATCTCGGGGCTGTGCATCCCCCTGGACCAGGACATGTTCACTTTACAGCACCAACTGTCCCCTCCAGGGAGATGGTGCAAGTCAAAAAGTGATGGCATCATGGTTTGTGACAGATGTTGCTAGCTTTGAAAGGTGTGAGCTTTTATGTCCATAAAATTAAGATGGAGTCATAATCTTTCCCCAGCCCTTGTTCTGAGAAGTATTTTTTGGTTTTAATCTTCTTCCATAACCAAAATCCAATCCCAAAACCAAATTAAAACCACTGAAATTGACTGAATTTGGATTTGGATGTTGAGCTCAGAGCCTGTGGTCCAGGAAGAATTGGAGCTGCGATTTCTGGTTTGTCTGATGGCAAGATGAATATGTCTGGGCCTGTAATTACAGTTCTGACCTGTGCAAGGATGAGTCTGAGCAGATCTACAGCCAAAACTAAGATTAAGAGTTTTTTGTTGGTTGAATAAGGCTCAGTGTAGTTTATGCTTTCAGCATATTATCGTGATTGGTCACAGCAGTTCGAGTCCCACAGAGCTGAACACTGTCAATCTAAACTGAAATACAGGCTAGCTGGAACACATGTGAAAAACTTCAAAATTTTCTTTTGCCTCTTCTCTTTAATCTTTCAATCTCTTTGGGTGAGCTTTCTACAGAGTATCCATCAGAGCACTGGAATTTATTTGAAGTGCATCATTATGATTTGATCTTCCCTCCTCTGCAGAACTGGCAGACACATCTTGTTTCAGCAATTCTCATGGATCTCTGAATTCATGGGCTGGATGGTTGTAATGGTAAAAGAGCTTGAAGTCACAATGTGGCCTTGAATGTCTCTAACACTGCAGAGATAAAACTTGATTTTCAATCAGAGTTCAGTAGTGGCAGAAAAAAAGAAGGAAGCAACACAGATGGAAGTCATGGAGGTATCTGAGAGCAATCAGTGTAATTCATCTTGCTGATTAGCAGAAAGTACGTGTACATTCTCCCTGAAAGTCCATAATGTTTGCATTTAGCAGTTCCGCAAATAATTCACTTTGTGTAGACTTCACAGTATTTTTATTTTTATTAGTCAGACTTTTGGCCACACCTCTTCCGCATTCTCCTTTTATCTGCCTGCTACCAGAAGCTTCTATTAATTCTAGCAGAATCTAGAATGAACATGTTTCTTTGTATATGGGACAAGCCCACTTTAAGTTTTTCTCTATTTGTGTTACTTGAGGCATCAGTCATCACCTATATTGCTTTATTATTTCCCCCTGTGAACTTTAAGGAAGTAAAAAGGATTATGGCTCTTCTCCAGCACAAGTTCAGCACAAGTGCTTTCCGCCTTGTCTGAGAAGAGAAACATTGAAGATGTCATATTTACTGTGTGAACACTGCAGAAAACAACTATATGAATTGATGTTTCAGAAATCCTTGGTGTTTCAGAAATCCTTGACACCTAATGAACCTATGGGCTGCTTTTTAAATCTTGAAAGAGCATCTGTTTGGTGGAAGAGCTGTTATCAGCTTCAAACATGAATGCTGGCAGAAGGAGAGGGACAGTTGTGTTCATGGAACAACAGGATAGGTGAGATGTCAAGGCATCGAGTCTGGATCACAGTGGAGAAAGTCAGTGAAACTCTGCTCACAGCTTCTCCACATGTTCTGTGATTCTGTTATGACCACTGCCCTTCAATTGGGTCTTATATATGGGCTGATATGCTTGATGAGCTTATAGGTCACTGGGTAATACAGCTTAAAGCTTTAAGTACTGGTGAGGTTTAAGCTGTGCAGAGGATATGTGGGAGTTGTGGTTCTGGTTGGCCAAAGGTACTCTGTTTCTGTGTCTTGATCACATATCCAATTCCTAGCTACAGGAGGCTTAGCTTTGAGACACTGACTGAAACATTGATGTTGATTGCTGATACACTTTCTTTCTCTGTAACTCCTCGAACAGACATAAATGAAAGCAAATGGAAGCATAGAAGTGAAAATCAGCTCTTTGGCTATGTCCAGTCATTTTCCAATTCAAGCAGTCAGCAAGATAAGGTTAAGTCCTTAAAACCACTGAAGTTTTACAGCAATTTCTGTTTTTAACATTTATATTACAGAATCATTTGGAGCCCTACCTAGAATTAAAGCTTCATTTTGCTGAGAAATTTGAAAACAAATACCAGTGGGTATATCCTGATTTGGAGTATCTGCCGAGTCAGAAGTAATTTAACTAAGCGTATCTAAACACTAAGTGGCCAGGAAGAATAAGACATTTAAGCAGGCTTAATTTACTGAGTGGTGATTGATACTGTCAGTGGAATATTGGCACTATTAAGACACGGTTTGATTAAAGGTCCAGATAATAGGAACTTGTAGAATCTATTCCAGCTTATTGCAGATAATAACTCTTATAAACTTGAAAATTTTGCAGATCTTGAATAACAGTGAAAATAAACAAGTGGCAGGCCTTAATATTCCCACTTTGCACTTCTATTCTTTTTGCTTCTTTACTCCTGATGATTACCTGTGGGGGATGTGCAGTGGTATAACCATACAGGAGTTGAATTCACAGACTTTTGTTTTAATTGTGATTTAAAAAAAGCATTAATTTGAAAAAAAGTAAATTTTTAAAGCAACATTAAAAAACCTCTTTCCAGAATCTCATATTTACAATTGGAAGGTTTATTATACCATAAAATTATAGTACTTGGGAAATGATGCTTCAGTTTCTGAAATAAAGTTTCAGGAGGCAAGCTTTGAGTAAAATAGCTGATTCCAATAATCAGTTCTGCCTGTCAGTAAGTACCACAGTTGTTACTGTATTTTTAATGTCTTTTGGAAAAGCTCATATGCTAGACTTTTTATTTCTACAATTAGAAAGTTGTGGTTTAATTACACAAAGAAAATTTGTGTTTGTAATCTAAATGATATGGTAGTTTTCATTTGTATGTAATAAAAATTTAGATTCCTTAAAATGTGCCTTTATGGACTCAAAACCTCACCCACTTTTTACATGACTGATCTACTGGGTCCAATTTTTTTCTAGCAGCAATCACTAGGAAAATCGTCATTGTCCTCTAATTTAATGCAAAAACCAGAAGCATTGTGACATGATGTAGCCTTTCATAAAGCCTGGGAAACACAGATGAATATTCTAAGCATGCAACCTGTATCCTTTTCTGTGGTTTACTAGTACAGCCAGGATCAGGGCTCACAGTATTGAAATGTTTAGCACCTCCTTGACAGTCCTGTTGTAATGACTAGGGAGCATAGTTAGATCACAGTGGATTTTACAAAGGTGTTATTTATTACGTTCAAGATGTTGATGGTGTATGACTTATGTTCCTAGAACTAGACTTGTAAATGTGCTTCTGTTGTCCTGGATGCAGTGATTTCCCTCTTGAAATAGGGCCTTCTGCAAGGCATCTGTTTAAGTTATGGCAGCAAGAGGCAGGGTGACTGACAGGCTGTTTCTGCCCATCAGTTTCTAGGATGTTATTGATGCATGACACTGGAGCTTAAGACACTAAATAGAACAATGTCATTTCAAGAATATTAAACAATAATCATAAAAGAACCAACAAAACCTTCTGTTTGCAATACTATGTTTTCCTTTCCTTGAGCAACTGTACGTGCAAGGACAAACCCTCTAGTTCATTCTGTGGAGAAGCATAGCTAACATCTATTTTATGTGTAGAATAAATAAAGGTAGATATCTGATTTTAAAAGTACACATGTAAAGGAAATAAAATTGTGTTTGGAACTTCTAGTTTTCAGGATTTAAAAATATATTGTATAATAAAACCAAATTAAGTAATTTCATGCTATTCTGTAAAATGTTTCCTTTATCTGACTTCAAGTGGGAATTGCATGATGCTTTGGGGAGAGGCAGGATAGTTAAGATTTGCTAGAGTGGAAGCAACAGTTGAATGATGTGAACAACCATATAACATTAGACTATTTTACAACACCAGGTATTCCACTAAAAATACTATTTTCAAAAAAAGAATTTTGAAATTATTTCAATTATTCTGAGAACCAGGTCATGTAAAATGTAGACTTACATGTAGTAGGATTAAATTCTATTTGTTACTGGTTGATTGGAGATGGAGACAAGATTAACTGTGCACTGATAGAAATCTCAAGTTGCATTGCAGTATATGACACTAGCTTTTGCTTGTGGTAAATCCTAAGGTATCAAGTCTTGTATTCCCAACTGTGCTATACATGTAAGACAGGGATGTCGAACTCTGCTACATTTATACAGTCCTAAAATTACATTCAGCCCTTTGAAGGCAACCACGAGGCTGATGTGCACCTCCGCTCCCCACCTCCCCCCGACCCTCCACCCGCCCTGGTGAAAATGAGTTTGACACCTCTGATGTAGGAGTAAGGATGACAGTTCACTCTTGCTTGGCATTTTTGCCTCTTAAGTAGTATATGTATTTTTCTAGCCTACATTTATTGTTTCTATCACTTCATTCAGCAAAGCACTCAAGTACTTGAATATTTTTAGAACTTGCTGCAATATTATACCTAAAACCATCAAAACAATGTGATTTAAGACACATGAGCACATACCTAAGTAACTTGCTGAATACATGATAAGAAGATAGATAAATCAACTTCTGTAGAAATTGATGTTTGTGGAACATTCACAAGGTGAAGAACATAAGAAAATTTACATTCATCCCTGTAGTTTATCCCCAGTACCAAATTCAGGGAACATAGGGGGTGATTACGGTAGATACAGTAGGGTTAAGTTCTTTGCTATGAGTTCTGCTTTTTTTGTAGCTTCAGAACCACCCATCTTGTATCAAGAGCCTCTTCTCCTTATTCCTTTAGGTCATCTGAACAAAAGAAAAAAGAAAAAAAAAGACTAGCCAAAAGCAAATAGACAACAGCGGCAAATAATTGAGACATTAAAACTACTGGGCCCATTGCTAATGTTCTAATAAAATATCTGCAAATAAAAAGAAATTCAAAATGTTCAATGCCAGTTTCAGTGTTTTATGGCATAATAAATGCCTTATGATGTCATTAATGTCATTAGGCTTTTACCTCCAGAAGAAGAGGGAAAAGAAAGGGTGTGAACTCTGACCAAAGACTGTGTCAGAGTAAGTGTACAAGAAGCGGGGGCACTGACTGAGCAGCAGCAGGTTTATGCATAAAGCAATGACTCCAAGTCTTACCTGCAGTTATCATGCTTTGGAACTATTTTCTTATTTTTCTGACATTTATCTGTAACTTTCAAACTTCCATAACTTCTCTGCTTTCAGAGTCAGGAAGTACCTCCATGATTCACCACAAACTATGATATTTTCCATCCCTTGCTACTCCAGGCTTCAAGACTTTCCCTATACAGCCTCACAGGTCATACAGACATTTCTGATGCCTCATCCAAAATAACGTCTTTTGGGAAGCAGCAGCAATCTTGTTTTAAACTCCAAGTTTTTCAAAAGCCCAAAATATAATTTAACTAGTATCTGAAATGTCCTCAAGTTGCTTTAAAAAGAAATAGATCTAATTGTAAATAAGTTTTTGGTTCTTTTTATTTGCTTTTTTTTTTTTTTTTCTTTTTTAATGTGTGTGGAAACTGCCAGGATTCTGTTTTGCAGTTGTTCTTTGCAACCTATCAGAGATGGAAACTTTATTAATTTTAAACTTAAATAAAATCGAGGAAGCTGACAGTATTATAACAACCGTTCACTGAACTAACCTTTTCTCAACAGTACATAATGTGGAAAAGAGACAGGGATAACTGATATTAAGTTAATGCCATCTTGTTAATCCAGTATATATTGTTAATTGAATGTGCAGTTTAGACCTAGAGAAATCTGCTTCAGAAAGTGGATCTATGTATCAGAAACCAACACACAGAACTGTGGCCACAACAACAGTAAGACAAGTTCTTTAGATATGGCTGGTCCTCATGTGTGCTTCGCTTTTCGGATACCTAATATGAGACCTCTTCGTCCAGAAATTCTTACATTCTTTTAGAAAATAGGTATGGTATTTGAGATGAACATGAAAAAAATCAATAAAACTTTTTTTAACAATTGAAGATTTTATTTATTACAGATAATGATTATAAATACTGGGACAGCAATAAATGTGTAAATCTCAAAATTTCTAGAAACTGTTTTTAGGGATTGATTTGTAATGTAATTTTCCATTTGCATGTGGATACTTTTTAGACCTTTAGTTATGTGATCATGATAAATATCCCTGGCTCTAGATAGCTTGTACAGTTCTTGCCAAACTCCCATCTTCTCTTCCAGCCAGCTTCCTGATCTGCTTGGAATACTCTGCAATGTGCAATGAAGCTACATAATCCTCATTTGGTTCTCCCTAAGTACTTTTTATAGAGGGACATTTGTTTACCCTATAAAAACACAGTCATATTTTTACCTTGTTCGAGGACCAGCTTCTACCTTTCAAACTCTAATATTTAGAAATTCCAGTCAGCTCTAGAGAGCACCTCATTACAGTGTGTTTGGCTGGAAAATCACAATCAAGAAGCACTTTCCCGGAGACTTCACACTGCAGAGAATGCACTGCTTGTTTATAAGTTTCTATTGGCTCAGGATGGGGGCATTTACTGTGACAAACATGAAAACTGTCACTTGAGTCTTGTTATCAAGATGCCTGTCAGTGTTGATTCTAAAGTGTAAACTTTTTTGGACTGTCCAACTAATGAAAGTGTCACCAGTCCTATGTGGATGATCTGCATGATACTTGAGTCTTGTAGAACCAATAGAAATGACTGTAGATGCAATGGGTTCCATCTGGTAGCTCTATAGGTCAGTTTCGAAGAACTGCTACCAGCCAATAGGTTACTTTGTTTTATTCAAACTGGGGAGGTTAATGCTCTTCAAGCTTAAAATCTGAGGTTCAAATCCTTCTCATGGACTGATCATGGTCTATTACACTGTCTTCAGGGAAATGTTATCTGCTGATGCTAGCCAGGTATAAGGAACCCCAGCAAATGGCACCAGGGTTAAATTCTACTGAGCAGGAGCCATAAGCACGTAGGGTTTTCAGTCACCTCTTTCAAGAATATGTTTAAATGAACTGTTGCTTGAAATATTTTGGTTCTTGTCTGATTAGTTGCCATGCTCTGGGTTTTATTTCCCTCAAGCTGATAGTTATAGCCTCAATGATTTTTACAAGGTGTAATCTGCAGAGATTGGGCAAAGAATGTGATAGCTTCAGTTCAAGACAAGAAACGAAGTGGAAAATTTGGGAACAGCAATGTTATCAGAGATGACTGAAAATTTTGGGAGAACCTTTTTCAGTAAGCAGAACCTTTTTCCTATTGACCCTTGAATATTAAAGCTTCCTCCAGCACAAGAACATGTTGATCATAACTCTGATCTCCCTAAAAATGACATACCACAGCCACCAGATGTGCTCTTAAGAACTTCTTTCTTTACTGAAATAGTATGAAATATTCCAGGATAAGGGCCTATTTTCTCTTCTAAGCTGGTCTTTTCCAGAAGAACAGCAAATGCTACATCCCACTGGCATCTCCAGATCTGGACTAAGCAAAACCTGAGGTGTTTTGAACAAAACCAATACGGTGAGTATCTAAACCCCAACATCCAGGGGAAACAGTCATGTTAGAATTGGTAGGATTCTTTTTTTTTTTTTTCTTCCCCCACTTGAAATATAATTCACAAACACTAAAATATTTGTCTTCTTTGCTTTCTATATTTGGAAGGATAGACTCATGGTCCATATCTCTAATTAGTATTTAAGCACCTGAATGTCACTGGTTTCTCTGGGTATTAGCTGCCTATGACAATTTACAGTTGGACTTGATAATTTTCAAGTTCTTTTCCAACCTAAATGATTCTATGATTCAGATTGTGCATTTTTGTTTCAACAAACAAGATGAAATAAGAACTACTTGTACTGTTTTTCTAACAGCATCTGCCTCCATGGTCCATGTCTCCTTCTGGGTGGAAGTGGCAGGCATCTGAGGAAAAAATTCTTGTCTTTGGAAATAATAAGCACTGAAAAAAGACTATAAAGTATTTCCCAATTCACAAATGAATGCCTCTTTCCACATAGCTTTTCATCTTCTTGTGACAGATGGCCCAGTTACGGGAACCAATTAATACACTTTTTAACTCCATTAATGGGCTTCCTGTTCAGGGAGTTTTCAAGTGCATGCTTGGTATTACACATGTTCTTGCAGCAAGAAAGGTGTTTTCTGGAAAGAAAGCAAATGGACAGACATTGGGCTTTGCCTAGGCACGAAGTAGAAATATTAAGTGCATATTAAAATAGGTTTCTAAAAATCTATTATTCTATAAGCAAAAAGAAAAAAGTTCCTTCCTGAAGGTAGGACTTTATATTTTTCAACTTTCTGACTTCTGTCTTGTCAGTAGGTTAATTAATCATCCAAATTTTCTTGGATTTTTTTCTAAGTCATAATTCTGAAATCATTTACTTAAGGGAACCAAGTCAAAGCATTAAAGTGGAATGACAACACTCTCAGAAATAAAAGCATTTATAGCAAAATAAGCATAGCTAAAGCTTGTGTCGTGGGTAATGTGTTTAGGTTTAGAACTATGCTATATTAAAAAGTCAAGGAAGAAAAAAATAAAGGTAAAAAATAGTGGAAATAGAGGCCATGACTTTTGGAAATAAATATAGCCATGACTTTTGCTCCCAACAGAATGTTAACAGAGCATGAAGGTCATAAAAATTCACCTTTGATGTATATTTTAATTGCTTGCCAATTTTAATAAAGTATAATAATTAAGTTAATCTGGTAAAAATATCTGTTGATGTGTGGATAGATGATGTTTTGTTGGACTATTTAGTGCTCACTAATGGAAACTATTAACAGCTATATATATGCATTTTAACCTGAAATTATCAGATGCTCTTTACATGAGTTAGAGATGCACATTTACTTCGGTTTTAATTGTTGGGGTTGTTGTTGATGGTTGAGGTGTTGTGTTCTGTTTAGTTTTGTTTTCTTGCTGGATCACCTCTGGCTTTATTGTGGACCCTAATAAATTCCAGACTGGAAGGTCTAAAAAAGAAAATAATACTTTGAGAAAACTCCAAAAGTACTACTGAAACATTTATTAATGCAGCTTCTGAAAAGCTGCCAATAATTTCCTCTGTATTTTTTCAAATCATAATTGTTGACGAGTTTTTTTCTCAAGAGGAATACTTTGTGTTATGTGTTTTCATGCATTTTTTTCCTGGGATGCATAAAAAATTACAAGCCAAAGAGCAGCAATCTGGAGCATTACACAGTAATTCTCATGAGCTGTTTCATATTCTTCACCGGACTTTCCAATTTGGATGCTGTAGGTCTTGTGCTGCTACTCCATCATAGGAAGTATAACAAGTTGAGGGTAATTAAGTGTGCCTATTTTTAAAATTTTTTTTAGGTGTACCTAATTAATTAGCAAAAATACTAGCTTGGGCTAAGATGATTATATGGTCATAGGTCTCTAAATACTACATGGAGATAGAAATAAAATGACATGACATGCAGTACAGGAAATAAAGACATAGCAACCTTTAGTGGCGGGAACTTGGAGACAGAAAAACTCAGACCTGAATTGTACTGCTTCAAATAGAAATTAATGCCCTGTGACATGTCAACACTTCAGACACTTGCTTCCTTAGAGAGTGCAAAAGCTCTTCAACCTTCTTCCTCCTCTTCTGATAACTGCTGCTTGTCACTATATGTTCCCTGCTTTTCTGTAATTGTAGTCTGACTTCTGTAGAAATAATTTTGTAGTACATAAGACAGCATTATTGTAGCAGTAAGGGAACTAACGGACAGTTTCTCTGGCTTATGATCTGCTAAGCATCTTTTTATTTTAAGCATAAACAGGAACAGAAGATGGAGTTTGTTTATACACAGAGGGAAATCATCAAAAGGTTATGTTCTTCACAGTGTATGATCCATTAGGACACAGGAGGGTTACTACTCAGTTTACAGTTTTTGCCTGCAAGTTACATTTTGAAGATGTAGGGATCAGAAAACTGCACCAGATATCCATCCTGATGTCTTTTTTTTTTTTTTTCTTCCCATTTCCTCTCACTACTTGGGGTTAGTTGTAACTGTTAAGCATTGTTACTTGCTATTAAGCATGAGTTTTGCAGCCCTCTCTGTGCAGGTAGTTGTCCTACTTTCTGGAAGCCCACTGACTCCTTTCTAAATTCGAACCATGGAGGCAAGACTAATCACTAAAATGTTTATGTAGAGTATGAATGAGGACAGGGCACAGGTGCTGGAAAAATGTATTGGGTGGAGTAACAGACAGCTGTTAGCCTAAATTATCTTTCACACAGTTTACCAAGGAAAGTTAGAGGGGTAAGAAAAATGGAGCCAACAAGCCAGAACAGAGACACAAAGTCATTCATAGAGCCAAAACTTAGAGCACGTACTAACTTCTGAAAATCAAAAGGGAATTATGATAGAAAATTGATATTCTCTGGATTGTTTATAGCTTGGCACGAGTTTTCAGCAGGCTGTTCTCACAACACTCAGTACTGAAATCCCTCTGTTAAAACCCCTGTAGGATAAGCTTGAAGTCATCGGAGATTTATGCCCATTCACGTTCTAAGTACTTTAAATAAGAATGTTGAAGAAATCAGAGTGCTGAATTCCAATCAGGTTAAATATTTTGTTTATAAAGTAAGAATCTATAGAAATCAATGTATTTTCAATTATAAATTTATTATAGTCTAAAAATTCTGGTAGCATTAAAATTTAAACTTTAGCATTCATTTTAAGTTGCTCTACTAATCTCTTTCAATTCTAAAGAACAGAAAACAAGATATAGACAAAATAATTATTGTATCTCACAATATAAAAGTAAAATTAAGAAATTATATCAAATTATACATTTACAGTCAGTCGTTGCAGTCTTCCTTTTGAGTTTACATTCTGTATATTATTTGTTACTATGTCCTGTGGCTTTATTTTCACTGGCATTAAGACTTGGCTGAATAAAAATATAAGCTACCTCAAACTGTACATATTTTAATATGTCAAGTTTTTGCTGCTATTAAAATAAAAACTTTCACTGAAACTCTTAAAACTTTCACTGAAACTCACTTCCCTATAGCATTTTTTTTTCTGAAAGACATCATTGTGCCATATTTAATACTTTTCACTGAATAGCTCCAAACAATCCGACTTTGCCTTGGTGCAAAGATGGATGAAGTAATCTCTCAAGATGCTCTTTATATTTCTGAAAATTGCTTTTGTGTTACTTGGGGGGACGGACCACAAGAATCTGTTCCCAAAATTATACTCTGTGATACCAGTGCACAACACCTATTGTAAAGATCCCATGGTATTGCTTTCTAAAGGCATCCTTCTTCTAGTAAAACAAGAATTGTGAAAAGAAATAAATGGACTGGGGATAGTTCCCTTTATGAAAGCACTAAGGTGAAACTCTGGGCTCATTTCAGCTGAGCCAACTCTTATGCTCAGCTGTTGTTGAAAGAAAGAAATACATTTCAGCAGGTCTTTACTCCAGTTAAAATCAAGTTTGTGGGTCTAGACAGCTGAAAGGATTTTGCTGTGACCTTGTTAGCTGAAATGGGTCCCATGGTGACAGCAGCAAAAAAAATTACCTTTGTTGCTCATTTGGCTCTGTGAAGTGAATTGGTGGTCTCAGTAATGGCAAGTATTGTTGTAAACAACAACAATAACAACAAAAAAAATTAAAAAATCAGATTGGGCACCAATCATCTTGTCAGATAGTTGTTCTATGTATACAGAAATTTGGAGGATGAATTTTATTTTGTACATCAGAAAATCCAAATATTTTGCTTCTGACACATGGTTGCAGGGTGGCTAGAGCAGTTAGGGACAAGGGTGTAAGAAGCAGAATCCTGTTAGTGATGAGAATGACAGTGCTAACAAAATGATGCTGCTAAATGTAAATACATGCCAGCAGGTGTTTAAACTTCGGTGGTGCCTGCTGTGGAGGCTGGGAAGCTCCTGAGATGCCTGAGAAATGACCAGTGCAACCATGCTCAGCATTGTGCTCTTGGTTGCCTCAGGGTTTGGGGCATCTCCATTGATGCCAAAGGGGCCTGGCTGGTCTAAGCCAGGTGGTGTTTCTTGGGTAGTGAGACTCCTGCTCCATTGCTGGCGCTGACACCTGGGGCAGCACTGTGAGCCGCACTGAACTGCCGAAATCAGGATTTGGCTGGAGGGGACTCAAAAGGAGGCAGGAAGAGGCATTGGGGTGGAAGGAATGGGGCTGGCAAGTCCAGAGCTGTGCTTTCTGTAAGTCTCCCCTGCAATTATAAAGGAAAAGCCTGAGGTATTTTGAAACTGTGCCACTTCTAGTGAGGTCATGCTGCTCTTGCAGGTACATCCCTGTTGCTTGAAGTCAGATGACAAAGCACAGAGGGTGTTTTGCAGCAATACTGTAGTGCTCAGCTGCCTGTGTTGCTGTGCCCAGAGCAGCTGCTCCCAGTGAGCATGAGGAGCATGAGCAGACTTTTTAACATGATTTTTTTCTTCAGAAACAGTGAAATGAAGATAAAGTATCACAATGTGCAGTTTATGGAGGAACATGCATGGATATAAAAATAAATTATTGTTTGGGGATTTAAAAAATAAAAAGGCATATGTATATTCACCATGTTGTTTTATTTTCCCCATCAGGAATGAAAACAAGCAACTTTACAATAAAAGATGAAACACAGACCTGAGCACTGAACTCAGAGTCATCGGCTTTTCAAGTCAGGAAAAGCTGTGCATTTGTGCTATACCTGTCACAGAGAAACCCTAGTCTACAGTGAGCATTACCTTTATAGTACATAATGTAGATAATAAGAGAGAATAATGATAGAAGTTATGAATCCTCTTGGCTTCAGGAGTCCACAATGCTCTTTAAAAATATGGATAAGGAAAAAGAATGTTTTAAAATGGATTTTCTGAACTTCCCAACCTTGTTGATGTCCTGTTATTTTTCTTACAAATTTCCAAACTAGAAAAGAGTCAAAGCCCCATGTAGTAAAGAGTCTCCTCTGTTTTAGAAAGACATGTTTCATTGTCTGGCTAACATGTCAACCTATTCTGTTAGTGATTTATATGCTCAGTCTTTGAACAGAAAATGTTGTGAATCAGCTACTTAGGGTATTTTATTTACCACCAAAGGTGTTTGTCAAAAAATTAGTGGTAACAAAAAATTAGAGAAAAAACACATTTTTATTCATGGACAAATTTTGCATGGAAAGGAAGCTCAACTTCATTCTTGGTATGTAGTACTTTTCTTTAGCATTACTGTGAGCCAAATAATGCTTTGTGACTGGTTCACCTTTATGGCTTTTAAAAGTACTGGATTATACAGACAGACAACTAATTGATTTATATATTTTGTTTCTAAAATTTTAATATATGCTTTCTGGACCTTACTTGAAGTCAAGGCAATTTAATTGATAAGTTATCCTTTCAACAGTCCTTAATGCACCAGGTGAGGTATTAGTATATTTTACATTTCTTTAAAGAGTATCTCTATTTTCTCAGAAAGACCAAACCTCTTCTTCTAAGGGTATAGTAACCCAGATCTAATTCGATTGTATCTGCTTCTAGTCATCTCTAAAATTGTATCTTAATATTATAAAAATGATCATCTAGGTAATAGCTTGTACCTGTCCCATTCCTGCTAAATCACAGCACTGACAGGGTCCACTAAGACTTCATTTTATCCCTGAGAAACTGACTTCAGACCACATTGTGAATTAACCCAGGACTCCGATATTCAAGTCTATCTTCTGTCAAATTTTACTGGCCAAAAAGTTTCTTCAAAACCAGTCACAGCAAAATGAAAACCCCAGACGACTGAATCTTCCCAAATCCTAACATTTATAGGTTTAAGGAAAAAAGTGTAGAGGAAGGGGGGCTGCATGAGTAAAGTTTGAAGGCAGCTGAAATCCAACAAAAGCAAAAAAAAAAGTCTGTCTTCTGTTACTGTCTCCTGTTTCCATGGAAACTGAAGCTGGATTGGCAAAAATGGGTTAAGTGCTTTACAGTGACAGAAGCTAATCACTGTTATTTTATAACATTACTATTGCCAGGGTAAGAGAGGGCTGCATTCTAAGGAGAGGTAGGTTTGCAATGAGTCTACTCCTTGCTGAAACTGTCAGACCAACATGTGGCATGAGAAATTTTGATTAAATATACAGTAAATCAATACAGAAGACATAAGAACTTGAGAAATACTGTGTATGAGAGAACACTTAATCCTAAAGCCAATGAATAGCAAAATCCAGCCATACTTGACTTTTCTAAATATTGAGAAAACACTCAATTACTTGGTAAATACAGGAAAATTATCTATCTATCCTCTTATCCAATGTGAGCATTATCCTCAGGGGAGTTTCCTCAGAGAGTCTGCAGCAGCAAAAGTTCTCAGCCTGCATCATTATCTTGAAAATGTGTTTTATTGCTCACAGTTGAAAATCTAGGCTTTCACAGGATGGAAAAGTTCAGCCTCAGTGTTAATTTTCCAGAGCTTTACTTATGGCAGTAAAACACTTTTAGCACTTATTTTCTTCTGAGCAAGATAGCTCACAGGAAAAAAATAAACCTCATTTCCCTCAGAAATATTGTTTTCTGAAGCAAGCAACACCCTCAGGTTTTAGGTGGATATTCACAACTGGTAAGAAAAAAATCAGTGAGCAGCATTAGTGGCTTAGAATGGGTGCTCATCAAATGGAAAAAAAATGGATTGTCTTATGGGAACATAGCAAAATATAAATTGTTCAAAATCCGTTTAAAATTGTTGATGATCATGCCAGAAATGTTTTACTCGGAGAGTCTCACTGTGGATATCATCCCATAGTTAAAGTTACTTGTTACTCCTACTCAAGTATTCTGGAGAACAGTTCATTTTCCTGAAACATTCCACACACAGCATGCCAGCTTATGTTCCTAAGGACAGCCCTCAAGCACCATCAGACTCTTTTCCAGCCTCTTTGCAACGCTGTAGATACCTGGAGGCCCTGGCCCCAAGGTTTGGTGGGTGAGCCCATCCTGACTGAGGTTCCCAAACCATCCCCTGCCCGGGGCTGTCTCACACCACTCTGAGCCTGGCCTGCCTGTGGGATTTAGCGCTACATGAGGGACCATGAACAGGGCAGGATGGATGAGACTAGTTGAATTTAGGCAAAAAGCCCAGGGACTGGCAGACCATTCAGAAAATCCCTGTGTGAGTTTTCCTCTAAGTTATTATGGGTATCTGGAACTGTATTTACCTCCATTAAAAAAAAAAAAAATAAAAAAAAAAAAAAATCAGGCTGCAGGACACTCGATGGTGGGGTGGCCCCTTTGAAGTTGTTCATGGTGATGAAAATGCTTACCTGCTTCTGGGGCTGGAGTGAGAGGACCCTCTGTTCCAGCAGGAATCACCACCAGACCTGGGCTCCCAGTGCTGGGTTGCAGTGCTGAAGACAGGGCGGGGGGAACGACCACCTTTTCTGCAAGGCTCGAGACAGCAGATTCCTCTGAGAACACGTTTTAAATCAAGTGAAATAGGGACAGATACGAAGAGTCTGTGACTTCCTCTGGGGCTCAGGGGTTAGTAAAATAAACGTTAACTTCTCATTCAGTCTCAAGTTCAACAATCTCAGGAGAGTCTTTAGAGCTCTGCTTAAAAAAGCCTGAAGTAGAACAAATCCCCTTCTTCTCCTCCGTGTCAGTTGTCAATTCACAATTCTGTGAACTTGAATGACTTAAGCACCTTTTTTCGTAATAAAATAGAAGGATATATCAAAATACCATTTCATCTTATATTGAACTCCATATGCCTAATGCACCTGTTAGAAGTTAATTCACAAGATACTTTAACTTGAATTATTTATATTTAAATAATAGTGAAAAAATTTTTCACATCACACCTAGTTGATTAAAATACTTTAAGAGGTGATGCAAGAATAAAGCTGTTAAAAGTTGGTATTAGAATTTGTGGCTTTGAAACTGATATATGAAGGCAAAATGTTCTGAAGAAAGGACAGAGAATGGAGGTGAAAGAGTGTGAAGCAAAGTTTGTGAAAACAACCATTAGTAGATTCAGTAAGAGACATAGGCCAGGACTACATAATTCGGTGAAAAGAGGTCAAAAGTAAAGCATGTCAAGAAGGATTTGAAGGGTGAGGTGGAAGGCAACTTTGACTTTATGCCCTGTTTTAGTTCAGCACAAATGCAAAAGTAAAGTGACATGTGGAGCAGAGGAGAGACATGGTCAGGCATTGTTAGGGTAAGGAAAGCATAAGAGGAAAGAAACAGTCAAATCAAGTCAAAAGCAAAGACAATTGAAAAGAAGAAAGAAAGAGTATTGCAACTCTGGACACTGAAGAAAAAGATAGGAGAGTCAGGACCCCAAAATCATGGTTCTTGGGAATGACATTTGTTGTGGGAATGAACACAAGAGATAGAAGTACAATAAAATGAGCTGAAATAGTGATATGGTATGCAGAGTAAATAAGGAGAAAGCAGACAAAAATGGTAAAAGTGAATAACAGCAAAATAAGTCAAAGGGAAAGCATTTGAGAAAAAGAATGAGATTTTCTTTAGAGAATTTCTAGATGGTTGTCTGAGAATAGAAATAATCCCAAAATGATAAAATTGTCAGTATAAGAGAAATGAGAAAACATAGACTCTGTCAACTCGAAGTTGAAGAGGAAGGATTTATTCTCTGGGGCTGAGGGGTAAAGTAGTAAATTATCTGGTCAAACTAGGTCAAACTGATGAAGGATTGAGATGCTACCTGCCTGTGTGGTTCTGGACAGGTTGTGGTTTGCCTAGAGCATGCATCCTCCAGCAGCCAGACTGCTGTCTGACCACCATCCACCCGCCTGTCATCCGTCTGGTGTTTCTGTGTGCCCCACAGCTGGATGTGGGTGGGGGGCTCCACAGAAAACACCCTGGCACATAGTCCTACCCCCATGGAGGGGCCTGGCTCAGCCATCACTGCCCAACCCCTTCCAAGAAACCTCTCAGCTCAGCACCTCCATAGCATTTCTCAGGCACAAGCAAACACAGTCAACTTCTGCTTTCACTATCAGTGGTCTTTTCTCTTTGGATTTTAAACCACTTAGTGGATTATATCACTAATTACTCGTTCCTTCCCTTTCCAGCATGCTTTCAATCCTTGTATCTTCAGTGATCCAGCTGTGTATATCACACTGTAATCAATTCATAGAGACTGTGCTTGTGTGACAAGTTATACAAGGGTGGCTTTACTGGAAAATAAATTTTAAATAAAAGCTGTTTAGAAGTCTGTCCTAGGGGAGGTAGATTATCTGAGGTTAATCCCAAAAGCATTAACTATGAGGTTTGAAATACTAAGTCCATTTATATGCATTTCTGTCTGTTCAGTTGTATGCTCAATTGGACTCAGGTACCTATTCCTCTGCAATTTTCACTTTTTAAATCTGTTGTGTGTTGGATCATTAACTCAAGGTGAGACTTGCCTTGCAGTCATTTCCTCTAACCTCACTGGATAAACTGGTCTCCTGGGCAACAGGGCTCATGAACATCCCTGGTTTTAGGGCAGACTTTGTATTGCTCTCCACCTGTGTAGTCATTTACACTGGCACAATGTGAAATACACATATGGCTTTAAATTAAGCCTCGTGTAAATGAGAATACAGACTAATGGAGAATGAATGTTTTTTGCCAAGTTTTTTGTTCCTTTGTCACCTGTGTGAGCAAAACCATCAACAGGCAATATTGTTAGCAGTCTCACTTTTGACCCACACTGAAAAAATGGTGAGAGGAAGAAATGGGAAAAATATGACAGAAGCAAATCTTGAAAATAAACAAACAAAATCTGAACAAACCAGTATTAACAGATGCAAGAAAACTTGTAATTGATATTGTATTCTTCTACAGTCAGGATAACTGAAGCACTTTCATGAGATGTTCTTTCACACTTGTAGAAGTTGTATTAGGAACATGAAATACAAGAACCCCCAAGACATACCTATAAAGAGATGATGCAGAAAGTGAGCTGAGAGGCACCTTTATGTAAGTTAAGTAAGTTCTCATGAGCTCAAGGAATGACATTCAGGTTGAGCACTTTTTGTTAACAGAAATTTCCAGGTGATATCAAGCCAAGGTAATCCATACAGACTTTCAAATGCACTGCAGATGCTTCATAAATAAATATGTGGAAGCTTGTGTTTCGTGGATGGCTAAGCTGGTAGCTGGCACTGGACTACATGTTCATTTACACTCATGGAGGGGTGGCTCTATTAGAGTTAAAAAGAGACACCACACTCAGATTAACACTTCCCAGGGCATCACATGCAGCCTTTCATGTAATATGGCTCAGCCACAGCACAAGAAGGGATCCTTCCTTCCCTGGCTGGCACTGGGATCAGGGATGCTTCCATCCATGACCGAACAACCTCCCCAGACCTATCCAACTTGGAAATAGAAATTTCACAGCTTTGTTGGGTTTTATTGTACCAAATGTGCAGGTGAATTATTTTATAGATATTAAGCGCCAGTACTTCGGCCAGGATAAACCGGCTCATTGACTTCAATGGATCTCAGATGATTGATGCAGGTGTTGGGACTTCCCCTGTTTGGTCAAACCTCATTCTGATCATTTCATCTGAATGAATGCAGACTGGAAGGAAGGACTAGGAAGCATTTTAAATGCAGGAACAGTTAAATTGTCCTGTGTAAGATCCTGTGTGGACCAGCTTCCCAAAGCTGGTGGTTGTTTGTGGTTCCCAAAATCTGTGACCTTCCAGGAAAATGTCTTACTGTAGTTTCTGAGTAAATTTACAGAGGGAATTTCCTGAAAGTAAACAAGCTAGGATAAATACTGCATTCCTAATATTTTCAAAAAGTAGAATGTGGTATACCAATTACACAAATTTTATATAAGTAACTAACTACCTTTTGGATAAAATCATTCTCAGAAGGCCCAGTAAAGACTAAACTCCCATGGAAGGAGATGTCAGTTACCATATCCCACTGCAAATATGGAAGGGTTGATTTCTAATTTGGGTTTGTTTTGATTTGGTTTTTTTTTGTTTGTTTGCTTTTGATGATGAGTGTATAAAATAATTTAAATTAATTAAAAGCACACTAACTGGTTGTTACCTGTAGAAACATTAACTGAAGTCTAACAAATACAGTTAAAACATGGATTGCACAGGTACTGCATGTTGGGACTAAGCAAAAAGTTCTTTTGGAGCTCTGTTTCAGTTTATTTTTTGATGCAGGAAGAGCACAGAATCCATTACCCTAAAAGTGTTGTTTTCATGGTAAAGAAAGAAAAAATAATGCTAAAGACTAAACAATTTAAATGTACACAGGTCCACCAACATTCAAGATGCTTCAACAATTGAGAAGAATGGGAAATCTTGGTTCCTCACCTGTTCTTTCTAAATGAATTTCTGCCTCCTAAACTGAGGGAAAACTATATATTTTGAACCATCTGCTGTATCACCCTGGATAATTCTGCACCCTTTGTTAGTTATCATATTTGCACTTTATAACAAGTCTCTAAACCTGTAGCAGTAGCTGACATTTTAAAAAGCTGCTACATTTCTCTCTTGCCATTGTAAAATGAAGAAGATCACAAAGGTAAATCTGAAGTGATGTCTAAAAGCAGTCACAGTCACACTGGTATCATAAGGAACTGGTGTTTTGCAAAACCTGAATAATCCCATGATAGTACAACTGATTCCTGTTGTAAATGTCTTGATATATTTTGAACTGATATTAGGATAGTATGGAAGAGTAAATAAAAGTAAAATAGGTTTTGACTATAAAATTAAAGTTTTTTTTTTCTTTAAATTCTATTCTTTTATTTTTTTCTCCTGTGGAAGGACTTCATTTTTTTTTTTTTTTTTTTTGATCTGAGTTTTTAATTGTTGTGATATATGTAATTATGATGCACAGGGTTTTGATATTATTTCATGTCTGCTTTATGCTCCTTCCCTTGTGTTGACTTCTAATAATTGTGGAATAGAACTAGTACAAAATATTGTTAAAGGGGATAATTATTGTCTCTAATTTTGCTTTCCATGACTGAGTACAATTTCTGTGATTATTATTTTTGATCAGAGTAGTATCATTATTTAATTAAAAAGCCACTGCATTTTTTTAAAAGGCAAGAATTCTGTCTGGTGTACTGTGAAAGATTCTTAGTGTTGCAAGAAAAAAACGTACCTGAAAATAACAAAAGTGGCCTTTTTCCTCTTTTTCTCTAAATATCTATTGAAAAAGAACTGGAATCCACTAAGCCACCAAGATTGTATAAAATTTGGTGAGGAAGACACCCTTCCACAGCATTTTATTGCTTCTGCTCTTATGGGAAAATTATTAGTATTATTCTTTATCGGTTTGGATACAGGAAGGATTTCTGACATTTAAAAAACATGTATTACAGTTTTCTCAGTTGTAGCAAAGCATTCAGATTCTATGAAAGTGAAGTAGTACTACTAACTGCTCTGAATCTAAAAAAAAAAGAAAAAAAATATGATTTTTTTTAATTGTTCTTATGCTTTACCTAACATTATTCCTGTACGTGATCTGCCTGGCAGGATAAGAGATTGTACTTCTTTTGTAACTGGACTACCAACTGGGGTAGGATACAGCTGTGATGAATGAGAAAAGTTGTGGGTTCTTTCCCAGCTGACAGGACAGGTGGAGCCACTGTGACATGCAGGACTGTGGGCAATTTATGCCCCATGTGCCCTTTCCAATAACATTTCCAGGTTTCTGCATCCACATATTTAATTCATAAACATTGAGCAGAGTGTGGCAGGCTGGATTGTGACTTGCATTTTGCACTTCTGCAGAGGAAAGGGAAGAAATAAGAATTCTTGTAGTGCCCCTGGAGACGGTGTTGGGGTGAGTTGGCATAAATAAATGCTGTGAACTTGCTCATTTGTCCTCCCTCAGTGCACAGGGATAGGAGCGGGAAGACAAGGGCAGATCAATACACAAAGTAAAGCAGCTGAGTCAGGCAAGAAATATTGATATTTACTGTTGGTTTGGGCCTGCAACAAATAACCATTCCTTTCCTTGAAGCCTGAAAAATAGGGAAGGACTCATGCTGTGGAGGTATGTTGTCTCTCAGGATTGCTGTAGGAATGATGTAATTTATGCAGTCTTAAAGGTTAGAGTTTCCTGAAACTTTTTGCTCGTGTTGAATAACACTATCCTCCACAAGCTGCTGTGGTGACCTGGAAGCACACTCCCGAGGGAAGTCTTTTTCTTAAAAAGGGCTTGAAGGAATTGCATGGTGATGTTCCTCACTCTCTCAGAGTAGGTCAGGACTTACGTATTTCTTTAGTGCAGGAGCTTCTTCATGTAAAGTGACTTGGAGTGGGGAATGGCAAAGCTGACCAGGGAAAGCTTGGTGCACAGAGGAAAACAGCAACAATCCTGAAAAAAAAAAAAAAAAAAAAGGCACAGCCAATAACATGCAGCTGGAAACATTTTTTCTGGCACAAGAAGATAGGATGTTGTTTAAGAGGCTAGGTCATTTAGACATCTCTGGATCTAGGGGAACAATAAAGGAATTTGAGGTTTGTGCACAGGTGTGGTTAAACATGCAAAAACCCCTCTCTGGATTTTACTTCAACAGCTAACCTGAAAAAGACTAGTTTCCTTGTCTGGAGAAAAGGGATTATGTCAACTTCCCCTTCCTGTTGATTGCAACTGCTCCTAAAAATAAGCATTCCAGTTGTTTTCACTATATTTACAAACATATTTGTGCAGTTAATGAAAGAGTATGAAGGGGAGTCTGAAAGTGTATGGAATGACGTATAAGTAGCAGCAATAGATATATTTTAAATATCTAGGTCTTTGGAGGCTTATGTGGCCAAACTTTCCCTACTCTTAGAGGTTAACCCATAATTTCTATGAATGTTATAGTAAATTAACCATGATCTAAATCTGCTCCCATGAAATCAGTGGGAGTTTTTCCACTAATTTTAGTGGGAACAGGACTGAGCTGTGTAACTGTTATTTAATGCCACTGCCTATAGGAAAACTGAACACATTTATTTTGGTTGGAAATAACGTTATATAATAATTCCACCAAATTCTGAGGTTAGCTGGCTGGTAGAAAATACAGTTCTTTGGGGAAAAAGTTGTTCCAACAGCTGTCATTTGCAATATATCACAATGTAAATATTAAAGGAAACTGTCTAGAATAATCTAAGATGCAAAGAATTGCATTTAATCAAAGGGAACTTAAGCACAACATTATGATATACCAACAGGCTTATGTCAAAAAAACTGGCTTGCCAGAGAGTTGTTCACATTAGGCTGTATCATGCCATGGGTAATGCTCAAATTGAAGACTATGGTGGAAGCACCCAAAACACTGAGCCTCAGAGAAGAGCTTGTCCTCATTGCTCACAGTAGGAACAGGAAGTAATTTGTGACACTTCACTTCTGTGGTGAAGCATCCGTTCCTCTCGCAATGCACAAGCTTTCATTTCTTTCACCAGGGAATGCTGGTGGTGGAGGAGGGCCCACGAGTTCTTCATTCACTCTCACGCAGGCTGGTCCAGGGGCAAACCCTGCTGCTGTGCTGGAACAGGCTCTGTGTCCTCCTTTTGAAACCTGGACACATCTTTCTCCCTCATGATCTCTAACATAGATGCAAAATGCGAACATGTCATTTAGAGCACCTTGAACATATCTTCAGAGCAAGTACACACCTTACACACAATAAGTAAAAATGATTCCACAAAAAGTTATCTAAGACTACTCAAAAATGTGCAGGCAGCAGATACCTGTTATAAAACAGCGTGCATCACATTTTTGGCTAAAGTTGAAATAATATATATAAAACTGGGACAAATGCACAGAGGTACACGTGCAAAATTTCTCTTTGTGTCTAGAGATAAGTACCTGACTGAAAGCTGTCAAAATTTCAAGAGTGCTCAGTCACAGACATAATAATACTGTGCTTAGCTGTGTGATGAAAATTGAGGTCGGGGGTCTGATAAATCTCGGTAGATGTTATCCAGGGTAATAACATTGACAAGCCGACTTATTTTTAACATGGTGCATTCATATTTAGATGTGGTGTATCCAGGATATCATTTGGACTATATGAAGAAATAAAAGTACAGTCTGCTCAAATACTGTTTATCTCCTGACAGATTCATAGGCAATGATCTACAGAAGGCTGGTGGTACACAAAACAGATCTAAACATCTAAGCCTCTGCTGTTTTTCTTCTTTCTGACTGTGTTTGTGACATAAGACCAGTTTCCCACCAAGGCACAGAGCTGTCATGAGTGGGCTGACCTGGGTGCAGGGCAGCAGTGGAACTCCTTGGCCCCAGGGTGAAACCACAGGCATGGAGCTCCTGGAGTGGTGGGAGAGAGAGGTCAAGGAGTCAGCCCACCCTATCTCCAATGAGGCTCCGTGTCAGTGGATCAATGCTGAAGGAGGAATCTTGTCCTCTGCTATCATATTTATCTCCCCTTGCATGCTGTGCTAAAAAGCTGTTTTCATGGCAATCTTATGATACACTTACCCTGGTGAATCACCATCTCAGGTGTTCCAAATTATATATTTGAAAGTGGTGGAAACTAAAATACTTTGCTTCTGTGCACTCTGTGTTCCTCTACCAGGTACCAGAAATTCTGACCTGTACCATTTAAAGGCAGAAGCATTTTTCACTCTGTACAAAAAGGACAGGAAATTTTGCTCTACAGTTGCCCACATGACAAAGTAGATAGCTCTACTGAAACACTTTGTTTAAATTAATCATATAACAATGATAATCCAAAAAACAAACTTTAGAAATTTCATATATGACAATTTATATCTATGTTTATATTCATAATCTTCAGTCTCCCTCTTGTAGGAGGAGACTTACATTTCTAAACGAGCCTGGAGGAGTTTGCTTTGAAAAATAAATCTTAATGTTTCAACACAGTTTTTGTTGCACATGTGGACGAGATATTTTGCACACACACGTGAGTAGCCATGTCATCTGCTCTCCATCATGGTACTTATCCCACCTTGAGGCAGATTATTGGAAGAATAGGGCCAAGGCTGGGCTGAGATTCTGACAGAAGATGAAGCCCTACATGCCACCATCCTCATGAAACTGCTGTACATGTGTGTGTATGAAACATCCCCATTTATAATATACCTCCTCTGCTGATCTGCAAGGGCTTTACTCAGTGAAGGAAGAAAGACGTTGCATGGAGTGACTGGTGCCTAAGGAAGGGACAGTAAGGCAAATGATCAGTATGGTCTTCCTTGCCCACACAGGAGAATAGCTGCCATTGAGCCACCCGTGTTTATTGTGGCTGTGAGAGGGATCCTAGACAAATCCTACCTTGCACAGACTTCTGCTCTGCTACTGCTATGACAACTGTTCATCCAGGAAGGAGAAGGCCTTAAAGACTTGATTACCTCCAAGGTTTTCCTCTTCTTTCCTCTGAGGCCAGAAAAGCTTATCTTCAGTAGCCAGCAGATTTGACAGGAAAAAATGAATATTTACATTCACATCTGAATACTTTCATTTCCACATGAATATCAGTATCCCTAGGAGGGACAGCACCTCCACAATACCAATGATATCTGAAAACTACCTGCATGAATAATGGCAGAGAGATGATCAAGACAGAGACATAATCATGCCAAACTGATATGCAAGGAAGAACATATGGAAGTGTTTGTAAATTACTCTTTTCCTTATATAGCCTAGCTGCACAACATTTCTGTCATACGTTTACTATTTATAAAGCTTTGTAGAGGATTCCAGTCTGTGTTATACTGACTCCCTGTAGTTTGAGAAATTATATATAAGAGCATAAAGACAGACTATATTTTAAGAAAGAGGCAAAGAGCCAGAGGAAAGGTTGAGCCTTCAGCCTGACTTCTGCATTTAATGATGTTTGAGAACTTGATTTATCAACCTTAATGTTACATTAACAAAAGCACATAATTTCCTTGGATGTTCTTATCAAATTTGAGAAAAAAAAAAAAAAAAGGAAAAAGAAAAAAGAAATGAAGAAGGTCTGAGTGTAACAGCCTTGTGAATTCTTTCTTCTGTTATCTTGCATTGCTTCTACAAAGACAGCCAGATTGTGCTTTGTAGCTTCATTGTCCTATGAGCTTGGAAGGAAGATCCTCTGTTCAGCAAAAAGCAGTTGTTGCCCCGGAGTCAGAAGAACATAATGGTTTTCTCCTTAGTGTGTTGTGTCATTTGCAAGGAATGAAGAAAAGATCAATCTCTGATTGCTACCCATGCTCCAACCAGTTAACCAGAGGAGGTGGACAGGCACTTAGGAGTAAGGATTCTGGGTATAGTGTGTGACAGGCTTTAATGTATCAAGGACGCACATGAACCTCCTCAGTCAGACAGGCTTTCTCTTAACTGTAGTGACAAGTGTTTGCACATTAGTAACTCTTACCACTACTGTGGCTTCTAACACAGGGTCAAAGTTTACACTCAAAACATGGATTCATCAACGTTGTAACCCTTTGTGATTTTGTTTTATCAAATTCCTCCCACAGGATAAAACAAAATCACTAAATACAATGACAAAAATATATTAAAAAAAAATCGTGCTTAATTCTGAGATTTCCTAGATTTTAATTTCTCTGTGCAAATGACCTTTTTCTTTTGAGGTTTACTTTGTGTTTAAAAATAATAATGTTTGAAAATCAGTTAACTATCAAACTGGCATATTTTCCTCCACAACTAATGAATCATGGCAGCTTGTAGCTAATCTACTGATCTTCCTGAAGAAGCAACTGAACATTTTACTCCCTGAGATAAATGGGATTCCAGAAGGTTAAATGCCCCACAGGAGACTCCACGTTCAGTTCAAATTTTAGCTAGTAAACATCAAGCAGAAAAAAAAAAAACAAACAAAAACCAAACTTGCCAACTTTTGTGCGAGATTAATCCACTTATCCCCTAGTTATCTCACAGCCATTTCTTGCTTCCTTCCTATTGATTCACTGCATGTTTGAGTTTTCCCTATGCTTTCTTGAAGTCTGAATGCTCTGAAGAAGGGAAGTCAGGAATTTATGATAAGTACTCAGGTCCCTGATTACAGACTCTTCAAGGCACACCTGTCTATTTTACATTTGCTATGTATAATTTAGCTTATAAATAGCATACTTGTTTATATGCTGGACTTCTTAATAATGGTTCAGGGGAAGCTTCTTTATGTTTTAAGCTGGGTGCACTTTTATAAGCCAGTGAATATGAAAGTACAAAGATATTGCATTTCTGTTTCATCATGTATGTACTTCATCTATATTTTTCTCTTTCAAAATATTTTTTTGTCATTAAACACCAACTCCTCCATAGCAGTACTAGATACTGATTATAAACGTGACATGCTCTGCCAGCTACAGTAAAAGCCCTCTACAAATCCCCCTGAACTCAGCAGTGGTAAACTGAGGCCAGCTATGCAAAACTTCTGCCTGAGACAAGCTGAGGTAACCATGAAGTTCTGTTGCACTTCTTTACTCTTGGAAATGGCTGTTTTTCTTGACATCTGGAAAACTGCAGGCCAAAGTAAATATGCTACTGTGAGCTTTAAAACTTGATTAACTCTATGTCCGATTTGCCACCTCTGTGTGCAGAAGAAGTATGTTGCTGGCAAGAACTGGTTTAGCTTTAGTGGGAAAGTATCGATTAAGCTACAAATAGTGGTAGACATTGATTTGGTCCCCAAATCAAAGATAACTATGAATATGTACACATTTTCCCTCTCTCCCAGTAGATTTTCTGCAAGCATGTCAGTACCTTTAAGGAGTGTTTAAAATACCAGAAGGTGTGTGTTGCGATTACACATTCTGGAATATTTCTACAGCCACTCTACCTCCTTTAGTAACCACTTCCTTAAATCCTGCCAGCATTCCTCCATATAACCCCCCAAATATTTCTCACCTTGTCCACTCTGAATGTACATAATTTTCCAACGTGCTGTACTAATTCTGATGAAATAAAGAAGAATTTTCTTACCTTCTAGTCAAGAAGGAGCAGGCATTTTCTTGCATGAGGCATGTTCTCAATGATATGGATAAGCAGGGACAATGGATGTTATTACTATTGTCTTGAGGAGATAAACACTTGAATTCCATCACTAACACCACAGTGTTACTCTCCCATTTGACATATCATCCTTCCAGCTGCTGCTCTATCTATAAACTCTTCACCTACTGTCTTCTGCTTTGCTAGATTGAGAAAATATTACAATAGCTTCAACAGAACGTCACAGGCTGACCCTCACTTCTGTTTTTATTGAGCTGTACTGTAAGATCTTTGTGAGACGTGGATTGAAGGTACAAGAGGAAGGGATGGAGCAGGTGGGAGGTTAGGAAGTACAGTTCCCACTGCTGCTGTGTCTGCAATAATTAAAGGGTTAAAATTGTAGCCAATTAATTTCATTTTAGTGGGGTTGGGATGGTGTGCAAATAAACTTGTTTGCCTGGCAAAAAGCTGAAGTCCATGTTGTGTTATCACAACATTCCTTTACAGGAATCGAGCCAAAAAGATTTTGATCAGATGGTTCCCAAAAATGCAATGCAAATGTAAAGGGCTGACTTTACACCTGTACTCATTAAGTCTATACATTTGTTGTAGGCTTTTCCTGTTTTCTGCTATAGCACCTTGCTCCTTTCAAGCTCAGCTATCAGACACTCTGCTCTGGGTTAACCTGTATTTTCACATCCATTTTAGAATACATAGGCCAGAAAATTCCTTTCCGGAAAACAGAACTAAAATTCAGCATCATAGAAGTACAAAGGTCAATGCCATTATCAACAGATTCCTGTGAACTTTCGCAACTCATTTTGGGATGCGCGGCAACTCCAAGTGACTCTCTCTTAATAAAGCTAGTGCAAAATTATGACCTTCTGAAACTTCCTCTACCCTTGCACGCAGAAAAGCTATTAACTTGTGCAGAAAGCAAGTATTTATATCCACAGTTGAGGATTTAATGTAACAGGTCCGTTATTTCAGAGGTGAATTAAACTACTTGATTTTGAATTGAAAGCAGCAGTATTATGTAATGCTTATTAGCCTTCAAATTTGTGTTGGAAAGAGGTATTCATGAGAGCTATCACCTTTTTCACTGCTCTGATTTATTCTAACATTGGCGTCTCTGGAATTAGCAGTAAATATGTCCTTGGCAGTTAAATTGTATGAGTTGCTGAGCACTACGGGAAAGAGTCAGAACACCTTCTGCTTCCCTTGTCTCTAGTGCAAATTGACAATGATGTGTCACCCCTTGCATAGCTTCCTGGGTTGCAGGGCTGGGCTTATAATGAATTCACAGGGCTTTTATCATGCCTTGATCCAGATCATCAATAAAAATATGCTAAAATTTGGTGAGAGGTAAGAAAAAGAGACAACAATACCACAGGCTAAATCCTGAGCTTGTGTGACTTAGCAAGGCACAGCTGATTCCAGTGATGTTGTATCAATCTATCCCTGCTAAGGTTCTGCTTTGAAAATTTTAATGGCTATCAATTCAGATGAAATACTTCAGATATATTGCTAAATAATGGCTTAGATGCCACATAAAGAAACAATATCATGCCACTTATTATTCCATTTAAAAACCATATAAGCCATGTGTGAGAAATTAAATCTGTCACCCTGGGAAAGAGTTCAGACTGTCAAAATGGTAATAGAAATGAAATTCAATTACCTATTTTCTATGCTACCCATGGTAATTCCCTGGAAAATATTAAAGGAAATTTAAGAGGAAATTATCTTGTAAAGTGTTTTCATAATATAATTATTGTTTTAATTACTTTAAGGAAAATGTGTGCAATTCTGCAGAAAAACAGCTGAAAGTTATAAGAACTGCAGTTGTTTGTCAGGCTAAGATTAACTGACATTGACCATGGCCATCATTGCTGTGACAGCAGCCACACGCTCTCTTCTGCAGCTTTTCCTCAGCCTCAGCCTTGCTATGATGATAGTCTGGGAGACTGAAGGCAGGGATGAGACTTATTCTAGGTTTTCAATTTCTCTGTAGAAGAAGTAAGCCAGCAGGGAGGTATTTTTAGGCCATTTTTCTCTGAGCAGACCCATTCAGCTCTGCACCCTTTCCCTGCCAGAGCTGGCCCAGTTCCACTCTAAGTGTCAAGGTCCCTGAGGTGACAAACACTCATTGAAGGTCCAGCCTGGTAGGAGCAGGCCTTCATTTTCCTGTGCAACCTTTCCAGCTATGCAGAATGGATGTCAGAGCCTCTCCTTGGCTCAATTTTATCACATCATGAGGAGTGGAATAATTCAATAGGAGGTAGTTTGAGAGATCATTTCACAATGCAGCTGCAGAGTGAGCTGTAGCCCACAGGTTAACACTGCAAACAGGGATCACAAAGAACTGAAGCTCAATGTGTTTGCTAATCATCGAGCTATTTCATAAGGGGAAAGAGAGGCTCAATATAAGATGTGAAATGGACAGTTGTCTGGGATTTAGCGTCCTTTGTAGATTTAGCTCTAAAATAGATAAATATTCTGTAAGTAAAAGTCAAGGAGAACACGTGGTTATTCTACAAAGAAATTAGAATTCCTCAGGGCAGAAACTTTTAGAAGTGAATGATGGTGTTAGGTGTTTGTGTCACAGAAGAGCTAATATTTTTTTTCCAGGTCAAGTTTATACAAGTGGAAAAAAAAGACAAGACAACCAAAAGTAAAAATGAGATCAAAAAGAGGCCTTTACATGCTGGTGCTCTCAAAGACTGATGGTATTTCCTATCCTATCACAACTAAAAAAGTTTAAACCAGCACTGAAAACTTCTTATATTCCACATGTTAAGAAAAATACCAAGAACAATGAATGCTTCACTAAGTGTGGGATAAAACATGCTGGTGTGAGTTTGTGGTTATGTATTCACAATCTCCTTAATGAACCACAAGATTTTCTTTTTCCTTCCCAGATCCTAAGTGGGAACAAGTTGGAAGTTGTGGTAGAGATTTTATGGGGACATTGTGAGTTGTGTGTGCAGTCCACCTGGTGGAGAGATAGCATTGGGTGGCTCCTTGCTCTCTGGAGTCTGATCTTTTAGGCATAACCTCAACTGAAGGCTACAGAGCCGCACACAGGGAGGCCAAGTAGCTCATGTACCTGAACCTGGTTTGCCTTTGCACCACGTCCTGCTAGAGGACCTGACCTCTGAGTGAGTCCATGCTGAGATCTGCAGGACTTGGCAAGGCTTTTTCTGATACTTCAGCTAAACTGTTTACAGCTTGCTTGCCAATTTCTCTGCTCCTCTAAAGCCTGCAGTATAGTGGTACCATGATTATTAATTGCCTTCTCATCACCATCAAGAGTCTTGGTGGTACTTGGAATAAATGGATAATGTTCAGGGAACCTGCATCCTCCTCAAAACTAGCTGTGAATGACAGGAGGAGTCTGTACCGTGAAATGAAGCCGGATGCATCCTTTATGCATCCTGAACAGGCTAGTGTGGTATCAGGAGCAGTCCAGCCACAGCATAGTGTCTTAGACAACTAGCCTGGCAGACAGGCTATGCTAATAACCCTGAGCATAGCTCTGACAAAGCTGATTTCAGTTTCACAGTTAGTATTGCTGAGCTCTGCCACACAGTGCTGTGAAGAGGTATTGTTTGCCTGGGGCTAGCTTGGGGCAATACACATGAGACTGCACTGCGTTAGGCAAGTACACTTCTCCCTCTCTTTGTGAAAGTTGCTGAACTTCTCTGTATCCCAGTCGCTTCATGGGTGAGATGAAGGCTCTTGGAAAAGGGTCTAATTTTATCTTTTTAGATCTTTCTCTAAGTGTGGTTTGCATTTCCCTGTTACCTGGTCTCACGAGAACTCAGAGCACAAGCACTACTCAGGGCTGAGTTAAAGTGGTCAGTTGGGATAAAGAAACTTTCACTCTGATAATATACCTATAAAGTAGTATTTATATAGAGCTAGATCATGCCCTCAAGGCATAAACTTGTATCCAGAAGAGTTTTTCTGGCACAAATTGAATGTACTCTGATACTTGGCATACAGATTGACATGGAAAGTGCCTCAACGGCTGCTGCATCTTGCCTCTGGCTGCACCCTCCCTCCTCAGACCACCCTGGCTTCCCAGCAGAGCAATTTTGATGCAGTCCTTGGTTTTCCCCAAGCACCTGGGCTACAAGCCCATCCAGCTCATGTGCTACATGGGAAAGCTCCTTTTTCCTTCCCTTTTTGCTGTGACCAGGTGGACAAGTCAAGGCAGAACTAGTCCTATGTGATCAAATAGTAGTGCTATACTGAAAAAGTCCAGAGAAAAGAACAAAGTACATTAATTTCCTTTCCAGAATGAGAAGCAAACTCAAGATCTTACTGCTGAACTGCTTTACATAAAGAAAGCTGCATGGTTGTATCTCCCTTGTTGTCTAAGCCCTTATATCAATGAAGTGTTCTAAGAAATTAAACAGGAGAAAAACAAGGACTGCAACCAAGTAAATCTAAAGCAAATCCTCACATCTGACAAGATGTGATCCTCACAATACAGTAAATGTGCCTTCAGCTGGGCTATTAAAAATATCTTTATATATTTTGCAATTTGAAAAAATAATAGCAGCAAGGCTCTTCAAAGACCTCAAGCAAGGTTTTAAGTATGGCCAAGGAACTCGTTCTTTGTAAAGCAGGAGTCAGCAGTACTGAAGACTGGTTCTCTTTTCTTAATATAAAGTTAGTCCAGATTTAAGTCTCCAGCTCCAAGTGAGTGAACAGTGATGAAGACAGTTATTTAATGGCCCAAGAATTATGAGAAGAGGAGTGAGAATAACCTCAGCTATCATAAAGGAACAGAAACAGAGAAACACATTAATTAGAAGTTAAAATACATCTAAGTTCATATTCTAGTTTATATTTCAATATTGAATTTCACACAAGAGTTTTACTATTTTAATTTTGGAGATCTTTCTTATGACCTTGGAAGGTCTTTGGAGTTATCCAAGTTTAAATTAGATTTAAAAACCTTTTCATTTCAGAAAGTCTCTAGCATGACACATTTGGGTGATATTATGCATTAAATGTGCTCTTCATGGTTGTATCTGTTTCAGGTGTTTTTGATCATGTTTTACAAAAGATTTCCTGGGTGTAGTTGTATTTCTTACATGCCTAGCCCTTAGATACTATTGTGGGAATGCTATATGATTTCTTTTTAAGAGCATTTCAAGATGAGATTTTAACTGTCTGTTTTTTCAAGACATAATTACACTGTGACAACTACCAGGACATTGCAGTATGTGTCAAGCAGGCAGACTTCTATGAATTCATAACAGGTACCTTTACATCTTACACATCCAAATGATAAAAAGTGCCAGCAAAGAGGCATCATGGTTTACTTGTATAAAATATTCAAAGCAAGAAAATTGGCAATATACTTCAATTTCCCAAGATTTTGTCAGGCCACTTCTGGCTGATCTCAAGTTTGTTTTCTAGTGTTGATGCAAATTTGTGAAGTGATGGCATGCCCATCAGACTACATATGAAAGAAAACATGACAGCCAGCACAACAAACTCTGTAGAAGGTTAATGACCTGTACTATAATAACATGGACATTTTCTTTGCTTGAGATAGTTCAAGTCACTCTTGCATTAACACTTTTTACCCTTGCAGTTAGCTGAGATCTTCCAGTCTATAGATTAATGGTGTTCTTTGTCATTTTATTATTACTAGGTTATTCCAACTATCTGAGCCCTTTGATAATACGCATGATTTCATTAGTCCATCTTTTTATTCATCACTTTAATTATTACTTTAGTCAAAAGTTCATGGAAATTCATGGAAACACATATACACGTGAGCAATTCAAGAAGTGAATGCCTTCCACTATGAAGAAGTTATTAAATCAAGTTCCAGAACTCTCAACTTATGAAAGACAGAGAAAAGAGAGAAGGTAGAAATTGGTAAAGAAGAATTTCTGGGAAGATGCCACGTTCAAAGACCTTAACAATGTCTTGGTGAAGTAACAGATTTTGAAGACTAAGATCACGGAAAATACATCAGAAGTAGCAGACAGGCATGATCAAAGGCATGATTTTGGGAGAGGAAAAAGACAACATTAGTTGTCTATGAAATCCTGTCTCACGATCAAAGCAAAATGCCCCACTAAAATGCCATTTCTAGTTTTTGTTGCTTAAATGTTCTGCCAGCTCAAAAAGGTAAGGCTAACACCGAGTTTCCTATCAGTCAATGATCTGCAATACATAGAGTAAAAAAAAGAAGAAAGGGAAGTAATGGATGTTAAATCTGCAAGTGAGCTTTCCCAGCCAGCCAGCCAGCCAGCTTTTCCAGCCAGATCTTCTGCCCTACTGCTTGTCGTTGTATAAAACCGCACATGCAGTGTAAGTGCAACTAGGGCTTTACTGATATTTATTAAAGATAGATGTTTTGTGCTTTGCACAGATACAGACTTTTAACTGAAATGACTTGTCAAAGTTGAAATTATATTATAAATCAATTCTAAATGAGAGAAATGTGCTTGCAAGCAGAAATAGTTAATCTGTGTTCCCTGTTTTGTTTCAAGTTGCTATGAAAATGTGTTTGTTTCTTGATTCACATTGGTAAACAGCAGGTGAAACAATCCACAAAGAGTAATGTACTTAATGAATTCTGCCAGTCTTTTCTTTGTTGCCTGTGAATTGCCACAAATATATGAATCCTAAAAATCATTAATGATTTTAAATTATTTACATTTTTCAATAGTTTACTTAAATAATTCTTGCTCTGTATGCCAGTAAAACCAAAATGGCAATATGGATTACAACTGCGTCTGTAAAGAGGAGTTAATTAAAATGTATAGGATGACTCTTTTTTTTTTGAACACTTGTATGTTTTTTCCTAGGGTATATTTGTATCTTGGATACTCTTTAGTGAAAAATATTAAATGCAGTCCATTTAACCTGAAACTACCTCAGGTATTGCTCTGACGGTGTGGCTGTCATGAAGCCAATGCCAACAAAGGCCAACAGCCCAAATGTCTGCAGAGATGTCCAGGCAAGATTTCTGAGCTTTATTATCTTGCCCCTGGCAGTCAGCCTAGCCAGGGTAAGTCTGGTTCAGATAAACAAGACATACACTTCGTGTGCACCGGTTCACATAAAGTCACTCTGAGCTAAATCTGAGCTCAAGCAAAAATGAAGAAATACGCTGAATTGCTCTGTCCCAGAAGTAACCCTGTGTCTAAGTCTCAGAAGAGCGGGAGACTAGACTGAGCTTTCTTTTTTGTGCTAGGCTTGTCTTAGTCAAATCAAAACTATTAAACTATTACTGAAAATCATAGACCTTCTTAGAAAGAAATCAGGAAGTGTAGTTAATATTTTTGTTGTTAAAACTGCTATCTCCTCTTACACAGCCTGGCAAAAGCAGGGTAGCGCAGCATCTGGAAGCATCCCAGGGGAAAGCACTCTGAAGAGCCACCTCCTTGAACATGTTTTCTATACCTCTTGTTTAACTACTTCACATACTTGTTTTCCAGTCATCATAGTCACATTAGTTCATAAATTAAAACACTGGCAACACAGAAGACTTTTATCATACTTGTGCAGACAGTTATTAGCATATTTACCATGGCCAAATTGTTTCACTTGATTTATTTTAAAGTCAGAAACAGTTTCAGCAAATACATCAGTATTCCAGCTCAACAAAATAAAAGTTTATAATATTCTGAATACATTATGTGTATCTATCCATCCATTCACTTAGAACCCAGTTCTCCAAGGCTGAGCAATGCTTTAGGTTTAAATTTCCCTGTTTGCATTTCTCCAAAGGTAAAAAAGATCTTTAAAAAAGCTCTGTGAGTCAAAAGGGTCTGTTTTCATCCAGCATTGGGAAGGGAATGCTGATTCCCTTAAGTACGGAAATTTGTATATATTAATTTACCACTTAGATCTATGTCTCAAGCTTTTCTTGCAGATACTCCAGCACCTATTTCGGTATTAATCTTGTGTTTTGCCCTCTAGGCCTCCTACTACTTTGCTTTTACAACTCTTCCTATTTTTCATGTTAACATTAGGAATTTCTACTGCCTTGAAGTGCATTCAAGGCTCTGGGTTTAATTTCACTAGTGAGCCCTTCTTGAGAGAGGGATATTATTCAATTTTTAGCTCTGTCTATTGTAGGGAGATATGGCATTCTATTTTTCATCCATGTACGTATATACAGTGATGAGGGATTTTTTGCTTTTTGAATGAATATAGTTTACTGGGCCTTTTGGTCTTCTATTACACTTCCTCACAGAAAAGCAAATCAGCAGGTGAAAATAATGAAGTGGTTGGGGAAAAAAGGCAACCCACAGGGCAGTCAATATCTTGATGGAAAGATTAGGGGCAGACAGAAGGAGTGAAAACAAAAGGGATAAAAGAGAGGGGCCTGGGACCAAAAATAATAATAATAAAAAAACCAACCAAAAAACATCTCTGCAAGGTGAGATAGTTGCTTTACCAGCAACCATGGCTGGTCTTCTTACCACCTTCAACATATTCTCCATAGCATCAACAGAGAGCTCATGCATTAGGAACACATTCAACTTTAGTCCCTGTTCAGACTGGGAACTTTTCTTGTGTTTTTAGAAGCTTTTCTAATGTGGTTGAAACTAAGCAAATGCACAATAGCTGGTTGCTTTGAGGCCTGAATTCTGAAAGGACCAGCGTACTTTCTTTATATGATAGTAAGCTTAAAAAGTTAGGACATAGGTCAGGTACAGAGACAAAGCGCTGAAGTGCTTGAACTCCTTAATGCCACTGCAAGAAGTCCTTGAGGGGCACTGTTAGGTGGAAAATCGTATGGGCTCCATGGCTACAGTGCAGATAAATACCTGTAGCTCCATGTCTCTTATTTTTTAATCCTTCCTTCCTTCCTTCCTTCCTTCCTTCCTTCCTTCCTTCCTTCCTTCCTTCCTTCCTTCCTTCCTTCCCTCCCTCCCTCCCTCCCTCCCTAAATTTTCTACATGGGAGTTTGTCTTTTCTTCATGCTTCATGTGTTTACCCTGTGCTTTGGAAGGCAAAAGTCCATGTGGGTGGCAGAGACAGCTGTAGGATAGTCTTCTCCATCCAATCCATGTGATGGACAGTGCATCCCACCAAGTTGCCTATGTGTGCAGCATGGGTAGGTGGTGAGCAGGGCTTGGATGTGGGCTTGGATCACTCAAATGGGCAGTACAGGGAAAATCAGAAAGGCCAGTGAACTTGCTCAAAGTCATGAGGAGAGCTGGAGGTGGAGGAGGAATAGAGCAAGTATCTACCGGGGTATCTGTTACGCTTGGATTGTCCTTCCTTACTGTGACAGGAAAAGCACCAGGGTCTGGGACTCAGTGAGGCAGAGAAGGCATTCAGAAAGTTGAGACTTGAATAGTGTATGTGTGTGTGTGTGTGTGTGTGTATGCATAAACATATCTTTCAAAAATTACAGAAGTAAATGCATATAAAGTCCAATCTTCTGGTAAGAACTTTTTTCTCATAGAAAGACACATAAATTTAAAACTCCAATTTTCTGAAGCTAAATGGAAGCAAGCTGAAATGTAACTAAGCTGCAACAACAAAGAATTTACATCCAAGTAGTGCATTAGTAAACGAATACAGTTTTCATGCAATTGCAGTCATGATGAAGAATAATGCACTGTGATCCTGTTGTGGCTTATTTCTGTAATAAATTATAGAAACTGGTTTTCCATCTTTATTTTTTTCCTAGACTTTGGAGTTTTTTAAATCTTTAGAAACATTGTACATATAGCTAGTAATGTGTAAAATATATCTACATTTACCCACATAACTTTGGAAAGCTTTATTTTTCATTCTTAAACAATACTGAATCTGGTCATTTATAGAAATTCATGAACATGTAGTTCTTGTAGATTGTGTAAGTAATGCTCCTGAGATGCTTATGAATTATATTGCCACTCTCTCATAGCTCTCCTAAAATTCTTTACTGTCTTACTTCACTGTGCTCTGGTCTGCAAATTGTAGCCAACCTCAGATTTTATAGGTATATGTTTTTATATTTAATGGTAGGTTTATTGTTATGTTTATTTTATTGTTGCCCTATATTAAATCTCATTGTATTTAATTTTTCAAATGTTGTTGAAGCTCATCAGAAGCATCTCATACAATTACTCTTCTTATTTGATCAGGGACTCCTATTATTAGTGGTCAGACAAACGGAGAGATGTCAGCCTCCTTTCCATGGTTATTCATGCAGTCCTTTTTCATTCTGTGAAGGAAGAGAAAGTATCTACCCACTGCAGATGGAATAGAGAAATCCTAAAATCTCAGACTTAAAAAAAAAAGAAAAAAACCCTCAAAACTTTGAAATATGCTAAATTTTAATGTCCTAGTGAGCCTAGTAAACTTACATTCAGCATCTTGAGCAAATGGCCTCTCTGGACTGCTAATGGCATTTCTGGAGCCAGTTTGAAAAAACAGGAAATTTCCAAAGCAAAGGAGAAGCCTCTTTCTATTTCTTTTTTTTTTTTTTTTTTTTTTTTTAAAGGGAGAGAGGATATCAGCAAATATAAAGAAGTGTTTATCTTTTGCAAAATAATGGACTACTTTGTAATGGCTTTCCATACCTGCCTCACTCTACAAGTGCCCTACTAAAATTTGACTACTGACTGTAAGATATAGTTAAAACAAAAGAGAGTAGAAAAATATTACAAGAAATGAAGTGTTAATGCTAAACAGTTTTAAATTCAAGAAAATGAATTATCACAGGTAGGAGCAATGGAAGATTTATCTATTTATCCATGCATTCATTTAACTTCCTTTTGAACCTTGAAGCTAAGACTGAATGATTTATGAGACTCAAAAGGCAGAATATTTCTTTCTAAAACCTGTACATTCTGAGCATGCAACAATCTGTATGTGCAAAGCTATAGGATCTTGCACACAAGTACAAGTGTGCAAAAGAAGCACTGGCATCTGCCATATTCCGTTTCTATTAACATGTGCTCAAAACTCCAGCCTGGGAGGCCTTTGAAAATTCAGACTGTCCAAATGGCAAATAACTAAGAAGTGTGACAGTAAACACAGAATCACAGAATCACAGGGATTGGAGGGGACCTCAAAAGATCATCCAGTCCAATCCCCCTGCCGGAGCAGGAACACCCAGATGAGGTTACACAGGAATGTGTCCAGGCGGGTTTTGAATGTCTCCAGAGAAGGAGACTCCACAACCCCCCTGGGCAGCCTGTTCCAGTGTTCTGTCACCCTCACTGAGAAGAAGTTTCTTCTCAAATTTAAGTGGAACCTTTTGTGTTCCAGTTTGAACCCATTACCCCTTGTCCTATCATTGGTTGTTACCGAGAAGAGCCTGGCTCCATCCTCATGACACTCACCCTTTGCATATTTATAAACATTAATGAGGTCACTCCTCAGTCTCCTCTTCTCCAAGCTAAAGAGAAATTTCTAGGAACATATTAATACAAAGCTTTCCCCTGCCTCATCTCTTTCCAAAACACAATTAAAAGACTTCCAAGGCTTTAAAATGTTTGTGTTTAAAATGTCAGAGAACTGGACTGTTGCATGTATCAGATACTTCATACCAATAGGGTGTGAATTCTTATTTATGCATAAAGGAATATAATCAGAGGAGAGTAGTTTTATGTGATTCTACATATACATAAACCAGATCTCTCAGAAACTAGCCTTACGAGCTTCTTTCATGCTCTCCAGACACCTCCTCTAGTTTCCCTGTCTTTGTTTGGAATAGCCTTACATCCCAGCTGTCCTTCATCAGGTCTCTCTGCTTCCCTGATAAAAACATATCAACAAAAACTTTCCCTTGTCCTTCAAACTTCTGTCTTTGCCCAAGACAGAATGATCATTAGCCAAGAAGTGAGGACAGTGTGTGGCCCAGTACATCACAGCACACCATTGCCTTATAAAAAGCCCCTCTACAATAATCACTCTTTTGCTATTTAAAAATTCGAAGTAATGATATACCTATGTGAAAGGTGACATATATAGTACCTATATGTGGAATTACTCAAAATCTTAGTTTATTTTGTCTTTGCTTGTTAAACATCAATTCTGTTTCTCTTCTCTGCTGCCCCACACACCAAAGAGGTATCCTGACTCACGACAGTTGTATGTCTATCCACTAGTGCAGAAGCTGCAAATAGCTCAGAAATGAGCTCAGCCTCTCTGTTAAGCCTGTGGGGAGGAAGGAGCAGCTGGTAAAAAGGAAGTGCAGTTTGAATCATAGCTCTCCATTTTGCTTGATAAAACATCACAGGATATGAGGCTAACAAATAAGTGGCTCTTTCTTTGAATAGTAAGCATACAAGGTTGTGCTAGCCAGGGTCATCTGTTTCCCATTTGTCACCCTTTAATCGCAGTGTTGGGGCTCAGAATTGTTACCTATCTTTAAAACAAACTTTAAGCGTCAAGCTGGGCACGTTCAAACCAAGAGACTCAAAAATCAGGGCCATTCTCCTGCTGACTACATTTTCTTCCCCCTCCCTCCCCCAAAGCAGGCAGATGCTCACTGCTGCTCTCTTATCCCACTTTTGCTGTCAGCCCCCAGCAGCATTCGTTGGGCACCCTGCATGGGGAGCAGTGTCCCCGCAGGTGTCTCTGGCTGTCCTGCTGCCACTGCTCAGTACGTTTGGGAAACTGCTTCCAGGTACATGGCTTCTGACAGCTAATTCTCATTATGCCTCACCACTAATCTACTGCTTGATCTATTTATTTGTCCATTTGCTGACTCATCTCTCTTCCCATTGATACCTGACATAATAAATAACTTGGCTAACTGTTTCACTGATATGCTGCTGTCTGCTACTTATCTGCTAAATCAATTCATTACTACTTGCTTTTTTGTTCCTCTATGTAGCTGACTTAGATGGTAACTTAACTGATTCCCTTCCTTTTAAACAGATGTTGTTGCCAACTCCACTTCCTCAGTTAATCATTTAATTTAACCTGTTAGTTCCTTTTTGTCAGCTGCTAAACTGTGCTCCAGGCTGCTTTAGTACCACCCTGCAAACTCACCCTGTCCATTTGCTCTCCTGGCATCATCCCTGTAACAGCTTTCCTTTCTGTTACTCTCTTTCCTCTTTCTCATTGATCCTTCCTTTGCCGCATTTTCTTCCATGACATCTGTCATTTATACTGTCTTTTCACTTTCTCCCTTTGACTACCCATAATATATCAAGCCCTTGACTACTATTGTGTCACCCAAAGCAGTCCTTTCCCTCATTTTATTATCCCATTTTTTTGTCACCATATATAAAGATAATGCATTTACATAAATGATACTTGTAATTAAACTTTAAATATGGGGGTTTTGATACTTGTAACTGTCAGCAATCCACAAGTTGGAAAGTTTGCAATGTGACCAGCAGCATCTGTACAATACAGCTTAATTATTAAACCTGGATTGGAATAGCATTTATACGAAGCAGAAGAGATGGAGGATAATAAGAAGTCAACAAAAGTATGTGAATCTCTAGTAATAATATACAGAAAAGCAAAGCAAAAGCTATTTGCTACAGCTGATGAATAGATCATTTTAAACTTGTCAAAATACCTTTTTTGCACTTGGTCTGCAAAACAAGGAGCTTTTGCACTAAAATAGAAAATAGAAAGCAATGATATTTTGCCTCTCCCCTGTTTTTTCCATTTTGAATTTTCTTTTGTCACTGAATGTAAATAGGGGAATGATTTCTTCATCTCTTTCATCCTCTGTACAATATTGCAAGATGCTCATAAGTTTTAAAAGTTACCCAGAGGAAAAATAAAGTGGGTAATCTCTGACTGTGTAACTTTTCTAAAAGTTGTAGAAAACTTTCAGTTATAAAACCCAAGGGTCGGAGAGATTCTGAAAAACACAAAATTATTTGTGAAATTGGATTATTTTAACATAAATTCACCATCTTAAATAATAAAAAAAGTCAAAACCAAAAGACATTCTCCTTTTGAAATTATTGCTCCTTTTATTTATTTGATTCTTGACTGAAATGCAGTATTTGGAAAACTGAAGTCAAACACCCTACTCCAGATTTGTTATAAAATCTTAATTTCTAGATATTTAGAAACAGACAAGATTTCCCCTCTTCTGGCACCAAGCCAAATTATGAAATCTCGCTAATCTTTTCATAATACATTCCTTTTACAGATCTAGCGATGCATACGCTTTACAGGTCATAGTTTTTGCCTTCCCTTTTTCCAATGCAAATTTACGTTATCTGAAATAAATTACTTAACATTCTACGCAGATTTAAAGTTTGTTATTTTCTCTACTTTCTGAAATTGTAAAGAAGAACAAAAATAGTTGAAGACAGTCCTGAATAGTATGATTTTTTATTTGGTTACTCAATTATTGTATAAATGTGACATTAATGTGGTAGGACTGTTAAACTACTCACTGTCTCTCCAAATTCCATCTCTTTCTACTCTCACTCCATAGCCTTTTTTCTTGATAATTCAGGTTTATTGTCATGATAATTTTGCTGGATGCCGTAGCTAAAAACATTTGGAGGAAAAATGGGTTTGATTTTTACTTCCTAATTATTTTTGAGACTGACAAAAATGTCTGAAAGCTCAGGGGACCTGAATTCCCAGGGAACCAATATTTTCCCACAGAAACAATAGCATTTTAACACAGTATTAATATTACCTATTCTTTGAAAACATATTGACAAAGATCAGCTTTTCTAAATATTTCATTCTGTCATTCTTCTGTTGTGGCTTGTTTGGGTTCTGTAAAAAGGCTCACTCTTAAATAACCATGAAAATATGGAAACACTCAAGGAAAACATTTTATTTTATTTCGCACTCAATTTCAGAATGCTTAATGATAGCTTTGAAAAACACATAAATCTCTGGCTTGGTGTTTATTTTATATGTGAAAGTAAATCGAAGAAAAGCTCATGTAGTGTGAAGACATCCAGCAGAGTAGCCATTAATGCAGATAAGGAAGTCTACTGTGCACAAGGGTAAACCAAAGAAATGTGTGGCTAACATATAAATAAAAACATCTGAGTCATAATTAATGAGATAAAGTTAATTCTCGTAATTCATTTATGTATATATGTATTGCAGCTTGGTCCAAGATGCCTGCCTCCAGGATACTAAGTCCTGATTGACTTATACTAGATCCATATCAGCTAACTCTATGGATATAAAAAGAGCTTCTCCTGAATTGTTCTTGAGAGGGAGAGTCTGAAAACACTTGCTTTATGCATAAAACTTTTGAATAACAAGCCAGTTCCACAAAGCAAGGTGGACACTTTTAGTGATAAACCATAGAAGATAACATACATTCTTACAATTTGTAATCAATACTTTATAGGGTGTGATACAAGGTCTCTGGAAGATGTGTCTTCCAGCTGGATGTTAAGGAAGTTCTATGTGTTTAGCTTAATACAGAGAAGGTTAAGTAAGAAATTTGGTTTCATTCCTTCAATACCCTTAAATCAAGACAGGATGTCTTCTCCAAAAGAGAGTTTTTGTTCATCCAAAGCATATGAGCTCAGTGGAAGAACTTCTTGAGGAAATTTTGTGTCCTATGTTATAGAGATCAGACTGAAAAGGTAAATATAAAAAGGAACAGATATAACCCCATTTTTGCACCCTTTAATGGCATCAAGTATTATATGTATATTCAGTACTATTGGTGAAACAGATATGCAGCACTCCTGCATTCCTGAAGCCTCGTTGATCTTGCATACTGGTTTCTCTCTACATTTTTGTGATTCTTTAGAAAAAGAACCTTTTTCTGATGCTTTCCTATTATTTCTGTATTAATAAAAAAAAATCAGAAGGATGTCTATGAATGTTCAAGTGAGGAATGTGAACGCTGCCACATCTATGAATGAGACTGTTGCAGACTCCCTGATTCTGGGAGCCTACTCTGTAATTCTTTTGCTGTTAAAACTGATTCCTACTTCAAGGTAAGTCAGGAGTCATAACAGCACCTAGTCACCGAGTTTCAAGTCACTGTATAGTAATACCCTGCCATGCTTGTAACTCAAGCACAGCTTTTTGTTTTCAGCTCTTTTAGTCAATAGAAGTGAGGTAGATCTGAAAGCTGGCCAACAATTATTCTCTACATTTTTTTTTTCCCATTGGGAGTACAGAAAACTAGGGAAAACATTTACATACATGGACACTTTTATTTCTCTCTAATGTGATATATACTTAAGTGCAACAGGTCTCTTCTGATAGATGGGTCACCTATTTAATACCATCATTTCAGGCTTTCAGGCTATGTTTGTTACTGCAGATAACATAGGCCTGTTCTCTGGCTCATAGAGTAAATGGCCTGGCACAGCTACCATCTACGGACCTAATCTATCTTATCTCCTAAAATACTCAAAAAGACTTCACCATGCAGCCCACTGGCAATGGTCCTGCTGCATACAACTGCCTGAATAGTTTCCAGCTACTGTCTGGACAACCAGCAGATGACAGCTTGCAGGGAACAGGTAAGCAATTATGCAGTATGAATAGTCATGCTTCAGTATTGCAGCCCATGCCTTGGGCTATCAGAGTAAGGTTGTAATCTTGGTGTTGTTTGAGCTTAGATATGCAGAGAAGCTTTTGCCTGGCTGTAATTACTAAGAGAAAGAAGGGAAAGACCCACTATGGTCTGGTCTATACCTTCAAAGCAGGAAGGAAATGTATTATTTCAGCATGAACATGTGTTTGAAGAACTGAAATAAACAAATATAAGAGTTTCTTGCATCTCTGCTGTACGGTATCTTGAGCTTGGACCATGCCCACCTCTGAGTTCATTAAAAATTGTTCATATTCGTTAAATGTAAAAGCACAAGCTACTCAGCTGAACAGGAGGCAAAATAAAAAACTGAGAGAAAGAAAAAAACCCTACTTTTTCCATCCCAGTCCTGTGGGCTTTAATTATAAATTCTCCTACTGGCTTCCATTTTCAGCTTCTCGTTTGTCCCTGTGGTATACTATAGTCGTATCAAACTTATGGGGCTACATGGATCTACTGCTGATAATCAAGACATTGCAGCTGCCTTTTCTTACTAGGAGAGGTTTATAATGTTCCCTCAGAATCAGCATGATGTTATCACCGAGTGTGCCCCTGGGTAAGTCGGGTGTCATGTTCTGGTGTGCCTGCTGTGTGATAAAAGCTGCAGTGATGTGGGCCTGATGCCATTTTGACACCATTTTTTTCAGGACATGTTTTAGTACTCTTGGAGCTGTAAGAGTGTGATTTGCCAGGGATCTGAGTAGCAGCTGTACATAGGGCTGCATGGTGTCTCAACACTTGTCCTAGGCCAGGATAGTATGGACAGTCAGAGGTGTGCTGTCAGGGATGCCTGTGGCTGAGCTGTAATAACTGCTATCAATGATACTTTGACATCTTCTAATGAGAAATACTGCTGAAAAGCTAGACATTATTGCTAGATTTAGCTCCGTGAAGACACGTGCACTGTCAAACTGTGATGGTGTGATGGTAGTTGTTCTACATTTTGAACACTGGATCCTGTCAGCACACACATCCTCCAAATGCCTCTGTTTACTTCCTTCTACAGTTTTCTGGCATGCTTGTAGGTAGCTGTGTAGCAAAACACACACATTGTTCCCCAAGTACTATAAATTCTCAACATGGATTGGAAAAAAAGAGCTGAAGATTTATTTTGCCACTGTCTTTAACAGCATTTTCCCAGTGAAATTTTCTGAACATAGGCTTCATGTTTTCCCTTCTAGTCATCATTGGAAACACTTCATGTGTCTATTGTATAAAAGTGGGCATTCCACTTTTTGATTTTTTGTGTTTCAGTTAGGATTTTTTTTTTTTTTTTTTTTTTCTCAGCTTTTTGCTGCTTTACAACCCTATCTTTAGTGTTGCAGTTATTGGAAGGATATATTTTCTTATGCACTGAAAGAAAATCTTTAGGACATGATTTTCAAAAACATTTGACATTTACTTAAGGTTGCCTTCTCTGATGTTTATTGCGAAGAAGACTTTTACCACTGATGAACACTAGTAAATATTCCTCCCCCTGGACTAATTTTGAACTGTGCTTGTTCAATACCACTGCAGGTAAGACCTTGCAATTTTTTTTATTTTTTTTTTTTTCCAGATTACTTCACCTGAAACAAAGGAGAGCATTCAGTAATGAAATAATCAAATCCCACATTCTCATTCACTGTGTCTATATGGATCAAGACATTGTGAGAATACTTAAAATCACATGTGCTGGCTACTTGCAATGTGGAACTCCAAGTATGCCTTCAGGAGCAAGATGATGTTATTTCCAGCTCCTGTATCATGCAGTCAAATGTCAGTCACAGCCATACTACAGCACCCAGCCTGCTTGCACGTAGCCAAAAAGAGATGATGCTCACTTGGGAATCACTCTTCTAACACTGATCCACGTTTACCTGTACCAGAAGGTGCCATGTTTACCTAAACTTATTCTAGAAGGACATTCAAGACAATCCCTGTCAGTACACCATCCTGCCACGTCCCAACACCAAAAAGCTACTATACCCAGTGCATATTTCACAAATGTTATGTCCAAGTCAACATACCCAGCATTGTTTTTACTAAGCTTCCACCTATCACAATAGCAGCCTGGTGCCTCTGAAAGGGTACTCCTACATCACTATATAATAGTATAAGGCACTCAATGTACATCCAAGAGTGCCACAGAAACGTGTTTACTGAGACAACTGCAAGTGGAGAGACACTCAGATGGACCAGATACAGCATCCACCTGCAGAAGGTGACATCTTTCTGCAAAGCACTATGCATCTTTACATACCCACCTCTGTTTTAAATGTTCCATGAGAATTCCTGGTCGGATGTCACTGGGCTGGTAGGCGCTTTTGTAGGAGCTCCTGAGACAGATGGAGGCAAATAAGTAATGAACACAAGATGAATATAGAGTACACATCTCTTTTTAACTCTGGCAGAAGCTTCACCACAAATTCATTACCATACTGCTGCACATGCAATGAGCTGGACAATGACTTGACTAAGGCATCCAAGAAAATTGATCAATTGAACCATCTCCAGGGTGGCTAAGGTGCAAACACAGTAAAGAAGAGAAACTTTAGTTTCACAGGTTTCCTAGCCCACCCTTCTTCTGCCCCAGAAACTGTTTTCTCCCTTTATTTCTCAAGGTGTGTGTTAGAAAGTTTTGAAGGATTTGTTTTACAAGCTCCCTATCAAACTCCCAGGCTCTAGGATGCCTGAAGGTTCCTGACAGTTGTTTCATCCATCTCCAAAGGGAGCCCTGTCTCATCCCCATTGCCTTGCACTTTATTTGGCCAATACAGGAAGAAGACTAAATTTGACCTTGTCAGGAGGGGAAGACAGGAGACAATAATTTCAAAGAAATATGCAGGAGAGCTTATGAGGCAGACAGTAGACCTTGCTGTATTTTTTATTCTTTACAGATCTTCATGTGGGACTTAATGATTCCCAGCCAACATTTAGTCTTCAGATACAGGATCAGGACTCAGACAGGAGACGGCAGAAAAAAGTTGAGGTCACTCCTACAGTATCTATAATTTATTTGAATGCAAATATTAATTTTACAACAGAGTTTTCTCTGGATTTTTGGAAGTGAGGCAGACTAACAAGTAACTGAAAGATAAATCCTGATTTCCTACTTGACCAAACCACAATCTGTTGAGAATTGTGAAGTTCTGCTTTCACAGGATCAGGTACAGATGGCACAGAAGAATACAAGCCCGAGTTTTCATTTTAAGAAACACAACTGCAATGGGTTTTATTGCCGTTCTTGGCTCAGTAAGCAGACAGTTTTGATCTGCTTTTTGTTCAGGGGTTAACTGACTGTTGTAGAGTGTGCTGCAGTGCCCCAGAAAATAAATTCCTCTATGCAAAAGGCATTGGTGTTTTTCTAGAACTGAGGCTGTGAGACTGTGAGGGTACTGTCCTTACTGTGGCTGTGGCAGAGGATCCTCATTCATGTGGCCTTTCCTGGGGAAAGGCTAAAGGAGATTTGGGCTGAACTACATTTAAAAGATAATCAGATTTCCTTCATTTGATGATAAGTTTTGCCAAAAGGGGCTAGACTCTTCATTTCTACTTTGCATCTTCCTAAGCCCCATAGAAAAGCTGAGCAGTCTGAGGACTTGATGTAAGTGCAACCGTTTCCTACCCTTCAGCTTTCCATGCAAGCACAGGCCTGCCCTGCTGAGAAGAAAACACAAGTAACTTGAGCTGTTAGCCAAGGATCAGAAATAGCATAAACTGGAGGGCTGGCTGCTGTTACCAGTAAACCTGGCTGGAGCTCATTGGGAAGCTGGGCAGATAGCAAGGCACAGTGATATCTAAGGTGTGACAGCAAGAAACTTAACTTCAGGTAGTGCCACTGTTGGTGTATCACTGCCAGGCTTCATACTGGGCTTAGGGCTTTCAGAACATGTGTACACCTCAGCTGAATCTCCTTCCTGCAGTCTCTACCTGGTGACTTGTGGCTGGTTAACATATACTCAGGCGACGAGATAATAATGCATGCTCAGGACCAGATGGTGAGGCAAGTGTGACCATTAATATGGATGAATAGGTACAGTGCATGGGAGCCTGGTGGAGTGAGTTTCTCTATAGCCTTGGATGGCCTGTGGGATCATGGTATCCCTCTAAGTGCTAGAGAAAGTGTGAGCATGAGCAGGTCCTCCTAGAGCGGTTTTAAGTTCTGGGGGTATAGGTACAGACAAGGTACTGCAGTGTCTCAGGGCAGACTTTCAATACCAGAGAAATGGTAAAATAAAAGGCAATGACCACAGGTTGCAGCTTGCAAGACTCAGTCTGGAAAGAAGGAAAAGCATTCTTGCAAATGCAAGATACAGCTTTGGGCCACATCACCAGGGAAGTCATAGACTCTCCATCCATGGGTGTTTTCTTTCACAGCTAGGAAAAGCCTATGCAACTTGGTTTGTTCAAGTCCTAGAAATCTTGTTCAAAGTTCTGACTAGACAAGCTCCAGAGCTCTCTTATAGCCATTCATAGAATCTCTTATTTTGAAAAGGCCATGCAAAAAGGTACCATGAATCTACTTCACCTGAAATATTATGAAGTGTTAATTTACTGTTAATTTGTGGTTCATCTTCACCAACAGTTAATGGAAAACACACAATATTGAACATCGCCAAAACTTTTAACTCACATGTCTTTCACTCTGAAAGGTCTACCTGGAGTCTGCAACACGTATTTTACTATAAATGTAGTCTAAGTATTGCTCTCATTGCTCCATGTTTCCAGATTCCCCAGAATATTCAGCTTCATATGACCCATCTTTTCTCTCTCCACATATGTAATTTATTGAAGAATCTGAGGCAGCATTCAAAAAAGAGCTGGAAAGCATCATGTCACCTTTCTCTTTGAACAGTTTTGAATTACTTTTCTGTAATCATTACTGCAGATTAATGCCATCAAAGAGCAGTTCTGCAGCAGATAAAATGAACAGCTTCTGATAAATTTATCATTATAGCAAATCACACCAAGTAGGATTTCTTTCCTCAGCTTGCAGAACGTACAAATGATTTCTTTTCCTTTAAATTTTAAAGGTTTCCTTAGCAGGCAAGGGCAACCTGAAAGTCAGGATGAAAGTCCTGATGGCATAGTATTCTGGCCATGCTGGGGGGGGAATGTAATAAAATATATTTGTCCTAAAATTTGGACTCTTGTACTGTATCACTGCGTTCTGAGAGTCATCACAGAATCACAGAATCAACTGGGTTGGAAAAGACCTCAGAGATCATCGAGTCCAACCCTTGGTCCAACTCTAGTCTGTTTACTAGATCATGGCACTAAGTGCCATGTCCAACCTCACTTTAAAAACCTCCAGGGACGGCGAGTCCACCACCTCCCTGGGCAGGCCGTTCCAATGCCTGACCACTCTCTCTGTAAAGAATTTCTTCCTAATATCCAGCCTAAATTTCCCCTGGCAGAGTTTAAGCCCATGCCCCCTTGTCCTATTGCTGACGGCCTGGGAGAAGAGACCAATCCCCACCTGGCTATAACTTCCCTTCAGATAGTTATAGAGAGTGATGAGGTCACCTCTGAGCCTCCTCTTCTCCAGACTAAACAACCCCAGCTCCCTCAGCCTCTCCCTTCTTTAGAGAAAACTTTAGTACATTAATGATTATAAGTTTGGGAGCAAATACCATTAGCAAATTCTGTCAATTTTTGCTTTTGTTTTGCTTTATCCTAAGTCATCATCACTTGCATTAAGTAGCATTTAGCCAGATTCCTGGTTGCACTGTGAAAAAAAACAGAGACACAGTGAGAGTCACCAGGCTTCTCTGCAGAGCAAAATCTGCTGCAGATGCTTCCCTGTCTTTTATCTCTTACCCATTCCTCTAGCCATCAAACATTAACAACTATTGAGTGACTCCTAAGAAGGGCAGGGGGCACTTCTGGAAGAAGTTCAAGTACTCTATTGGTGAGAGCAGTACTAACCTGAATAGCATAGAAGATATGCCAAGACGCACATCCAGTCCTATTTCTCGTTTTATGGAGTAACAGAAAAAATAATATTAATGATAGATAAATGAGAAGGAGTGTTTGTTTAGGCTGAGGCAAATGCATAATGCAATCAATGGGATTGCACTACTAAACACTATGGATCTAGCATGTGGCACTGTAAAGACAAAAGAAAAGTACCATGGGCCTGAAATTGGAATGGAAAAAGAACTACTGAAATAGTTCTTGTGCTTGCTTCTTTACAAACTCAGTTGTATGATATGTCTGTTGGTGACTGGGTGACTGTGGAGAAGTCATCCTCACCCTGGAGGGGCCTCTTGCAGCTCATGCTCCAGCTGTCCCATCAGAAAAACACAGCAGCTCCCCTTGCCTACCATCTCGCTGTGTTACACCTTTCTTCATGACTGCTTTCTTTTTTCCTGATAGGATAGACAGGCCCATAGCACGCTGAAAGGTCATTAATCTATATGTCTGCCAAGCGATAAAATTATTATTACAACTTATGTCATATGCTATGTTGCTGTATAGTAACATTAAAGAGGCAATAATTAAGCAGTATTTAACACCTTATTATATCATCGTAGTTTTACATTTTCATTCCAAGATTCCTTTTCCCGTTAAGTTTAACTCAGAATAGTTCTCTTTAGGTCTGACATTGGTTTAGTTCTATCTGTCTATGACATAATCGAACTGGATAATTCTGTCAAAAATCTCTTAGCCATTTTTTGATCTATGCTCAAACATGGTTAATCAAAGCATGCTTCACTGGTCTTAGAGAAATAACCAAAAAACTGCAGATTTTGTGATTAGAACATTCAAATTCCTTTCATAGTTGGAAGGTATATTATCTTCAAAGAGTGTATGTTATTTTTATGTGTTAGAAGACAGTTGAGTTGCAAGGAGCTGAGGGAGGAAAATATTTCATGTGCATTCTGGTTGCTGCACTACATGTATCTTCAGGAGAGGTACTGGGAAGCAATGGGACTGAAGAAAGTATCTTGGTGTTGAAAGATTCTGCTCTCTAAATCCTGGGTTTAGCTCCGACTCAGTACACAGCCAAGAACAAATTATTTTACCCTTTGATCTTCATTTCCTCTCTGTAAAACAAGGATAATAGTATATCCAACCCTTGCCTGACTCTTTCGCTGGAATCCTGGGGATGTTAATGAAAAAAAAATATAGGAAGATGCTGTACTGTGAACAACTAAGGCATTGTAACAATGACATGAGATTATCTCTGAAAAGAAGCACACCAGTTTCTACAACAGACAACACCTTCCTAAAGATCACATTTTTTTATTAGCTCTGTTTCTACAGATGGACACTTTGAAAACATGAGGGTAAAGAGGTGAAAGCATGAGAGTGAAAGCAGACAGGAACTTTTCAGCTCCAGGAGTGATGCCATCTTGTCCTTCATCCTCAAACTAGAGTTTCAGATGATCACACAAAAATTTGAAATTATGCTCTCCACCTTTGTTGTATTTCTCCATTGCCCAGCAATGTAAGACAAAGAAATCTGGCAGAATAAAAAAGGGGTTTGCAATTACTGTGTTTGATTCAATTAATTTTAAGTTTATTTTTGTTTAACTAATCTCTTGGCATGTTCATATCCTAAATGTACTTATCTCACAAGCAATGGCCCAACTTCATCCAAAATTACCCATTACTAGTCAGAGTTGTACAAGTTCCTAGGCAAAGAATGCTAAATTCATATTCTGCAAGTGTCTGGGCTCATAGCTTCAGCATGTTTTTCAAATATGAGAAATGAAACAATACAAGATGCCTCTTTGTACCTAGCCAACCCTACCAATGCACATATTTAGCTCAGTAGCAACAACAAGTCTCAGTATTGCTGGTTTCTGCTTTGCTGTCATGTGTCTCTGTTTTGTCTCCTTCCTCTTAGTCCTTGACATTGACACTTGTCCTGGTTTTGTCAAAAAACAAGTTTCTCTTTTGGTGAATTTGCCTGTAAGCTAAAGTCTTCATATTAGCTGCATTTTCCTGGAGATCCAGATACATGTTTTGGTAAACATAACAATGGAATGAGAAATTATTGATAAGCATGGATGGACATCTCGAGAGAGGGACAATGAGAAACAAGTGACCAAGAAATTGACCAACTGTGTATAACATTCCATTCACGTGAATACTTCATATAAAAGTGAGAGATCACAAGGATCTCATCCCTTTTGCCTTCTTTTTTCCTTATTTTTCATCCCTTCTGTTTATGGCCGACATTAGGAGAGGATCTTGCTAGTTGTCCCTGCGAACCAAGGCCTAGTGACAGACTGAATCCAGCTCCTATTGGCTCCAGGACTTCAGGTGCCAGCTCTGCAGTTGCTGAGACTTTCAAGATTGGTTTTGTATATTTTGTGTTATTTTCTCTATTCTTATTAGTAGCATTAGTAAAACATCTTTAATTTTTCCAGCTCTCTTCTCTCTGTCCTTCTTTCCCTCCCGATCGCCTGTCCTGAGTGGGAAGGGGGGAGAGGGAGGGGCAAAAGGGGGAAGCAGAGGAAAAGGAGGTTAACAATACATCTGCCAGGGTTTTATTGTCACCCTGCAATCTAAACCCTTGACAACACTGAAACCTAAACAGGTCTCAGGCAAACTGTTACTCAAGTAGTCTGGGAAGTCCTGGGAAGGGTGTTTGACAGAAGAAGAGTTTACAGTGTTGGAGACTAGAGAATCAGGAAAGAAATCCCTGTCCAGATGGTGAGATGAACTATTTTTCAAGATATTTTTCTTGCTCTTGTGCACTTTTCTATCCCAGTATAGTGTCTCACACGAAATTAGGGCCAGACCACACTCTATGACATGACCTGATCTGCCATGGTATCTTTCATTCACTCCTGTCTTCTTCTATTAATGCCTTTTGACTCTTATCTTCCTTTAAAAGTAATTTAATGCAAGAAAAACTGAAAATGAACCATGTTTTCCCAGTAAGGGGAGTATGAAGCAGCCCTACAGGGATGAGTATAAACCTGCTTTTGGAACAGGTCATTGCATAAATAGATCTTCCTCAGAAAAGTGTACCAGCATTTTTTTCAGTCTAGAAAGCCACAACTACAGATGAGCCTGGGTCAAATTTTTTGGTTCTATCAGGCTTTTTCTCAACATCTCAGGAAAAACACAGGAATGAAACATTATCCCCTTCATGATTACACAGTGGGCTAAACGTGACATATCATAGTCCAATGGCAAATAAATGCAGATAACAGAGGAAAAAGATCCAGGGGAACACTATGTATGTTTCTTCTTATGAGAGACAATGGTCTGATGTAGGTAAAGTATTGAGAATGGGTTTCTGCATTCCTAATAACTCTTATGCAGAGGTTTTTGTGGTAATGGAGTAAAATGTTCCGGGGTGGTCTTTATCATACAGGTATCATAAGGAAGTCAGTGATTCACAGAGCACTGGAAGTTTCCCTGTAGAGAGCTGTTTGATCATCTGCTTCTAAATGTCAGGACAGGACAGCTATCATATTTTATAAGTACTCTTGGAATACATATATGTATTAGTCATTGCCAGAAGCTGCTCTTTCAAGTGTTGGAGCTACTAGTTTTTGGACTGATTAGTGGGGAGTCTTTCTTATACTATTTTTTAGCTACTGCCTTAATGATGGCCTTCATTCAGAAAAGCATTATGCGAGAGTGTACTTTTTGCAGGTTCAATATGAATTATAAAGAAATAATGCAGTTGTTCTTTCTTACATCCACCCACAGGTTACTGACAAGCTATCTCAAAATCAAGCTGAATCTCAGATGAGTTTTGCTGTTGTTTGTCATATGTGTGGGTACAAAGTATTTACCTCATCTCTCATTTCTAGAGGTGTTTTTCTTCTATCCACATTTGTTTCTGGCAGAAGTTAGAAATGTTTCCATTTTCTGTTCATAGGGAAGACTGTCAAAGGAAAGCTTGGTCATTTTCCCACTGAATAGCTTTGCACGGAGGGAAGAGGAAGGCAGAAGGAGACACAGAGAAATGCTTGTTGACCTGAAGCAGTGAAATTTGCCCTCTGGTTACATGCTTCTAAACTATTTCAGACTGCTTGTCTGTTCAGATGTGGATGGCTGTGGGCCACTGAGTAGTTCAGAGGGCAGTGGTACAATGGAGGCAGGAGGGGAAGAGGATCTGCCAGATTCCCCTTTGCTTCTGGAAGTCATCAACTTGTGCAGTGTTTTGTTACCTTACTCTGGGATCTAGCCAGTTTCACAGAGCTCATGATACCGTTGGTGTACATATTGGTTTTCTCCTGTTCCTTCAATTTTTGTTCTCGTGTGGTTTTTTGGTTTTTTGTTGTTGTTGTTTTTTTTTTTTTTTTTTTTTCTGTCCAGATTAGCCTTTAAGCTTAAGCTTGTTTGAATATGGGACTAAATACTAGCAAAAACTGAGCTCTGTTCCCAGCCAACTCCTTTTCTTTAGCCTTACAACAAGCAAATGAATTCTCACCATTAACACCTCCATCCAGCACGGTGCCATGGAGACCAGTGGTTCCCTGGGACCACAGTGATGGACACCTGGCTTGTCAGACTCAGACAGAAGTAGGTCAGCTTGGGGGTGCTGGGCATCAGGCACCTCCCTGGGGACCACAGTGGGTCATGGGCCTGTGGGTGGAACCCAGCTCAGCAGGGCCCATGACCACAGAAGGTAGAGCTATGGGGAGCTGGAGACCAGCCATGTTGCAGCATCGCTGGGGCAGGGGCTGATGGCTCTACAGGGGGTTGAGATGGGGTCCTGGGCTGTGAACAGGTTAGAAATGCCACCAGGAGTCCTGGGGATCAGTCTGGTAAAGCTACAAGCTGTGCCTGGCCAGGGAGGAGGGGGAAACGTTGTTTGGGGTCACTGCCGAGATCCTGACACTGAGCGAAGGTGAAGCACTGCTCCTCATCCCCATCCCCATGCACACCCAACGCAGTGGCAGATCCTGCTCCGAGGACCGGGGAAAGGTGTCAGGGGCCTTTGCCTGCCTTCCTGAATGGAAACCTGCTCTTCATTCACACCTTCAGTCACGTGAATGATGGAGCACTGTTTGCTCGGTGAGAATAAATATTTTGCCAGTAGATCACAAAGTCACTTCTCCGCTGTTTACAGCTTCTTTTCACAGGGACAGTGTAGTTACAGGAAAGCTTACTGTGGAGAAACAGGCTGTGCATACTGACATGAATAACATTGTTAGGTGCACTTATGGTTAAGCTAGAAAACAATCACCTTATTATTAACACAAAATAGTCATTGTGCTGGTTAACATGCTTATATGGAAATTCTGAACACAAATAAGGATTTGCCTCCAGTTATTATGATTCAGCCCTCCAAACTGGAAGCAGAAATAATGCCATGCCATTTAGGTAGCTAATTATCAATCTTCAATTTTGAATAACAAATAGCCACTGTGAATTCTTTAAGAACAAATCACAGCATAAAATTTGTCTTCACAGTGTATTTGTAAAAAAATAAGAAATAATGAATATAAACCAAACTCATTATGAAAAATGAAACTAACTGAAAAAATATGCTTAATTCATGTCATAAGTTTTTTGACAATGAAAAATTTGAACTCCAACTCACACTGGTCTGTAGTGGACTTTCTATGGGCCTGTATCACTGAAGGGACTATGACTTCATTCGTCATAAAGTTAATCACAGGTGAAAGCTTTGGGAGGCTTGGTAAGAACTAGTATACTTGAGCATCACATCACAATAATAATAATAAATAAGACACAAAACAGTAGTTATTATGGTGAGATGAGTTCTGGTGACCTGGAGGAAAGGAAGAAAAAAAGAAATAATTCAAGGACACACCTTGATCTGTTTCCCTCTTTTTTTTTTTTTTTTTTTTTCCCCTTCCTCAGTGCACTATGAAGTTTTCCATACCATAGCAAGGTACTGAGAAGCTGTATTGCTGGTTTGTTCATGGTTGGGGATGCTCAGAATGGGATTCAGTCAGCCCAAAGGGATTGTGGGGCCATAATGGCTGTTGAGCAATAACAGTAAATCCATAGTAAATCCATCAGGGAGCCACTGCCAGCACTGGGACACAGAATAATGCCAGACTGCCTCAGGCTGTTCTGCCTCGACTCTGACAGTGGCCAGTATCAGATGTCCTGGTGCAAGATGTCCACGATGAAAGGACAGCCTACCTATGGGAAAACTAACTCAGAATCCATAATGACTCAGAATCCATAGTGACTAACACCATGAGCCTGGCAGTTTCTAATCCTCTAGTTTAGCTTAACTTTTATGACTGTTGATGTTCTTGTATGCCTGAACCTTTTTCAGTTCTGCAAAGGTCTGGGAATTAAGGCATGGGGAGGTTTCCTGCCTGAATCTGAACTTCACCTCAAGTCACTGCTTTGAGAAGTTATCAAGCAACTTCCTGTTCTTATGACAAAGTTTTTCACTTTCTTTTTTGTTTTAGTAAGATTACATATCCTGAGTATGTTCTTTATTATTTGAGTTTTCTTTACAATCTTAGTTGCTGCTAATGTTATCTACAAATAACGCAGGTTACACTATTGGGGAGGAAAAATGCAGAAATAGGGTGATCATATAAATGTTTTCTCCTTTAAAATTATCCTCATCTGGGTGATGTCTTTAAATTGGTTAGCTGAGCTACTCAAAAGATGCTTGTGTGGATATGTGTGAAAGATAACGAGTTTATTTGACATCATGATCTTCTGTAAAATACTGGAAAGGAGACATGCAACTGACCTTGTCTCTTACTGATTAACTGCAAACATATTATTTTTATTAGCTTGTTAGAACACTGGGACTCAACTAATAGTTTTCTAATTAAAGAGAGCAAGTGTAGTATATTAATATCCCACTCGTCTACAACAAATTAATGGCCTGGAGACTGTGAAAGCTTTATGATAGGTCTGGGCTGTACAGTGCAATTTAAAGCTCCCTTCACTTCGATCTTTGGTGTGGGCGCCTTGGCTTTCAGAGTGACTGAGGAGCTTGAAGTACCCAGAACATATAAACCCCTAAGTGAGGAGAATTTATTGTAGTTAAGGAACATATGGCTGTGCTGAAATGTGTGATCCTGAAAAAAACAGGAGAAAAGGGGTATTAAAGGCAATTTTCCTTGTGAAACATGTGCAAGTTCATATAGTCCTGCAATCACTGAAATGAGGTGTTCCAGCATCTCTATGAAAATTGACTTTTCAAGACCACAGTAAGTCATGGATGAGGTTCTTCATGTCCTGCTGCGAGGTCATTATATCACTGAGTTTCAAGTTTTTTGTTTGTTTGTTTTGTTTTTTAAATACGTGCCCCTCAAATGAGAAATTAAATGTTTAGGAATGAGAATATGGTCATTTGAAGGCAAAGGCAGAGACATAAAAGTTAAATGTTAGGAAAATAGAACAGTTTCACACAGTTTTTAATACTCCCTTGCCTTCCACTATCCTTTTCCCATAATACTGTTAATACTCAAACAATTTTCCTTCAGCAAAGCAGCAGCAGACTGGCTATCACCATGCACCACTAGGCTGCCTGGATCACCTGAATCCAGGTCCTTTGTATGAACAGGAGAGGTTAACTGAGGACAATATTATCCTAGTAGCCAAAGTCATGGCATTAATTGGTAAAATAATTACTCAGTGTTGTGCAAGACAGAATAGTAAGGTCGTAAGTTTTGAGCCAGCTCCACCAGTCATGATTTCTTTACATTTGTTTCAAGTCAGTTTAAATTGGGGGTGATTTGTGTCCCCAGTGAAACATGTAATTGCACCTTGTTTTAACTTAGTAAGTCTAGGGGAAACTACAATGAAAAATCTACACTGCTAAATCAAAGGGATGAAGCCATCTGTGTTGTCTGAATGTGACACCACAAAGAGAATATAAATCTGCTATGACCATAAATTCCTCTGTTGTGCTTCCTTATTTTTACATTTTTCTCGTTTGAAAATTTTTGGTTACTCCATGCTTTTGTGGATGGTAAGACAGGTCCAGATGCACATAGAAGATTTTAGAAATGAGAAATAGATTCTCTGCCTTGAAACCTAGCTATATGTGTTCTGGATTCCTCCTACCCTTCTTCTGTTACTTATTGTGTGTCTTACTGGTTTATAAAAAGCAGAAATAAAACAAAGCTACCATAGAGAGGTCTCATGTCTGCATGGGGTGAGGGTACTTTCATATACTGTCATCCTTGTTTTTCATTCTAGAAGTGTGTGCTCTAGAGCAGGGGTGTCAAACACATTTTCGTGGAGGGCCACATCAGCCTCAGAGTTGCCTTCAAAGGGCCAAATGAAGTTTTAGGACTGTATAAATGTAACTACTCCTACATCCTGGTCAAAATTAGTTTGACACACCTGCTCTAAGAGATGGAGGAAATGTATCACTGGAGATAAAACTATTCTATAGTTGTAAATCAACATCCTTTCTTGTTAACAAAGAGGTGGTGGAAACTGACCTTTTCCTATTGTTTTCCATGAGAAGTTGTTTTATTATTCTTTTAATGAAATATTACAGCTACTATTCGTGTTGAGAAGAATCTGTCTTTTTGGTGTCTTTACTGAAAGACAGCTGTTGCTACCTGTTTTGCTGCATACTCTTCAGTAATTTACCCCCTATGTCCCTATAATGAGATTCATGACCCTTCCCACCTGTTTTATGATGTTATTCCTCCTACTGCCTGTTACTTCTTAAAAAATACTGTCTTTTCTCTTGCAAAAGTTGAGGCTGCAAGCTTCTTATGCACATGCCTGAGCACATAGATGCACTCACCCCACCTGCAATGTAGGGATATCAAGATAAAACTGAAAAAATATGAAATTGTTGAAATACATGATGACTAGACTCGTGAAGACTATAGCAATGGAACATGGGTTGTCACTGAGTGAGAGGGCAGGCAGGGTGCACAGAAAGTCCTAAGTCAATGCTAGTGCTATGATTGCTGTGTGAGGTCAGAGAAAGCTGGGTTGTTCTGAGCCTGTTTCCCCATCTGTAACATGGGGCTGAGTCTGGCAAGTAAAAATGAGATAAACATTTTTGGCTATGCTTTGACAAACAACAGTAAAAGTTATTTATATATATTGTAGAAATATTTTTTTTTTAAGGCATCTTTTTACATATCAATAGTACAAACATAGAATAGAAAATACAAGACCTTGTTTTGCACCATGATACAGAAACTATAATGTATATATCAATTTATTATAATTTCAGGTAGCTCCAAAATGGGATTTTGTTTTTTGAAGTAATTTGCATGGATTACAATTTGTTGTGTATTAACTCATCATCTGTTTACACAGAGTTAAATGTTATATTTTACAGTTCAGCTGGCCACACAATTTAAACAGAAATAAAGTAAAACCAGTCACATAAGTCTTCTTTTTTCTGGGACTCAAAATGCTTTACATATATTTTGATACTCTCCAATGGTTGTCTTTGGCATTCATTTATATTAACACTCTTCTGTATGGGAATCCCATATTGCAAACAGTATTTCAAAAAGGTTATTCCAACAATGATTCTGGAGAACAAATCAATTAAATATTTTCAAGATTTTTTTCTTTAAAGTTAAAATTAGATACGTTAACTGTATCTCTTAGAGTTAAGGGAACATGCTGTGCTATCAGAATACTAGATGGAAAGTCAAATTTTAAAAAAGAAATTTCAGTATGTCCTTGGTCATCCTTTGACTAACTTTTATCACATTTATTTATTTGCATGTAGATAAAATATACGTATATGCACACAGAGGATCTATAGTGACAGAGGCAAACACAAAAGGATTTAAAAATTACATGTTCTGAGTATTTTTGTTGCTCTTGCCTGATGAGTTATTCAGGTATGATTTCTAAATTGTCAATCCTATGGTGCTCATTCTCTATCACTTCTGCTTCCTAGGATGAAGATAGTATGAGATGACCTATGCACACAGAGGATCTATAGTGACAGAGGCAAACACAAAAGGATTTAAAAATTACATGTTCTGAGTATTTTTGTTGCTCTTGCCTGATGAGTTATTCAGGTATGATTTCTAAATTGTCAATCCTATGGTGCTCATTCTCTATCACTTCTGCTTCCTAGGATGAAGATAGTATGAGATGACCTAGATATGCACACTGTTTGGATATAGAACATATTATCCAGTTCTTAGTTACTTCTATACTTGCTGCTTCTTTGTTTGCTACTTCCTTACCTGCTGCTAAACACTACTCACCTGATCTTCTTTTCATTTTTGTTATGGAAGGGATATTTATCTGCCTCTCAGCAGAAAATTTGAAATGATGCATAAAATCAATTGGATTTTGAATACTGCACTAATATTATCTGTATTTCCAATGTGCAAAGACATTTAGCAGACTAATGACTTCTCTACAAAGCTATATAAGATCTCTGAGCATTTGTACAAAATAAATGCAGAGTTGTGACACTTATTTATCTAGAAGTTGTGTATTCAAAGGCACTTTTTGAAACATTTGAATTCATAATCCAGTCTTGAAATAAAGAATAAAACCACATGAGACTGACTCATTGAATCACTGCAAAATATCACATGGTATCTCTGTGGGGATCATCTGAGAGAGAAACAGAAAGGTATAAAAAAATCTTATTTTGGAAAGTGGTTAAATTTGAGGCCATGACAGAGTCACTCAACTCCATTTAAAACCACAGGTAAGCTCAGAAACTTCAAGTACTCTGCTCAGCTTTAAAAAATAGTGCAATCTGAATAAGATTCATAAAACTAGATGATTTGGTTTCAGGTGAGCTTGTCTATGACTGTACATTCTGGAATAGATAGCTGTTTAATACACAGTCAGTATTCAAATCCTATCAAGGGAACAGTCCTCTGATAGCACTTGAGGGCTGGGCTTTGTGTTTCTATAAGGATGTTATCCAAAGATTAATACATACGGAGACAGCATATCATCCTATGTAAATTAAATTGGTTCAGTGTATAAAATATGGAATACTTCGGTTTGGCAGCCAAGCATTGCTTAGCTACTTGACAAATGTATGTCCACAGTAGCCTTAAAAATATCGTATGACTTGCCTTGAAACAAGGCATGGTAGTTAAATTTCTAAGTGTGTCCTTAAAAAAATAGGTATGTGTGAATGAAATCATCCTTCACATTTGGAAAATTTCAATGAGAAAGGTCTCCTTCATGTAGCCATCTGGGTCCACAAAAGTTCTTATCAGTTGCAGCAGGCTCTTGAAAGCAGAGTAAATCAAGTGAAGTTCTCTTAGGGAATGAATCCACAAATAAAGGACTGTAATTTCTAGGGTTCCTGAAGAGAATGGTGATAATCTTCCTTCCCAGACAGGGAAATTTCCCTCCCAGGACAGAAACTGCCATGTTCTCCTGCGGTGGTGGTATAACAAAGAGCTACAAGGCCACCATAGGGAAGTACCACTATGTGCTTGCTCTGCTCTTTTACTCTTCCCTGGGCCACCACTGATGGTGTCTGTTGGAGATGAACTGGTGGGCCGAAGGCACCTTTGGTCTCACCAAATTTTCAGTGCTCCTAAAATAAATCCACAGTCTTGGCAGGAGCACTTGGAGGCTCAAACTGTTCTTGCTACAGAGCTCCGACGCAGGAAGCAGCTGGGTTATATACACAGCGCTGAGGCATAAGTCGTAAACATCGGACTGTCATTAGTCCGTATCTGAGGGGCCATTGGGACTGCAGGCCTGACAACATTGCCTGATTGGCCCTGTTTGTTATGTTCATTGTCATGCAGAGCTATTGTCGGTACAAGATAAATTCTCCTCGCAACAGTGCCCATCATGATAGATTTCGTGCCAGACTCCAGTGCTTTCTGTCTCTGTGCCTTAAAACACTCAGAGTGACTCTTCATTCATCTTTATGGTAAACGATGAATCCAGTGATTTTATGTTGAAACTTTGCTGCCTGTCTGTTTAAACTTTCAGAAATCGTCCATGAGTATTTGAAATGTGTCAAAAGCAAGGCAAACTCAGACTGTTAAACAGTCACATCCTTGTACCAGCCCGATATATTCCTAAAATAAGGCTTTGCAGCTGGATCTGGTGAATCTTGGGCTGTACCATTAGCCTAGTCTGGAGGGACAAACAGACTGCTCTAAAGATTATGCAGACATCCTCTAACTGGCTTTTTTTTCACCTCTTACTAGTGACAATAAGCCACAATATTACAAGGATGACAGAAATTCAATGAAACAAAGTATTTTCTGGATGTAGTTTCAATCTTCTGATTGTAACTAGAAAAAAATGGCTGAATAACTTCAGGATGGGAGAAAATAGCAGTATGCTCCTGAAGGAGGAGCTCTTCTTCAGCAGTCCTAGGGAACAAACAACACCCTATTGTCTGCTTTTCCTTGCCCAATAGTTACAGCATAATACATACAATTTAATACTTCCCTGAATATAAGTCTAGTACAAAACAAGTAAACACATGTTTCATTGGTTTTGGATTAACTATGTTCCCTTGCTGTGTACATACTTGTACCTAACAGCACACATCTAAACTTCTTGTTAAGAAATGTGTGGTGACTGTGCAAGATCCAGACTGTGATGTGTTAAATGAAATTTAAAGTGTCATAGCCAACAGCTACCAAATATCACAGTACTAATCCCTAAGAGCCTGTGACTAGATAGAAAAGAATTTAATGAAAAAAAATGCTGTGAGGTACTTGTTTTTATTACACTATGTTAGTTATGAGCTAAAAAAAAAAAAATCCTTTTAATTATTTTTTTTAAATGTTCAGTATTTATGACAGATTAATTTGGTGGGAATTTGTTTGCTTGGTTTTGTTTGTTTGTTTGTTTGTTTTTCACTATAACAATCACTGGAAAAATTGGTGGCATTTAAAAAATATTAACATTTATCTGTATGTAATGGTTTATTTGGAAGCCATAACTATACAGAGAAAAAAAGAAGATAAAAATATTTACTTATAAATTTCAATCTCTCTGGATTTTTTCTTCTTTTATTATTTTTTTTTAAACTTGATAAGTGTATTAATATGTCAAAGTCTCAGCTAGTTCTTCACTTATGCCCGGGTAGCTGAAGCTCTGTGTGCATTATTTTGTTTACTGCATTGTGAACACTGTTTTCATCTCTCCTACTTTATTAGACCGAATTAACATAATATATATGAACATCTGCTATCAACCCAATATAAAGTTTGGATCTAGATTCTGACATGAACTTCTCCCAAGGATGTAACTTCTTCTAATAAAAACTGAACAGATTATAAGCAAGAATAAATCAACATGGCTCTCTTGTTATACCCCTAATGAATCTTGCCTAGGGGTTCAGGAAAATCAGACCAATTTTCTGGTTTTCTCATTTTATATCTTGCTGACAAATTCTGCCCCAGAGTGTCTGCATCTCATTGTCCATTTTTCTTCACTTTAAGGCATCCCTTGTGCCATATGTGTTGCGTGATTTAATGAATGAATTTATGGATGAAATACAAAGAATGCAAATCATATTTTCAAATGACACAAAGCAAGGAGAGATTGCAAATTCATGGGAGAATGAGAATAAAATACAGTTTAATCATCATACATTGGAGAAATGGTCTGAAATCAATTAAACTGGATTAATTAAGGACACTGGCAAAGTAACTCACATAGGAAATAACAATCAGAACAAAAATAATGAGATTAAATACAACATGGAAACTTTTAGGTTCGAAAATAAGGAGAAAAATGTGGGCTAAATCCTGAACACCGTGTAATGGTTTCTTTGGATTTCATCCAGTTACTACAAGAAAAAATCAAGCAGTGGAGATTTCTAAGGGAAGTTGTAGACTCCCCAGCATTGTCTAATACTATTTAAAATATGAAAGCACTTTTAGTTTTTAATCAGAATTTACTCTGTTGAGATCCCTGAGTACTTGCATAATGAAGAACATCAGAAAAAAATGAAAATATGTTTAGAGTCCTTTCCATTCTTTCTCTCTTTTGAATCCTTTCAATAAACCCTTTTACATTTGAAGACACATAATTAAATAGAAGCTAACCCAAAATGTCTGCCTTTCCTCCCAAAAGACACTTTATAACTGGGAAACACAAAGCCTAATTCTGTACTGTGTCAGCATATTACAAGTAGCATTCTTCTTTCATCATTCACAGCCGCACAGGGCTCCCTGTCAGTCCCGTATTATAGTCCTTTCTCACTGGTATTATATCTATGAATTAATTGCATTGGAGGTCCCAATTAAGCTTTCTTGTACCACAAATACTAACTGGAGTGGTATAAATAGAGAATGCTTTATGCACATTAAAAAATCGTCATTAGAGCACTGAAATGTGTTGTGGGAGCAGATTTGCCTCAGGGAAGAGGCAGAGGGAAGGGTAATAGGGGATTTAGACTTTCCATTACCACTGCCATGTGTACCCCACATACCACAGGTCACACAGTGGAGTAAGAGTTGTGCAAATGCTTCATCTCCCTCTCTTTTTTCCTCTCATCATTTCAGGTTATGATTGATTCCAGCCCTCCATTTCTTCTAGGGTTTTGAACATTATAAAAGATATAGAGGGCAGGAAGTGGGGCAAACCCAGCCATCAATTGTCTGAAAATAAGCCATTCTCTCAGAGAATCCACTTGGAAAACTGAACAAGAAATTCTAATAATAAAATATTTAATTTAAAGTTCTAAAAAATTCATTAAGGTGGGTGCTTCCTTTAATTATTTATTAGATCACCTCAAATATACTGCCAGGTTCCTTTGGCAGAAGGCCCATTGCCAAATCTAGCTGGAGAAGGCTGGAAAGTATAATATAGTGCTATTATATAGCACTAATTACTTTTTTTTGGAAGTTATTGTACAGTACATTTGCATTCACTTGTTATGTGAGAGCACAACACCTACTGCTGTAAGACCAAGATGACTAGTCATGGCATTTGGACATATTGCAGCAAAACGCTCCTTAGATGTTTTGTCATAACTTTTTAAGGAGACCTTACTTTGTCTATTTGATGTATGGGTGAGCCTTTCAGAAAAGGTTTTCCACAAAGGGGCACCAAGCAATGCCAAACATGCTGGAGAACAGGCCAGGTATCTCTGAAGTCCAGCTCCATTTCAGATTTAAATTTTCTTTCTCAAGGTCAGGAAGAAGTGCCTTTGAGGATCCAGGATTCAGAGCACTAAACCTTCTCCTAAAGCTAAGCCCTATGTCTTTAAAATATTGAGTAAGAACAGCTGGGAACATCCAGTTCGCACTGCTGTCAGGTGCTGGTGGGTACACTTAGCCTGAAAGGTACTATATAAAACTAATCTGCATTTGGTTTATGTCCTTTTTTCTTTTTTTTTTTCTCAGTCTCTCCCTCAGGGTGTGTAACATGCACAGGAAAAGACATGATTTCTGAAGATCAGTGGTTCAAAACTGAAGTTTCTATGATTTTCACACAAGGATTCTTCAGGGGAGACCCTCATGTTAGTGACGTTAACTGAAACTAACGAGGGCTTAGAATTTAGAAGGTACTGCTGCAAACATAACCAAGAAGTGTGGATAAATAATGATATTATGCCACTGAAGGTAGAATTCCTCCATTTGCCTTGGCAAGTAAAGTAGAGGCAGAGCAGAGGCACTGATTCACTGAGTTATGGCTACAGGTGCTACAGTCTTGGGCAATGAAACATTTGGCTCTGAGATGACATTGTTTACAAACAGAAGGTCCTACTGGCAGAAACTATGGCACTTGCTGTGTTTGGTAGGATTCCTCTCCAAGCTAATCTTCAGTCAGTTTTTATGCCTTGTAGAAACTGGCCTATCACCTTGTTAGTGAGTGTTATTGCTCCCTTACCAGATGGGAGTGAATGTAAGCATGCTTCTGAACTAGCCTATGGATCTATTTTTAATTATAATTGCAGGTTGCTTTCTGTGCAGGGCATCCAGACACAAGGTTAAGGGGAGAATACAGAATTATGACCCTAGCAATAGAGCTAGATTAACCTGGAAAAATAAACCAGATTTCTAGAGCTGAGGAAAGAAATGGATGAGACTTCTTCAAAAGGGAATTACATTCAACAGCAATGAACTGGGTTTCCTTTCTTCTCCAGGACAAAACCATCAAAATTTTTCTCACAACCTACAAAAGTTCAGCTGAATGACTAAGGCGAGTGCAGAAACAGGATGCACCAATTAGTATAATTGGCCATGCACTATCAATCACCATTTCTCCCTAAGCAGGGAAACTGGGTTTCATGAGGGTATTTCTGCATTAAGGTGCTACTCAGGGTGATGCTGACCCTTCGTTGTGTTCTGAAGCAAAAGAAACCTAAGGAAAAAGGAGTGAAGAAAATATCGTTAAAGTGAAGAGATGTAAGGTACTGCTACTACTGAAATGAATGACTCTATTTACTTTGATTTTGTTCGAGTATGGATTTGCATTACATGTCCTGGTGTTTTGTTTGTTTTTTTTTTTTCTTGTTTGTTTGTTTTTGTTGTTGTTTTTTTGTTTGGTTGGTTAGTTGGTTGTTGTTTTTAGATGTTACTTATTATACTTATCTGTCTTGTCTCATTCTCTTTTCAAGTCTTCCACATGCTTTTTTGTTGGAAATGCACACTTCCCCAACGTTTTTAAACATGTGTAGTACTAAGCTGAACCAAATTACATTCAGCCTGGAGGCTGAAAGGATAGATGGGAGGAAGGTTAGTCATTTCCTTGGAAATGAGGTAGAAGATGAAGACAGGCAAAAAAATAAGTAAAATAAAAAGTAAATTATATTTGGGCAAAGTTATATGACTTTTAGTTGGCTTGTGGGAGGATTTATGCATTGACCAATCAGAGTTTGAAAGTCAGGCTTTAAAGCCAGCTTCAGAAGTTACTACATTTTTCCCCCTTTGGAAATATCTCCCGGTAAAGAAAATATCTTTCATCTTCTCTTTTATATTTCCTTAAGGAAAGTTTGATTTGTTTAGAGAGAAAAACTACAGCTGTAGAACTAAATTTTAATTCTCAGCAGACTACTGAGCAAGGCTCCATATGAAATCTGCCCTGAGAAGGACAAGCCTGTGATTCAGAATCCTTCTTGGCTCCTTTCCCCTCCTGAGAGTGACAGTAATTCACTGCTGACCGGTGCCCAAAGTCAGCCGGGGCATCCCCCTTGGCACTAGCCACCCCCGGTGCCGGGGGGACAGCTTTGCACCCCCATTCACCAGGCAGCCCCACCGATCCATGCCTGCCCCCAGCTCAGGGCACTGGCAGCACGGGAGCATGTTCAGTGCTTGGCAGAGGTTCTCCCTCTGCCCTCCTCTTTGCTTTCAGTCTCGCTTTCCAAGTCACAAGCTGGACTTCGCTAAGAGAGGCAGAGAGAAAAGAGAAAAAGAAAAGTTTTAAAGGGAAAGCAAAGGTGAGCAAAGTAAGGCAAAGTACAGATTTAGCAAACGAGTGTAATAAAAAGTACAGCTTCCACTAAACACCAGAAGGAAAGTAAAAGCACCTTCAAGTATGCTGCAGTTAGAAGACATAAAAGCAATTTAGTGGAACAAATCAAACCCCAGCAACTACTTACGCACCTGCAAAGGCAGTAACAGAATCAGCAGCACCTGAAGGATTGCTTTTATTGTTTGAGAAATCGTGTCTCTTGTTAAGAGATGTGCAGACAGCAGGAATATATTACAGGGAAATAGTTAGCACAGTCAACAGAGAACAGCAAATATTCAGTTTCCTACAAAAATTTTCATAATCTGTTTAAGCCAAGCAAGTATTAAAAATACCTCTGTGGAAACATATTTCATGACAGTTATTAGCAAAGTAACTGGACTCTTCAGCATGTGATGGCTTTATGGACATAACAACTGAATTTGAAAGTATGTTCATAGAACTATGCAATTACTGAAAGTGGTAAACACATTTTTGAAGGCATCGTCTTTATTGTCTACTGAAAGCATGAATGCAATGCAAAGTAAAACACTGAAATAAAGAGGAACAACAGACAGGGCTAATAATTATGCTGTTGCAGTCTTCAATACATAATTAAAATGAAGCAGCTTCTGCAGAATTGAGTTAAGGTTTTTTATCCCATAAACCTTTTCCATTAAAGTTCCATTGATGTAACACTTTTAATGTCAGGTCACAGACCAAAGGTGAGTGTTTCTGCAAAAATCTGGCTATTTTTGTTTTGTTGAAAGTATTGTGTCCCTGGTTTGCTTTCCTGGAACTTGAACACAGCTTTTTTTTAACACTTCAAAGTTGCTGTGCAGTTAATCTTCAATGAGGATGAGTACATGTGACACATTTGGAAAGATCCACACTAGAAATGAGAATGTGAGGCATGTATAAATTTGTTAACCTTTAAAGCTGCATCAGCTCACAGCAATGGATAAGATGTGCCAAGTGTTCTTGAAGGTTATAATACTTGCCAGTTTTATTCTTTATGCTTATCAGTTCATCTGCTGATCTCTACATCAATTTTACCTACAGGCTAAAAGGGGATCTTGCCATTTGTTATGCTTTATCTTCTACAGGAAAGGCTGAGCTGGGTTTTTTGATCATACTGAAGTCTGCTCTTTTTGACATTACAAATGTGTCAATTCAGGCTGGTAAAAATATAAGTCAGAGAAAAGCATGGTTCAACTGTCTACTTCAGAAAAAAAGTAGTCAGTCTGAGAAAGATGTGATTTGGAGCATCTCGTAGATGAGGTAGGAATTTTCTGGCTATGCCTTTTTGTCTGAAAATGTTGATTCACTGATATCACAGTAGTTGATGTCAAAAGATTCTTTCAATTCATCTTCACCTATTAAAAATGAAAATAAAAAGAAATTGATAAATCTAATATTTTCTACATGAAAATTTCTCACTCAGCTGTAATTACCACTTTTATTCTTAATTAGGTGTGACATGATAAAGAATTTATCAAATATTAGGCTCTTGGACTGTAATGGAAGAATAGTAGATGAAACCACACAGATCTTTGTACCTCTCTGTAACTGTCTTTCTAGCTGCCTACTTATCTCAGTTTGGAACTCAGAACCTGAGAACAGATTTTTAATGCTGGACCTCCTATTAAGAAACAAAAACAGATATTCCAGGTAACTTAGAAAGGAGAAGATATTTAGGGTAAAAACTCCAAGGCAAATAATAAGTAATTTGGACTTTTATAAAATTTCATCCCTGCACTAGCCCATTTCTGTTATTCAGGATGCTTCAGCGCTTTTTCAGAAGGTACAAAAGATGCAAAGGTATTGATCTCTCTGCTACGGCTGCCAGTGTAACTACCAGCTATGGCTCCCTGTGGATTTCTCTCTTCTCTAAAGTCTCACTTTCAGTACTCCAAGTGCCATTTTCCCAGTTCTGTCCCAATTTCCAAAGGCCCTTGGCCCCCATAGCTCCACACCTTGTCCCTGTTAAAAACCCCAGCCCCTGCCTGCTCAGGTCCCCACATCTCCCACCTGCCAGCCAGCACTGGGGGGCACACAATGGGGCTGGGCCTGTACAGCTAGGGGGGTTCCAGCTGCCATGGGAAGATGAGGTGTCCCCATGTTCCTTTCACTTTGGACCCCAGCAGTGTGATCTGCCCAGGCTTCAGCAGCTCTTCCAGGTCCTGCCAAAACTGCCAAAGTCTTTGTGGGTGAAGGCAATGGGAAGTGAGTGAAGATGCCTCAGTGGTGAGATTGTTTGTGATTCCTTCATTTTGCTAAACATGAGTCTCACTCCTCTTTGTATGCAACAAAAGACTTCCTTTATTGGGCAGGGAGGGAGATCCCCTTCATACAGTTTTCTCTGAGACTGGGAGAGCAGTTCTCCTTTGTTTTAGACATCCCATGTTTCTTTGCCATGCTTACATGCTTGCTGGCTGTGGCTGCACCACAGGGGGCTCTTGCCAGTGCTCACCCACCCCATAGCTACTTCCCATTATTTCACTGCTTCTGGGCAAAGAACATGCTCAGTACTTTAGTGCATCCCCCAGGGGATGCACTATCTTCTTCTCCCACCCACAGGAAGGGCCTGTGACCGAGGTGTCGGCACAAGCCGTGGCTTGTGTGTCTGCCTCACAGCATTCCTCCATCCAGGGCAGAGTTACACAAGTTTGTTAGCATGCAGCTGTCAGAAAAATCTGTATCTGCAAGTCTTTGTCTGCAAGGCTTGGGAGCTGCAGGCATCCCATCATTTTTGATCAGCCAGAGTTGTTTATTTATTCCTTTCTTACAGGGGGTTATGTCTACGTGGCACTTCTCAAGTAGATGTGAGCTACATTTGCTCACTCTCCAAGCTGACTTGCAGCATGCAGATGTGGCTGGTGGCATGCCTGGCCCAAATAAGAAGCTGGGTCGTGGCTGCCATGAAGACTCCTCAATAGGCCTCTCCAGGTCATCCTCAGTACCTTGTTTCTGTCTGTCCTCTCAGCCTGGAGCATGGTCAGAGGTCACTCTGTCAGCCCTCACATTACCCTCATGGTTGGCTACCTTTCAGCAGTGCAAAGTGGTGGTGACCTGCAGCCTGGGCACTTGGAACAGCTGGAGGCAGCTCCAGTCAGTGCCGTAGTCTGGACTTGGGAAGTTGGTTTCAATAGTCTGTCTGGGCTCCTTATGTACAGGTGCTCTGCATCCATGGAAAAATCTTTGAAAATCAGAATACATTACCGACATCTGGATGTGATTCTGAGTTGATATCACAGTGTCTAGCACAATCACGATGGTTTTCAGGAGCCTCAGGTCCCTATTTTAGCTTTATAATCAGAGTCTGGTCCTTGCAGAATCCCTCATGCCTGGATTTTGGGCCTGAGTCATCTTCAGATCCAAACTTCTTCAAAGTTTGACCTGTTTCTCTTCATGTTCTTCTCATTAACATGACTCAGTGGACACGTATAATTTCTGCAGTCGTCACTATGCTCTTTTAAAAAAATAACGAACTGCGAACACTCTATGCTGAATAATGCCTTCTTTTATGCTACAGTACTTGGAGGTTTAAACTTGTCTGAAATCGTTTAAAGCTTTGATACATTGTGTTATCTAGAAAGAGAAGGAAATTGACAGTTATTCATGATTTAGTCTAATCCTTTTACCTATGTTTTTTTTTTTCCATTTGACGATTGGATAAGATAGTTGAAAAAAAAAAAAAATCTTTACTGGAATGCTCACTCCTTTTAAAGAATTTTGCTGTTCCAAGTAATAAAACTTCCACAAACTCTAATAAATTTCAGTTCCTCATAGTAAGTGGGACTGTATAGAGTGTAGTGTTAAAAAATGCAAATTAAACAAATATTCAGCTAGCTAATAGTGCAGAAAGTCTGACTTCAAGAGTAACAGTAGAAGAAGCACTCATTTGCACTGATCCAGGCTAAAATGATCCTTTGTTTTTTAATATTATTATTTTTTTTGTTTCACTAACAATCAAAAATCTTCTGATATCCTAGAAGTCTGAAATGTTTTCTCTCCTTAATATTACATAAAGGGTGTATTCTAAAGGTCAGAAATTATTATTTTATGGATAAGAATTCACTTTCTGCATGTCTTCATAATCTGATTTCATAGTGCTAGCTTATCCACTTCATAACATACCTTCACTTGAGCTTTGTAGTTATTCTTCAGCTATACCTTTTGAATGAGGTCTCAGGAGAAGAATAGGCATAGCCTTCTGTTAAGAGCTCCTCACCACCCCGTGAGACTTCTAGCTGCTTCTTTTATTTGAGAGAGCAAGTCTTACAATAGTGACAACTGAAATGTTCAATTACTTGATGATCTGTTGGCTTAATTTCTGACCTGCTTAATGCTGTTGAAGGAGAGCCAGGAAATTCTAAGGCAAATTTCAAAAATGATGAAAACTGAAAGCCTAACAGGGCACGGGAAATGTACCATGTACACCATCTAGAATCACTGAGGGTCTGGCTCATTTCAAGTCTGAAAAACCTTCTTTGTGGGCATACCTGAGCATATCAGGAAACTCCAGACGAGGTTCTGTTTAAAACTCAGACCCAGTCAGAGCTGTGCCTGGGATGTGTTGCCTAAGGTTCAGCTGGAAGGCACACAAGAAGGCTGTATGTTTGATTCAAAGAAAATCCCTGCTGGTTTCAGCCCATCATCAATATCACTAGGCATTTGAGAGTCCCACCTCCCTGCCTGAGCTGTCCCCTTCTCAGCATCTTTGCCTTAGGGACCAGGACATGGGGAAAGCAGCTCAAGTTTAGTTAATATCTTTCTCATATAAATGTAGGCAGGCTACTGAAGTTCATTGTATCTGTGCTTCCACTTTCTAATGATGTATTCAGAGAAAACTTTTGAATTTATTGCAGAATAAACGTAACTATTGAGAAGAAAGTATGTTACTATACTGGTTAAGGCTTAGTATCCAGTCCATATATTGCCAGAATAAAATACTTTTTATATTTGCTTTCTACAGAAATTTCAGAGGCAGGTGATGAACATGGGAATATCTTGTAATTAGCAGAGTAAGTAGGCATATGGGACTTATGAAAATCATATAAACTATAAGCATATAAGAACATTAGAATGAGACTAATTGAGATGTTCTTGAAGGATACAGATGAGGGCTGTTGAGATACCTAGCAGAGAGCAAGTTCTCCATTTAAACATTTATAAATGGTCAAATAATTCTACATTTCTGGATAAAGATTCCTTTTCTCTCCTTGCCTTTGGTTAATCTGAATTTCCATTCTCCTGCAGTGCAACAGTGCAGTTACAGCGCTATTCTGACTCAAATGCTCTCCTATCCAACCTGCTCCAGCTGCTGATCACAACACCAAAACATCATCCCACTCAGCCACATTGCTCTGGTTTTCCTTGCCCCTCAAGCTGATTAAAAGTATTCTTCAATACTTGCTCATCAAAATGCCCATGGGTTCTAACTGGTGCTTTCTGTTTATACACAGAGTTTGAGGTCATGCCACAGAGCTGCAGCATCCTGAAACACTATTAACAGAGAACCTTAATTGCTGTTAGACTTCTCAAAGTATGACAATAAATTGTCAAGCAAAATGGCCCATAATCAATCATTTTATAAGGGGAGGGAGAAGACAGGAATTTTGTAGCTTAGTGATTACAGTTAGAATCTGAATAATTAAAATTGCAAAGTCTCCCCCTCATTCTTTTGAAGTACCACAGCTGTGCCCCTTTTCTCTTCCATACACTTTACTTTGCCAGAAAATGTAACATAATTGAAAGTCAACACTTTGTAGCTTTTTAGTACTCAAATGAGAAAAGATAGAATTCAGGATCCCTTATTTTTGCCTGATGCAATTCAGAAGTTGACATTGCATGCGAAGGTGCTGTGAGAAAGCCAAGGAACATAGTGAAACTACGGGCAGCCACAGTTTGCAGTATTTCTAGTGACTTTCTGATGTGTCTAGTCATATGAAATTCTTTCATAATCGTGTGCTGACTCTCTGAGGAATATTTGGACAGTAGTGCCTATCAGGTAGGGAATAAGAGAGTGTGAATATTTTTGAATGCTTGGAAAGATTATTAAAAATTTGTTCAGATGCCATAGCATTAATTAGGCTTCCTGGCAATACCTGTAGCATTTGTGAATTCCCGAATTCTTAACTGTGGCCTGTGTAATTTGTTCAAAAACACCTAAACCAAACCAATCTGATGTTGAAAATTTGCTTTTTTCCACATAGCATACTCCCAGCAGAAAGATTGAGCATAAAATATCACTGTCAGGTACTTCATAAATAATCCTTGGTATCTCATGTGTTTGCTTGTAACATTCTTACTACTAATGAATTTGGTTCCTGAGGATGTATTAAAAAGAAAGAAGGAAGGGAGAATATTCTATATGGTGGATGCATGTTAAAAGAAAATTCCATGAAATTAAAATGGCTATATCTGAGTGTAACCATGACACAGGACCTTGAGAATGCTGTGTGATGTTGTACAGCTCTGACTCTGGAGACACCAAGCAGCCATTGAAGAACAATCCTATTACAAGGATATAGCACCCAATCTCTCCCTGGGTAGCTCTATGTATGACCAAGGGGAACCTGGAAGAGACAATAATGACTTTTCCAGTGCATTTGTTTTCCTGAGGGGAGGATGGAAACGCTGCAAGAAAGGCTATTTCTTGTATGCTAGTCACGTGGAGTGGGAAAATGGCACCCAGCTGGACACTTGCAGACACTGTGAGCTCCGTTCTTCATCTGAAACGTTGCCATATTTACCTTGCCCACAGTAACAGTACAGCAGTGTAAACCATGTGGGAATGTAGCCCAGAATTATTGTTCTATTTCAGAAGTTTAAACCCTGACTCTTTTAGTGGGCTTTCCTCACAAGAAATTTAGCAGATAACTTCAGCCCAAAACCTTGTATTCAAATGTAGATGAGGGAAATGTATGAGTGTGCAATCAAGATTATTCATAGCTTATTAAAGGTAATAATTTCTTTCTTTTAAAATAGCAAACTTCATTAAAACCTGGCTGTGGATCCCGTAAGAACTAGGTGACCAACCACATTAGTAGTCTCTTGAGATAGCTTCAGAGTACAGCATAGCTGGAGATGTATTTGTCCAGAATATTCTACACCCGTGTCTGCAAATCAAAAACACATTTTCAATAATTATTTGAAAAAGGGATAAAATCTCTATGATTATTTATTTGTAACTTGAAATTAAATCTGCTGTAGACGGTATTCATTTAACATGGATGAAAGTATTGATTTAAATATCAAGGAAAAAATGATCAAGTCGGACGAACTGCTTTATTGCTCTGGAGGAGAGAAAGGTGAAGATGAATATCGTTAAAGTGATTTTCTTTTTTAAGATGCTTTATAGCCTACCCTAGATGCTCTCTAGGTTCTGTTCATGGACAATCACTTTACAGTTGGGGGATTGGACTAGATGATCTTTTAATGTCCCTTCCAATCCCTAACATTCTGTGATTCTGTGATCTGCAGAGCAAAACATATCTGAGCCGGGGAGTAGCCTGCCCTTGGCATGGAGAGCTCTGGGGCTCCCAGGTCCCAGGCTGATGCTCACAGAGGGGCATATGGCCAGAAGCGGTTCTGCAGCCACTGTGTCATTATCTGTCAGCAATTTATGTAAGGAACACAAGGAACACCCAAGATTAAAATCTACGGGCCACCCAGAAAGGCCCTGTGGGCCACCAGCAACCTGGTTGCAGAGCTGTCTGATGTACAACATATCTCTTATTTCACTCATGTTTTCATGTGACTCAAAGAGGCTTTTCTTTTTTTGGGTGTTCATTCTGTCAAAATCAAGACATCATGAGCAGAAGGTGGCATGTGAAAACTGTGGTCTTAAAATCAGACAGCAAGAATAGCTTCAAGCTCGATGTGGAAATTCTCTACCCCACTACTCTGTTTTTCTTCCAGACACAGGTACTTACTGACCCCAAAGGCAGTGCCAGAAATCACAAGTCCATATTCCCTCATAAGACTTAGATGTTTCCTATTGTGAGCTACCTTTTCATTCCAGTAAGAATTATATGACTAAACCCTAAGCAGTTGCATTTCTATCAAAATGTTTTTTGTAACTTTTAAAAGTTCCCAGGTCGGCAAAATCTGTGATTGGTGAGACAAATGTATGCCTTGAAAAGAATGAACATGTTTTTGGAGAAACAGCATGGTAAGTCAGGCTTTTCTACAGTGTATTCTATAACACAATGGCTCCATGTTTCTGCAGGATTTCCAGGGATTTAAAACCAAATTTAATTTTAGTTTGGCACCAATGAATTCCAGTACCAGACATCATTCAAGCAGTGATCATGAAAACAAATGAAGCTCTGTGGTTAAATGGAGATTGAGTAATAAATTTAAGAGACAGAAATTCGTACAGGCTGCTATACATATGTGTTTCCTTGGGTAGGTGCCTGAGATATATTAATGGATGATTGTTAAAATCAGGGAGTCTGGAAACTTCTCTGATCTGCAAAATGAAAAGAACAAAATCCATCAGAAAACAAAAAAAATAAGGTACTTCATACATTGAAGAAGGCAAAGGGATAAGCAATACATTGTTTGTGAATTTCCAGTGCAAATAGGTCAGCTTTTCTTTCTCTCACAGCCCTCCCTTCTCCCTTTCACTTCTAAGTGACTTGAAAGGCCTGTTTACGACCACTGCATTGATTTCCTTTCCTCTGACTCATTGCAATCTGGCTCCAGTCCTCTCCATTCAAGCTAATTCAACAAGGTCTCAAATGACCTCTTTTTGGCTAACAGGGGAATCTCTGTGTCCTCTTTGACCTTCCTGTCTAATCTGATACCCTTGATCACTCTTTCCTTGCTTGGCTTTTGTGGCAGTACCCCCTCGTGGCTCTCGGTCTACCTTCTTTATTGCTCTTTCAGCATCTTTTAGAGCAGCTCCTTCTCCATGAGACTCTCTCAAAGCCACTACAGACTCCTGCTTTCTCATTGTACACATTTTTCTCTTCAGCTATTATTCCCTCCCTCTCCTCTCTATTTCAGTTCCATTCTGAGTAGAACTGACAGTTTTGTGTATTCAGGCTGATTCCTTGTCACACAAAGCTAAACAGATCACAGGTAATTCTTTAATTTGAACCTGCCACTCTTCCTCCTCTGCCCATCGCTGTTGACAGCTTCACCATTGCCCTTCAGCTGTCAAACTCAGGGTCAGTTTTGACATTCCCTTGCACATTCCTGCGTGTTCATATAATCATGGCAGGCTTGCTGCAAGGCCTGTGGGAATTAGTGGAATCTTTCTGGTACAGTCAAAAAAAGTTTAGGCAAAGCTCTAAATATCATCTTCGCTCCACCCCTCGTCTTTCAAAAATTCTACTCTGCATTTCCCCTTCAAGATCCATACCTTGGCCACCTATGTGGTAGGTTTTTCTTCTCTGGATAATACTCTTCAACTACCTAATCCTTCTCAAGTGTATCTCTCTGATATTCCCTTATCAGTCCTCTCCTTCAGGGCTGCTCAGGGCTGTGCCCTGTTGGCTGATGGACTGGTTGTTCAATCACCGTACTGCCATGGATTTGACAGTTCAAATCAGTTAAGTTAAATTTCTGGTCCTTGTCATCCTTTGAAACCTGAGATTACATTTTTCTTCACCCTTTGCCCTGTCAGAAGTGTGGGCTGGATGTCCTGTCAGTGTCTTTCACAGCTTGGCCTGGAGTCACAGAATGCCAGTTGTTGTATTCCCTTTCACACAGAAACTCCCTCAACTCCTTCTTCTCCCATCAGATGAATAGTTATGAGGGAGGAAGCAAGGCTCTAAAAGAGTCTTCATCTGAGGACTTCACCTATAAGCCTTTAGGACCAGATAACTTTATATAGTGGCTAGTAACACAAAATAGGGATGTCCCTGAGCTCTGCAGTTCAGGCTTTAATCTTGATGTACACCTCAGTAATCCTTGAATTCAGAGGTGGTTTTAATGGTCTGGACCTCCCTGAAGTGAGTGGTCATGTATTTAAGATAGTCCCAAATAAGTACAAGTATTTGTTATCCTTTCTATATACAAGTTGATACTTTTGATTAAAATAAATACTGTATGTGAAAATTTTAGCACATCCCAGAGCTAAAATGTATATCTTTCAAAAATGTGCCCGTTAGGGTTTTTGTATCCACTTTTTGAGCAAACTGAAGACTCTACACTAATTTTGCTTTGAAGTACCTGATAAAGGTTTCCAAGACAAATGCTCCTTAGAGACTTAGCTTGCACTCACAGCACTGGAAGTCAAAGTAAAGAATATTCCTTCTAACAACTGGGTGCAAATAAATCACTGGATATTTAAAAGATCAGCCCTTAGGATCAATATAATTAGTACCTTTCTGTAAGAGAATTCACTCCATGGCAACTTTCCCTCTTTTAGATATACATCCACTTTTTTGCCTGTGGTTACCCACACCTTAGCAATTTTTATTTCCAAAAGGTGCCTACTGAATTCTCATGGAGAAATTAATCAGCTGAACTATGATCTCATTTCCTTTGGCATGCCACAGCACCAGACACATTGTGTTTTCATTGCTGCAACTTAATTCCCAAAGTACAGCAGCTGGGAGATGCTGCCAGGAAAAATGTGACAACCATAGCATAATTTACCAAAACCTAGCAGTGACATGAGTATTGAAATATACCACCTAGGCTGATACCATACAAGCCTGTTCTAAGGGAAACTCCTTTTTATGTGAATCATGTTAGTTTTAGTTTTGTGGGTTTTTTGGTTTGTTTTTTTTTTTTTTGGGGGGGGTGGGAAGAGTGGATGTGGGGTGGCGGGGAGTGTAATTTTCTCTAAAGTTTGGTAAAGTTTGACAGTATACAGAAACAAGTATGAATATGCAAGAGGCAAAACAAAAATAAATCAATGGATGAAACTGCTCACAGATGCTGTGATGCATTTTCATAGATTTTCCCAAGACGGAGACACTTCTATTAAAGACTTCAGTGACATACACTGCAAGACCCAATATATCCTAAGCAGTACTTTTTTGAAACCAGAGATGATTTATTGGTTTGTGCTTGAGTTAACAAAAACCAGCAATTAACAAGCAGTAGAGAAATAATTCAATTCATAAGAGGAAAACCAATAACGATCTCATATGTTATACCTATATGAAACAATGGAAAAAAAAACCCAAAAACAACACACATTCAAAAATTTCCACACTAATGATATTGTATATATCTAAGGTTGGACATGTGTATTAGTATTTGTAGGACTAGAGTCCAGTCTCTTAGCAATAAACTCTAGTATCAAAAACTAAAAAAAAAAAAAAAAAAAAAAAAATTTTAAAAGGATGAATCTGCAAATGGATGCAGGTATGTAGATGGAAATGGGAAGAAGTAAGAAGTAGGTTTTAATGTTCATTTGTCATTATTCTACATTTCACTCTTGCCTTCATCTTTTCTAGCACATATAGACAGGAAAACAGCTACACGCTGCTAGGAAATCGGTAGCAGCATAGTACTGACACTATTGCTCTCAAACACACCCTCCCCAGAGACAAGCGCAGTGTAGGAGTGCTCTCAGAGCTTCAGCGCATAGCAAAAGTTGCTGAGTCTGCTGCAACATCCCTTCTCTCTTTCTTTTCAGCCTGCAAGATGAGGCTTGTGATGGGCATTTTCCTGTTCTCCAGCTTAGTAGCCACAATCAGCTCACACAGGGAACAAGCAGGCAAGAATAAGAAAGAGCATCAGCTGAAAACAGCAATGGCAATTAGCTGGCATCCTGTCTGCTGCCTTTTACACAATGGACAAGAGCAGAATGGCTTCACAGGTAAGGTCAGATAAAATAGCAGTAGGCTGCAATTGCTTCAAAATACACTAACACTGGTCAAAAGAAAAAAATAATACTAGAGTTACTATCCTTCATGGTACAGTCTATTGAACACATTTATACCTTATGTATTCTGGACTTCTCTAGGATTTGCTTACACAAACACTACAGCTCTTTCACTACATAGGAACACAAAAAGAGTTCATGACAGCATCATAACTTTCAAGACTGTTTACTTTTAACTAATACAGCCATGCAGAAAATCACTAGATTGAAAAGTTCTGCCTGGCAAAGGGCATTAATGTCTGTCTGATCCACAGCATGGCCTTGTCTCTGCTGTCTCTGCTGGCTGCCTTTGAACACCTTACTACACAGAAAGCTCCCACATTTGTCTTCAGAGCCCTGAAGCATGCAGGGAGTGCAGAGACACTTCCAGTGCATCCAGAGGATGGGCTAATTCTGAATGATCTTGACCTTAGCCCTGTGGCTGTGACAGCTTGTGGACGTTACCAACTAACTGTCATGAATCTGGGAAGTGGTAATGGAATACAGCTGCAGCTCCTGGGTAAGAATCTACAAAGATGAAGATTCAGAATTCGTGTTCTCTACCTCTCTTTGCTTATGGTTTCTTAGTCTCTCTGTCCTCCTCCTGTGCGTTTTATTAGCCCTTCTGGGTTGCCAGCAGCTTTTAGCAAGGATGAGGAGACAAGGAGGCCAGGTTAACCAGAGAAAGTTCTAAATGGGAACATATATAAAGCACCTTAGGTTGAGAGATCATTGGGTTAACAGCAAGTGACTGGAAAGAGTGGGAACTGCTGAAGGAGAGAGGGAATAGGAAAGGAAAAACCATCTGAGGGATAAGTTGTTACAACTCTGCCCATCTTTCTCCTCAGTACTCACCTTCCACACAAAGTGGGTAAAGGATTAAGTCTGTATGAGATGTTAAACTGAGAGTTGTTGTAAATACAGAAATAAATAAGAAAAGTGAGAAAACAGTTTTTCTATACTGAACTTGCAACCTTTGAGCTTCTCTGTAAGTTGCAACTGAATAACAGTTACTGTGGAACAGTTTTGCATAATAATATCCAGCAGGAGCAAAAGCATCATGATAAAATCACCATTATTATTCATAGAGCTGTCATGAACAATCTGCTTACTCAACACAATTCACCAAAGAAGTACTGGTTTGTCATAAACCGAACTGTGCATTTTAAAACAGCAAAGTCTCATTCAGTGCCCTGCTCTTTCAATCATGCTGTATGTACACACATAGCAGGGAACTCTGAAATTATATTGTTTCCAAAGGCAATTGAGAGAGTGAGACAGACCAATGGCATTACAATTTTTGCAAGACAGTACTTTTCCCCACACCAGAAAACATCACTAAATGTGTTTGTGTCCACTGAGCATGCAGTCATTGCTTTGGAATAACTTTTTGATATTCAGCTGCATTAGAATTAGACAGAAATTTCCCAGCAAACCATTTCTCATTGCAAAAATGGACCATGTTAGATGGATCTTTCATTAGGAAAGGTGTGACCATGGCAGGGTTGCACAACAGGGGTCTGCCCCAGGGGATATGCTAGTCCCTTGTGGGAAGAACATCAGTCCCCTGCTGAAACCCAGGTGCCTTGGAAGACTAACACCCTCTCCCTGCGCAACTGGTAGGTTGCCCTGTGGAGACTATTCCTGTTCAATTCCTGCACAGGTGAAGAAACAGCCAAGTGTGGTAATGCACCTGTTCTATTTCTCCTTCTATTGCAAAAAAGGATTGTACTAACTCAGTAGTCAGAGTCTCTGCATCAAAGAAATGGGGATTGGCTTCGTGTTGTAAAGTATTCTATGGGTCAGAAACCTGGTATGATTGAAGTAAGTTATTATACCATTACCTTAATTGGAATCCAGATTGGCTCAGAGTAAACAAATGGTGAATTAATACAAGAGAATTGAGAAAATACCAAGGAAAGAAGGATGGAAAAATTTTACATTGAGGAGTTCAGTTCAACGCTAGTAATGTATGGAGTCAGAAGCATGACTCACAATTCTTCCATAAAAAAAAGCAAAGGTGTTGTCCACAGGCTATTCCCTACATGTTAATTTTGGAGACCTTAAAGGCAGCCATCTGTCTGAATAGCTTAAACCAGGCAGCAGAGACCAAAGGCCAACTAAACTACACCAAAGGCCCAGAAATCCAGGTGATGCTGGAGAAGGCTGATGAGTTACTAGCAACACAAAAATAATAACAAATGAGGAAAAGGTTGAGGTACTTAATAATGTTTTTGCTTAAGTCTTCTCTGGCAATTTCTCTTCCCACACCTCTTGAGTGGATGAACTGCAAGACAGGCACTGGGGGAGTTAAGTCCCTCCCACTAAAAGACATGATCAGGTTTGTCACCACCTGAGGAACCTGAACATACGTAAGTCTATAGGATTGATGAGATGCATACCAGAGCCCTCAGAGAATGTGGTTGTCAATGTGGCTGATGTAGTTGCCAAGCCACTCTCCATGATATTTGAGAAGTCATGGAAGTGAGGTGAAGACCCTAGTGACTGCAAAAAAAAAGGAAACATTACACCCATTTTTTAAAAAGGTAGAAAGGAGGATACCGGGAATTACAGACCTGTCAGCCTCATCTCTGTGCCTGGAAAGATTCTGGAACAGATCCTTCTAGAAGCTGTGTTAAGGCACATGGAGGATGATTTGAGACATCCGACATGGCTTCAACAGGGGCAAGTCTTGCCTGACAAACCTGGTGGCCTTCTATAACGGAGTAACTACAGCAGTGGACAGCGGAAGAGCTATGTATATTATCCACCTGGACTTCTGCAAGGCCTTCGACATGGTTGCTCACAACATCTTTCTCTCTAAATTGAAGAGATATAGATTCGATGGATGGACTGTTCAGTGGATGAGGAACGGGTTGGATGGTAATATCCAGAGGGTAGTGATCAACGGCTCAATGTCCAGATGGAGATCAGTGATGAGTGGTGTACCTCAGGGGTATGTATTGGGACCAGTACCATTTAAGATCTTCAGCAGTGACATAGACAGTGGGACTGAGTTCATTCCCAGGTGGGGTATGTGCACCGCACATTCCTGCGTGGCCACAGAGCTGAGGAGTTAGGCTACCCTGTTTGCTGCAGAGAATGTCTGTCCTGAGTATTTATCTCCTTGACTCAGACTCACAGAGTCAGTCACACTTCTTTCATATACAAACCTTCTGATTTCTCGTCTGTACAGCAAAGCCATGTCAGTTGAACACTTGGAAATTAACCCTTCCATTGTACAAGAATTTTTTAATACATAATGTATGATTTTCTGTGTGTTTGCTGGTTAACTACTTTGATAGGCTGTGCTTATCACTCATAATAACAGTTTCTGTACACTGCTTACATACAGCCAAATATATTTATTATTTCCCTTTCCCTCCCCTGTTTTAGCACAATTGCAAGATGATTCCAGTGAACATAATTATTTCTGTGCCCTCAAGATAAGGGTCCCATGACACTAATTAATTTATAGATACAGTGTGAAATGAAGAGTTTCCAAAAGCAAGATGGGAAATGTGAGGAAAAAAGAATTGTTATATCACAGGATCACAGAGTGTTAGGGATTAGAAGGGACCTCAAAAGATCATCTAGTCAAATCCCCCTGCTGGAGCAGGAACGCCTAGGTGAGGTTACACAGGAAGGTGTCCAGGCAGGTTTTTAATGTCTCCAGAGAAGGAGCCTCCACAACCCGCCTGGGCAGTCTGTTCCACTGTTCTGTCACCCTCACTGAGAAGAAGTTTCTTCTCAAATTTAAGTGGAACCTCTTGTGTTCCAGTTTGAAGCCATTACCCCTTGTCCTACCATTGGTTGTCACCGACAAGAGCCTGGCTCCATCCTCGTGACACTCACCCTTTATATATTCGTAAACATTAATGCGGTCACCCGTCAGTCTCCTCTAAGCTAAAAAGACCCAGCTCTCTCAGCCTTTCCTCATAAGGGAGATGCTCCACTCCCTTAATCTTTGTGGCTCCCTTAATCATCTTTTGTGTATATCCATTTTATAGGTGTGTGTAGCTACAGAGGGTATAGATACATAGCTTTTGGTAGCCTCATTCGCATCTAGGCTGAAATCCAAATTACCCAGAAAGAGTTGTGTCCATATTGCCTGTAAGAATAAAGCTGGACTACAAGCCACCACACTGTGGCTGTGTTTTTCTCCCCAGCAAACCAGGTGGTTCACTCCAAAGTAGTCAGAATGTGTGTCATCTGAAGACTTATGGCTGACCAGGGATCCTGTAGTCACACGTGGAGGTACAGCCATGACAATATGGATGTAACTGGAGACCAATTAACTTGCAAACATATTCAACTGCGAAACTCAAGGATGTTCTGAGTCTATGTTTAAAATACACTTGCATGGACTTGGTAATTAATAGATCACCTTCACTTAGCCTTCATATTCACGTGAAATACATTTGGTTACTCTCTTAGTGTTGATTAATTTAAAAAATATGCAGAGTATGCTAAAATATTGAAAACATTCCCTCTGAGCCTTCATAAAGCATACTTTCTGAGTCATGTCAATGATACTTGACAGTAAATATTTGTATTACTATACATGTAAAGAACAGTATATATTAGTAACTGAAAGCTAATGCAGTATTGAAAAAAGAGCCAAGAAAAACAACACACAAACATTACTAGCTGAGAGACTAGAGGCGAGATTATAATAGATACTGATGTTTAGGAGTGTTTTCAACTAACAGTGACAGAGTTTGTCAATGCAACTGTCTTGTAAACAGTGCAGCTAATTATAGTATATTTCCAAATGTCCTTCCCAAAGAACTAGACATCCTTGAAACATATGAAGAAAGAAGTGAAATACATGGGTAAGCACAAGAAGAAAGCTGGCAGCATAAGGAGCTATATATGCTGCACAGGGAATGTCAAAAAAAAAACCAACCCACCACCACCACCACCACCAAAAGGTGTATACATATATATATATATATATATATATATATGTATTACTATCTTGTGCTCATCTAGGAGGAGGATGCTAAGGCATCTCTTGATGGGCATCAGGTAGCCAAGGTCTGGCAAGGAGGAAGTGAATGTTGAAACCTGTCTGCCCTCCACCTAGTGCACAGCAGGCAGTAAAGAAGGACTGTGTCCTTCCTGCAACATCAGCCAGGGACAGTATGAGAAAAAAGATAGTGTCCTCCCTTCATAACATGCATGAAAAAGGGAGGGTGGGCCTTGTTCTTAGGTTTCCAATATTTTGCAGCTAAAGCTATGGAGTACTTCTCACCATGTGTATTTTGATTTTACAGCTCCTACACAGGCTGATATTTAAAAGTGTAACTTAAAACCTAAATACCCATAACTCTTTTGTGTTTTCTGTTCTTCTTCTATAAAACAAAGATGATGATGATGATGATGATGATGATGATGGTGATGATGGTGATGGTTTTTTTTGCCATTTCCTGTCTATCTTTTCCATACAGATTATAAACTTTGAAAAGATCCTGCCTCTTATCAGGTGTTTCGAGAGAAAATAATATGATGGATTCCCAGTCTTGTATAGGAAATATAGACACTGCTGTGACAGAAGTGATAAAAAAAAGCTAAAGGGAAGGAAAACAAGACAGTTGCAATAGAATAGTTTAATCAGAAATAAGAAAGGTTAGCAGCCTGACTGAAAAAAAAAGTCACTTAAAATTACGTAAAAAGATTCCCACATAGAATATTAAAACAAAAAGGTGGAAAGATGAACACTGTTTCTTATATAAACTAGTTCAGCTGATAAAAGGATGGAGAAAAATTCCAGTTGACACATGTAAAAAATTAAGAAAAATAGAAGGAGATACAACAAATACAACAAATGCAACAAAGCCCACTGCAAGGCTTTTAAAGAGAACACTTTACTCACAGAATTCATTCACAAGAAGCAACTTGTGCAAAGATGCATATTCAACATATTTTCTTTTTTATTGCATTCACTGTTTGGTCAGTTGAAGAGCTGGAGGCAATAAATTCCACTTGTACAGAATTCAACAGTGATAAATAATTTGAAAATCACTAAACTCCTATTGTGCTTGAGGCATTTGCATTTAGATGTTTCAAGTTTACAGCACAGTTTATTTGTTCTGTGCTGGAAAGCAGGTGATGACACCACAAGGACGTTTTCTATGAAAGCAGGTGAAAGCTGTTTCCTGAGAATTATGCATCCATCAGTACTGTTATTAATCCTTATTGCATTTTCCTCATTATCATATTTTTCAATTTATAACATCGTATAGACGAATATGATGTAAGACAACCCACTAATAAATTTACTACACATCCATCTTCATACAATTCTTCTGAAAATGTAGAGGCTTTTTTTGGTGGTATTTAATGCAAAGAGAGTTTTATGAATGAATTTCTTTTTGAAATTAGGTAGTGCCTGAAATTAAACATACGTTTTCAGATTCTGATAGGGTACTTGGATGTCATATGTAAAATATGTACTGTAGGAAATAAGTGATACGGATAATGTAATAAACCATGAAAATAAAACATAAACAATTTGCATGTGTACCAGGTAACTGGTAATACATTATAGCATTGCATTTTAGAGTTTATATATTAGCTGCCATGCCATGGCAACAGTTATAACAAGGGATAAAATGTTGATCACTAGGCCGTTGGCTACTAGTCTTTATTTCCTCTGATTCTTTTTTTTTAGTCAGATTTTAAAAGTATCTAATTTGTCAGGAATGTATCTCTATTTAAAGAATGACTGGGACCCAGCTGGGATCCAATAGGTGGTAGCAGAGCAGACAGCCCTGTACATTAAGAATGTGAAAATAAGCAAGAAGGAAGTGGGAGCTGTTCCTAAATCTAGATTGCTTAACTATTTTCTTCCTCCTTCAAATCTTAGCATTGCTGGGGTCTGAACTAACAACATAGTGAGGCAATCATCCAGCAACAGAAGAGATGAAAAGATGACATGAAAATGGCCCATAATATAATTTGGCTTTTTTTTTTTCTTTTTCTTTTTTTTTTTTTGTAGCTAAGAACATAACTATGTCTTAAAAATAAGGTTGCCAAGTCAAGTACTCAGAAATTAGGAAATGAAAACGACTGAAATTTTAATTCTTCCTGCTTGGGCATGTGAATTATGATCTGTCTTTAATGTGACTGGAAGAGCTAGTCAGATTTTTTTTTAGCTCATTAATATGGGCTGAGCATTCAGCTTGATGACAATAGCTGTTGAGAAGATGATCAGAAAATCAGTATGAAATGCAGCTTTCACTAGGAATGTTGGGGAATTGTGGGAAGGGGCTTTCATTTCTTACAGTGAAAAAAAAAATCAAACAGGTATATCATTTAAGGGTCCTGCAATGTTTAAAAAAGTGGGAGTATTTCAAATATTTCAACAAGTGTTGCATTAGGATGAATAAAGCTAAAAGAAGCACCAATTAAGTAAAAAGTTGTTGTTTTTTTTTTTTTTTTTAAAAAAAGGAAGGGTTTATCATATGATTTAAGGTTACATCATTATGCTCAGGAAAGCCGCTGGTGAATCAATTTATTGCTGGCATTTCTTACTTTTTAACTGCTTGATTTGGCATCCTTAACAACAGTCTTTTAACATCTTTTTTAATGAACTCTACCCATGCTTCTGGGCATGATGGTGGGCAGCAGTTCTATATGGTACAAAATCATTTTATCCACAGAGCCACCAGCAGAGAACAGCATATTAAAAGTGTAATTCACTTCCTGATTCCTCTACCCCCACCGCATCCGATCTCAGAATTAGCTTCTCAGCTCTGATGAGGTTTGTGGAAATCAAATCTAACAGAAAATGCATACTACTTGTTATGGCCCTTGCTGAACACTATCTCTGTACTGTTGGGAGGCCATATTGCTCAAAACCATAGGAGCAATTTAAAAGTTGTTTAAGAGGCCATTATGAAATCTCTCATGTCTCAAAGAATCATGTCATGTTAAAAATCAATCATGTCAGGCCATAACTTGGTCCCATCCCAGCTCAGTGCCTGGTTTGTAGTCAGAGTACTCCTGTTTCCATGAGTCCTGAGTGCTTGAGCGGGAGAAGTTTGGAACTGTTTTAAAACTGAAAGAGCACAAAGGTGTTTATACTTTTACTTTACATTCTCTGCACTGGTTATGTCCTCAGCTGGCCACCATAACACAAACTGAGCTCTGACTTATTGTATGTAGGTCTTTACAACTGTACGGAAGTATACAAAGCATACATAACTGCTCAAAATTACAGCTAGATAAATGGAAATAGGCAAAAAGCTTTGGCAAAACCAAAGAAAAAGCTGATTTAGGAGTGCATCTCATTATAACTAACATGGGTGTAGATCAAAATAATGGGTGGTAGAAATAAAGTATAGAGATGAAACAAAACAGCTGAAAAATAGCTTACATTTTCATCTTGTATGGAGGTTTTCACATCAAGCACCAGAGGACAAAGGACAGGGTTGCAGGATTCAGGAAGGCCTTGGGACAGTACAGGTCTTTGCTATTTGATTTTGAGGGCTTCTCAGGGAAGCTCAGAGAGGACTGAAATGATCCTGATGTTGTTGCTGGTTTCAGATGAGCCCTGATGTGCCTCAAAGGGAAGATTCACATTACTACCCTAGTTCCAATGAACCCTCACCTGTTTACCACCTTATTCCTTGTCCTTCCCATTTCTTTGCTTTAATATATATATATATACAATAAATAGCTAAATTACTAGATTTCAGCTTAGGTGCTCCATACTGCATCTTTTGCTGCCTTATGGCCATAAGCACTTGATTTCTCAGGGTAATGTTAAACAATCCTGCAATGGCACATATTTGCTGTATGCCAACATCAACTATAAGACAATGAGTTGTGAAAAATTGCTCTTAAGTGGGTATGCAACAGTTTGAAACCTGAGGACAAATCTTCATGTTCAATCTTTCACTTGCCTTTTCTGTATTCTGTTTATGTTGTCTACAAAGAATCTGTTTCAGACCTTAACAGCCACAAACCCTCTAGCACATCTTGGTTAACATATACTTTTCTCATTAAAACAAATATTAAGATCTTTAATATAATTTTAAAAGAATGTCAGACTTTTCTCTTGCTAAAGGGAAGAAAGGAAGAGATATCTTTAAGTTGAAATTGTCCTTGCTATTTCATGTTGAGGTAGCAAGGACAAAAATTTTTGAAGGACTTTATAATGGTGAGTGTGACATAGTGCTGAACAGGCTGCCATCTTTTTGTAATAAAAACTGCCCATGTTTTCCAATTCTTTAGTGTTTGCATGGGTCATATTAGCATTTTTGCCTGTGTGGAGTCATTTGGTCCAACAAATAAGAAAGAAAAAAAATTAACAAATGAACAAAAATCCCAAGCAAAATCCCTTTCCTTCAGTGGTGGGTGCAGAAGAGAAAACCTGTAGAATCCTGCAAGAATACTGCTAGGTTGACCTTTTCAGAAAATGTTCTGGTTTTGTTCTCTTAACATGCCCCAAGATTAAGTTCTCCCAGCACTAGGAATCTAAAATCAAAGAACTTATCGTCTGACAGCTGATCGCACTGTGAACTGGGCAGTGCAGGTGGGAGGAAAAAGTCACTGCTTCTAATAATATTACAGCAAAGTAGACCTGTAAACTAACATATAAAATACAATCCCAGATCTACAATTTGCAATTAGGTTGGTCCAAGAGGATTTAACATCAGGATCATTATTTACTTCTTATTTTTTTCATAAAAGATAAGGTTAATAAAGTCTGTGCTTTGCTAAAGCTACTGAGGGACACATTCATTGTGGGAAGGACTGTGCGTTCCCTGAAAATCTGACCGTGCATTCTGGTTAAAATTTTCCTTTAGAAATAGTTTGCCTCACCTGAGGAGAATGATTTACACAACACCTGCTGTGAGATGTAATTAGAGCACAAATCTGTGCAAAACTGTGAGGCTGCTGAGACCTCACCAGGAGCAGGAGGCACCCAGTTCCTTTGCATGCCTGCAGAGGTTTAGGGTTCAAACATGTCCTCCATGACTCATGTTCTGCAGGTGATTATATGCACCAGGGCTGTAAATCATTTACTAAAAAAGTGGGTGGCAACCTGATTAACACACACTGAGTAGGAAGGTAGACATAAATTACTTAAAAGCTCTTTTCTGTCTGAGTCATATATGCTTAAAGCTACAACTACAGTGCAAGGTTGAATGCGATCAAACAAAAGTTTCATTGTAAGGGCTTTGTGAAAACAGTTTTAAACTGGTTAAATGATTTCTGAGAAAGAATAAGATTCTCTATTTGACTACCTGCAAACGTAAAAATAAGTTATTTAATACAGAGTTTAATTCACCACTTTTTACCAACCTACTCAGTTTCACTTGTGCAAAGAAAAGAAATAATCTGGAAATATGAAATTACTTGCATTACTATTCAGACAGGTCTGAAACCGCATAAGCATTAAACCTGGGTTTTTAGTGAGCAGCAAAGACACCGGTTCCAGACCTAAGTGGTTTTCCTCTAAAACAACATGCTCCTACTTCATTAAACTCAACAGTAATATTAGCTAGGCTAGGAAAGAAGAGCCAGCCCTTAGGCTTGTTTGTGTGAATTTGGAGTTTTGTTTCAGCAACGAGCCCAAAGAAGCGATTCATTTGCTCTACTGGCCAGATCCTCAGGCCTTGTGAAATCCCCAGTATTTGATCCTGCATCCAGTGAAGTCAGTAGGAATGCTGTCACTGTTCCAAATCTTCTCAAGCCTAGGACTGGAGGGTTTTGTGTTTGGGGTGGTGGATTTTTGGTTTCTTCAGTTTTGACATGGATCACAAATTTTGGGGGCTGATAAGTAACCCGGCCAGGAATAAACTAGGGTGTAAGTGAAAAAAAGATTTTGAACCATCAGAGCAGTATAAATAACATGGACACATGGATAAACAAAACCTCTTGCTTTTTACTTTGAGCTTGAAAAGGTGGAAAGGAATTTGGTGTTTCCATTTATGCAGAAAAGCAGAAAAAAATCTTAGTTACCCAGGGGTGTCCCAGAAGGCAACTGTTCCTAAATGTTAAAGGAATTTTTAATTTGAGGGAATTTTGCAGTTTCCAATGGAGTCCATGAAAACGAGCCTATTGGAGGTCAGTTTAGGATCAGGTCAGGGTGAGCCACATTATTTTAAATTCATTTAATTTTAGCGGTAACCTAGGTGCTTATAGCTCTAAATAAACTGTATTCCTCTTCCAGTTGCATAACTTTTGCAAGACTAAGATAAGAGATAACTGTTATAGAAGATATAACACTAAACTAAGCTTTTTGTCAGCTAAATGATTGTTTGATATCAGTGCCAATTAAAACTGATCTGAAGGAACAGAACTAATAGGAGCTACCTGCTATAGAACCACATTCAGTGTTTTATGGTAAAGAACCACATAAAAGTTTGGATTTTCTAAATGAGCTATTTTGTTTTAATAAGCCATGGGAAAAAAAATTTCAAAAATAAGAGCAAGAATAGGACACCTGCCCAGGTTTCAGACACTCCTCCTTGCATGTTCTGCATCAGGACTCTCTCTCACACCTGTTTCCAGAACAGTGAACTAAATGCAGGTGCAAGGTCAGATGTTTCTCCATCTTGTTACTATTGTAATGCATCCTAGCTGACAGCAGCACAGTGAGCCCTTGATGTTGTAGTTAAACCATGGGCAATTAGCAGAGATAACGAACAGTTAAACTGCCAAACTGTGCAGAACACGCCTAGGACATTTTCCTGGTAAATAAAGAACCTAGGAACCATGGGTTTCCCTTCCTCACACACTGGGATACTTCCTTCCTTTTTGGGAAAAGTTCTCAATTAGGACAAATTATTCATGACAACAGAAGGCCAGATCCTCAGTTTCTCTAAATCAGCACAGCTCCATCGAGATTATTCTGGCTGCAGTGTGGATGCACCAGCTGAGGGTACAATTTCACCCTTCCGTCCTGCAGAGATCCTAGGCAGACTCAACATCTGGCAGAAGCACTCTAATATCTGAAATATAACAAGACCTCCACAACCTGCAAGGATAACATTTTGGTCTCTCCCCCTGCCACCTCCCATTCCTTCCACATATGCAATTTCAGATATGACAGACTGAAAATTATTTACACGTTGTCTAAACTCTTGACCGCTTGCAATCATAGAAACAGGAACTCTTTTTTTTTCTATTTTATTCCTGCCTTCTCTTACCTCTGCCTAACATCGGCTTAAGACAATATATGCTATCACTTCTTATTCCTTTTCTTTCAGGGTCTTTCTCTTTTTTATTTTGTCTTTTTGGTACAAATATTTTTTTATTGGGGTCTTAACTCCTGAAATGAAATCTGATTGTGAAAAAGTGTTTCTAAAAGAAGTTATCTTTTCTCTCTGGTTTGAAAGGCAGTGTAAGAGGAAAACAAAATGCTTCTTATCAAATGTCTTGTTCATATTTTTTAATGTTTCTTCTTCTTGTTTTGTTCTACTCAGCAGGTGAATCAAGAAATTTCACAGCAAATTAGATGTCGGTTAGCTCAGAAGATACAAACATTCTGCAGCTTGTCATTAAAAACCCTTACTACAATGCTTAAAATAACTCCAGCTGGTATGCTACAAACATTCTCATGACTACACTGGCAGATAGCTAAAAGCATCTGAGTACTCTAAGCATGAATCAATGAATCAGTCAATACAGGAAATGCAACCTTTTTTTTTCCCCACAGTAGTTATGCACATTATCTAGAATAGTTTGAATGAAAGAAACGCAACAAATTACAGAGTGAAGGTCCTGTCGTTTTTCACTTACCTTGTGCATTGAGTAATTCTTCATCCTAATCTAAATAAATCTGTCTTTTAATTACAGCTTTCCTTCTAATTAGTTCAATGCAGTTGTGGACATGACTGAGCATAATGAAACTTCTGTGTTCCAAGGTGAAAGCCTGAGACAAACCCCAACAAATCAGCCTGCTGTGAGCAGGGAGGTTGGAGATGACCTATAGTATTCCTTATGACTGTGAGTCTCAGCTTTTATTTCAATGTGCTTGACTCTTTTCTTTTAGCATTTTAACAGGTGACCTGTTAAAACTTCATGGCTGTGGGAAAACCTCTACCATAACTTTGACCTTCAGACAAAGACAAACAGTAATTAGACTGACCGAAAATAATTTTAAAATATGTGTAAGATTCAAGGGGGTTGTGTGTTTGTTTTTTCATGTGAAAGAGGAAGGATTTTACCTTATATTTTCAGCTCATTCCAAAAGAAAAAATGTTCGATGCCTTTTAAGCATATTTAAGAAACAGAACCAAGGTGAGGTGTGTTCCTCAAAGAGTCTGAGTGGGTTCTTACCCTGTCCCAAAGCCAACCTTTTGTCTGATGGTCTTTGCAGCTTGGAAAAATATCTCTGATGGTGCTAGAAAGCATTCTCTAGTGACAGACTCCCATTTAGAATTAATTATTATGATGTTTTTCTGGATAATGGGCTAGACCTTTCTTTGGGGTGTGTTAACCCCTATACTATATGTTTTCATTTACTCTTTGCCAGTATCCTGCCAGATATATTGAGTTGTCCTAAGAAAGGAAATCTGTGGAAGAAAAATTTCTCCTCTGGTGATACAAGTTTGTGTCCAATCGAGTAAGACAAATTGTGGAACAGAAAATAAATCCCCTGTTTCTTCTTTTTTTGTCCTCTTTGATTTCATCTAGTCTTCCAAATACAAATGTACTTTTAAAGCATTAGAACTACTCAGAGAATTCAATACAAATTCAAGACTATTTACTGGGCCAACACACCATTTTTGCAGTGAACTAAATACCTGCTATACAGTTTCCACCAACCTTTACCTGTGGTGCACGGTGTCTCAGGCTACTTGTCTGAATCCCCTTATGTTGTCTTCATCTATGTATTTTAGTAGCTCCCAACCCACACTTTCTTCTAGGGTCTTTACTGTGTTATCGGCTGACGAGTCATGCACAACCACCACAAGTCCTCTTCCCTTTGTAGCCCTAACTTTTACCATTCTTGCAACTACTGCAGCAATTAAGATGCCCATGGATATAAGGTCATTCTGATTGCAAGATAATGTTCTTTTCTTTCACAGCAAAGAAATTATGCATCTTTAGATTCAGTTCTTAAATGTATAAGACATATACAGATGTACAGAAGAGGAAGAAAGTAAGGTAGGTCCAGAAGTGTAGCTATTGGGAAAAGCTCCTTCCTATTGTGATTATAAATTCTCTGCCAGCAAAAAATAATCCTGGATAATTTGTAGCCCATGATGGTGAAGAATATCTGAGTTTAAACAGCAAAAGGAAAAGAATCTCTATTTCATACAGCAAGTGTGTGATCCAAAGAATATCGAAGTCAGCAGGCATCTTTCCATTGAGTTCAGCAGACTTTGTCCATGATGTAAAAGTGGTTAGAGGGATTTTACTCAAATGTTCCAATATTTACACTCTGGGCTCAAAGGCAGCTGGAAAATTCCAGCATAGAAAGGGGATTAAAAAAAAAAAAAAAGAAGATGAACAGCTGAAAAAGTATGAAAAAAAATTATCTGCAGCCGAAATCCACTACAAACAAATATAACTGTGTCAGTGTGACTTGAAGAGAAACACTGGAAATCACTCAAGCCTTGATCATGCAAAGTTCTGTATGGTGGGTAAGGAAGGGTTAAGGACAGCTAGCTTCAAAGATGCCAGAATTTGACATTATTTCTGTTATTCGGATGCTTAGATTTTAGCATATACCTCTACCCCTGGTAAGTAGAGGCTGCGTGCTCTGATATTGTCTTTGTAGATTTTACATCAGTGCCCTGATTGACTTTAGCACATTTTGGATCAGACTCTGAGTTAATTGTTCTTACAACAGTTCTTATGTGAAAAAGGCAGATATTTTCCTTTACTAAGTAGCTATGACCATAAACACACGAGCGTGCATACTTCAGGTGAGCTTTCAACTTACTGTGAGAAACCAATCAGTAATGAAACAAAATACTACAGCCTCCCTTTTGAACATAATAAAAATATTGTTTGATATTCTTTTTAACAATATTAGGAAGAGTTAATTAAGATTACAAAAATATTTTCCAACCAGCTACATGATACTTATGGTTGAAGCATGTCCTTTAATGATGGTTTTACCATACACATGAAGGCTATTGATTCAGCAAAATGTGGTTTATTTTGAAACCACTTATAAAAGCATTCTCTGAGTGCCAACAGGGCAAAAATACCAACCTTCCTTCTTTCTCTCTTTCTCTCTTTCTCTCTTCTTTCTCTCTTTCTCTTTTCTTTCTCTCTTTCTCTCTTCTTTCTCTCTTTCTCTCTTCTTTCTCTCTTTCTCTCTTTCCCTTCCTCCCTCCCTTCCTTTCTCTCTGTCTTCCTTCCTTCCCTCCTTCCCTTTTTCCCTTCTTCCTTCCTTCCCTTCCTCCCTACCTTCCTCCCTCCCTCCCTTCCTTCTTTCTCTTCCCTACCCTACCCTTCCCTTCCCACAGTTTCCAAAATAACTTTAGGCAAATTTTCAAAATGTCCATTCAGCAAATGAGAAAAAAATGTGTGGCATCATATAATTTTTTAGTATCTCATTGGATTACAGCAAGTGATACAGAAACCTTATGTCTCCACTGGCAGAAAAAAAAAAAAGTAAGTTCATATGTATATTATTTGGGCTGTTCACAGGATTGATCTGAGGGAAAACAAAACAAAACAAAATAAAAACACCCCCCTCCCTCCACAACAACAACACACACACACAAAACAAACAAACAAACAAAACCTCCAAACCAGAACGGTAATCCAGAACAGCAAACAAACTCCCTCCTTTGAGGGAGGAGTGGGAAATGACAACATACTTTCATTTTCCTACCTCTGGGGAAAGACTTTCAAAAGAGTTCTGGACATGATGTCCAAAAACTACATTCAAAGTAAAAGTATATAAACCACTCCCTTCAAAGAGTATTAAGCATCTGTCTTAAACTCACCAAGCTAAGGAAGTTCAGAATTAAGTTTGTAACTCCATACTTAACTCACACCTTTGTAGCCAGCCCATATGGAATGACAGATCACCCACTGTTAAGAGACCACTGTAATTCCAGCTGTAATGTTAATGTGTTTGCTCTTTAAGTGTTGAACTGGATCTGGAATGTTAACCTATATGTTAACCTATTTTTTATGGTTTGTTGTTTTGTTTGATTGTCTTTTTGTTTGTTTGGGTTTGGGGTTTTTTTTGTTTGTTTTTGTTTGTTTTTGTTTGTTTTTGTTTATTTTTTGTTCTTTTTTTCCCCAGTAATGTGAATAAATGGAGATAAAATGTATTAAGAGTGTATGTTTTGTAACAGCTTCTCTTTTGATTTTTGTAGCCTATATTGTTTTGGTTTTTTTTTCCCAATGGTCAAATTTGAAGAACTGAAGAACTGAAGAAAAACTAATTATGGAAAAAAAAACCAACAAACATGCTTTTTTACTGTGACCTTATGCCAAGTTTCAGTCCAGAGCAAAATTTTACAGTCATGTGAACCCCTAAAAAGAGAGGTTTATAATAGAAGCATTGACAAACCCTTAAGTGCAGCAGGGCAAGTAGGTGTCTCTATAATATTTCTCAATAAGAAGCTTGTAATTACAGCTCTCGATAGAAGGGAGGAATATAGGGGGAATGAAGGATTTTTCTCCATAGATATTTCTGGCATAATTTATGCTGAAAATTTTCCAAGGTCTGTTGAGCCGTAACCACAGCTCACTTCTCCAATAACAAAATATTAATGATGGAACTGTTTTTCACTAGACTTCTAGAAAAAAAAAAAATTGCTTAATCTCCAATTATTGCTGAGAAAATGATTTTGAAAATTCTCTGATTTGTGAAAATCGTCCTTCTCTTGTGAGAGGAAAATGTGACATTTCAGAAAAATCACATTTCATTCCAAGGAAATAGATTTTGTGGAGTTTCATTGTGTGAGTTCAAAATCTCCAACGTCAAGTCCTTTAAAACTAATCTTTATCAAAATTTAAACAGGTATAAAAACTTTTCAGTGTTTCATTCAGTCAGTCAGCCTACTCAGCTGCAGCTTCATCTTTAAAGTTTTATGGCTGTGATCTTCCATTTGTAATTCCTTCCACGTTGCCTTGAAGATCACCCATTTCTGCTTGGATGTGTCACTCTTTCTCCAACATCAAGACAATGCTCTTGTAACATTCTCCAAGAAGAGAGAAAGAGAGTAACATTCCTCCAAGGAAGATTAACCACAAATCAGTCCTTCCAAACAACCTTTAAGGATAGGACCACCTGGAAGAATATTGTGACTGGGATCTCCTGTTGGATGCCTATCTCTAGAATAGGCAGGCTGGAGAAGGAAGGAAAAAGAGAGATATCATAGAGAAATTTCATATACAGAGAGACATGGAAAGACAGGTTAAAATTAGAGCAGAGTGAAAATGGACAAACATAAATTAAGGCACTCTGGTGAGGTCAAAGACTGAGAAGGAAAAAGTCATAGACTTTTGGCAACTCTTTCAGAAGATGAAGCTTCTTTTTTCACTGCACATTAATGGCCGCTGTACTTGGCCCCCACTCAGGTCACGTTCCCATTAACCTGACTTTGAGCTGTTCTTTTTCCATATTCTCTTTGATTTACAACGCTTTAAGTAAACTGAGATTAGCTCCCCTGAAACCAAGGGAGTTTCATGCCAACATAAATCTGATGTAGCTGAGAAGGCAGCTCCATTTTGAGGACTATTAGGATTTGACTGAAAATGACAGTAGTGAAAAACATGCAAAATTACTTCCTTCTATCAAACCTTTTATGGGAAAGACAAGTAATACCACCCGAGGTCCTGCTCTTCAGGTTCACTGTATGTGCCCATTGCTAAGCCCCACAGACACTCCTTTTTCCTCACTTCTGAAAGACTGACCTCCCACCCCGTTCCTCTAGGCTGGATGAAAGTTTGACCATGGTGTAAAATTAAGGATTAAATGCCTTTAATCCAATCAGAGAAAATCCCCTTGGCACAGAGGCTGAAGAAAACAACATCTTCCCCAGCAGCCCCACGCCACCAGAGGCACAGCAGCAGTTCTTCAGGGTGAAGTTCTAGGAAGCATTATGGTTGCCTTCAGAGCTGGTAGGGTTTTGATGGACAACATTGTACACTTGGGGGCCAGAAGTGAGGCTGTCCTTTGATGGTTTAACATCCCCTTCACTTCCCAGCCTCATCAAGAAGACTAGCGCAGTATGCACCTCGTAGAACAGCTGCATCATTGTGAAGCCCAATGGGACTGATTACACTGACCCAGCTGCATTGTCTGCTTTTGACTCCATTGACATGGAGGTCACAGATTTCCCCAGTATTATTTGTCCTCCAAAATCATCATGAACTACAGCATGTACTTTACTGTCAATGCTGACAATACTATAAGAGCATACAAAAACTCACATATGGATCACACACTTGCAGGTGTATGTAGAAATATGCTAGCTATATTATGCTCAAAAAATAATAAACGAACATGTTCTCTTCACTTGCATGGGGTTAATAACCCATCCATCTTTTTTGGCTGCTATTCCACCTAGATACGCTTATTTCCATTTCTAACAGTATATAGAATTTCTTTTTTAAAGACAAAGTCTTTTTAGTACATTCGGTCCCATAGTCACAAATTGGGTAAGCAACTACCTAATTGTGGCCCAGTATCTACTAACAGTTTTGATTTGGGTTTGGCTAAAGCTTCCAGTGAACAGTAACAGTCTGTCATAATATTGAAAGCATGAACAAAACGGAAGAAAATGGTTCTACCTCCATAAGTCACCTGAGAATCCACCCATATGCTCACAAGCATAATTATATTTGAGGCCTGATGCTCATTTACCTCCAGGATGGGTAACACCATTTCAGCACAGAAATGTCAGGCAGTCCTATGAGAAGTCCAGTTTGGGTCCTGTGAGTTTAAAATGTCAGGCAATAGAGAGAATAAACTCCTGAAAAATTATTTCAACTCAGTCAGAATACACGCTTTGTACTAGGGATGTCAATCATGCAACAACAAAAATGTTTATATATTTACCACAGTTGAACAGCAAATGCAACATATCAGTAGTTTGGCCTTGAAAAATTATGTTGATGATGCAATCATTTTTTGAATGTGGATGATATAAGTTTATAACCTTAATACCATTTAGATTTAAATTTGTAAAGCAGTAATTTCTCCCGTGTGTTAAAGAAGGAAGAGAGGGAAGAAAGACAAAGAAAATTCACAGTGGCACTGGTAAGCACATACCATTACCTGAAATCCACAAGACACAGCAGTGGCTTCTGTGCTGCCTGCCTAGAGTCAGGCTCTGGCTTTGCCTGAAGATGCAGAGCTGCTGCAGGCTGCAGATTGCCCTTGGTCCTCCGGGACATGTGTGTGGTGTTGCTTGGTGCCTCTGCCGAGCCACAGTCCCCATTGGCCCCACTCTTCCTCAGCTCTTCTTGGGAGGCCCTTGCTTAAGGATTCCTCCTGATGTGTCCGTAGGGGACAAGTGCTCTTACAAGTCCACAGCACTAAGGACAGAGCTGCAAGTTACAGAGCAAATAAAGCATAAGAGTGGCTGTTTTGGTGGCCTTGAGAGGAAATGATGTGAGAAAATTCTGTCTTAGCTGCTTGGACTTCTGAAATAATGGTTGTGTTTATATAAAGCACAGATAAACATATATTTTAGATAAACACTTCCCCAAATGACAGGAGCTAGTGTACTGTGTATAGAGAATACTGCCTTTGATGGGCTATTTCTTTCTTCTTTTCAAGGCCATTTTGGATCTTGTGCCCAGATTGCTTAAAAATCTCCATTTGCTAAACTTGCCCAAACCATTTCACCCTTGGACATTCTCCTGGGAAGAGTACTGAGTCCTGCTTGAAAACCTGACTGGTTGGTAGCGATCCTTCTGCCATGTTTGTGTATTAGGATAATAGTCCTGGAAATAATTGCAAAACTCCCAGCCCAGTGTACAAATCACAGCAATAGTCAGGCCTCTGATTCACAGTTTTATTCTGGGTTCATAAGCTCCATATTGTTTTGGCAAAAAAACAAACAAACAAGCAAACAACTGAGAAAACTACAAGGTATGGTATTCCTTTGCCCTTGAATATCATGTGCAATTTTGGTTTTCCGTATCAAAACAGTAAAACTGGAAGAGGGAAAAGGATTAGGAAAATATTATTTACACTATCTCCATATTAATACAAAAACAGGGGAGACATCAAGTCAAAAGATCAGTGGTCAAGGTGAAAGCATACTAGTGGCTATACTTACTCATAGATGTAAAGTCCTTGAGGAAATCATTGCAGACATTGTGTAGCTGTACAGCTTTTTTGTCATCGGTGAAAGCCTTGGAAACACAATCTACCAAGGGCTGCTAAAACAAATCTCCCACCTCTGGCTCAGAAATCCCTGAAATGCGGGTTGCATAGGTAAGGATAAAAATCTGGGTGAAACATTATCTACCACAAGCATTTGGGTGAAAGAGAGAGAAGCCGGGACTAACTTCCTTATTGATTTATAAGTAATTTCTAATTTCTCTGCATGTTTCTATGATTGACAGAAAGACCCTTCTGACTGGCCTTACCTCAAGAGTAATGTTAAATTATTTTAAAATTTCATAGGGAGAAGATAAAGCAATAGTGAACTAAAACACCTAATAAAAAATAAAAACATAAGAAATACAATTAGGAATCCATAGAACTTTCAGGCATTAACTTTTGCATTTCTGGCAGGGGAAAAAGGAAAAATTATTTTAAATCTCTGCTGAAATTTTTATATACAAAAGCTACAGAACATGCTAAATTTAGATGATTCTTGAAATTGGGAAAGCAGAAAAGCTAGAGACACTTAGTACTAAAGTCCACAACAGTTCCAGCTCCTTAACTGCAAAGTTTTGAATATCTCAGCAAAATATTTTATTTTGTAAAATAGCAGTACAGAAGTCAAATCAATGAGGAACCAATAATCCAGAGAGGATGAAGTGTAAGAAATTTCACACCTTTAACCAGAGGAATGGCAGAGATTAAAAACTACCTTATATGACACTCCTCTTTCTATGGGAGAAGAAAAACCTCCCTGAGACACCCTGGCACGCCCATTGCCTATTACATTATTTGTTAGAGCAGGAAACATCATAAGGAAATGTGGACAGCCAGAAGCAGCATAGATATTCTTGAAAAAGCTGGAAAGTGAATTGCATTGCAAGTTGGACTCCAACAAAGATGAACTCACTGAACTTGCAGAAATATCTTAAGACTGCTACCTGGTGACGAAAGAAGCTAACTGGAAAAAGATTTAAAGGAATAAGGAATCTCTGGAGGAAAAGAAAGGAAATAAAAAGACAAAAAGCAGCATGATAGGCAACCAAAAAAAAAAGAAAGAATTCTAGGTGAGAGACAGCTTCTACAGTCAGTGTTATTCATTGTGATATATAACACCCCTGAAATACCTGTTCTTCTCAGGTGACTATGAAAGGTTTCCAGTCAGCTATCTCAGAAGTGAGTATTTTTGTTTTGTGTCTAACTTAGGGAGATAAATGCCATGCTGGGTCTTCGGGACTATTAAAAATTTATAAACAAAGGCCTCTAGTCAGATTCTGCAGCTCTAGGATTTATTTTATACTCTTTGATCTTTCTTTGCTTTTTGCTGGAAAAAAAAGAAATCCAGAAAGATGGTTTAAATAGCACTGTACTAGGTGTTGATATTACTCTGGAGGTGTCATACATTACATTATAATTTAAAAGGTCTGAGAGAAAATCTGTGATCTAAATCAGAGGACCAGTCTGTTTCCTTACTTCATCCTCCCTCCCATTTTTGACTAGGAACATCACGCTGGAGATGAAAATGTGCTGTCCAAATAATTTTCTGTTAAAGTTATGTCAAAACTAGCACAACATCACCAAAAACAAAAATTCCTTTCAGCAAGAGATGTCCCACAACAAAAAACCACTTCATTGGAAAATCCATTCTTAGACCTATGATGACATCTATAAGACAAACAATGGAAATACATGTAAGAGAAAATATAATTAAGGGGAGATGAAACTACTTAAGTTTGTCAATACCTGTAGATAGCCCAATCCGATTAAGGCTGCTGAGTCTAAGTGTAGAATCCCGTGTGTTCCCTGGAGTGGATTCCTTTGTGCTACAACATCAGACGGCAGCTTCAGCTGCACCTCCTTCTTGTGTTAAAGAGGGATATAATAATTTAAAATATCAAAACTCACTAAAAGTTGTGTGACTTGACTTGCTTTGTGGTGTGAAAGAAGTTTGGCTCCCAGAGACGAGAAACTACTGCATTGCTAATACAGACGTTGGCCAGATCCTGTGATGTCAGCACCAAAATTCCACTTTGGAGGGACTCTGACAGAGCATATGCTTCCTGATCCACACTGTCTCAGTAAAAAAAACCCCGTATTTACCTGTGACAACAGTTGTTGTTCAGTTAGTGATATGGAGTCCCTGTTAGTTATGATGCTATTAATATGTGCATTTCTGAGAGTATTCATTGTTTTTAATTTGGTACCCTAATCTCTCTTTTCCCTTCTCCAGACAGGGTTTCATTTCTCCTACTAATTAACCTCTTTGTGGAGAACAAATGTATTTCATTAAAATACAATGCATTACTGGGCAGGAATGAAGATTCAACTGATTGAGAATTATATATCATGCTGTTTTTATGGGGACATGGTAGACTCCAACTGGGATACTTCCAGCCTCAGAGGTGCAGAGAACTAACTTCTTTAGGTCTCCAAATGAAATAAACAGTAGTAGTTTTCTTCTGTTGTCTTCCAAAGCAAATGCCTAGTATTTGAAGAAGAGGTAATGATAAAAGGTTCAGGGCTTACCTCTCACTTCTGTTACAGTAAAACAGTAATGATGTGAAGAAAGAGTAAATTGTGGCATGGAGGCCAGACAAGGTAACAGCTGAGACAGAAGCAGGAATGTGAGCCATGATAATTACTCTTTAGTCTCATGGAAGGGATTTTAATTATATGTCTAAAACTCTGGGAATCTGCAGCATGAATAAAAATTTCAGAGCAGTGTAACATTAACATGGAACTGTCTTTAGATGTTAAGTAACAGAGTTTGACCCAGTGCCTTTTACTGTTGCTAGACAGATCATGCTCACTCTATTTTGGTTTGATTTAAACCAGATAATATTATGTCCTTTATTTCAAAAACTTTAAGAAAATTCTATACATTTAGAGGGTGGTGTGGTGTTTATTTTCCAGTTTTTGTTTTGCAGCTGTTGTCCATGTGCAAAATGTTGTCCCTAGGGCAACATTGAGGGGAATAGGAGGTCCCTTGTTATCTCTTTGTAACATAGTATTACATTTAGCCTCAGATTTATAGAAAAATGCCTTTCTAGCCTTTCAGTTGCAGTGAAGGTGGGCAAATGAGTGTGTGCTAATTAAGCACTTGAAAATAGAGCCTTGTTTGTTTATAGAGCTTCTGGCTCTTAGGTTTGAAGATATACTAAAGAGAAAAAGTATATTAATTCCAGATTTTTAGTGAGCAGGCGACTTTTCTTACAATGGCACAAAAACTGTAACAAGTAAATGAGAAATTGAAAAACTGTGATTTTCAAATGGAGTGCTACAAAGTACGTATAAAAAGAGATCTGAGAGAAATGCTTTGAAAAACACTTGTATGATGTTTGAGAATATGCATGTAGCATCTGCTTCTGAGTGCCTAATTTATGTTGACTCTTTGCAGCCATGATAGAAAGACAAAGTGAAAAGCCATAGTCACAGTTTTCCTGAAAGGAGAGTACAGGCCTGCTTGCCATGTGGGAACAATAATGGCAGACTGAAATAATTCGATCAGTTGTCAGTTTGTATCAGCTGAAGGCTTGTCAACACTTGATTTTTTTTTATTTTATTTTATTTTATTTTTTTTTTTTTCTGTTTAGCTTGTACTCTTCTATGTTAAAACACCTAGTGTTCCCAAACAATAGTCTTGTTGCCAACCTGCTGTTCTCATGCATGATAAGAAATCTGTGGTGGAAGTAGCTTCCAATGAGATGTGATGTTTTCCACAACAGTGAAGTTTATTTGTAAAGAGTGGGTGAACATGCAGTCCCCTGCTACTGCCAGGTCATGCTGGCTAGACCAAACTGTGCTATTCAATGCTGCTTTACAGTCACAGTCTATTCTGCATGCGTTCAGCTGCCTGAATGAGATCTCATGCTTCATCTAATGCCTGAGATTGTGGACTTCAGTTCTGACAAGCAAGCATGGCAGTGCTCAGCTTTCTTAGTAGCTGTCTGAACAAAACTGAGGTCAGGTCCATGACACAACAAAGGCGCTCTACATGCATATAAATGTGTGGAGGAAAGCAACATGTTTTATGAGAGACTTCACTAAATGAATATCTACTATAAGGAGATGGACTTGTGTGAGATTCCATTGCTGAGGCATTGTGTTTGGTCAACCCCATGCACACCTCTGTAGTTTGCACCCACGACATGGAACAGACAGAATTTGTCACTGAAATCCACAATCTCACTGGAGTAATTCAGGTTCTGAGAATCACAGTCAGGAAGTCTTGCCTGAGCTGCAAGGGTAACCCTGCCTTGGAGGAGAGTCACCCTCAGGAGCTAGTTTAGGCAGAGAGACATTAACACCTTAGTGCCGTTCTATCAGGCTGGGCTGCCACTGTGTAGTAGGATGTACTTCTTTGCTGCTTTTTTCTTATTGACTTTCCATCCCCAACATTTGCTTCATTAAATAGAGGCTGCATGCATGGATGTGCTGGGTAGAAAAGTGGGTCAACTCCATTGCTTTGTGTATGTGAGAAATTAACGTTCTCCCTATTGTCTCAGACTGAGAGGAAACAAACTTTTATCTGCACATTCCTTTGAAGTTACCTGGCATATATTGAGCAGCTGTACTAGAGTTATATAGGCTTCCCAGTTCTTTTATTGGTGTTGCTACATCCATACCCCACATGAATGTCACCTCCTGTCCCCTGATTAGTGCTCCTCATACTTCGACATTTGCTCTTCTACTTTCTTCCTCTTCCTACTTCCAAAAGCCCCAAATTAGCTTCAAACAAAACGGTGGCACTGTGTGGATTAAGTATTAAGTTTAAAGGAAGTACACTTTTCCCTGTTGCAGTAGTTACAAGGAAAAAAATGTGTTCTGAGACTTTAACCAACATGAAGTATGATATGGTATACCAGCCAAGTCACACAACACAAATGTTTCCAGCAGAGAACGATATTTTGGTTACTGCAAAGTCCTAGCTATTCTGTAGCACCCATTACGCTGATCCATGAGTGTTTTATTTTTAGAAAAGCAAGTAAAAGAATATGCTTTAATTTGATGCACAGATTGCATGGCAATGCAGTTAGCTTGGCATTTTGCATAGTGTCTGTGACTCTCTTTCACCCTGTTCCCAGCTCTAAAGGTACCAGTCTAGCAAATGAGATCACTACATAGTTTCTCAGCTGGACTGATGTCTCTTCGACAGATTATGTTTTCATAGTTGGAGAACATACCTAACGAGTTTAATCTCCAAAGCAGAGACAGCCTAATGGAGCATCCCTGCAGTGATCAGCCTCTTCCAGCAGCACTGCCTTTAGAAAAAAATTCTATGTATACTCTGAGGGAGCAATAAAAAGTTGGAAGAAAGGAATGAAAAAAAGAGGAAAAAAAAGAAAGAAAAATAAAGACATGATAGAGTTGTCACAGACACAGCCGAGGAAGATAATGAAAAGGTAAAGAGGACCCCTGGAAAGCATGGTGGATATCATGGCTGGACACTGTAAAGCAGCCCATATAAATCTCTCCTATTTAATTTGTAATTAAGATTTTAACTTGGCACATGATTGTGCGTGTTTAATAATACTTCTACTGGTCACAGTTATGTGTTTAATCTCTTTCTACTGTTCACAGCATTTAATTTGGCATTCTCATTTTTATTTATTAAAAATTCATTGAAAATGTCTTTGCATTCATGGGTTCCAGTCTTGAGTGATTCATTAAAATGCCCACCTTCACTTCAGTAATTCATTAAACAATTCATTAAAACGTCTGCATTCACTGCACCTCCAGGTGTTTTATTTTAATCTACAAATGTACATAGTGTTAAAATCTTCACACATAGTGCACTAAAATACCCCAATGAAGTATGATAAAAGTTTTATAACATTGTACCTACCCTTGAATACACATGTTAATCACAATTATATCTTATGTGGGAAGTTGTACACATTACTCTGAAGTGGCCTTTAAACTTCAGAGGAGGAATGGAATACATTCCTCATTTTATTCCTACTATTAAATGTTGCATCTCAGAGTGAACTCTCACTGGGTCATCAGTCCAGTCATCTGCACACTCCCTTCCTTAATTTCACAAAAGTTGAACAAGTCTCAGCAACGAGCAGTTTTAAGAGTTTGGGTTCCCTTAAGAGCCTCTTCATTTCCACCTCACGTGTCCTTACTTTCTATGCTCTGAAATTAGTGCATCACCAAAAACTTGTTTGCATCTAACACTACAATACTGCTCACCGGGGTTTCCTACATGCTGCCTCAGAAATGTCGGTAGAGTGGATGGGACAAAACATGAGATATGTACAGTTTGGCCTCCAACCCTCCAAACTGCTTTGTCTTCAGGTCAGCCTCCCAGAACATGTAATATGCAAAATGCCAGATGCAAATGCAAGATGTATCCAGCACAACAGCAGAGCAAAGGGGCTTTGAAAGCTTGACCAAAGAAGGGAGGGCTGATTTAAAAATGTCCAAGTACTGGGTGGATGCAGATGACTCCATGTGAAAGAACATTAGCTGTGGGATAGTGTCACATGCACTGCGCATGGAACTGTCCTTGTGAGTCACTCAGTGGAGCCTTGGAAAAGCTGGACCATGTTTCAATTATAAACATGTGCTAAGAATGGAGATGTCTTCTCCAGATGAGTGCCTGAATAATTTACAGCTGCTCTCTCAGTGAGACTTCCCTGTAATGCCTTCTTATATAAATATTAGTTTTTGCAAATATAGAGATTGAACACCATCTAGCCAACTCTAAAATCCTTTGCTTAGCAGTGATGGTCATGTAGAACTTTTTATGAAGGGCAGTGTCTCTTATGGTAAGAAACACAGCTGTGAAGGCTTGGCTTTCAATGCCCACTTCTGCTTCTGTTTCCATTTGTTATCTACTGAAAAATGTTATAAAGACTTCAAAGTGTCAAGTCCCACAATATGATTAACAAATGTTTGGGACAGAAAGTTTGATTTTAAGCAATGCAAAAGGGTACATTCATAGGAGAAGCAAAGTAGACAGACTTAAAATATCTTTGGTATGAGAAAAGACCAGAGTAAATACACAATCTGTGATGTGTGAATGAAGACTTGACTGCATTTCCTTGCTTGGTGTTGAAATCATATAATCAGTTCTGTATTTTGGAGAAAAGAATCTTTTACGTTATCAAATAGACATATGTCACAGAAGTAATGAATGACTTTAGATTCAGACCAGAACAGTAGGAAGCGAAGACTAAAGAACAAAAATACATATTTGTGGATTTTTTGGCAATAAATGCAAAATGATATACTTATTCTGCATATTCATATACTATGACTATGTCTGACAACTGGAGAAATAATTCATTTAAGTGGATAATGATAATTTTTCTCAGATGTCACTGAACAATATATGCAGTGATTTTTAATTACTTTTCATACATGTGAAGTATATAACTGTTTAACTATTTTCAAGAAATTATTCCGGGTATGGATTTCCATAGAGTATAATATTTGCCCAGTTGTATTTTTTAAAACCCAGCAGCCTCTCGGCATTGGGAGAATGGTGTCATGTTCTCACTTCTCCAAGCTGTGAGTGTGAAGAAGCATCCTTTCTGGGAAGCCTGGGGACGAATTATTCCCACTGGGTAGAATTGAGCAATGGTTTTGGATAGTCAGTTTGTCAAAAATGCAGTTTGGAGGATACTGAAATGATTTGTGAAATATCAAGCCATAATTTCTGCCAAAAAAAAAGAAGGGGGGGGGTGGGAGGAGGAACAGGGGAAAGAGTAGATGGAAAAATTGAAAAATAAACCACAAATTTTCATCTTGAGACTGAACAACAGGTTAAGAAAAAAAGTGTGTAAAAGAAACAAAACAAAACAAAGATCCCCAAACAATTCAGTTCAACCTAATGCAATTTCTTGCTGTTGATCATATGATAAACAGAAAATTCATATATGCATGTAGGCCTGCTCCCAAGGGACTGGTAGCAAGCAGGGTCTGGAGGCAATCCTTGCACAGTCAACCTGTCCTGTGTGCTGGGTAGAAATAGCAGAGCTCTGCTAACACATTCTAACATCATGGCCTTTTAGCTTCACCTCAGTTGTCTTGTTCCCTTAATTTTTCTGAAGGTCGGGATTACACCTAGGACTTGCCTTTGTAGAAGTAAAGGACAAACTTTTGCATAAACTGCAGCACTCCCACTCCTACCTTCCCCAAAAGCTCCTTTCAGAGCCTGTCAAAACATGTGTCTTCAAGGTCAGAAGACTAATCTAATCAGTGTTACCACCTCTATGGACCTAGACATGGAGAGTCACACACTGGATATTGTAATAATATCCAAAAAATATATTTACTTACAGAGGAAAAAAGGGTGTTGGTTTATTCCACAAAACAAACCCCTGAAACAACTCACTGCATAAACTTGGCTAGTGAGTATAGTTATTTTGGCAAATATGTGGTTTTGAAATTTGGGAATTTTTTTTTCTACATAGTTACTAGTGTCTGTTTAGCAGCTTGAGACATGTTTGCACTATTGACTGTAGAAACTACTTTTAACTTTTGCTCTGATGATTCCTTTGGTGGTTTGAAGCATACAAATGTACTCACTCACCCAACCCTCTTCTGTGCCAGAAACTAGTTCTCACTTTCTCCATCTTTCTACGAACAGCATCTTCTTTATGCTTAAAAGAAAGTCACCTTTATAATACACCTTGACTTTCATAAGGTGGCCAATTTGTGGCGTGGATAATTCCTTGATCTGCAGATGAACAGCACTTCCTGGTTTCACATTCACCTTCTCCGTCAACTGTACTTGTCGAATGTGAGGGTATGGGAAATCCTGGCTTCAGACTCCTCTCTTTCTGCAAATATTTGACAAATGATTGCATATATTGTACTTCACTATATTATGAAGAATTTTCTGGTAGCTAAGTTGACAATATTTTGCAAATCAACCAAAATTTATACCCAGCAAAACTGATGTAAAAAATATCTTGCTGACGACCACCACATGTTATAATATTGATATTTTTTGCCTTCACTCCTGTGTTGCAGTATCTTTTAACCTGTATCTGTCTGGAAGCCTATTTGGGAGCAACAGCTCATTCAGTTGTTTATGTAAATGCAATGTTAAAATTCTCTTTAGAAAGTAGTTGACTTCAGAACTAAGCAGAGCTAATAAGAACAATGAAGTTTTCTATTAAATTATATTTTTAGCAATGTGTCAGATTCTGAGTTCGAATGTGAGGTTTGTTGTGCATAGCAATATATTGCATACTAATTCCCTCCACATATGCTCTTAGAGGGATAATAAATCTAGTCTTTCAATCCATCCAGAACCTTTAAGTGCCTGCAGTTTTTCATCTCGATGGCAGTGGTTATAATCCAAAGCCCAGCGAAGTCAACAGAAGTCTGTTTGTCAAGTGTCTGGAATGTGGACAAAGGATCTGTCTTTATTATTTTAAGGCAAGCTATTTATATGACAACAAACCAAGTCCATCACCATTGTTGTGTTAAAGTTCCTTATTGAACCTAGTTGCTGTTATGAAAGTATAATGGTTAGGTTTTGTTTAAGCAGAATACAACCTTTACAATGTGCCTTTGGAGTGAACTCAAGGTGGCATTTCTGTAAACATAAATTTCTCCACAATCTTTGGAGCATTTTGTGAGTGTATGAAATGGACAACAAGCTCTAGGTGAGAAACAACACCTCTAGCTGCCAGTCTGCAGTTTCACACGTGTTCTCTGCTCTGAAAATTATTGGTCTGTATGAGGGTATTTCATTTACATATGCTGAAGACAAATTGAATGGACAGAGAATATTTATGGAAAATCTTCTTTAGAAAAATCTTCCTAGCATGTTACTGAAATACAGTGGTTTCTGTAAACAGTTTTCTGGATGCTATATAAAAAGGTTTGTTTTGTTTTAATATGGTTGTCATTTGCACAAAAAGTCTTTATTTGTTAGTTGTTAGCTGCTCTGGGCAAAGAGTGTATGGTATTTCACAAACTCCCAAAGTGACATGCTGGATGAGTATTGCTGAACTTAGACAGGACAATCAACTAAAAACTATGGCAAAGCTTCACAGAAAAAAGATTTACTAGGTCACCTAGTCCATGTTCTTATCCGTCCCAGCAGGGAGTATTAGACATCACATGGTCCTATTTTAAGTGTCCAAAACAACAGATTTAAACAGCTTCTGCAGCTTCACAATCTTCTTTCATTTATCAGTTTAATTTCATCCCGTTATGCCTAGTTAAATCATGCCGTAGCATCCAGCATCTTCTTGCTCCCTTGGCTACTTCTTTGTTTCAGCATATCTATTTACCAAATTTTGAACTGAAGCTGATATTTATTTAATAATGAAAATAATTTTGAGATTATGATGCCTTAGATTATCCACACTCTTGTTCTCTAACAGCTGGATTTTATCATTTGCTTTGATGTTCTTCCCCTCTCTCTGTTCTTGCCCTTGTCCTTTCCCTGCCCCTCAGGCTCACTTGTAGCTTGTGTTACGTTCTAGTAAGGGAAAGGAGTTTTCCATTACCTGGTACGTTCAGATCAGTATCTGTCTAAAATGTGTGCTATCCAGATACTATGTTGGATAGTCTGATTTTTAGATTTGATGCAGAAATTTCTGTGTGAAGTTTTGTGCCTTATATTATGAAGGAAGAAAGGCAAAATGATCATAAATGCTCTTTCAGACTATAATGCTTCTGTGCTTCGTGCATTTTTATAGCACCTTGCAAAATGAAATGTACTGGGTTCTTTGGCCAAACAGAAATACTTATTAAAAATACTACTATTAATGCATAGATACAGTAACCTGAGTTCTAGAAAGGTCTTCAAGCACTTGATGTGGTTCATTCTCACGGTCTTCTAAACCAAAAAATACCCATTACTTTTTTGAACTACATGCTGAGCCTCACTCCCTCCACAAAAGGCTCCAGATGCTGTCATGTAACCATTTTTGTTGTCCAATTTTGTCTTAAATGATCACCAGAGAGAAGAGACATTAGCTAGGTTTGAAAATATTTTTCTTTGACATTGTAAGCTCTAGGGCTTTCAAACTGAGTTTTCAACAAGGGCTGATCGTATCTCAGCTTGCCTGGCTTCCTAACTGCCATCAGGATGTTTTAGTGCCAGTTGGCTTTGGGACTTGTTCTATCATAACTTAGCATGAGAACATTTGGTTTTGCGCTGAAAGATGTTAATGCTTTAAAGTTTTGTGAGGACAGCAGCAGCTGCCTCTGTTTCCCCGCCAGGACACACATGCCCAGCAGGTGCCCAGACCCTGAAACATATCTCAGGGTGAGATTGTTATCCAGAAACTTTCTACATGTCAGAGCAGGGGAGTACTGGGCATGATTTAGCCTTTTCAGTCAGAGACTATTTAGAAGACATTTACCTGGCTTATGTGACATTCTCTGCTTAGAGAAAAATGGTTTCCACATACTTTTGTTATATGAAAACACATTAATGCCTTTCATCTCACAAATATACTCTGATATGCAATGTACTTTACATATAATGATTCATTTATAATTGTATCTTGACCCTGTGGTCTACACATTCAGATTCCTGTCTGGCATCCTGCAGAGCTTTCGGTCACTGATTTCTTTAACCATACATTAACCATACATTGACTGTTGCCCTCTTTATTATCAAGGACCATTGAGTTTCACTGACTTTCAAGATACTTTATAGTAATTCTGAGCCTTGTTCTCCTCTGGTCATTTGTATTTTTCTGGACTTTCCCCTTTCACTAACTGCATATTTTTTTGCAAATCTTTTGTATTTCTTAAGATTTCTGAAGTCCTTTCTACACATTACTTACTGTTGTCTCTCTAGTTTACTGCTGCAGGAATGGCAACTGATCATTTAGCTGGATTTTCTTTTTATGTGTATTTTCTTTTCCTCTTTTGTATTGATTTTGAAAAGGAAGAGTTTAATATTTTTTTTTCTGTTTTGGTATTGGCAAGGGCCACATCTTTTCAGCACTGATTCTGCAGATGACATTCTGCATATGGCATATCTAATCATCCCCTTCATGAACTGAGCCTTTATCTTTGGAAAGACAGAAGACAAGCAACCATGCCAGTCTGCTAATTAATCAAGAGCAAGTGTCTGTAACAGCTGATTTATGTGCCATGTTGTGCTGCATATTATTGTGCTCTGAGAATATTCTTTATTCAGACATTCAAACTAGGTGAATCAATAAGGGCACCACATCTTCAAAGATCCACTATACAGGAAAACACTTTGGATAATTGTAGGTAGATTAAAAAGCAGCATGATAGAGATGGAGCAAAAGAGAGTGCATAGGACGTAATATGATTTTGTGGTTACCTAACTAATTAAATTAAATAAAAATATGCCATGCAGAGTTTAACCACTATTTCGCTAGGTGTTCAGTCTGGTATGGGATCCTCGAGGCAAAGGTCTTACACAGGAGCACAGGAGAATGTGACATAGGTTAAGGTGGAATCTTCTAGAATGCCAGGGCTCTTTCATGGTAGAATTCAGTGTCTTTACTTTGACCATGTGATAACTTGTTCCTGCACCAAGTTTTCTATGAGATACTCTATGTATCTCAAGAGTAGCAGCACAGGGTAGCAATGAGATGCACATTATTAGGGTAAGAAGCAGAATTCTAGCACAGGACTCCCCACTCTTGCTCCTTCTTTTCAGGTTTCTGCTCAAGCTTCTACCACTCCTGTTAATACAAAGAAGCACCCTTGCTCTCCAAGTAATTTGTAATAAAATAATATATATATAGGAGTGTAATTACAGTAAGTATAATTCATCAGGAGTGATAGGGAGAGAACTGACCACCCAGCATGGTAAAAGGCCACTGCCTTTTCCTATTTATACAATACAATATCCTAGCATAACTGGAAGCATTTTCTGGTTATCTCAACAGTCTGAAATATCCTGGCTTTAGAAGTCTTTATTTTTTTTTTTTTTAGTCATTTTACAATTTTCCTTTCCTCCACCTCTGAGCAAAAAATAAAAACAGGTTAGAGAGATCTTTGCTTTCCATGGGAGTTGGAACTGGAACATGTTAAAATGCTTTTTACCCACTCCCAGCATTTCTCTCATTCTTTCCACAAGTCCAGTGCTTTCTCTACTTTTCAGAATCCTTCGGACTGAACATGGTAGATGTTTTTGTACTTTAGGGCTTAAAAATAGAAGCAGCTTTAATGAATCCAGTATGGTCAAAGAGCAAAGACTACATTTTCTGATATCCTTAAGGGAAGTACACTAACTTTAGGTTAGTGTACTGTTTGTAAACAACCACACCCCTTGTTTTGCACAGAGTAGTTCACTTTCTGGTCAAAAAATCATAAAGTAGCTGTGAAGGAATATTTATTAACTTCCAAAGTCAGTTCATGTCTGTGTCCTATTCATGTTAAAAAATAAGTCACATGAGTCACAACAACCATGTCACTGGTTATAAAGAACTGCCTGAAAGGATGTTGCCTCTGACAGTTGTCTGAGCCTGAAAATGAAAGGAGAGCATGCTGGTAAGAAAGGGAAACTTGAAAAGGAGACCAGAAGAAGCTGTTTGCTGAATTGGGGGCTTTGGAAATAAGGTGCTACTGGACTTCACCATATGACTAAGAGTCAGAGCTAAGAAGGAGGAAGTGTAATTGGAACATTCAAGAGCTGGTGTTAAACTAAATCCAGCTGTCTCCGTGGTAAAGTTTATTTTGAAATTAAAGGTCTACACATTTTCAGTATCACTCCGTTCCAAAAGTTCCAAAGGGGATGTTGATGCAATAGATATAGTAAACCAAGATGGAAATTCCATCAAGGCCTACAGTTCAATGAGAAATGTTGCTTGAAAAGCAGGACACATAGAAATGATTGCTGTATTTTCAGTTTAACAGCAAGGAAATGTTGGACAAATCCTCCTCAGTGTTATCTGGGATGTTTTCAAAGCAACCATAGCAAACTGCATATTGGCCTAAAGTAGAAATATATCCTTTCTAGCAGATTACATTGAAAATCAGTTGCTTATTGCTCTTATAATAAGATTTGCGTCCCTGTCCCTTGCTCAAGGGTCTGTTGAGAGCAGTACACTCTAAGATAAATGCTGAAGAAGTTATGGGGTAGAGTCTGCTTTAGTCTGCAATTATGCTGAAGCAGGAGATCTGAGAGAAGCCACTATAATTTCATATGTCCTCCAAAAGGTAGCTTAAAAAGAAGTAAAACCAACAAAAAGCATTCTTCATTATGTTTGTATGAAGGTCCTAATTCCTTTAATTAACTGCTGTACAGATCAGCATATATACAAATAGGATACGTGATCAGCCAGAGCTTGGAGCCTACACAAACACATTCCTGTAGGTATAGGAGCCCCAAAGTGTCTTGTATGATATGCTATGTTTATATGTTTATCCAGTGATTTAGCACTCAGCTGGACTGGAGCTTACTCAGAAAATAGTCAGTTGTCCATATCATAATCAAAATAAACAAAACCAGTAACCAGCATTGACGAGAGAATTACACAGTTAAGTTTGTGTTATTTACTTAACACAGCAATATCTGCCCTGACATTTCTACCTGAGTAGGTAAGAAAAAGCACCCACTTTTTATTTAAAAATTTGGAAAAAGAAAATGTCTGTTTATGCTACAAGATAAAAACAATGTGAAAATTAGACAGCCATTTTCTTTATAACTTTCAATAAATAAGCATTAAACTAGAACTGTCTTAATAATTAAACCTGAATATATTTATCTCAACCAAATGTTGATTATTTGTTGCATTTGGTATGCATTACTTTGGAAATTTTCTGAAAGAGTATTTATATCGAAACATAACATTATAGTCATTCCTTCAGATGTAAGACACTGTATTTTCTAAATTAAAATCTCACCTACTTTGCTGCTGCAAGTTTATTAAACAATGTGTATTCATCTGTGGGAGAACTGGAAAAGGGCTTTTTCCATATATATATATATTTTTAATCTATGTTTGTACCTTAGTCAGATTAGTAAAACTGTATAGATGGTTGATTGCAGAAGTTCACCCGGGAATTTATTTAGAGGATGGACTGTTTTCTCATAACTGAAAAAACTACAAAGGTAGCCCACATCTCTCACCAACAGGCATGCAATGCTGATCTGTAAGCATGTCAAGGAGAAGGTACTCAGCTCCTTGGACTGCACTGATATAACTTCAGATAAAGTACCTCTACTACGGGCACCGCCGATCTTTAGGAAAAAAATAGTTTCGCAATAAGGTAATTATTATTGTAGAGACACAGTTCCCATGACACACCTTCCTAACTGCAGATGAAGAACACTCCTTCCTAATCAAAGGTTGCATCCAGATGATCATAGTTAACGGACAGCTGTCAATGGACCTATCTTCTTTGAATATTTCAAATCTTCTTGTGAGCTCAGTTATTATTTCAGCCCTTAAAAATCCAGTGGCAGTGGTTCCTTGAAATTTTACCTTGGTTGTAAAATACATTTTCTTTCACTGGTTTTATATCTACTGTTTAAAAAATCTGTTGTGTTTGGAGAAAATCTAAATTATTTCCCTTTTCTTCCCTATTCCCCTACCATGCATAATTTGTTATTACTGTGTTTGTCACTGATTTCTTTCCCAAGTGGGAGAAAAAGCTCCATACTCAGTATTGTGCTTATAACCATTTGCTCTACCTTTCTAGTTTTATTGTCTTGCATACTGCACTCAGTAAACAAGATATGAGTACATGACAGTATTATACAGTCGAATATCAATGACTTCCATTTTATTTTCCATACTTTTCCTAATAATTTCAGACACCATTTTTTCTTGAACGTTCTCTTCTTATTTTCATGTTTTTACTGTTTAATTTTAAGTTAACATACTTCAAACAGAACTTAAACATATTTCAAAATTAATATAATGGTGTCTCTCAACACACTTCCTTTTAAATTTTGGAAATTAAAAGGTGTAGATGAGGAATGTTTAGGTAGGACTATTCTGCATTCAGGCTACTGACTAAGAAATTACCCACTGTATAGTTACCACAGATTTTAATACCTTTGTTGATTCAGTGCAATGATTAAGACTGTGCAGAGAACTGTCCCTCTATGGGGGTCTCAAACCAGACATCTTTCATAGGACCAAATTGCCAGATATCAAGACACTGAATGGAGCATCCCTTTGTTGGAGTTATTGGCTAGGAGAGATTGTTGTTCAATATGTGACACTGGGAATAAAACAAACTAAGAAAGCATGTGGAGAAGGGAGTGATCTGTAATGCTACCAGAGGTGAAATACAGCTAGAGCACACTTTTATCTGCAAGCAAGGTGAGTTACTCAAAAAGAAGTAACAGCCAGGAAGTGGCTTTAGTTGTGACAAACTTAATGTTTCAAATTTCTTAAGGCAGTAAAAGAAGCCAATTGTAATACTGAATGTTAACGCATTTCATGAATACCTGAATCAAGAATGACATGTTTTCAAAGAGTATGGCAAAGAAGATGAACTCCTGAAGAGGTTTTGATGGATGTGAGGTGGAAAGTCACAGAATCACAGAATCACAGAAAGTTAGGGATTGGAAGGGACCTCAAAAGATCATCTAGTCCAATCCCCCTGCCGGAGCAGGAACACCTAGATGAGGTTACACAGGAATGTGTCCAGGCGGGTTTCGAATGCCTCCAGAGTAGGAGACTCCACAACCTCCCTGGGCAGCCTGTTCCAGTGTTCTGTCACCCTCACTGAGAAGAAGTTTCTTCTCAAATTTAAGCGGAACCTTTTGTGTTCCAGTTTGTACCCATTACCCCTTGTCCTACCATTGGTTGTCACCGAGAAGAGTCTGGCTCCATCCTCGTGACACTCACCCTTTATATACCTGTAAACATTAATGAGGTCACCCCTCAGTCTCCTCTTCTCCAAGCTAAAGAGACCCAGCTCCCTCAGCCTTTCCTTATAAGGGAGATGCTCCACTCCCTTAATCATCTTGGTTGCCCTGTGCTGGACTCTCTCCAGCAGTTCCCTGTCCTTCTGGAACTGAGGGGCACAGAACTGGACACAATATTCCAGGTGTGGTCTCACCAGGGCAGAGTAGAGGGAAAGGAGAACCTCTCTCGACCTACTAACCATCCCACTTTTAATACACCCCAGGGTGCCATTGGCCTTCCTGGCCACAAGGGCACAGTGCTGGCTCATGGTCATCCTGCTGTCCACCAGGACCTCCAGGTCCCTTTCCCCTACGTTGCTCTCTAATAGGTTATTCCCCAACTTATACTAGAACCTACGGCTGTTCCTGCCCAGATGTAAGACTCTACACCTTCCCTTGTTATATTTAATTAAATTTTTCCCCACCCAACTCTCCAGCCTGCCCAAGTCTTGCTGGATGGCAGCACAGCCTTCTGGCATATCAGCCACTCCTCCCAGCTTCGTGTCATCAGCAAACTACTAGGGCTGAGTGTCTGTAAAAAAGAACAGATCACATCTATGACCTTGGGATTTTTAGAAAATAAGAACTGTTCATTTCTAGAAAACAACTCAGTGATACTGAAAAAAAGGCAAATCGTGATCCAAAGTGATATTTATGGAGTGCACATGATGCTCTTGAAGATTAGGAGATTGTGCAGAATTTAAAATATTTCCAGTGAAGAGACATGTAACAGGAAGCTGGCAGCCTCAAAAAGCAGCACATGGACAAACACATCCTGTAGCAAACAACACTCACCACTGTAACTGATAGTTTTTGGAAGAAGATATAAGAAGTGCAGTGGATTTTATCATGTTGCCAGAGGTTGCAAGTACCAGCAGCATATGAATAGATAGCAAGGACAAAGAGGATGACTACAGAGTCATTAGCTCAGAGCTGTTCTTCCTTGCAGTAATGGCCAAGGTAGCAGCAGAAGATAAATGAACTGTCAGCTTGAAAATAAATAGAATACTTTTAAATTTTAAGTTGGACAAAGGTCTTCAAGCCAAGGTGGTACCCAGAACAGTGATACTGGCTGTAAAAAACAGAACAAAACCAAACCAAACCAAACCAAAAAAACCTAACCCACCAACAAACAAACAAGCGAATGAACAAAGGCAAAATAATAACAGCTAAAGCTCGGTTAACAGTACTGAAGGTATATCTATTGAGGGTGCCTAAGTATTAAATGTAAAGAGTAACTGGAAAGATATATGAATTATAACAGTATTTCAGAGTGAATGCATATCTTCTATTTTAAAGCATGTCCCTTTGTGGTCTCAAATAGGAGGGTGCAAACATTAGAAGGACAGTAAAAGATGCCTCTGTACATCACAGAGGTGTGGGACTAGATGATATTTATAGGTCCTTTCCAACCCAAATCATTATGTGATTCCATGATTCTATGACAAAGGACCAGTGCAGTTGCATTCCATCCATCTTCCAGAGGTGAGAAATGCAGATCTAGGTTGGAAAAGCCTCATAATTGCACAGCCCCAGTGAAAGTTTCTGTCACCACAAGGTAAGTACTCGAAGATATAAATACACACACTTCTTGGAGTCCCTAGAGGCCAAAAGAAAAAAAAAAAAAAAAAGAAAGTAAATAAAAAATAAAAATGAATTCCTACAAGATAAGATATCTGGGAGAAAAAGGTGTTAATTCTTTTTCTACAACTATTCTCAGAAAAAAAAAAAAAAACAAACCAACAATAGTGTGGAGAATGAGACTATAGCACAGTGAGTTTATCACCAAAATAAAGTAACCCTAACAAAAATGGGTAGACTATACAAAATTTGCCAGATCATCAACGTGATGGCAGAACTGGGCTCATTTTTCTTCTCTTTGTGTATCGTGATTGCGGTAGTCACATTAGAAAATTAAAGATGCAGCTGCCACTGTCTCCTGATTTCTAAAAATATGGTCAAATAGGGTAAGACATTGGGTGAGTCAAAATACCCTTTTATGTCTGTGTTTCTGAAGACCAGTATTTTTAAATACTAATGTTGTCTAAGATGGACTATGATGCAGAGCAGGTACTTTTCTGCCATGGGGGAGGGTTGAAGAGTGTAGCTCTAAGGAAGCAGGAGAGAGTGCTCTCAGAGGGGTGCTTACAAAATACACATAGATATTTAGTAATCAAATTAAGTCAATAATAAGCAATAAGGCTGAGTGGATTCTGGGCCAGAGTCAATTTCTTGAAGACAAATCCAATAGCAAAGATATATGTATAAAGATTTTACACATATCGAGGTTACAAATGTTATAAATCTTAACGATAGAATATTTGCATATGCTTCAGATTTATAGAAATCCTTAAAGATGTATATTTATATATTATATCAAGTTTATATATGTATATATTAATATTTATCTAAATAGTCTTTATAACATTTATATTGTTTAACATTATTTTAAAATATTTATATTAAATGTATGTGTATATATATGGGATTCAATTGTATTTATCACGGAAGAGATTTATAAAGGAACAAAGAAATAAATAAATGAAAATGTTTAGTATGGAGATGAAACAGGTTTGGGCAAAAGAAGGGGAGTCAGTAAGATGTAGAAACTGAAATAATATGTTCTTCAAGAGCTTAAAACCAGGACCCTCAGTTCTTTTGAACTAGATCCTACATCATCATTCTCAAAGAGTTTTCATATTCTTACAGCTCTACAGAAAAGAAAAGATGACAAAAAGATAGCACATCTAAAAATCCAAGTGACTTGGGAAAACAGTATTTCTCTAGATCTGCCAACTACATATACTAAAGCATCACTAAAGTGTTTAATGGCATAAATGGATCTTGGTCTGTATTTAAACTGTGATAATGTTGACCTGCAAGTGTTTTGCACTTCCATTGCACACTTTTCTAGTTATAATTATACTTTATATTGCATGGTTAGATCTAAAGGTAAAGAAGCATCAGGTCCTGTTTCTTGCATTTAGGTAAATGTGGTTTCTGTGCTTTCGAACTTCTCTGCAGTGCACGTGAGATGAGATGACTGAAGCAGGAACCACATCAGCCCAGGTGATAATGATGCTCTTATAAAGAAGTGGATGTTCCCTCATTTAATAAGTTAACGAGCAAATGCTATACACTTGTTGTTAAAGGCAGAAAAATAAATTATGTTGACTGATGATTATTTTCTCACATTTTTTCCTTAGGTACTTTGACTATTTTAGGTAGTTTTAATATGTAGGATTAGATTAGTTACATGAAGACTACTTCACAAAGGTTGCTGGATTTATACAACTGAGAGGATGGAAAGCTGCACTCTGGGGCATGTAAATAGTCAATGTTCAGTATTCAAGTATACATTATAATATATCTGGGTCAGTATTAAGTTATAGAAAATGAGTCAGAAATTATGTATTCAAGTGTAGAGACTTTGTGTACTTATCACCAAAAGTTATGTGTCATCTTAAGCATGAGAGATATTTGAATACATTTAAAATTTCTCTATACCTATTTTAAGATTCATATTAAATAACTGATATGAAAATATTTTAAAGGTACCAGCAGCCATGGAGGACATGTATTATTTTTTTTTTTTTCTAAAATGGAAGCAAAATATAAAGCAGGCAGAGAGAAAGGAACACAGAGAAAGTGCTGCCATAAACAGAAGCTTCGAAGTAGAAAAGATTCAGTCAATGATTGCAAGTTTATTATTGTTTTCTTTATCATAAGAAGCTTTATTTCATGTTATTTCAGTAAAATGACACTTCACCATTGCCCTGAGCCACAGTACATGTTCATTCCAAAAATCTTGTAAGCAAGTTTTGTGATTAGTCATCTTAAAGCATGTACAAAGATTTTTCAAAGTCAAGGATAATAAATACTATAAAATTTCTTCACATTAGATCAAAGTGTGAGCAAGGCATCGTTACAAACACATTTTCATTTTAGAGAAGGAAGATACCCCTTTCTGCCTATAACTCTGTAGATAACTTTTTTGTTAGAAGATTTGTGCATTAGTATTGAAATTTCCTTGGTCCAGCCAGTGCTATAAATCATTTCTAGGTGATTTTTAAGCACATTTTTAAAAGTCCAAGAAGAATAAGGTTTTCCAGCTCTAAGAGGGCTCAGTTCAGCAGCACTTACTGAGAAGGGTAATTTCAGGAAGGTCACAATAAAATGGTGCAGATTCCAGTTCAAACAGACTAATTGACACAGGCTGAATTCTCACCCATTCTGCGAGGTAGGAGTAAACAAAATCCATTGCAGCAGATTCATATGAAGACAGAAAGATTAACTCCTCTAACCTTAATGAAAAGTAGCTCTGGGATCTGGCTGTGAGATTTTGTATTCTGCTGTTGCATGGGACCTTGAGGTCATGGCACCTGGGACCAAAATTCAGCAGCCATTCTTCCTCATCTGGTAGCAGAACAAGGCACATCTGCTGCATTTTGGGTCCTATGTCTGGATTTTCCCCTTCAGGAATTTTGTAAAGGAGTTCTCAGGTAAGATGCTTACAAGGACTGAGCCACACTTGCCAATTGTCAGGGCAGAAGATGCATTCAGGTATATAATAATCATCTTTATACTGATACATATTTTGATATTTCCAGGTCTCCAAGAAAGCAGGGTAAAAGCTGCATCATAAACTATTACTTTTACTGGACTTCCAGTATATCAAAGTGCTCTACAAACACAGAGACAATGCTGCAGAGCAGGTGTAGGTAAGTTAGAGTAGATTCCTGTGGTGGGTCCTGTGAGCCCCCTCATGCATCATGTGTTGCGGTAAAGTCTGTCCCACAGTACAGCCATTCTGTCATCACCAGAGCATGTCCCATGTCCTCTTGCATGTAGAGCATCCCAACAGCAACACCTGAACAGCAACAGCCTAACTACCAGGGACAGTTCTGACTATGCAGTGGGAGGGAACTGCTGTAGGCAACTTTATTCACAAAATAAGTAGCAGATAAACTGGCAGAAATTGGGGAAGGGATAAAAAAAAAAAAAAAAAATTAAAAGTTTAGTGTGTCCAGTGCACCACTTCACCTCAGATAACTAATGAAACCATGGTGTGATTGCTTTTGGCATATGAAGGTGAGGTTTCCAATGAAAAGATAAACTAAAAAATGAGGTACGTGAAATGTGCAAACTGTTTTCATAGTTCTGTATTTTTGCACATTTTTTTAAAGATACCTAACAATGATACAGAAAAAATGATTGAGAATGATCCGAAGAAAACAATTGTAAACTCATATTGCATTGTTTTATTTGATTCTGACAAATTTAAAATGTTTGTGAAAGTGGACAATATTTAGCAAAATATTTCCTTGGGTATAAAAGTAAAAACCTTGACATACTGCCTAACTACACTGTTTTCATGAGAAAAAAAAATTAGACTTTGAATTAGATTTTTAGATGGAAATGCTTATTTTATAATGTTTTATAGCATAGCAGGAAAACTCCAACACTGAAACACTGATATTTCAAACATTTACACCAGTTTGCTTGTTTTGGGTTTGTTTCGTTGTTTTGTTTTACTATACTGGCAACAAGATAACCAACTTTCACAAATTTCCATTTTGAATATTACAGTTGAAGAGGCAATTAGGAGACAATTTCCTAGGGGAAGTCTGTTTTGTAATGCTGCTCTTTCATATTCTATTTGCTATTGTTAAGATAGCAGACAACCAGTTAAACCACCGATCAGATCCAGGCTTGTCAGTCTTGGTGCACACCCAGCTAAATAGTTCATATGACCACATCTTAAAGACCAAATTTCTACGTAAAACTGTGCTAACACAGTCGTCAAGACATACATATACTACTATGATCTATTAACTCTGCTAAAGGTACTGAAGGAACATACACTCCTACCTGAAATGCTTTAGAAACAGGCAAGAAAAAGAGAGAGAGAAAAAAAAAAAAAAAAAAAGTAAAAGCCAGAAACCTAGTGTAAGATGGTGGAAGTTAAAATGCAATAGAACATAGGAAAGCATTGCTAGCAAAACATGAAAAATAAGTGAACAATGTGGACTTTATCAAGGTTCTTTTAAAAACTTTTCAGGGAAGAGATGGAGATCAATTTACAGACTCAAACCACAGCCAAGAAATAGTCTTTGATTGACTTCCACAAAACTTCTGATAGTGTGAAAGTAAAGGATAACTAGATTACAATACAATTCTTCATTTCCCAGAATAAGATTCTTCTGGGGTATGAGCTCAGGCATAATGTGCTTTACCATAAACTGAATCAACCATTTGCTTTTCCAATATAAATGGAGGAATGCATCACACTGACTGTGGCAGAGACACTCTCCACACAGTATGAAAATTATGCAGCTTTCTTTGGTCTGTTCACAGAGATGTGTGGTTTTCTTTAGCTTATCAAAAACTTCAAGGGCACAGACTATATGGTCTCCCTCCACTTTAGTGTACTGCTGGTCTAAGGAAGATCTTGCGTCTTTCTGCGACTAGAAATATCTTATTAATTTAAATGTTCTCTCCAGCTTTCTGTGCTGTTTGTGTTTGTAATTCATTGCTCAGAGACTACTGATACCTGAAGCCAAAGGATAGACAGCTTTTGTGCAAATTCCAAAAAGACCTGCAGTCCACCTGAGCCAGGATAGGAACTACAGAAAATTCAATATAATAAATGTCAGCACATTTCCTGTCTTCAACATCCTCAATTTCATTTTAAATTGTCAGACACTTCCAAGAATTCAAGAATTTTCCCAGGTGTTTTTTCAATAAATCACACTGCTTCCTGTCTCAGTGGATTCCTTCCTTGATGACCATTTAAGCCTTAAGTTGAGAAAAATGTGTGCATACTCTTCTGACTCACCTAAACCTCTCACGTTTGTGAAAGATCCCCCTGATTCCTAGAGCATCTTATATACAGTGTTTCTTAAACCCAGTATTATTACCTAGTTTCTTTATTTACACTTGCTCAGTTTTCTTTTACCTTCTTTCTAGTCAGGTATAAAGCAAGTAAACTAGCTGTCTGTGGGGTATAGCCAAGGGGTAGGTATCTCTTGGATTAGAGATAATTGCACCTCAGTGGCAGCCATCAAATAGTTTTCTCTTTGTCCTTTGTTGGGGAGACAGGTAACTACGTACACTGAGACACTCAAAGATACTGCAATTGAACAAGAGCTAATAAGTTGTGTATGCAAAAAATATGGGAAATCTTTTTCTTGTCAACTTAAATGTAGCTCTTTGGTGCTGAAATAAAACAGATGAAGGTCAAAGGTGACTGCTACTTGACTTACCCAATGTCTCTTCCTCTGTTATCTCATTGTAGCAGGATGTAAAGTTGATCAGGCATGATTTCCCCTTTGCAAATCCATACTGACCACTCCCAGCCACCCTTGTCCTTAATATGTGTAGAAATTATTTTAAAAATTTTTTTTCTGTCAGCTTCCACAGACCCAGATGATGCTGACTAGTCTGTAATTCCCCAAATCCTCCTTCTTTCCCTTGTTGAAGACAGAAGTGACATTGGCTTTCTTCCAGTCCTAGGAAATTTCTCCTGACTGCTAGGAACTTTCAAAGATAATCAAGACTGGTCTTGCCTCAACATCCACCAACTATGTGTGTATCACCTCAGGTCCCATGGTTTTGTATATCTTCAATTTGTTTGTTTTCCCTAACGTGATCCTTCCCTACTAAGGGTAAGTCCTCCTTGTCAAAGTAAGACCTTTCCACTACTCTCATGGACCTGGACTTCTTGAAGGCAAATCTTACCAGCAAAGACTAAGGCTTTCCAAAACCCATCCCTGCATACTCATATAGTGTCTGCATATTCCTCTTTTTCACAGCCTCAAGCCTGACAGTATTCAAGAAGCATTTGGACAATGCCCTCAGACGCATGATGTGGATTTTGGTCTTGTCCTGTGCAGGGACAGGAGCTGGGATAAATGATCCTTGTGGGTCCCTTCCAACTCAGGGCATTCTATGATTCTCTTAGGTGACTAGATCCCGCTTCCACCTCTTGTATGGGTTTTTTTCTTTTTCATGTCTGAGTTTATCAGGATCTCCTTCCTCATTCATTCAGGCTTCCTGCTACCTTTTTTTTCCTGCTCATCGGGATGGACCATTATTGAGTTTAAAGGAGATGATCCTTGATAAATGATCATCTCACCATGACCTCTCCTTCCTTCAGGACTGTAGAATTCTTCCAAGTGAGTCCTGCCAGGAATTGGCTCAAGGAGCATGGACATGAGTCCACCGAGCAACTGTACAATCAGAGCCCGTTCTAGTTGACATAAGTAGGCCTTAGATTGTTTTACTAGTAGGCCGTGGGAAAAGGAGAAATGGAAAAGTACTGCTTAAAGCAGGGTCAGCATGTCCTTTGAAGAGGTGATAAACAACTTGAGAAAGTAGGAGTCAGAAGAGTGCGGAATGTGCATAGTTAGCTAACTGCAAGTAGGTGGAGTAAGTGAATGTAACCTTTTAGTGCTTAGCCTATTAGATAGAGACATGTATGCATAATTATGGTATTTGGTATAAATATGCGCTATCTCGGGCAATAAAGTTGAATCATGCTTTATCACTCACATTGAGTCGGCCTGCATGTTTTCCTCAGTCACAAACTAGCAGAGTGCCTGAACAACCTAAGTCTGCTTGTCTTGCTATTGTTGTTTTGCTGTTTGTCTTGTTCCCCACTCTCAGAATACTGATCTCCATCACTGTGTAGTCACTGCAGCCACAGTGTCCCCCAGCCCTCACATTCCAAATTGATTCCTCCTCGTTTGTAAGTATTAGGTCCAGCAGAGTATCCCCCCTTCATTGGCTTCTTGATCATCTGTGTTAAGATGTTATCAATGCACTCCAGAAAACTAATAGCAGATACTGAGGTAGTTAAAATCCCCCATGAAGACCAAGGCCTGTGAAAATAGAAGCTTCTTCCAGTTGTCTAAAGGTGTCATCTAGTTCTTTCTGTTCAGAGTGTCTATAGGAGAAATCCACAACAATGTCACCTATGTTGCCTTCCTTCTAATTCCAACCCACAAGCTCTCAGCAGGCTCATTGTCTGTTCCCAGGCAAAGCTCCAGGCAGCCCTGCTTTTCTCTCCTGCAAAGGGAAACTCTCTTCTTGCCTTCCCAGACTGTCCTTCCTAATTCTCTTTGATCAGTTTACACTGCCATCAACCGAGGTCCTAAACCTGAAAGATAATTACATTACTTAGACTGCATACTCCACTAGGAAAAGTCCAGGTATAATATATGGAATGTTTCAAAAAGACAGACACAATTTGAGATCACTATAGCTTTGAAATTGGGTTCAACTTTTTGAAACACCCTGTGTAATGACATGATTTAAAAAAAGATGTACCTATCTTTGGGTAAAATGTTTGTTTGTTTGTTTGTTTGTTGTTTTGTTTTGTTTTGTTTTGTTTGTGTTTTGTTTGTTTGTTTGTTTTTGTTTTTGTTTTTTGTTTTTGTTTTTGTTTTTGTTTTCTGTCAGAGAAATCTTCTAATTGTTAATATGGAGCAATTCCAGAACATTTCAAGAATGATGTTTAATATGCTATATCAGGATTCAGATTATGTAGAATAACAATTCATTAAAAAGCTGAGAAAACAATTAAACATATCTGAATGAGACAGCTCATATTACTCAAATAGAAGACAGCAACAATGTGAGTCAATCCCAAATCAATATTTCTTCACTATGGAATTCATTACCAAGTTAAGACATATGGCTGGAATTTAAACAAGAACTTTCAAAATGTTATCAGCAATAATAGAAGATATTCTTGGCAAATGTGATGCTAATTATACACAGAAACCTATTTAACTATTCTTTACAATGATAGTGATTAGGATATAAGCCATTTTCAAATACAAACCATTTCCAAACTCAGATTTTTGGCCACAATCCCTGCCGTGGGCTTAGGAGATTTAGATTTGGATTTAGTTCCTTTCTCTGCCATTATCATTATTTGTGACATTGAGTAAATCACCTAATTCCTCTTTTGCTATAACTAAAAGTCCTCATTCTTCCTCTCTTTTGGTCACAGGTTACTTACAGTAGGGAGAATCTCTCATTAGGTGAATATACTCTGTGCAGATCAGCACAGACATGATCAGATCAGAGGACTCTCAGTCTGCAGTAATACATCTGAAATTTTACTTGCGCATCAAAATAGTGAACCCCTATGGTCACATCAAACCAATTTTTTTGTAAGTTGGCTAACATAAAAAATATGTGATAAAATGATGATTTGGAAAAATAATTAGTATTCCCAATAACAATCTGACCCAACATTCAAATGAGTCATTACTTTTGTCTTATTCTATTATTTAAATCATTTGGAGCTATCTGCAGGCTATAGCAGGCTTTGTTCATTCTTCTTTCAGTGAAGAAGTGCTCCTAATGGCAACTGAATAACATCTGTTTATCAGTTATTTGATGCATGAAAATAAACCCTGGGTTCCAACAACATAATATTTTACAATTTATGCACCTGTGCATTAGAACTAGACCAGAATTATCTTCACGGGGTAACCTACTAGCAGCAGATGATTCTAAGTAAAAAGGGGGGAAAATACCTACAAAAAATAAAAACATTTTCTTTTTTTAAATGATGGCCCATTTCTGACCTCTTCCTTCTCCAATCAGTATAAAGATGGATGACAATAACACATTTTTCTTAGGATTTGTCTGCACAAGAACTCTGAAGAATGTTAATCTGAATTAAGTAACACATATTTGGAATTAAAATGTGTCTGCACAGACCTTCAAAGCATTTTAACTAATTAGCTTTAAATTCAAAGAAAATTAATCCAAATTAAGTAAAGATAAAAAGTTTATCTACATGTAAAAATCCCTTAGGTAAACTGCTGTGCAAAGCATCAGAAGGTCAGCTCCAAATGGGCAATTAGAACACACAAACAGAAGAGCCGAAGACCAAAAGAGCTTCCAGCATATAAACAACCAATATGGTATTTTGAAAGCTCAAAGAAGACTCTGTATCGGAGGATAGTCCTTCATGCATAATTCCTCTTAGGAGAAACTGGATTTGAGCAGAGTGGGCACATTTCAGTTGGAAGGTACTTTTCCAAGTCCATGATTATTCTGAATCAGATCTGGAAAGAGCCTATGGGATTAAGAGGCCATTTCCATTCAGATACACAGATGCACTAATTAGCATTTTAGATCATTAAAGCCTTCAGACTTTAACGTCCAACATTCAGATCTCAGAAACTCCGCTGCTATCTAACTCTAGAGACTCTAAAACATTGCAGGAATCTATCGGGCTTTTTTTCCGCAAAGTTCTCTTAGTTCTGGGAATCCTTGGAAGCTCCTTATTCTTGCTAGGGCTGAGTGATTCCATAGCTCCTTCATATATCTACTCTCGATTGACAGTTTAGGGGTCTTTTGACCTGCTTTGTCTTCTATAGTCCAAGGCAGGATACATTCTCAGACTATGCTTTATGGAGAGTCGACACAAAACATTTGGTGGCGGGTTATAGTTCCCTTTTCATCACTAACCATGGAAGACCATTATCTCAAACACAAAAGCTTCAGTTTCACCCCTTTCCATGTTAAGATGAAACATATTAATAGCAATAAACACGGTGACTGGGCCTCAGGTCTCCCCCTCATCCTGGTAAATATCGGTAATATTTGTCCATATTATGTGGCTTCCCGGCTAAGAGGATTCATGCTTTCACTCCCTCTCCTTCTTTCCACTTCCTTTCTCATTGCTGAATGAATAATTAACTATACCAAATAAATAGGAACAGCTTTAACATGAGGGACTGGAAGCACGCCCTACTTTTTTCCCTATACCTTGCAGCTTAAGGCTCCCTATACCTTGTGATGAGATAGATGGAAATGAACATGTGTGTACTGTGAGAGCTTGGTGAGTGAGTGAGTGCCTCACTGACAAGCTGGACAGGAGAGAGAGGAAACCCATAGCTTGCTTTAGTGTTTTGGTATAGGCACCTGGCTCCAACAGAGGTTCAGGGCTGTGAATCCCAAGTTGATGATTCCTGAAGAGGAATACAGTGTAAGAGAGGGGTCTGTTCCTCTGTATTTGCTATTGGCCCTCTCTGCTCACAAATTTACTCAGGAGACTGCTTTAGGCAAATAACTCTTCTGCAAGGTAGAGGTACTGTAGGAGTGTTTTGTCAGATGCTAAAGTGCTTGAGAGCTAAACGCCTAAGAGTTAAATCCTGCAATGCCCATCACAAATTCTTACTCCCTGATGGCATAAGATGAGCCTAAAACATTTCCTCTTTTGACCTGCGTCTCTATCTGAGCCAGTCACAGATTGGCAGGCAAACTGGCAGGCAGAACACGTCCCTGGGGATGGGGCGAGCACTCCTCCACAAGGAGAGCCTGCCTAGTCATGTGTGAAATGGCTACATCCTGTCACTCTGCTCATTAACTCATTTTATAGATGCGTTGACATGGAATCAGTGATTCCCAGAACATCACCAACCACCTAGTGCATTGTACGCTAGCCAGGCCCATCCTTCGGCCTTTTGCAGGTCAGTTCAGTTGGGTATTTTAATTTTCCTTTGCAATCTGCTTTTCTACTCTTATTCAAGGCAGGGAAAAAGGCAATCTGCAGACTGCCCCATGACAGGTGTTCTGCACATTTTACAGAAGCTATGATGCTAGCCTATCATTTGCTGCTGCCTTTTGTACTAATGCCCGGATCCCTTGGATTATTTTGGTGCATGCAGTTAATTATCTACAAATACATACGCCAACAGAATGACATGCTGGAGGTGATCCAGAATGAGGACTCTGATATGTTCAGTATATCAGGACTTGATCCTTTTGGAACAACATGGATTATATCTGCCTGTCACTGGAACAAAAGCAGGAACAAATGCAGTAGAAAATCAAAATATTTTTCCCTCCATTTTTCATTTTGAATGGGCAAGATAATATCATTAAAAATGGATGGGAGGAAAAGGGGAATGTATGAGATGGAGAAAAGAGCCCTTCTTCTGTTTTTCTTTCTTGATCTTTCTTCCTTCCTAATAAGATTAGAAACTGACTTGTTCTGCAAAGAAGAACCCATCACTTGTGGTAAGCATGTGCCAAGCTTGTCTAGCATGACAGCAGGTTTTTCACTATTTTCAGCACCTGTGTGAAGCTATGAATGATTCATGGTTTAAATGATTCACTATAAAAACACGGTAGAGTCTGTCAGCTTATTTTGTGATGAGCGGATATTACTGCAGAGTTGGTTTTATGAATTGACAGTGCACTGACAACTCAATTTGAAAAAATAAATATCTCTGAAATTCATCCACTACAGCATTTCAGAAAATCAGTTACTAACTCTATGCATATCTGAACTTTGACTTTACTGAATCAGAGATTTGCATCAATTATTTTGCCCTCAAAGCTGCACATTTATTTCCACACAGAAGTCATTTGCATGGTGTATCTGTGTAAAGAAACAGTTTATTTCTAACATTATCAGTTAATTTCTAATATTACCGGCTATTTTTAGCATTAAATAAGTTACATGAACTTTCCAAATATTCCTTTACCTCGTTCCAGTGCTTTGAGCTACACAGATGGACCAATTCAGAATTCAAGAAGAAACAGCTTGTGTCAATCATTTTATTTTTTCCTCTTCTTATGGGCTTTCTTGAATTCAATATTACTTGTCTTTCTCATGTCTTTTTTCCACGTGACATATAGCTCAGTCATAAACCTACCCATAACTTACTGCATGAGCTTCACCATATTTTGTGAGCATATAAAAAACCAGTAAGACTAAACAGCCCAAAGGAAATCATTTTCAAGCTATAAAACATTCCTGATAAATTAGAAAGGTTGGTAAAGATTCTTACAGAAAGACTTACGTATTAATTTTAGAGGTCCAAGAGGTGAAAAAGTTTGATGATCTAAGTTTGTCTTGAAAACTTCAGAGATAAACCCCTCAGTTCTCTGAATAAATACCCATATGTGTACTTGTGCAGTGCAAGAAGTTCCAAGTTTGTCTTGAAAACTTCAGAGATACACCCCTCAGTTCTCTGAATAAATATCCATATGTGTACTTGTGCAGTGCAAGAAGTTCCGCTGAAATCACTGGAACCAATTTCCTGCATTAACATTTGCAATTGTGGGGCCTAGGCAAGCCTGCAATCAGAAAATACATAGACAATAACCTGTGGCAGGGGAACCAGGGTAGCCAAATGCCAAATGCCAGGGTAAGAAAGAGGGAAACACTTTGCAATATCTTTGAGAGTTTCAAATAAAATCCTACTTAGTGTGTAGTCTTTGTTTTTAAAGATTAATCCCTTGAAATAATTGTTATCTTGTAAAAAAATAAAAGAGGTGCTGGAATGCAGTGAGTGTTGCAATGGCAAAATTAGTATGATTAGTGCCTTTTTCTGGATGATACGGAGGCAGATAGATACACATTGGATCAAGAAGCTCAGTTGTTACAACAGAACACTTTTTTTAACTTGGCTGATAACTGGGCAAAAGTGGTGAATCCTATATTCCCACCAAATCAATGGGTGTTTTTTAATTGGTGTCATTAAAGATGAAATTTCACACATGTAAAAGTTGTTAGAAACATGACTCTCAAAGTGAAAAACTGTGATTTTGGTTTAATATGACTGCTGTCTCACGGACACAAAACCAGGCAAACCACCTGAAAAAGCAGTGAATCAAACTGGAGAGACCTTCAGAGGAACGATTCAGGGGCTTGTCTTGGGGCCAGTTTTTTAAAACTACTTTATTAATGATATAGGAGAAAAACTGGTGAAAAGACTTGCAAATATACATTAGAGAAAAATTTTCCATTGACAAGGAAGTCAGTAGAATGAGTTTACGCTACTTTTCCATACCCAGCTTCTGAAGGTCATGTATAATTTTTCTCTGTATTGCACAATGATAATTTAGTATAAACTTGGACTGTATCAAAAGCCACAAGCAATGAAGTCAGATTGTTATGTAGTAGTATAGTACCCCTAAAATCACCAGAACATGAAAAAATTAATTTGAAAACTTCTGTCCTAAAAGACTGAATTACATGAAAATTGGCTTCTATTAGTTTTATCTTGAGTCAAAATTCTAGGCTCGATTTCTTTGTGCAATGAAAAATGCTCTATTTATATCCTCAGACCACTGTATAGGTTGTGTTATTAAAAATATTAAGAAACTATACTTTTAAAATTCTAATCACTCAGCTAAACTGAAACTAATTTTCCCTGAGAATCTGTAAAGCATCTCTCATTCCTTAAATTCTATCTTCCTGCCAAATTTCAACTTCCTACTCCAGCCTGCCAAGGATATGCAGAAATTGGGTCGATGTTTGCTTGTAATTGCTTATTTGTTTGTTTTTTAAATAAAGGGGGAAATGGATTCTTCCCTAACAACTGTCTTAAAAATCAACATATTGAAATACTCATCTTCGCATGGTAACTTTTTTCTCCTACTGGAATAAATACTCCTCAACAGCTGAAAGTTTTGGGACGTTTAAAGTGGCAAGATGTAGACAATTTTAAATATAGCTGTCTGTTTAAAATACAGTTCTCACTTGTAAATATTTGCTACGCAATGCAAGTTATCTAAGTGTTGTTGTCATTCAGACATACGCAGTTTGTTTCATATGCCCTTGCCTGTGCATCTTGCATAGGCTATGTGAAAAGATCGCTTTCTGGTGTTTGATCGTGTTTTCTGTGTGGAGGTTCTTTTGACATTTTGCAGCAAGTCACTCAGTGAGACCAGAGTTTGCCTTTAAAGTGAGCTAAACTCTTTTGCTGAAGGCTTAGAATCATTGTTCTCTGTTGTGCCACATTTTTATTCTGACTTGATGAGCAAATGGACTTTGAGCTTCATGTAATCATGCTAGAGATGCAGAGCATCTTAAATCAAACAGAATTTTTTGTCCTTATCAGAAAAGACAGCCTAGAGTATGTTCCATAAATTCTGAATTTGTATGTTCCCACAGCTCCATGCATGATGTCTGTCTTTAATTCAGGCCATCTCTTTTACATTAGTCATTAAGGTTTTAATCATCATGAGGCAACTTTTATCTCCTCCCCCCCCAATTAAAAACCAGTAGAACCTTGTTATTCTCTTAAGGCAATTATTCTCTCCATGTTTCAGATGACAAATTGGGCCATAAATTGAATTTAAAACCCACGGGCAAAATGTATGAGTTTGGAATCACTTTGAAATAAAATTGGTAATAGTCATTCCTATTAGACTGGGTATTGGAGTTTTCCAAGCAGATTAAAGTAAGTTTTTCTGATTAAAATTACTGAAAATTTAATACCTTAAGAAGCATCCGGAAATCATACTTTGCTGGCAACGCAGTTAACAAGTGATATCTCTTTGGAGACCGTTGTCCATAAACATCTACATTGTAGTATTGGTTATTTACTTATCAAAGTCAAAATTACATAGGCTGGGTGATGTTTGTAACACGAATTCAGCCATCTCCTAAGGCTTATTTCTCCATCTCTTAGGATTCTGGGAAGTTGCTAAGGCAGCCCTCATGATTTTTCTCTTGCTCCTCTCTTCCTTCAAACGGTACCTGTCAGCTATTTGTTTTCATTCCCCCTCTTTTTTAAGTTTCTGTCTGCTTACCTGCCTTGTGCTTTATGCCAAAGTGCTGTCCCCTGCTGCGGCATCACTGGGGCAGTGACTGATGGCCCCAAGCATCTGAGAGAAGGGTCCTGGGGCATGGGCAGAGTAAGGAGAGATGGTGGTGGGGGGCTGTTAGTGTCCTCAGGGCACTGACACTTTATCACATGATCATCATGTCATATGGAGGTGTTACAAAAACAGCAACTCAAAACATACCTATAGTCTTGTTTTTCCTGTTCTGTAGCATTTGGGTCCTCTTTTTGGGTCTCAACCAAAACTTGTTTGCACAAACTAGCACTGGCCTGAAAATGGGATTTCTGTATGAACATGTTAAGGCCAGTGACACCTTAATATGTCCAGGGACAGTAAATAAAAGAAACTATTCGAAAACATCAGCATGTTTGCTGTTTATCACAGCAAAACATTGTCATATAGATAATATTTAAAATAAGGCTAAAATCTGAAATCAAGATAAAACTATATAAAGTAAGACTGTAAACATATTTATGAAAATATCAAACTGAGTCTTACATTTAAAAGAAATATTATTTTGTCATCTCAAATCAGGACATCAAGTATTTATCAAACCAGGAAGAGTTTGCAGAGAAAAAAATTCAAGTCTTGTAAAACTTTTTGCTTTTGATGAAGCTGCATTCTCTGATGCAAAAATACGTGTACCCTCAGGATAGAAAGGTGAATAACATGGTACCCCGGTACAATCATAGGGTATTGGTGATGGAATTGAACCATCCTAAAGAGGGTATTGAAGATCTTAAGAAATCCTGGATCCACAGATATTCAAGAGAATTTTGCCACTGACTTCAAGAGAGGCAGGGCTTCACCTCTGCAGCAACGCTTCTGCTGTGTATCCACAGTTAATGGGTTGGAAATAAACAGAAAGTTTCCTCGTTTATTTTCCTGGGCTTCAAATGAGACTCAGAACTTGCAAAAATACCTAATAATGACACATAAACATGATTTGCCCATTGGGGGACACCTACACTTGAGGCACAATTTTGAGAACAATAAATGACTGAGGCACAATTTTGAGCAAAATTTTCATGCTGAAGTTCTTGATTCTGTGTTCACAAAATAGTCACAAACGTTCTACTGGTTCCTGAAGTCTCACAAATAATGATATTTTAGGTGAAACAACAACATACTAACCTTACTTTAACAAAAGAATAAAAAAGCTGGCTTCTAAGCTCAAGGGGGGAAATAAGGAGTACAGAGAAGATGCTCACAGAGACAGAAGTGAGCAAGCCAAAGAAAAGAACATCTGCTTTTGTATAGTTTTTGACGATGATTTGATGCAACCGTAACACAGTGTTCTTTCTCTCAGCCATGTCAGAATCTCCTGGTTTCTCTAAAGTTAATGAAAACACAATTCAAAGTCAGTCCTGAGGTCAAAATTTGTTACACGGTTTTTCTTTCTGTAGCACTGTCGGCTGCTGCACAAAGGTTTCCCAGAAGTCATTAGGATTTCAGCATTCAATTTATACAAGACAAAATAAAGAAAAAGTTCACAGTCAAGTGCTGCCTGTAGCTTATGACCAGTTCACATACAGCTTTTATTTAAAAAAAGAAAAAAAATTGCTCACGTTGTTACTTCTACCTAGGGCCAGGCAAAATATTGTTGACAATTAATGTATTAAAGAATGTGCTTTGGTTCTTCCAAACATTTGCAAATTCAGATTTTTCCTGAGAAAAAAAAAAAAAAAGAAAAAAAATGAAGTATTCAAAATCTTAAGTAATTCCACCAAAACTGTTTGGAGAACACATGATAGAGGGACCCTTTAGGAAAAAAGGGTGCCCTTGGGTCATGTATATATTGCAAGAAGGAGATTTGACATAGAGTCTGTTATCTTGGAGTTGCTAACCATGCAAATATGGGTCTTTTCCCTCTTTTATATTTTTAATAAAATGTGGAAGCATTAATTTTCAAACAGTGAGTTTTCAATCCAGCTGGGGAATTTGAAGGAAGACTATGTCAAAATCATGTTTCAATCTTATCTGGTGTGATCCTTCTTACCTCTCCCAAGAAACAAACTCAGATCTCCTTTTCCAGTTTAGGCAACTGGGAACACACAGTCATATAGTAAATTAATAAAAAAAAAAAAAAAATACACACCAACCAAACAAAATAGACAAACTTCAGGTTTTGTTTACTTTTCATTTCTTAAAAGCAGCTGCTAATGCAACATTTTCTTTCAGGTTAAAAAACAGTTCTTCAAAAAAAGAAAATGATTGTGTCCAATTTCTTTTTGTTTTTATTTCAGTCAGACAAAGAAAGAATAATAAATATTTGTTTAGATCAAGCCCATTTTTTTCCCTGTAAATATTTTGGTTTCACTGCTGAAATGTTTTTCACACAATTTTATATGGTCTATAAAGTGTTCGGCTGGACATGTCTTGTGAATTTGTTCACCTGAATTTGAGTAAGAAGTTCAAAGGATGAGCCTTGACTAGGTAATTCAAAATAGATGTGAATATTTATTTCTGAGTCAATTCTGTTCATAGAGGGAGGTGAAGGTCTTGAAGGAGAGCTGGTTTTAGGCCTTCATTTAGAGCATCTTCTGCAGTGGGAGACGAGATTTCCTGCATTTCTTCCCTCTAGCTCTTCAAGTAATATTTCCAACATTACAGAAGCATGAAGTCTGCGGCCAGCCCCCTGCTAGGGTTAAGGGGAGCAGCTGCACTGATCCCATGGAGGTGAGCACCTGCCCTGCACAGCCGCTTGGAAAACTCTGCTCCCTGTGGACAACTCAGACACTAGCTCTGGTCTTCAACACTACTGCATGTTTGTTCCTCTTCCCCTTTTTAACAAGCACAGCCTGCTCGGTTATTTAAGTACTGCATACCTCCAAGGAGCTCTTTCTTCAAAGCCATTAATACATATGACAAAAGCCCAAGGAGCCCCTTGTGAACTGAGCTCTGCTTCTCAGTGGTCCCAGACACAGCCTTTCACTCATCAGCTTTTTAGTGGGCTGTTTAGCCTGGGGAAAAGCTTCCAGAAAATGCATCTCCTTTTCCTCCATATACCCCACCATTTGATTACTCTCTAGTCATTTCAGGAAGGAAGAAATTAATTTTTATTTTTGTTGAAGACATTCACTCTCTTCATTTCAGGATTCATCACAAGATATCTGTTGAATGGGACATGTAAATCCTGTGGCTTTTCAAATTATAAATTTCAGCCACCAGTTGCAGATTATTTTATATTTCTATTACAAAGATTGCAAATACATATTTTATAATATTAAAGACTTTCTAATTGTGTTCTTCATTCCACTCAAGTGTGCTGAACCCATGCTAAAACAAGCAGATGTGACAAATCTGTCAAGAACAGGGATTTGATATACAAAGTTAAGATTTAGAGTTTGATATCAAAGACAGAGTAGTAAAAGACAAAGTTTTTGTCTTGTGCCAAATTAACCTTTCACTGCAGCAGCATGATTGAAAAGAATCCCAAGAAGCTCTTTCACTATTTAAAATAAGCACTCATATAAGAAATGTGGTTTGCTTCTGTGAAACTTCTCCCTTGTAATGATGGCCAATGTGATATTTAGTTTGAATTAATAGTGATGATATTTTTGGTATTTGATACACAAAATTAAATTAAAGCTGTGGTATTGGACTGTGTAACAGTGTGTATTACAATAGGAATTTGCTTTTCCAACAAATTACAAGAGGTGGTACCTCTCAGAGCTATAGCAGGAGCTATAAATTGTTACAGGCTGTGGGCATATTCAGTAGTAATAGAAAAGTCTTTTTTGATTGGAGTCATGGAATAATTGAGATTATCTAGGCCAATTTACTACTCAAAGCAAGGCCAGTTTCAAAGTTAGATCAGGTTTCTCAGGGCCACATTCAGTCAGTTTTTGAATACTGCATGCATCACAGTCTTTCCTCATCTCTGTTTTTAGACACAGCTGGACACCAAGTTAGGCGAAGATTTGGTTTGACCCAGTGCATCTGTTCTTGGATTCTTATTCAAAAAATGGCCATTTTCTTCATACTCTTAGTGCAGCAGTGTCCTCCTACCAGAGGAATGGTACCTGACTTTGCTTGCAAGTGCTTTTTTCTTTTTAAAGCCAGCAGAACAAGGAGGTTGTGCAGATTGCTTGCTCTCATGAGGAGTCCTATCTGCAAATCATCATTTTTACTCACACACTTCGTGACAGGAAGGTAAAAAGCTGAAGCATAAGCTTACTTGTCATGGGTGAAATAGTAGGTGGTAAGTGGGTTGAGGCTGTGGATGTTCAGAGCCTGTAGCATCAGAGGAAGTTTTCCCTGTTCACTTAATGCAAATCCCGTATTCCTACTTAAAAGGATTATTCTTGCTACTCCCACTTTTGGGAGACAGTGTTTCAAAACAGTCCCCTGACTGGTAGTGCTACTTATTTGAACCCTCTGGCTGAAGAGTCTGTGAAATAAAAGCAGAAACACTGCAGCTGGACCCTATGTAGGAAATGGCATAACTTTGGCTAGCTAGCTGTAGGGCAAAAGGTGAATATGCCAAATAGAGAAGAATAAAAAGCATTAGTTGATCAAAGCCATAGTGACTTTCCTTCATTTCCAGTTGGTAAGTAAAATATATGGACATTCAGGTCACGCTGTTATTTTATTACATTTGTGACATCATGACTCATGATTCTACATGCAATAGGATGACAGTGTAATCTCTATCCATCAAACTACATCTCACCTTTTTACCCTGCCTTATTGCTGGGCTCAGGATCACATTCTGCTGAATATAGCTCTTGCATGGCAGTGCACACTAATATTTTACAATGTCTTGAGTTCATCCCCGCACTCATTCACAAAATAATGAAGCGAGTAAGGTTTCCTCAGTTAGTTGCTGCAGGGTAAAAGTCACAGTAGGATGCATCCTATCACTAGGAAACAGCTAGTTACAGCACAGATCACAGGTTGGCATGACTACATCATAATCACAATTGGCAAATTCCAACTAAGAAAGCACTTACACTATGGACTGTTAGATATGGCATGCACTGATGAGGTTGTAGGTAGAATTCTCTGTAGAATTTAAGATATCCAGTGAGCTCTAGCCATAGGCCAACAGATGAACTGGAGCAGGACTAGAGAGAGCAAAACAACACAGGATGAATCTCCCTTCCTTCTCCATAGCTGTAGCCATGGTTTGGAATATACAGATGGTACAGAAATGATTGCATCAACAGTGTGTGCAGCTCACATGGGATGTAGCATCCAGCCTCAAGCAGGGCTTCTTCCACAGTAGATCCCAAGTCTGAGAAATCAAGAAGAATGGCTATTGTTCTGTTGTTTTCCTCTTCTGTAGAAGCCATTCAGACTACCAGAGGTTGTTTTAGCCTATAAAATGGAGCTTTGACAAAGACATCAAAGTAGAACATGACAGAACCTGGACAGTGGAGACAGCTGCAGAACCCCATATGACTTGTGGTCAACAGTCTTGAACTTGTGCTCTCAAAACCAGGGTATATCCAAACTCAGCTTTAGCTATCCGCATTATTCCTTCTGATATCTCTAGTTAATATGCCTACAAATCTCACATGCTATGGCAGCAAGGATTTCAAGGCTTTTCCATGCAAAAGCTCTGAGCATATTTCTTCCCAGTTTCCATAATTTAATACTGCACTGAGAGAAGGTCAATGCATATTCTGCAAAGGAGAAGTGATTAATTAAACTTCTCCCCCTGAAGAACTGGGAGACAGGAGCGGCAGGGGCTTCCCATTGGTGGGTCTAGCAGGGCCAGGCCTGGCAGCAGGATCCATCCCACCAACCAAGCCAGGAGCAGCACAGCCAGGGGCAGCCACCACCCCAGACATCCAGCACCTCAGAGGGGACAGGGTTGGATGGAGACTTAGCTGAGCTGTGGGCCTGCAGGTAGGGTCAACATCAGACCTGCCCGCAACACGGCTGCAGTGCTCCTTCTCTGTGGACCCTGCATCCTGGCAGTCAGATCCCCAGGAGCATGGGATGTGCTCAGGGCTCTGGGAAGGGGATAAAGAAATCTCATGGAACTGGATGTGAAAAAGGGATGTATTAGCCATCCAGAAAGTCAGAAATGGTGACTGATGCCTCCTTTTCTACATTGCCTGCTCCCCTCTGTACCAAAATTGTAAAGTTCATGCATCATCCATTCTCTCATATTGTCCTCTGTGGTATAACATCACCCCTATTCACAGTCTGTGGCTATAATTCACATACTTTTAAAGTAAAAAGCAATACAAAACACTAAACAAACAAAACACCCAAAACTAAAGCCAAAGTAATTTTGAACATGGGAAAGGGAAAGTAGTGTGAAAGGAAAACAGATTTAAATTCAGATGTTTCTCCTTGCTCTGTAAAAATAAAGCAGTTCAACTACAAAGGCTCAGGGGCTCAAGCCCATCTGTAATTGCATGTAATCAGGTGTTACTTCTGAAAGTATGTGAAAAGATCTGCAGCCATAGGCAAACCACTGACAACCAGATACAGATGCTTTCCAACGTAAATGATAGCTCAGCAGCTGATAGATGCAGGAATAAGATAGATCTGCCACGAGAGATGCTATCACCATGAGGAGAAAGCCGATAGGTTTACTTCTGTGTCCCTCTTATGCAACTGTCTTTGAATGCAAGAACTGGATATCAGGCATCACACATCAGGACCACTCTGTGAAGCCATGTGCACTATATAAGCATAAAAACCTTTAAAAATAAAAGTAACCATAAAATGTGGCTGAGAGTATAAGTACATGGCTGCTGGAGCCACTCTCCTCCTGGAGCAGGTGCTGATTCCCAAGAACGGTTTCACAGAATCACAGATTCACAGAATCACAGAATGTTTGGGATTGGAAGGGACCTCAAAAGATCATCTAGTCCAATCCCCCTGCTGGAGCAGGAACGCCCAGATGAGGTTACACAGGAAGGCGTCCAGGTGGGTCTTGAATGTCTCCAGAGAAGGAGACTCCACAACCCCCCTGGGCAGCCTGTTCCAGTGCTCTGTCACCCTCACTGAGAAGTTTCTTCTCAAATTTAAGTGGAACCGCTTGTGTTCCAGTTTGAACCTATTACCTATCCCTTGTCCTATCATTGGTTGTTACTGAGAAGAGCCTGGCTCCATCCTCGTGACACTCACCCTTTATATATTTATAAATATTAATGAGGTCATCCTCCAGTCTCCTCCAAGCTGAAGAGCCCCAGCTTCCTCAGCCTTTCCTCATAAGGGAGATGCTCCACTCCCTTAATCATCTTGGTTGCCCTGTGCTGGACTCTCTCCAGCAGTTCCCTGTCCTTCTTGAACTGAGGAGCCCAGAACTGGACACAATATTCCAGATGCAGTCTGACCAGGGCAGAGTAGAGGGGAAGGAGAGCCTCTCTCGACCTACTAACCACCCCGCTTCTAATACACCCCAGGATGCCATTGGCCTTCCTGGCCACAAGGGCACAGTTCTGACTCATGGTCATCCTGCTATTCACCAGGACCCTCAGGTCCCTTTCCCCTACACTGTTCTCTAATAGGTCATTCCCTGACTTATACTGGAACCTGGGGTTGTTCCTACGCAGATGCAATACTCTACAACTTCCCTTGTTATATTTAATTAAATTTTTCCCCACCCAACTCTCCAGCCTGTCCAGGTCTCACTGGATGGCAGCACAGCCTTCTGGCATGTCAGCCACTCTTCCCAGCTTGGTGTCATCAGCAAACTAGGGCTGATAGTACACTCTATTCCCTTATTCAAATTGTTGATGAATATATTGAATAATATTGGCCCCAGTATATTCGCCTGAGGCACTCCACTAGATAGAGGTCTCCAACTAGACTCCGCCCCATTGACCATGACTCTCTGGCTTCTTTCCTTCAGCCAGTTCGCAGTCCACCTCATTACCCGATCATCTAGACCGCACTCTCTCAGTTTATCTGTAAGGATGCTGTGAGAGACCGTGTCAAATGCCTTACGGAAGTCAAGGTAGACCACATCCACTGCTTTGTCATCATCCATCAATCTTGTTATGTCCTCATAAAAGTCAATGAGTTTGGTCAAGCACAACTTCCCCTTGATGAAGCCTTGTTGACTGCCCCTAATGACCCTCTTATCCCTGATATGCCTTCAGATGGCACCAAGGATAAGTCATTCCATCACTTTCCTAGAGATGGAGGTGAGGCTGACCAGTCTATAGTTACCTGGGTCCTCCTTCTTGCCCTTTTTGAAGACTGGAGTGACATTTGATTTCCTCCAGTCCTCAGGCACCTCTCCCGTTTCCCAAGACTTGGCACAGATGATAGAGAGTGGTCCAGCAATGACCTCAGCCAGCTCCCTCAGCACCCACGGGTGCATCCCATCTGGACTCATGGATTTATGGATGTCCAAATTGCCTAATTGCTCCCTAACCCACTCCTCATCAACCAAGGCAAACTCCTCCATCGTCCTGACTTCCTTTGAGGCCTCAGCAGTACGGGGCTCCTCAGGACAGCCTGTGGCAGAGTAGACAGAGACAAAGAAGGCATTCAGTAACTCTGCATTCTCTGTATCTTCTGTCACCAGGGCACCCACCTCATTCATCAGTGGGCCTGCATTGCCTCTGGTGTTAGTTTTATCTGCCATGTATCTGAAAAAGCTCTTCCTGTTGTCCTTGACCACTCTCGCCAGGTTTAATTCTAAGGAGGCCTTAGTTTTCCTAATTGCCTCCCTACACCGTCTGACAACAGCCTTATATTCTTCCCAAGTGGCCAGCCCCTCCTTCCATGATCTATAAACTCTCCTCTTCCACTTGAGCTTACCCAGTAGTTCCCTGTTTAACCACACAGGTCTCCTGGCTCCCTTCCTTGACTTCCGACGTGTCGGGATGCTCTGATCTTGTGCCCGGTAGAAACAGTCCCTGAACACTAACCAACTATCTTGGGCCCCTTTACCTTCAAACAGTCTTGCCCATGGGATTTCCCCTAGCAATTGCCTGAAAAGGCCAAAGTTTGCCCTGCTCAAGTCCAGGGTTGCAATTCTGCTTGCTATCCTGTTCCTGCCACATGAGATCCTGAACTCCACCATCTCATGGTCGCTGCAGCCAAGGCAGCCCTCAACCTTTACCGGTTCAACCAGATCCTCCTTGTTAGTGAGGATGAGGTTCAGCAGTGCACCTCTTCTAGTCGGCTCCTCCACCCTTTGCATCAGAATGTTATTGTCAATGCACTGGAGGAACCTCCTAGACTGTGGCTGGCTGGCTGGCTGAATGGTCCTTCCCGCAAACATCAGGGTAGTTAAAATCCCCCATGACAACCAGGGCCTGTGACTGTGAGGCTGCTCTCAGCTGCCTGTAGAAGGCCTCGTCAGCTTCCTCACCCTGATCTGGTGGCCTATAATAGACACTCACAATAGTATCACCCTTGCCAGCCTGCCCCTTAATTTTCACCCATAGACTCTCAACTCACTCCTCATCTGTGCCTGTACAATACTCAACACATTGTAGTTGCTCTCTCACAGAAAGACCAACTCTACCACCTCATCTGGCTGGCCTGTCGTTCCTGAGAAGGACATAGACATCCATGACCACATTCCAGTCATGTGTGCTGTCCCACCATGTCTCTGTAATTGCCACCAGATCATAATCTCCTGACTGAACACAGGTTTCTAACTCCTCCTTCTTATTCCCCATGGTGCCCGCATTGGTGTACAGGCATTTCAGAGAGCAAGCTGAGCACACTGATTTCACCCTAGCGGTATGGGAGGCCTCCCAGCCTTCATGAACTCTAGAGTGCTGCCCCACTGATGCAAGCCCAGCAACAACCCCATCCTGCTTCGAGTCTAGTTTAAAGCTCTCCAAACGAGCCCTGCTAATTCCTGTCCCAGCATCCTTTTGCCCCTGTGAGATAAACCTTTCACAAACTGGTTACCTCCACATGTGTCAGGGTTAGCTCACCTACTCTTTCAGTTCTGTTCCAGCAGTGTGCTGCATTCATGCAGTAAGAAGAGGGAACTAATTATGTTAAACATTGTCATATAATACTGTAATTCTATCAGTCTTAAAACTATGATGATGCAGTATCAGTAGCTCTAGTTCCCCATGTAGCCTCTCATAAGAAACCGGAATGGCAACAGTAAATTAGACACCATCTGGACCTCTGCAGACTTTTTATGAATGAATGAGAGTAGACTCTTCTCCATAAATAGGAAGATACTTAGACTTGTATCTGGAGTGCTTTGAAAGATTTAACATTTTGATAGATGGCCTTTTAAAATAAGAAAAATGTTTACTAGTAGTTGAAGGATACACACATGAAGCAACAGGAAGATTTTTTTTTTTTAACAGTAAAAGAATTTCAGCTTGAGTACATGATGAAACAGAGGGGGAAAATATTAGGTTGAGTAATCTGGGAAGAATTCCTACCAATGAGTTTTATGGAATATGTTCTTCAGAGATAGTGGTGGGATCCCCAGTACTTGAGTTATCTAAAGTAAAACTCACCCTCCACTCAACTCTGAAAACCTGTAGGAAAAAGTACAGCAGCCTTTCCATCCATAATTGCCTTGATTTATGTATGTCTAGTCTCCACCTTCCAGAGCCACAGAGCTTGAAAATGAGCAGAGGCTCTTTCATGCTTACCTTGACTCTGCACAACATAAAAGGCCCTTTGTAGGAAGACACTGTACAGTTATATATATCCTAAGGCACTCAGGAGCTGCTAAAGAAGCAATATGTCAACTTTAAAATTCAAGAGAAGATTTTTCTTAGGACCACCTGTATCCCCATAATAACAGTAATTCAGTAGAACACAATTGCATAAACTAAAGAATACCTTGTGGCAGAATGCTTTACTTTCAAGCTCTCTCAAACTTCATTTCTTAGAGGGATCAGAAGAGCCAAAGTGAGTACTTCTGAAATTTCTTAACATCACTGGCATTTCCCTCAACTGAAAGTGACATAGATGTCTCATACTACTGAGGACGAGGCTAAGGGAACGACATGTTCCTCTACTCCTACAAAACATAGTCTGTGGTTGACACATCTGTCTTTATTTTAGGCAAAGATGTAACAGTCTTGATGACTTTTCCTTTCCTTCATCTCAGAGATGAATGTTCTTTAACTGAAACTTTACCAGAAGAAGCAAACCAATTAACAAAACAGCATTAACAGAATCTAAACCAGAGGTTTGAATTTGAGCTGCAGCCACTTAGCTGGGGACAGTTTATTTTGGATTCACCATGGTACAGTAAGTTTTTCAAGCTCTCAGCTGAGTTAGGAGATCTTTGCATGCATAAAGTGGCCTGTAAGTGCATTGTTGAGTCTATTCTGAAGGAAATTAAATTAATGACTTGTTTAGAAGTCAATCTAGCATAGCATGAAAGGTGAAACACACACTGTTTAGGTTAAATTTGTGATTTCTTATCATGCCATAATATGAGGGCTGTTTTTGTTGTTGTTGTTCATTGTGGTTTTGTTTGTTTGTTTGCTGTTTGTGGGGTTTTTTTCTGCATTTTTTTTAAATACTGTGATTATTTATCTTTTGGTAATTATACAGAAAAATATTCTTAGCTTTTACTTTTAAATAATCCTGAACAAGATGTCTCTCTTTATACTTGACAGTAGGAAAATAATAGTTTGCCATAATGTGCAGGTATTTTCGCTCCCTAGTGGAAGCAGTGACGGTAACTCCCCCATTGTTTTGTTGTTTTTAGCACAATTAGACAAGGAGAAGAAAAAGAAAAGTTAAGTATCCAAAAATGTCACATCCACTTGAAAAGCAAAAAAAGGAAAAGGAACCATCTTTTCTACTAATTACTGTTTTCTAAATTCAGACAGAGCAGCATCTTAAGTGCATAACTGTAGAAACTGGAAAAATCCCAGGTGTATATGCAGTGTTCAATTACATGGCAACTCCAGTAGCCACATTAACACAGCTGTGTCAATACTGGGGGGAAAGTCCGGAGAAGTATCTTTTGGCAACACCGGTCTTTTGGAAAGCTCTGAGAATCATTTAATATCTAGGTGAATATCATAGACTAGAATTAAAAAAAGGTGAATTGATATTTTAAAATAATTCCTCTTTAAATACACAAAGGATCTTGAAAATAGTGCAACATCATACATCATGATATGAAAAGTGCTTGTTTAAGTTTCTGAAATAGCTTTGGCATTTGTTCATCAATAGTTAAAAGGGTCATGCTTTGATGTATTTTTAATTTCTGAGCTTGAATGCAATATCAGAGATGGCAAGATGAGACAAAATCTTGGGCTGGGAAATATGCAAACACGTTTGTTCTTAAATATAATCTTTAAATCCATCCATTCTCTCTCTCCCTCTATATTACTCCAAAATTAGATACATACCAGAAATGAGAGTAAACTTTGTCTGACTGAATATTTTTCTGTGTCTAATTCAGTCAGTAAATGTCACTGTCATGGACAAAGAGCAAAACGTAAATAAGGAAAAAGTCTACCTATAAATAAAGACTATAAATTTTGTGGTTAATCCTACTCAAGACAGCAAGAACACCCATTCTGTGCTCTATGCTCTTTATAAAAGCATATATCACAGAAGCAAAGGGAATCAATACTAGACTAGTTTCCAAGGCATCTGTCCTACCTAGCATAGAGGACAGGCAACACCCAGAGGTTTTGGCTTCTTTTCTTTGCAAGTTTCTCAAGGACTCCTCCTTCTTCATGTGGATTTTATCATGGATGAACACATCATAGCTGTTGAAGAACTTTTACTTAATATCCCAGGTAAATATAAACTGCAAAGCAGATCAAGTCAAACAGATCTATTACTTTTCTTATTAGCAGGAGTAATATCACTTATCTGGTGCAGACCCTTGTCCACACTCATTTGGACTAACTGGGTAAAGATAATCTAATACAGTTATTCAGCCTTCAGAGTTCAGATTCTTATGATTGCCTGACTTTCAAGGGTTAGAATAGAGCAGACAGAATATATCTAACTCAGAAAATATATTTTAGACTGCAAGAAGATCAGATTTTTAAAGAAGCATCTCTTTTTGTGTGTGTTTTGTTGTTGTGTTTGTTCGTTTGTGTTTGTTTTGTTGATTGTGTTTGTTTGTTTGGTTGGTTTTGGGGTTTTTTGGGGGGGTGGGGTGGGGTCCAGCAAAGCACAAACTAGATAAATATTACAAAAATGGCGTACAAGATTCTGAAGTAGTGTGGAGGTTGGAATTTGGCTTTGACATCCTCCGAGAGACACCTTCTGGTACCATTTCTACTCCATCATCATAGGAATAAATTCAAGGACAGTAAATGCTTGAGATGAGTTGTTAGGTTTGAGACTGTAGCCCTGGATGAAGACAACAGTAACCCTCTCACATGCTGACCAAACCAGATGCACTCTCAGTTACCTGAAGGCAGATGGTCAGAGCACAGATGTGCACATCTGCAGCCCAAACCACAGTCCAAATGAAGCCTAGAAGGTGTAGCAACAAAGGAGCTGCATCTGTCACAGCCTTAACACCACTAGGCTGAAAATAGACAAAAATAAAGACAAAAATGCCACCTTCCAGTAAAGCCCTGTAGATTGTGGATCCCAAAGGAAACTGATAAAAAATGAAGAGATCACTGAGTGCCTAGAGAAGCGTGGCATTCAAAACACTTTATTCTCAGTATTGCCCTGTTGATTAACCGTAGATACTTGCCTCATTAGGGGATTCGAATTTCAGCAGCTTTTTAATTTTTTCATACATTGTGCAGGGAGGCCAAGCACCTGGCCATTATTTCAGCATAACTCCAAGGAGCAAGTGCCTAAAAGACAGAAGTTTCAACCATGCTGCTGTGCTAGTCCTTTTCTACCAGTAGACCTAGTCCATGACAGCTTGAGATCTGCATATTAGAGACAGCATACAGTTTTTACACAGTGGTCATTTCAACTTAAAGCCTCCCACCATCTTCATTTGTATTTAGTTATAAGATTGCAGCTGCAAACAAAACATCATCTTGGACCTTTTTTTTTCTTGCCCTTTCGAAAATATAGAGGGGACTAAAACTTCTGATTTTAATAATTGCCTAGACTACAAAGAAACATTGAAAACCTAGATAATAGAATTTAAACCCATTATAATAATTGTCCCAGTTACAAACATCGTTTTTTTAATTTGTTACACTCAGTTGTTTTTCACTGGCAGTGTTTCTCAGTAGTAACACTCCAATTAGGCTTTCTAAATACATTGGAATGATAATTTAATGGTACTGTAATTAAACATTTCCAACATATTTAATAACTATTGAAATGGCTTACATTCCTACTTTACCTGCTCATAGATGACAGTAAGTCATGTCACAACATCTCACTTCAAAGCAGAAAGGATTTTTATAGGATGATAATACTATGGTAGAAACCAACAATAATAATGAATTTAAATATCTTAATTATAAAAACCAAAATTTTAAAGCTATTCATTGGAAAATTTGCATTCATTTATATTCTGCAATGCTTTCAGAATAGCCTACATATACAGATGGACTTAACTGAAAATAAAAAGTATGCTAATTGTATATCATATTTCACTACTCTTCCACCTGTTACAGCCTTTACACAGAAGAGATATAAAAAACAGGTTTCTTATTTGTTCAGCATCACTTTACTCTCTTTTCTATTGTACTAACATAATTAATTTGATTTTTTTTTTTTTTCAACAAGGTGAACAGGACAGATTTAGTATTCTTAACAACAGAAATGAATTTTAAAAGTAAACACATATGACCATTCCTCCACCCCTCCTATGAGTAGAAATATAGACCATCACACTAGAGAACAAAGAAATTAAAACCTAGGATAAAAACAAGGCCAGACCCAGCCATTTCATATTGAAATTATGCTACAAGAAATAGGGAAATAAAGTTTTGTAAACAAGAATAATTTCATTTGTCAGTAAGAGGTTTGACATGAGCCTAAATTTTTATGATAGATACTAATGACCTCTATGAGAGTGAACAGAGATTCAGGCCAGTGTTTGCAGAAGATAAAAAGGAAAAACACTGGTTAATGAGATAGCAGAGTACTTGACTAATCATAGTTATTTAATAAAATACTTTAATGTACAGGAGCCTAAAATGTGTAAAACAAGAATTCATGAGAGCTAGGTAGGTTGTTTGTTTGTTTGAAAGCAATAATAATTTATCCTTCACTAGAAAAATACTGAAAGTGCTTGTAATCCCAAATCATTATTTGTTAGACATGTAAACTAAAAGAAGTATTCCTGGTTTCAGCTGCAGTACATTTCTCAAATGGTTGTCTGTCTTTGAAGTACCTGCAGCTGGAGATGCAGCAGTTCTCAAAAGAGAGAAACAAGATGTTTGAAAAAAAAAAGCTTTTAAATCTACATACAGTTTTGCACTTGGGGCAGGAGCATCTGCCTAGTTGTATGCAGATTTAAAAGGTATTTTTAAAACTAGTAAAAACAGAGTCTTATGGTAATTCAAAGGCAAAGGATGCTGTGAGAAGAGTGAGCATGTCTTACCTTTGAAGTGTTTGGTTCTTCTCTGGGACTTGTTCTTTAGAACTCCCAACACTAAAAATGAATTATAATTTCTTTTGAATTGCTGGGAAGATAAACTATTGTAAATTAGTTTCACCATAACTTTCATAGAGGTCAGGTTCTCAGTGATATTAGCGACAATTTCCTCTATACTCTGAAATAATTATTGCTGTATTTGCAAAAGTAACAGTAGGCTACCTTTGGTACATAAATACTAAAAAATTGATGTAAGTTTTGGTTACCAAAGTGTTTGTCTTCTGAATCTCAGAGAACAACTTCCAAACAAATGATTGTGCATTTGGTGGTTGAAGTTATTTTAAAGGAGAAAAATATCGCAGCCATGAATGACTGGTGGATTAACAGCGGGTTTAGCATCATAAGCAGAGGTCAGAAGTAGCTTTACAATGTACTGTTTACCCTTTTGTTTGCTTTTTTTGGAGTTATTCTCTCTGCAAGTAGGTAGTGGATACTAATACAGACTGCTTCCTAAAACCTATATTTGCAACTCAGATTACATTTAACTTTTTGTCATGGAGGATGAGAAGAGAAAATAAGCATAGCATTCTTGGTTTAGTAAGACTTAATTAGAAATAGAAAGTTGTAGGCTTAAAAATTACAAGTAAAAAGAGCTACTGTTGTATTTTCCCAAATGACTCTAATGCTTAGGGCTGAAATTTTCCCCATATCACATTTTGTCTGTAAAACTACCTGTTTTCTTCCAGATGGACCACTAGAGAACAGATTATTCAAGACTGCAAAGAAAGGAGTTAAATGAGAATGACTGCTTATTTGGTTTTGTGTTGTGTTTTGTACACATTTTCCAAGTAACAAACTGTAATGGCAAGGCATGGGTGAGGTAGCCATGTAGTGGGATGTGGAGGGAAGTCCCCACATTTGTGTGTTTGTAGCTCAGGGACAGAGACCTGGCAACAGCCTGTGCAGCTCACCTCTCCCTTCCCCAGTGTGAAGCATTTTCCCAGAGTTACATTGCAAACACACATCTGTGCAGCACTCAGTCCACTGTTTTGAATTGTATTTACATCAGGATGGAAGTTGTCATTCTCTTTTTGTATGCATCCTATGTATATGATTACAGTAAATACCTTTTTATTTATACCTTTGTCTTGCTTTTGTTAGTGCTGCTTTAATTCCATCACTGCCAGATGTACAGTTGAGGCAATATTAAACTCAGAGACACCCTTTTATTGGCAGAACTGCAGAGGCCAGAGCATACAAGCCACTAACAGCTTTTAAAGCTAGCCCCATTACTAGAAGAGCTGTAGACTTCATGTTACACCATTATGGTGATCTTAAAGGAATATATCATCATTATGGAGGGCAGCCTAAAACTCCTGGGTGACAGAATGTCTTGTCAGCAGTGCTTAAATGCAGGTTGCGAGGGCTTCAGTTGGGAACGAACTTGATGAGAACGCACTCAATTCTCAAAGGCATCATGTTGTTAATGGAAGGAAAAGTCTCAGGGACAAGCACAGGGGAAAGAGGAGGCAGGAAGTGCTGGCTCTTCAGTATGAGCATTTGCAACACAACTTGCAGCTTGTTCTGAAAAACAGCTCTTAAAGACTGCAGGACAGCATGAAGGAGAGCTCTGCATAAGCAGTCTTAGTCATTTCTGAATATAAGTAATGACTTTGGGAAAGAATAAGGGCAGAGATGATCAACAGATTTTGGCTTGATATATAGCAGGCTGAACTGTCAATTTCAGGCTAAACGTGTGGAAATTATCATAAAAGCCTCCAGATGAACACTGGCTGGACTAAACATAAGCAGTAAAATAACCTCACAGAAATGAGGGATGGATAATATCTACCTGCCTGAAGTGTCATAAATTTATTCATGTACTCTTTCAGAGGACAAATTCAGAGCTCCACTGCTCTCCACATCTATTAGCTCCAGTAGCTATATTTATTTGTACCTGCAGAATGGAACTGGCCTCTCTGCTGGATGCCAGTTGTGTTTAGGTGGCTGCTTACAGTTCATAATCTCTCCACACTTCAGATCTGAAGTCCAGGTTTAAGACAGACTGTCCATACTGGAGATCTGGGGAGACTGTTTTTTAAAGACAGCCTTTTAGGGCTATAGCAGTTTATAGGGGTACGACTAGGACTACTCCTGACTAATCTGACTAGTGTCACCAGGGTACCCCACCCAGGAACACTCTGCCCCTCACCTAGAAGCCCTGGTGGGGTTTGAGTGGAGTCATGGCCAGACCTGTACTTCAGCTGTTCAAAGGGTTTTCTAGATTGACATAGGACCTGAGGTGCCACCTTGTCTTCATCTGAGGACAGTGGGGCTGTTGATGGGAACTGTCACACAGAACAAACAGCCATTATGATGCAGAATGGTAGCCACCTATGAGGAAGTTTCTACAGCCCATGTTGTGGCCACCCTCAGCCCCCAGATAGCAACCCTGCTTGGGGCAGGCCCATGGACATAGTGCATCTCCTGAGAACTTATGGTTCTTCCCTCCACCACAAAAACTGCAGCAAACGATTGTTTGGTTCCCACAGTGGTTCTTTTCTCAATGGATGACATTGAATAAATTAGTTGTAGCATTGCTTACCATATGGCCGCTGCCATTCCTCAATGCCGCAATAGGGTTTGGGGAATGTGCAGAAGCTCTTTGTTAGCAGACAAGGCAATGGCAGGAAACAATGAGTTCACTGATGAGTCTCAATTACAGCACATCACTCCTCTTGCCTTACTTTTCCTCCTCTTTCTTTTTCTCAAATAATAATTTTGCTAGATATTTTGAGTGGCTGTATTTGGTCTCCTAAGGTCAAGGGCCTTGAGAATAGATGGCATGCAGGCAGTCGTAAATTCTTAAACAACAACAGAAAAAAATAAATATTTTTGAATTACGAGCAGTTTTCTGAGCTGGCTGCACAAACTTTCCACAGCACAAGAGAATATGTGCTGTTCATCTATATTAATTTAAAATGAATTTATTACATGTTATCCTTGTCAAAATGGTTTCGATATATTTACCACTCTTCATACTATCCACCAAAATATTTATGTAATAGATCATTGTCTTCTATTCAAGACTTTGCATTTGAAAGAGAAAATAAAAATACTTATAAATAATTGGAGTTGTGGAGATGACTTGCTTTACATAATGCATTGTAGCAACTCACTTTGTTTTGGGAAGAAAAAACAAACATCAAGGTTTGCTTTTCAGAAATGCTTGGCAGAAAATAACCCTTCATTCCCAAAACAATGAAGAGTTATGATTTTAATTTAGTTCTTCTGTTTTACTTCTGTTTTAAAGCAGATCTCCAGAAAATAGTGTATTCATAAAATATATTGAGCATTTTCAACTGAAAATGTATGCTGGAATATCAGCAGAACTTAAATCCCATAAATGTGGACTCAGTTCTCACACCTGCTCACCTCAGAAACCTCAGCCAAGACTCTCAGAAGTTGTATTCCACTTCCAATGGAATGGCCATTTCTGAGCATCTGCCTTAGGTACCTTGTACACCACTGTGCTTGCTAGCCCTCCTCAGCAATGTTTGTTGGTTTCTCACCAGCATTATGTGATGCTCTTCTCAGTGTCTACTGCTTTGCTCACTTTTCTGCCAGTTTTCCTTCTGAAGTTGTTTTTTGTTTGTTGGTTTGGTTTTGTTTGTTTTTGTTTTGGTTTGGTTTTTTGGTTGGTTTGCTTTTGTTTTTGTTTTTGTTGTGTGTGTGTTTTTTTGTTTTGTGTGTGTGTGTGCATGTTTTTGTTTTGTTGTTGTTTTTTTGGTTGGTTGGTTGTTGTTTTTTTATTTATTTATTTTCTCAGTCACTCCTTATAAACCCAGTCTCCAAAATAACATATTTCTGACCTGCTTCTTAACTCTGTTTTATGTCCTCCCACTGGCTCTGTGGAAACCACTGTCAAGATATATTAGCTTACAATAGTAAGCAGGCTATAATATCTAGACCTAGGGGTTTGTGGATTTTTTTTAATGTTATACAGTGATACAGATGGCCAGAGGGCTGACTTTCAGCCTGGGTAAAATTAGGTGATGACGCTGTCTTAGAGGAAGCGATGGAAGGATGTAGAGTGAGCACTGTGGCTTTAAATGAGCTGATACTTTATTTATATAACCTAATAAATGTCTGCAGACTTGAAAGAGTTATGCTGATACAGAGTGTATGAAGTTGGTCTAAAAAGAGTTATTTTCCTGTACATTTTCTCATAAGGTAAAATCCTTTAGGAGTTCTTTCTTCACACTGTACATGCAATGGCACATAAACAGACCTCAATATTTCTACCTTCCTACATGCTTTTCCTATGGGCTTTTTCCAGCTGAACACTCTCTTGGTGGTTCAGCAACATGAAATATGTCCCTCTTGGGGAGAAAGCTTTTGCAGATACTTTGCTGCAGCACAGGTAATTACCCAAGAGATATAGGCAGGAGCTTTTCTAGCTCCTTGCTGAATTCAGTGTTTCATCATCTACACATCTCACATTTAATTATCCCTTAGTTTTCCATTTTCCTACCAAAAAATTGAGAAAGAGTTTTTGAGGAGTTGCTAGATAATCAGTATGCGAGGATTGTCTACCTTCTTCATTTTATTAGTTTTGCAGGCTGAATTTATAGTGTGATCATTAGTGCTGTACTGGATTATGTAAAATCTAGACACTTACAGACTTTTGAGGTGCTTTATCTGTGGAAAAAAAGGGTTTTCATAATTATTTCATCAAGCTTTAGTGACTTGTCTAGTCTGGATAAACTTACAACACTTTGCCCCCTAAAACAGGAATTAGGACAAAGTATTTGTTGAACACTGTATGACAAGACTTAATAATGTGCAAGCACTTTTCCCCTGCATGTCAAGGCCACAGTGAGATGCTGTTAAGAGGGAAGTGCAGCTTGATTTTGATTTTTTTCTTGAAACTTAGAGAAACCGATCATTTTCTAATTAGGTTGTAACTCAAGGTTTGTCTAAAACTAAGAGTTGGTTAGATTTTCAATATGTAAAACTACCCAAACTGGTGAGTACTTAACTGGTTGCATGCAGTAAATGTGTAAGATAACACTGTCAATAGATGCTCAATATTTTTATTTAAGGAACGTTAGAAATACAGCCGGTGTTGTATAAGGAATTTAAATTAAGCAAGATGTTTTGGTAATGGTCTCACTAAAAATCTTTTATCTCAGAGGATTCCACAAAAAGTGACCTTTGAATCTTTCTGTTATCATACATACTTTTAGCACTGACATTTTTTCACTCACCTCATTGACATTTGGTTTTTAAAGGTGATTTTGAAATTATTTTTTTAAACACAATCCACATTACTAGGTGAAATCGAAGCTATAGTAAATCAACCTGTTTGCCTGAACCTGGCACATATCACAAGATACCCCATGAAACACTGGCTTCTCACAATATTTTACCGAAACTTGTTGATCCAGGTGGGGAAACCACATTAAAACATACAGTTTACCGTGTTTCTGCTTTTCTAGGCAACCAGCTCATTGGCTTCAGCACCCTTTCATTCTAACTTACATCAGTGACTGTAAAACAAGACAGGTTTTATTTGGCCTGATTAAAGTCAAGGTCAATCAGAAGTGATTTCTGAGTATCTGTATTACACTAGGGGCAACTAAACCTGTTTGATTTAAAGTGATATCTTGCCAAAGGAGTTGATTGATTGAAAATTCCTCTTCCTCACACCTTAGAAAGTATAGCTTTATAGGATCCTGAAGACAGCTGAAAATTTCAGAACTGTCTGGAAATCCACTAAAACTATGATTGTCAGTATGTATGATAAACCTATTTTCCTGATATTTCAATAGGAATTTATTATCAAGTTTAAGTCATTTAAGATCAGTATGAAAAGCTCAAAAACAGAAAATGTAACAGCAGCTATGATTTTGATTATTTAAGGAAACTATGTATATAGATTCATATTAAAAGCAGAATTTCAGTTTAAAAGACATTATATTCACATTTTCTTAATAGAAGAGATCTTAATATGATCACACTTCAAACATGAAGAAAATCTTGCCATTTTTATGTAAAAGAAAAGAAAACAAAACATCACAACTTCCTTGCCCTTTGAAAATCTAAAAGCAAAGCCGGGAGTTGTTCTTCAGTCAGCTTTTAAATGCGGTGATATCAGCTGTATCTGGCCCTAAAATTGCCCTTCTTTTTCTATATGTTATTGACTGTTCTAGATGGAAGTTCTGTACTGCCATAGACCTCCAGAAAGGAAAGAGCACAAATTCCATAATGACTTCCCTCATCTCCAAAAAGTTGTTCATTACATAGCTAGGTTATAATCCACAATACCTTCCTTGGACCTTTTTCACGTTGCATGAAAACTGTCACACATATTTCTGCACAATTTCGTTGCTTGACATCTTGCTCAGGCTTGAAGCCTCTTCAGCCTCGTGACCTCAGGCTAGGTGCAGATGCAATTCCTGATAGCAGCACTGGTGTAACCTAAACTAAACAATTAAGAAAGACTCAACTTTTGAAAATCAGAGCCTGTGACTGACACAGAGCGATTAGAAATACTGTGAAACACAATCTTGCTGATAGACCTTCTCTAAGCAAACTCCAGGAGACCAGGTAGCATTCCTTTTTCCCTACACTCAGATGACTGCAGGAAAACATCCCATAAAATCATCAGAGGGAGGAGCTATTGTCTGTCATGAGGTTTCCAGGCTGATTAGTATACAGCTCGAATTGTAACACAGCAGAAAAGTGAATAATCTTTTGTCTGACCTGTGATTAAATTGAAATTATAGAAAGCAGATTGTATATTTGTGATATAATCTGGATAGGAGGGGAGAAAAATACTGAAAATAATAAGAAGCTGAAGAAAGAAATAGGGCAATAGGATATCGGAAGTGCAATTATTTTAAAACATCACTAAAATATTAAATCTGCCATCCACGGAGGAAAGAAAAGATAAGTCATTATAACTAGGCTAGACAGTGCATACATTTAATCTGCCTCTCTCTGCTTCTGTCTTTTCAGAAGTGAAAAAGAGCAGCAGCATATTTCACGATTTGTGAAGTCCATATTAATAACATTCACTACTCAGTAACTAAATAATGCTTCCTGTGTAGCTATGATTTTAGACCTAATTTTCACATTTAAATGAGAAGATAAATGTTGCCTTCAAGAAAACACCAGACAAGCTACCAGAGGAAACAAACACCTGACTTTGTCTAAAAATATTCCAGGAAAACAAACACTACTGAAGCACAATGCTATATACTTAATATCTACACCTCTGATACAGTTATAAGCAGTATATTACTATCTGCTGAAAACAAGCAGAATGGTGAACAGAAGAGTCCAGAGAAAAAACCCTGAAAACAGATTTACTAGTATAGTCCAAGGGACAAGAAGGCATGAAGGGTTGTTTGCAAGGTCTCCCTGAAGTTCTACCTGAAGTTCTCATAAATCCAGCTCTGATGTGCCATTTGAGGAACATCTCTCACTGACCCCTCAGGGAATTTGATCATTCCAAATTATGTTTTGTTTGGATATTACAGCTGTTAATGCCAATAACCTGTTTTCTAGTGTATTATTTTATTAGTTTATCACTGAGCTTCAACTTTACAAACCTCTCATTACTCTTAGGTCTTCACCTTGCCTGGTAGGATTGCAATATTTGTAGATTGTATCTGAGTACAACTTAGAAAAAGAAAGATCCAATCCTACAGGTCTGGTAGGCATTACTGCAATAATCATTAAAAAAACACAACCAAATTCTTTCTGATCTATGCAAGTGTAATGAGACCCCATAAATTTGTAGGCTAGCTGAGGCTTTTGGGAAGTGAAAAATTACTGTTAATTCTATCCCATTTATTTCACTGATTGAGTTGGGAATCTGACAGTTACATATGTTTTGTGCCAGAAATAAATGTTCTGCTTGGCATATTACTCCACCTCCATTATTTATTTTAATTGAACTAAAGTCTTTTCTTTCTTTTGGGACATTAGATTTAGAGAAAAGGACTAATTGAAGGATACAGGAACTATGAAATCTCAGGATTAGCTGTACAAGATAGGAAGCAGAACATTGGCTATTAGCACTAGTTATTAAATGTCTCTGAAAACATATGTTCAAAGAGACATGATAATATAATAAATAACAGCATATAGCTGATCCAGTAAGTTCCACTTGAAATTTCATTGTGATATTTATATATGATGTGAAGTGAAAATTCATTCTTTTTGCTTATTGATCGTCTCTAATGCTGTGAAAGTGGACACTGCCCAGGTGGTTTTCTCTGAAAACACTGAAGAAGTCAAGAGATTATGTATGAGCTATGTAAGCCTTTTGCATTTCTTAGACCTTCACCTGATTTAGGCCACTTCTCTGTCCAATCTCTGTTTCTCAGTATTTTTCTATATTTTTAATTATTATCTGTTGCACAGAAACATACTGGATTCGATATTTATCTAGTTAAACTGACACACAAAATGGCCTAAATCAAAGTCAATAGTGACACAGAGCTGCCAGAAAATGGCCCTGACCAATACAGATTATATTAATTGTCTGTTCCATGTCCAGACAATGAGGGTGTATTTAGACTTGAATGATGGGAAAATTTTTAACAACAAAGGGTCTTCCTGGCTGCAGCATTTGTCCTGACTGCAATGGGATCCAGTACAGCTTGGTATTGAACCACTGCAGGGTGTTCTCTGCCAAATTTTTGCTGATTTGCTGCACTTGTAATTTAGAGAAAGTTTGGGACTCCTGTAAAACAATGTTTAGTTTCCTTCTGCCAGGAGGATAGTCCAGGAATTTCAGAGAGTCATGCACAAGGACGTAAGGTGACATTAAATGGACCAGTTGTAAGCCATGAAAGGCTACTTGCTGTGCTGCTAGGATCTTCTGCTGAAACAGAGACAGATTGAAGCTTTGATCCTTTCAAAAAACAGGCCCTCTGTGTAAATTATGCTGCTAGCCATTCTTTGTACCCCACTCTCTGTTTAGTGTAGGTCCAGCTGTTTTATTTCCCAGAAAGTATTCTTCCTATTTTGTAGCCAAAATGCTTTTGTTATAAAACAAATAAAGGTTTTTTGTTTTGTTTGGTTTTTTTTGGTTGGTTGGTTTTCTTTTCTTGGTTTGTTTGGTTTGATTTCTTTTTCTTATTCTTTTTTTTTTTTTTTTTTTGGTGGCTTGTCTATTTGTTTGATATTGCACACGATAATTCTCTTTTAAAATAATCAATATTTCTTCTACGGCTAAGCTCTTCTACTATTCTGTAATGGATAATAACATATTGTTATGTATAGATATGAAATTTATTCTATAGTTATGAATTAAAGTAATGTTAGTAAAATAATGTCTTCTGCTATTTAGGAATGTGTAAGATAGGAAATGGCAGAATTTGGCTGACTGACTTTGGTGCATGCATTCTCATATGCTCTGTAATTACACGCATAGCTGATATTTTTCCCACAGTATCCCTGCCTTAGCACACAGCCAGTGGCACATGCTGTTACACCTGTGCCAGTGGATGCCAGATCCATTGTCAGTCTTCATCCTTCCAGACTCCTTGTTTATGTCTGTTCTTTGTCTCATTCTTTCTCTCTCTCTCAAAATTGACTCCCTCTCTCATCCCCTGCACCTCCAATTATTTACTCTCTCTTCCCACCTTCACAGCAGCTTTATTTCTTCTTCTGCATTACAGATTTTTTGCTAGGTTCTTGGCATATGTCCTTGCCCCATTTCAGTCTATGGCTGTCAGAAATGCCTTTTCCTTTACCCATCAGCTGCAGATGTTACAGTCAATCTAGAGTTTATACTATACGCAAGAAGTGTACAGAGACATGAAAATCTACTCCATCAGTACAGAAATCTTTCCAGAGCTTATAATTTGTTTATAATCTCCTGTGAACAGCAAAAGGAACAGAAAACAAAGAATGTTTCTTCACAAAATATGTAGCCCTGATGAAAAGCCTTCAGAACTATGTACTTGAACACAACAGTTATCTAATTTTACTTGATTTTACTTAAAATTGGCCAAATGACAACTTGTTCTTGTAATGTTATTCTCAGAAACAGCTGAACAGTTTCATATGAAGTTTTTCTCAAAAAATACAAAAATCTTGTGGCAGAAAGGGTGAGAATTTGGCAAAATCAAAAGAAAGAATATCTAATTGCATAAGGAACAGCTTTATAACAAGTTGCACCAACACGACAACTTGTAATATATTTTCTTATAATGACATTCATGTTGAATGTACCCCAAGTGTTCTATATACTCAGGGACATAATGTTAATATTCCATATTTAGTAGCAGTAGTTGAAAAGTAATAAAATTCAAAGAACTTGTTGGAAATCATTCTCTCAGCTATTTAAAAATCTCTCTTCCATTCAGTTATCTATCAATGTTGGTTTTGTTGTTGTTGTTATGAGCATGCTAGAAAAAAATAATCTTGCCCTGGAGTGATTATGGCTTTACATTCATAACATTTGAAAAGCCTGTCATGCAAAATGTTGAATGCATACATGAATGATGATATTGTTGGGTTTCTTTCCCCCAGCATGAATGAGAGAGTGTAAATCTGGTCAGTCATATATTTATGCCATGTACATTTTTTAATTGCATGAAAAATAACTTAAATCATAAGGTAGCTTTAGTGATTCATTTCAGATGATAGACACAGCTTTTGCAACACTGCAGCAATAACTATTTAGATGTATATTGCTCTGCTCATGACTCGGCTCCAAAAGCAGTAGGCACTAGAAATGAAGAACTGAATAAATGAACACTGAGAAAAAAAAATTAAAACTCTGTCTTTAAACAGGACTGTAGCTATGAGTTCCCCAGGTAGCCTATTTGACAGTATGCACTGAGAGGTAAAAGAATTTAGAGCAGCTCAGACCTGAACACCTAATCAATAAGAAAGCAAACAAGTCCAAGGTAGCTGACTGCAGTGCATACCACCTACCTGTATGTATGACATATGATCTAAATTTAGTAGAGCATATTGCAGTCAGTTGGTTACCACACTGTTTTGCCCTACATAATCACTCAACTGTTGCTGTGTGTTCTCTGTTTATTGGTTCAGTCCACTTTAATTGGACTTACTTTCAGTTTTTATGCATGCTGCTGAGAGATAATATTTCCAACAGTTGCAAAGCAGGATTAGTCATACGTCCTCCCACTCTTGCCTGCAGGCACTGTGCCCATAGCATAGGACAGATATGGGCAGGGCATCATCTGGGCTTCTGCAAGAAAAGTTCATCTGATTTCCTCTGAGATGAGGAGTATGAAAAAAAAAAATGCAACTAGCTTCAGGTCTTCAAACTAAGGATCCTCAGGGAACTAAACAAAGACCTTTTCTATTCCCTGTATGGAAGATATGATGAATGCACAACCTACTCCATTCTCTGTTTTGCCATCCTACACCTTTCTATAGGTTTAGGATGCTTCAAGACATTGTTTTACAAGACAGTCCTTGAATAAAGCTGAGGTTAGATCATGCACGTAACCTCACAGCTGTCAGTGGTGTTAACTGTGAGCCTAAGTGCTACACCAAACTGAATACAGTTTCTTGGCTCAGTTGCTGCAAAGAGGCAGTCCTCTGTATGGACAGAGATGATTTCAGACTCCAGAATTATAACATATCTATCCTCTTCCAAAACAACTCTCAATTTATCAAGCTATCACTTTGCTTCTGGTTCCCTGCTTGTAGGTCCTTAACTGTCCCTTGTGATAGAGCCATGTCCGTCAATAAGATGCCACCATTTTCATAATGATGCTTTACTTCACCTAAACAACAAGTCCCATCTTCATGTATACACAATATTCAGCCTTTGAGCTTGTACTGTGCATCTGCTACTGCCAGGACCTCCCTGTTGTGTTTTGTTTGCCCTGCTGACACCAATCTCCTAAGTGGACAGTCTAAAACTGGTCACAGTGCCATTTCACTTTCGGCCCTGAAAATTTGAGTTGATTATAGTTCTTTGACAGGAACAAAATCAGACCTCATTTCATTTTCATAAAGACAATGTTAGACTTAAGGTTTCAACATCTTAGACTTATGGTCTTAGATTTAACACCTTTTTAGCTAAGAATTCCCCAAAATATTTATTCCCAGCTGTGTATATAATTAATATCCAAAACATAAGGAACAATATAGCTGAGCCAATCCCTTAGTTATGATGGATGAAACTTAAACACAATAAATGAAGAAAGCATTAACAGTATAAAGTGTGTCTAGGAAAATAATTGAAATAGTATATGTCAACAAATAATAACAAAACACAGTCAGAAATACCACTTGAAACCCAGAATTACATTCAAACAGTTATTTTGCAGACCCTCCCCCTGCCCATGAAGACAAATAGTCACTAAATAGCTCCATAATAAACATTTTCTAAAATTAAGGGTTGGGGTTGCTAACAGAAGTTTGGATAGAGTTTATTTGGACTGTAATTAGAATGTGAAATAAACACCATTTTAAAATGTTGGTCTAGTTGAAATAAATGAACTCTCAGTATAGCAACAATATGTTTTAACTTCAGAAATGAACTGCTTTTTTTATCAATTATTTTAAATTCTGTCCTCAAAACCTATTACCTTGACCTTTGTCTTGAATATAGTTTTTATTGCACCATTTGTTTCATACACAATTCAAATTACATAAAAATATCCGTTTCATACAGGGAAAACAAGGTCATCAATTTATTTGTTGATCTCCTCTTCTAACTAAACAGGCATTTGTCTAACACAATCCAATACAGCTGTCAAATTACAATTCTTTAATATTATACACTAAATATTCAAAGAAGATTATATAGAAAATTATTCTGTTCCATGCATGTATGCCTCTGTGCTTTACAGCCAGGATCAATGCTGCTCAACCTGAGTAAGAAGCTGCTGCAAGGGCAGGGTCACCTGGAAAGAGAGGAGAGGGGTCTCTTGTACCCAGGTTTAATCCAGTTTTGGGCAAAGAAGCCTGAGATTTGTCAGGGGACATGGATCCATACACTAGCTTGGAGATTGATTACAAGTGCTCATGACCACTGACACCCTGCAGAGATTTTCTAAAGATAATGAGTGCACTTGGCTTTTTGGAGGCACCATTTTTGATTGGTATCTCAAACAGCAAAGAAGGACAGCTTCTTTATTGCTCCTTTCCTTCCAACGAGGAAACAGGAGATCCTTCACATGGCTGCAATGTTTTGAGAATAAGACCTAAGACAGCGTAGCCTTGTGGTGAAGGCAGAAAACATCTTATTCTAGTAATCCCCTAGCAGTGTAGTTTTCTTTCTTTCACACCTAGTCCTAAACCTTAGTTTGAGAAATCTGAAACACTTTTATACAAGAAAAAAAGATCCCCAAAGTGCTTTCTGTTAATAAAAGCTGTTGGGAGTCAGGAGAAGAATTCAAGATCTTTCATTAGCTTTTCACCATGTTTGTTCTGGGAATCTGACCTCCAATAAATAAAATAGGATGATATTCAGATACTTGGCACAAGCTGAGTATGTAGTCATGCACACTACTCACCAAACAACCCCACATCTGGGAGATGTCTTCGGAAGAGGGGGCGGTAAAGAGTTGACTGTGGAAGATGTGATTTCTTTGTTACAGAGAAATTGCCAAACAATGCTCTTCCTTCTTGGTGCTGCCACAACAGAGCAAACAAGGGAGTACAAGAGGCTGCATTTCTCTCAGTACTGATAGCAGAGTCTGGCTGTGCCTTGACAGTACCAAGCTGGAGATATTTATAATGCAATTCAAGAATATTGCTCTTATCATCTTGTGTTCAGCATTGCAAACCTCCCTAGAAATCATCTGACCAAAAAAATAGGCAAAATTGTCACAGGCCTGAAGGGAACAAAAGTTTATATGTAGAACATTTAATTTAAAGGAAGTTAGAGAATGAAAAGAAGTAAACCAAAAAATTCAATACATCTCTCACAGACTGAGTCTACATTTTGAGATCAATAGCAAACATGGATGATTGTAAGCCATCTGGCCATTTGCGTTTGACAGTTTTACTGTTTGACATATCCATGACTTCTATACCCAGCGCTTTACTGAAAATCTGTACCAGTAATTGGTGCCACACCTCTAAGATTCAGTGCATTACAAAGATTACAAAAGGCACCTTCTCTATTTATATAAAAGAGTGAATCTGAGCAAATCAAATGGCTAAGCCTTATGAAATAAGTTAACTTTTGTTAAATACTTTTTCTACAGAAACTTGGAGGAAAGTTCTGATCTCCTGTGTAGCATGTGCTGAGGTCTTTAACTTTGTGTTTTCTGAAGGTGTTGGAAAATAGCTTTTTATCTACTTATCCACTTACCTCATATTTAGTTCTCTAACATAAGACAACAGTTTATTTAAACCACATCAGTAAGCATCCAGTCCAAAACCAAAGCTAGGGTCTGGAAACCTGATCAGCTTCTATAGCAGGAGAGTGACCAAGGAACAGCCAAATCTGCCTTTTGTTTCTAGAATGGCTTCATATAGTTTGAAGCAAAGCTCAAATGTCAGCATCAGCTCCATACATGTGGGCATGGTGAACAGATTTTCATAAATGATACTATACAACAAATACTTCAGAAAAATACATTATTATGCTAATGTTTAAGATATGTTACGGTATATAATAGTCAAGATGACAAAAACTCATAATGTCTATCAAAATACAGAGCATGTAAACAAAAACAACAAAATTATATGGAGAATTATTTTAAGAGGAAAATTATGTATTTTATTCCTATTTTTCTCCCTGGCACATTTTGTTATTCCTGTAATTCTCTTTGATCTGGATAATTTATCTTCAGAATGTAGTTAAGGTTGTTTTATTTATTAAACAGGATGCTTAAAACCACAAAACTTGAAGATATTATTGTAAAATGATGCTGAAGTATAACAGATTTTATATGATTTATACACCATTTCAATTGAAGATATTTTTTTAGAAGTCTATTTATTTTATGTTACATATAAAGAGTGATTCATTTTTATCCAGTGCAGTTAAAGGCCCTAAAGAAATTAACATACTATGTTAGAGAGAGCTTCTTCAACAAGCTTTTTTTTTCTTTGAAAAGCTAAATAGGTAAGAGGAACAAACGTTGGAAAGAGAAGAAGGTTTGGAAGATGCTTGATCCAGGTCTCAGTTTCAAAAGCAGGACTCAGAATAATACATATATATTGTAATATATATACATTTGCTCTGTGCTGTACACAAGGCAAAACTTTCCTCCCAGTAATACTAAAATATCCTATATGCACTCAAACCTACTTACTGTCATCTTCAGCATCAGACTTTTCCCTGTAGCTGACTTGCTCATCTCTTACAGTTTCCAACTCTTGAGACAGCCCGGTATGTCACTGCACCAGTTTGATTTAGACTGTAAGCCGTCCAGGGCAATAAATTTGTGCAGCTGGGTGTACAGGGTTTTGGCACATTGGAATGCCCACCTAGCTGCATTTTTTAAGGTGATCAGTATTACTGTTCAATAATAACAATTTTTTCCTTAGTTCATATGGAGTGAACTTTATATTTCCCATGCTTTGACTATGGAGATAATATTAATTTCCCTTGTCAAGTTATTTCACTTCCCACTTTCCTGATTGTACCTTTGCGAGTCAATGAAGGTCAAAGACAGATGTGCAGCCCATGTAAGTGAAAAGGATTCACTGCAGGGGTGCAGTGGTGGGTCAGGATATCAGTCTAGACAGCTGGAAGATGTCTAAGGCAATAACTGAAGCGATGCTGAGCACCACGAGGAATTAAAAAGAGATAGTGTATGGTAACACTGGGACTCAGCTACCCTCAATCTTCTCTCCTTTTGCCTCTCAGTAAAATCACGCCAAGATGACCTGGAAAACTGTTCACATCCTAATTACATGTTTCTCTAGGTAAGCATGTCTAGCTCTGGGCAGACAAACCTAACATTGCTTTGTAAACCACAACTGTCTTTACTGGAGTGCTCAGATCATTACAGTGTATCCTGAATTCCACTCAGTACAAAGAAAAAGGTTTATTTGGAATGTCAGAGTTCCTTTTGCAGCAAGATATTTGTGCTGCATCTTTAACAAACCCACACTCTTTCCGAGTGACGGAGGATAAACACTGACATAGTGCTCTCTTTTATTGCATTTAAAAGTTGCTGATTCTCATGACATTTCATGAACCTAAGCACATTTAGTAGGGTAGTGTTTTTTGGTTTCTGTTTTTTTAAGCTACAAACTCCTGGATATATGTGAATCTCTATTTCAATGAAAAAGAGCAAAACAAATCAAAACTCTCACAGTTACTGTAGGAAAATTGGGCCAAACAGATTAAGATCAAAATCCAAGAGACAGTAGCAAAAATGTCTAAAATATTATTTCTTATTGACGACTTTAAGCCTGTTCTTAGGAATTTTGAAGATCTGGCTTATATGTTTTAATGTAATTTAGATTCTAGTACTACCTATTTGTCAAATTTGCAACCCTGATATATTAAAGTACAGTTTCTGAGTCTAGTCGTATTACAGCAAGGTGAAGTAACCATTTGCCCTTCTGTCATATGTCTGTGTTTAAGCAAGTTTGCAATGCCTTGTTTACAATTTTTAGTTTCATAAAAAAAAAAAAAAAGAAAGAGGGAAATCATCACTGCGGGTAAGATGAATGCTAAAACTGAATTAATGCTGGAAGTAACCTGTGACTGGCCCAATACTGCCATCTAACAGGGGGGGAATGCAGGACATTTGGAGATCTTTCAACTATATTTACAGAATACTGACTGATATCAGCACTGGTAGAGGAGGTCTACTCACAAACCCCAGTAAATCCTCTCCATGCCAATTCCTTTTAACATACACCTAATTTTTTTTTTCCCTACATATCAACAAATTTCTCTATGATATATCAATTTATTGAGGTTTTTACTCAAAGCACTTGCTAGCTCCTGTTCTCGAAGGAGTCAGTTTCTTACACTTGCCAGTTTTACTTAAAACAAGTCTTTTTATACTTATTATTTGATTTGGCTTATGATCTGCTTAAAATAATTAGTTATTTAGTTTTATTTTTCCAAATTTTCTTGTCTTTTCCCCCCATCTCTTTAAGGATGCTTTTAAGATTTGATTCAGTCCTGTATCCTCAGGTATTTAACATAATCAAAGTCTGTACTTACATGTATTTGGAGTCACTGGATTAATAAGGGAAGCAATGAAGCACATGTGTCTGTCTGAGGATTAGACTGAACAACTGAGCCATTTATGTTCACTTTTTATCAGACATAGAAATAAATGTTTTAGTCTCTTGTTTTATTTTTTTCCCTTCATTGGTCTTTTTGTCTCTTCTGACATATGGGCCTCCTTGTTGACTCATCTATGTAGCTACCATTTACTGCTGTTTACTCTGTTCCTAATTGCCATTTCCAAATCTTTACTAATAATGTCTAACGAGCAAAGAATAACTTAATTAATTCAGATTAACCAAAGTCCAGATCAATTAGAAGAGTGTAACTCGACTGTAAGACTTTCTTGTTCTTCCATCACCCATGACTAGCGTTGAACAACAGAAAGGACCATGCTGCTGTTTTCAAGTTAGGGGTGGTCCTTTTTGATTTATATAACTTCTCAAATTGAGTTATCATCTTTGTGCACACTCCACAGTAACCTCTGTTCACCACCCACCCCGCTCCTCTTCTCTCAGGCTAGTGTATTAATAATTCACTTCTTGAGAACAAATCTCTTGCAACTTAACTTTAAATGCTGTTTGTTTGAACATTACAGCAAAGGCAGTGAAGGGGCACACAGAAGAGCAGAGCTCTTGTGTCCCAGAAAGCAGCTTCACTCCCCACCTTCCACGTGTCTCATAAATGGCAGACAGGACTGTCAAGGATGCACATAAATGTGTTTTCAAATCTCCAGCAAGGGACACAGAGGAGCTGGACAGGGATATCAAAGAAAATATGATGGCAATTACTGATAAAGCAATTCTGCTTTAATTTTTAACTTTGCTACTCCACAAAATCCACGAACCACTCACATGAGGATTCTGAGAAAAACTCCTTGCCCAAAATACAAAACAAAGCAAGTCACAAAAGTTTGCATGAGTGGAAAGAGGACTAAAATCAAGCCTTTTTTTTTTATTTTTTTATTTTTTTTTAGGTCTCTGAGAAAAATGAGATGGCGATACTGCAGTTGGAGATGTATCTGGCTGATCAGTTTTCAGATACTGGCATAAACTGGGAGCCTTGTCAACATCCTTGCTACAAAACAGACCCCAGATGCATGAATCCCAGCCCTGCTGTACCTCCCTCTCCAGGACATGCACAGGACTCATATCAGAAAAGAGACATATTGATCCTTTAGAGAGATGGGTATGCTACTGTCTCAGACACTTTTACTTGCCCAAGGGCCTTTTGCACACAAATAACCAAATCACAATGTGACAAATTGAATGTGCTACATTTGTTCAGATTTCATGAGTAAATATTGCAAATAAATTATTATTTTTAATGCACAGTTTGACCCATACAGCCTAGAAGATGGTAGAATAATGTATGCAATTCACCACAGAATACAAATTTAACAACAGAAAACCATATAAAATAGATGTGGTTGATAGGGTATTCTACAATTACATCCATGGGAAATACATCCCTAATATGATCCCACTGTATGTGGGTCTAAGCACTGTGGAAGTTGATTCAATACTATCATTGGTCCAGCTTGAGGACTTGGGGAGCAATATTGAACCTGATCCATATTTTTTCAGATGCAGAAAAATAAGACTCTGCAGAATCATTTAGTATATTGTCTCCAAGAGACAATGATGCATTAGTGTACATTTGTTTCTATTTGCAAAACCTTCTCCCCTCAAAGACAGCTGGCTAGCGTGGCACCCAGCCCCACAGCAATTCAGGCAGCACACCCAGCTGGGACATATCTGCTCTCATGCTGCAGTCACATGGGGAAAGATTGCCCATTTAAAACCCAGGTGTGCAGACGTGGAGAGGAACTACGGCTAATTAATAATAAATTGATGACTTAGGTGACTACCTTTGGCAGGGAATTTTTCTCTCACCCATTAAAACCTGTGACTGCATTTTTCAAGCTGTAGTTGTAGAACTACTGACCGTGAATTTCTAAGCATTAATTTATTCTGCCTTTTATTTCTTCCTCATTAGTTTTAATTTTTTCTCTCCAAGCTGTGACTTAACTGACTTCAAAACTGTATGCAGCCTTGTATACTCCATAATGAAAAATATTGTGTTTAAATCCATGTAGTAATGCTTCCTCCTCCACCTAACTAAACTTTCCAGTTTCTTTGGCTCTAAAATTCTTGTTTTATTAAGACTACACTCTGCATTAGCTGGAAAGTTTTGATCTCACTTAAAGTACCGTCATTCATTTCCTTCTACAGGACGCCATTGCTGGTAAAATCACTGTTTATCCATCATAACTGTGTTACATGGTAATATTTTATTGCATATACACATTCAATATTTTGTGTTGTTTTTTTTTTTTTTTCTCCTAAAAGAAAGATGTTTATTATTCAGCAAATATATAGAATCAGAAGTTAAACAGAGAGCCTGATTCGCTGCTCCCAGTGAATACTTTGACATGGTTGCAAACCATGAACAATTCTGGAATAGTGGTTATATGGGTAGTACAGGCATTATCTTGACCCAAACTCATTTGCTTTTTATCTTCTGCAGCATTAAAGATCTTTCTGACCCATTTGTGAAAACCTAGTAAATAAATTCATTGTCTGTGAAATCTGGATGAACAAATCATAAATCAAATGCCAGCACATGTGAAAAGTAGGCATGCTCAAAGCTAAAAATGCAGACAGTCTGCTGATGTGTAAACAGTATTTCTGAGGAAGAATGTGATTAAATGGAGGAAAAGAGAGAAAATGAATGAAAGCAGATATTTTTGAACATAAACAAAATAAAAATGGAGTTTTTTACAAGTTCATTCAAAGTACTATATGGTATTACTGCACATTGATTGAATATTTCCCAAACAACAGAAAAAAAAAAAACTGAAGTCCATCTTCAAGTTCATGCACAGAAACAGACCTCTTTAAAGCCAGTAGTTAGTTGGGTGACTTTGAAATTTGCCTTCCAAAGATCTTTCGAAGATGGATTTCAAGACCCAGCTTTAAAAAAGAAACCTTATTCCTTAAAAAAAAAAAAAAATTGGTTCAGAAGTTAAGGTGGTGGTTATTGTTGTTGTTATCATTATTATTAAGGTTTATGGAACTAAACAAGGAGTATCATGTCCCTGAGCCCAGAGCATGTGTAGTCATTTACACAAGATGAGCTTGAAGCTCAAGTGCAAAGATTGTGCAAATGCCGGCGTTTCCAAATGGGAAACATTTTACATTCACTTTGCACAGATAGGAACAGAAAAGGGCAACAGGGATTTGAGTAATTTGTGTTTTCTAATAACTCCTGATTTATGCCTTAATATTAAGAAACTGCACTGGGAAATGGCAGTTTTCTTAATGTGAGAAGAAAGACAATTAGATTAAAAAAAATATGAGCCCTTTAAAATTATTACAAAGTAAAAAATACATTTTCATTATCAAAGACGAGTAGAAAATTCTTAAGAATGGGAATCGTTTAAGTGAGACTTCAGAACAGAAAATAGGTATAGAAAAGTTCTCTGTGGGAGGTTGTGCTAAAATGAACTAAATTATCATTGTGTCTAAACTATTTTCTGTTCAGTAATTTGACACTATTGTTGCTAGAAATTTACTAAGAGCATGGAGGGGGAAGAATTAAAAAAGAAGATTTAATTAAGAAGTTCCTAAGAAACAAAACGAGCCTCAAATGACACCTCATGTACTTAAAGCTTGTAAGTCAACTGGAGACTTGTAGCTTCAAAGCTCATAATTATGTCCCATAGCTAGTTGCTTGGCACAATTATCTCTCTGAACAAGATGTCCTGTTACTAAGGGAGATCTTGGAAAAGTCAGGGAAAGCAGAATGGTTCACTTGCCAAATAAGAGTTGTTCCATTGTTAAACACAAACAAACAAAACCAGTCTGAAATCACTTTCACTGCAAAAGTCCTTGTTCAGTTTTCTAGCCAGTTTTTTCTGGGAGTGTGGTGATGAGTTTAGGGCATTTACAGATAAAAAGGGAGAGATTGATGGTGAGGAAGAATTAAACCTCACAGAGTTTGGACAGGTAGGTAGCTTCTTTAGCAAATTCAAACTTAGTTTCTCAGTCATTTACAAGAAAAATGCCATCAAAGTGATCTCTGAGAGCTCAGGCGTTGTCAAAAAAAAGATTTTACCCAGCCCTCTGGAAAGGGGTTATTTCAACATTCAAATCTCAAGTCTGTATGTTGCTTACACTAGTTTGCGTGAATATTCGGACTATTAAAATTATCAGAAAAGTAGTGCTCAGAATTACCAGTTATGGATAAATCTCTCTTCTTTCTTTTCAAAAGCTGACTTTATACTGTGAAGTGGGTAAACCCTACAAAGATCCATCATACATGCTCCAGTGAGGGATGGTCTCAGTGCATTAGTCAATGACATTAGTAAACAAAGTGTAGCTTCAGCTAGAGACAGAGAAGATTAAAGTTAAATAAGATGAGTTGACCCTGTCAGAAATTGTCTCCAGTGGGCATTTAGGTTCAGCCTTTTGAACTTATAGCAGATAAATATTCTTCAGAATGTGTGCAGACCTATTAAGTCAACTGCTTCATGTAACTCAATAGAACTACATTACCCTGCCCAACAGCATGTGCTGTCATCATTGATAAACAGACTGCTACTGGTACAATATTGTAAAGACATTAAAAAAGCCATAGTTGAAGTATGACTGCCTTAAACAATTGAGTAATTCTTGAGAATTATTTAACAGAAATGAAGACACATGAAGAAAATTGCAACAGAATATGTAGAGACAATTTCTGGTAAAAAATTCAAATTTCCATGAAAACATATGCATAAGAAAATGAAAGTTTCCTGTCAATTCAAAGGGAGTATTCTCAATACAAAAATGGTTTCAAGGTAAACATATATATCTTTATATTTGGGATATCTTAGAATAAAAAAAAAAAAATAGTGTTTGTTATGAAGAGGTAGGTTGTAGTAACTGAAGAACTTGCCAGGATAATATGATAGGGAGACCAAGAGAAGTATCCTTCTGGATTAAGCTAATACTCTATCTAGTACAGGTTTGCTTTTCTGACAGTGGCAAAACCTGACCATTTTCTGCTATCTGTTCTTCTCATTCTCTAGGACCCACCACCATTGAATTAGAGATATTGGAGGGCACATTCCTGCTTGTTCCATTAGATATTTATTAGAAACTTTTAAACTGCTGATACCGTCTGCCATCCTCAATCTCCTGTGGCAAAAAAGTTCCCAAAGTTTACCACCCATAATGTAAAGTACTTTTAAATCTTTTTAAGCTGATTTGACTACCATCCCGTGTCCCCACATTTCTGTGTTGTAGGATTTGGTGAACCACAGATCTGCATTCAGCTTACCATCATCTGCATGATTTTCTTGAGCTTTCCTTCCCTCAGTCTTCTCTGCTCCAAACAAAAGAGTGCAGACTTTCTAGCATTTTCTTTCAAGGTAGCTTCTTCATGCTTTGGATCATTTGCACAATTTCTAGTACCTCCATATCTCTCTTGAGATGCAGAAAACAGAACTGCAGACAGCTCAAGGTGTGACTATACCACAGAAGTTTTAAAGAGGCAAAATGACACCTTTCTTTTCTCAATGCTCTCAGTCCGCTATTGTGTACAATAGAGATATAGAATATAAACATGGCATGTCCTTCTGAATCTCGTGTCCCACACATGAGATTCAGAAGAGTTCTCTGGGGTCCTTTTTATTTTATTTTTTTTTTTTTTTTTTTTTTTTAATTTTCTCTGCATGATTCCTGAGTAAATAGATGAAGTGTGAATATCAAGCAGGTAAGATGAAAAATAACTCTTCACCAACTCCAGAGGCAGGCTGTGGCATAGCTTTGTAGCCAATACACAGTTTCTACTGGGAACAACCAGTCTAAAGTAGTGGCCAAGGGCTGTTACACATACCCCTTACACAATAGCTTTCACATATGAAATCACATGCCTCCAGTTCAAAACATCACTTATGACATATTCATCCTCAAATCAGATAATTCAGAAGGGAATAGGCAATGATACTAACCTTTTGCCTGTTAGAGCTTGTTGTTTCTGTGCTTTTTCAATGAGAGGTCAAACATACAGATAATTACCTCATTCTGAAAGAAAAAAAAAAATGATAGTCACTTTGATATGATAGTCACATTTTGCCAAACTTTCCCGGATCATCCTTCGTCTCAGTACTGCCCAGGTGAAAATGCAGTTGCTGTGCTCAAGCATAGACTTGTTTCTTCAGATTTCCTCCAGGTGATTTACCTGAATCATTCCAGCCATGCAGGGGGACAGGTGTCCTGCTGCTACCATCTGAAGTAGAGTAACTTTGGGATTTACCTTCCTGGATCTTCTGGAGGCATTTGTGGTCCTCCAAAGCAAAATGTGCTCAGGGATGGAGGGCAGAATGAGGAACAGGGCTGTGCTGTCCCCACAGCCCCACTGCAAGATGTAACCCATGCCTGAAGCATTTGTCCATCTCCAAAAATGTGGGTGAAGCACAAGGTCACACTGGACACTTCCTCATATATGGAGTGATTAGCCCTTTTCTTTTCTCATTCTTGTTATGTAGCCTAGTTAAAAGGAAGGTGTAAATCTAATTTATCTTACTGGGGCAGAGATTACTGATAAAATCGGTTGTTTCTATTTCTGCCAACAATCTCTGCATGTTAATATCTTAACCTCTATAATTTTCATATGAGAAAGATCTGCAGCAGGCTTTCTCATCTCCCACAGACTCAAATCTTCTCCTACCTTCATGCACTTTCTTCATGCACTCCCTGGCAATAAAGATTTCTCTCAATATGGTAGTGTGAATCACTATTGATGAACATAGCTAATAATGTCAGATTCACAGAAGGCAGAAGCGATGACTCTTATTTTATTAGTGTCTTAAGGACATGGTTGATCAACCAGGGAAGATTATGTGGGGGAGAAAGATGTAAAAATCTCTTATGTTGCTGAGCAAACAAAAAAGGCAAAATCTGAAAAAAAAAAAAAAAAAAAGAGGAAGCCCAAATAGCTTAACACGTCCCATGCTGTCAAATTTGGGAAAACAAGTATATTCATTTCTTTGTATTCTCTCCCAATTTTTGCCATGTTATTTATACTGCTACATTATACTAACCACCCATATGACTCTAGTCACAGTAAGGTTTCCTTACCAACATCTTTATTCCTAGCATAACACATCTTCTCAAAAGATAATTTGACTTCAATAATGTGGCCCATTTTATAATTACATGTTTACTTTTACTAACTAGGGTGAATGAGGGTGATTTCTAGCAAAATAATGATACTTGCATCTTTTGAATATCAATTAAATAAAAAAGAAGTTTGGAATAGAAATTGCAAGGCTAATTATGTGTTTTCCACGTCTCTACACTGGACACTTTTCTGGCAGTAACTGGTCTGTGATTAATGGGGCCATAAATATGGAAATCATCCTTTTTTAAAAACAAATATGTCCTTTTCGACACATATGTGCCCTACCATATATGCTTCCAAGGAGACTGTCATTCATGTTTCAAAGAATGTCATTCAAAATGTCAGGAAATACAAGAGATGGACCTAAAGTTTGTGATTTTATAAAACAGGGCAGCAACAAGCTACCAAAATCACTACTGAATATTTCAAAGCTTAAATCCAGCTGTGAATCAGCATTTATTCAATGTCTGAGAAGACCAGGCTGTATATTTGCATGAAAACTATTAGCTTCAAGTATGTATACAAGATCAGGCTCTTCAAGCACTACTATTTTGGGGGGATTTTTTTTTCCAAACCAGCAGACTAGTACCAGTTAGTACATATGGAGTAGAAATGGATTACTGAAACAGAAAACAGAAAATTCCACCATAAACAAACAAGCCCTAATTTTCCCAGTATGAAGTCATTTATTCTAAAATCAATGTGAATTCATTTGGAAAATGAAAATTTTGCAGGTAAAATTAAAAAAGGTAAATTGCCTACATAATGCATGTAGTTTCCCTTTAGAGAGAACATGTTGGAGTAACAATTTTGTAAGGGCATTTACAAAAATGTAAAGTGTGTTAGGTTTTCCTGGCTTGGGTTTTCTGGAATTTTATCTGTTTATTTATTTACTTACATTCTTTACCATGCTGCTTGGTGTTGATTTTTCACATAACTTTTCAAACAAACATAAACATGTTTAATATGTTATTTATTCACTAAAACTTTGTTTCCTGAATCTCATTGTGAAAATGAAAAATTCTCCTATATACCTGTAATATAAAAAAATGACTTAATTTTATTTCAAGTTTGTCAGCAAAATGTCAGCTTGGCCAGATGACAAATATTTTATTTAGAGAGAAAAATACAAGCACCACTAAAATCCATTCAATTTATTCACATCTTTTATACAAAGTCTGTAATGTTCTTCTGAAATTATTTTGTTAATCCAGAAACCATAAATGCTATGGACAGTTTAAGAAGCAGGTATTGTGCCAATTCAGAAATATTTCTTACCTTCAAAATAATGTTCTTTTAGAATCTAATGCAATGTTCATTGGGATCAAAATGAATTTCTGAAATGCAATTTTATTTCTTATGTAGTGAATGCATGTATAGTATCTACGGAAAATCCAGAAAACAAACACCTGAAAAAAGGCAGTCTTTTCACAGACATTCCAGCACTAAATAAATATGTGTTTTATGATATTTAAAATCAACGCATTTTTTTCTTGCAAGTTGACATCACTTTCATGTTTGATCTATACACCCTTTACTGAAGTTAGAAATATCTTTTGCTCTAGATATTTTATTATCAAAGAGAAATTTTCTCATAACATGTATATCTTTTCCTGAACAAATACATACAATTGTGTAACTTGTTCAATATCACTACAGAAAAGATCATTTTAGAAAAAAAAACAAACCAAAACAACAACAACAATAAAAAAAAAACCCAACAAAAAAAAAACACCACAAAAATCAACCAAATCTGCTACATTTAGTCCCAGAGAAACTGAATACTCTTAAATTTCTTTCCCCATTCCTCTCCCTACTATATAAACTTTTAACAGCTATCATGGCAGTATTTTTACTTACCTTATGTTACTGTTGAACATAGTTTGGTGTTTTTGTTTTCGTGTTTGTTTTTCTTGTTATTTTAAAGAGATACAGGCCCTAATGCAGCAAAGAACTTACACATATAATTAACTTCCACTTTGTCTGTGGCTCCAGCAAAATCAACGAATGGCTCATCCATGCCTAAGTGCTTTGTGGAGTCTAGTCTTACAGTACATTTGGCAATAAAATATCTGCAGAAAGGGTGCTGCATCCAGGGTAAGAATAGGACTTCTGAAGATCATTGTGAAGGATGAAGCAGGGAACCAGGAGCTCAAGACCATGAGGTCCACACTTCTTCCAGAAAACAGTTTCTCATTCCTGAATGGCACTCAAATAACATTTGATTCAATCGTGAGCTTAAAAAATACCTAAAAAAATTATTACAGGGTTACTGAATGCGAATATGATGTCCATATATTGATGTTCATTACAGAGTAGGTCCTGCTGGTGAAAAAAGACCAGTGCTTTTCATCAATACATGTAAGAAACACTGGCGCCTACACAGACCTGTTATAAAAGCTCGGCAAGGACAAACTCTACAGTGAAAACCAGCATAGTTTATCAAAAAGCTCTCCTGATTTGCAGCCTGCGTCAGATGTTGTTCTAGCCGCTTAACACTAATTTGGGCTAACAAGCTTCATGGTGAACCTCATCTCAAAATACTCCTCTGGCCCCCTGTCCTCCAGACAGGTATCAGCTTCCCCAAAAAAATCACAAGGCAGAAGAGCTGTGGGAGAATCTTGCAGGCATAAAAATTATTGCAATGGAGTCCATTACTCCACTGCAGAACAAAACTGGGCACAGCACACTATCAGCAAGCTCTGCTCATGTACTTTAATTATCTATAATCTGTTTGCTGAACAGTGATGGTAACTGTCATGAAGGCACCCCAAAGTCAGTTTTAGATGGACAATAAGTTCCAAAACAGACTTTATTCTAGCTGGAAAAGTGTAGCCAATATACCTACTAGGAACAGGGTTTATACAATTATTTAGCACCCCAACAACATAAAATACAAGTTCGGATATCAGTTGAGGAAATTATTGGGGTGCAACAAAATGCAAATAAAGAGGATCTACAACGTGCACTCATACACTCACAAGAAACGAAAAACAGAGGCATCTCACTCCAGGATACCCACAAGAAATATTCACTCACCTGGGTTAGGTAAGAGCTCACACTTGCCTGGGTTAGGCAAGGTCTCATTCAACATTATATCTAGTGAATAACCACTCACCACAGGAAGAGGTGAGGTGCTCTCAGTCCTGGGAAGTCTCCTTAGACGGCATCCCAGCCTAAGGGGAGGTGTCCAGTTCACAGACTCGCAGCTCCGAGAAGACTACTCAAAGCGAGTTTTCTGGGGGGCCCCATTTGGGGATGGTCAGATCTGGCCGTGGGCATTACAACATAGTCCAGAAGCTTCTCAGCTTCTCTGGGCACGTCCTTCATTGAGGACGCTGTCAATCGACTGAGAGTCCAACCCCTCCTGCCACCCCAGCCAGGTGGAGGTGAAGTCACCCCGCCCCGGGGTGGGGGAGGATGTTGGCACCACCCTACATGTACCTTGGGACAGGCACAATGGGGCACAAAAGGTGCTAAGGAGCCACCAGCTGCCCTATTGAAGGCCCCGGATCTCAGGGGCGGTGTGCAACTGCCACAGCAGCACAACATTGTGTTGCTGGTTACATGATGTGAGCCACACAAGTCCTGAGGCTAACAGCTGCATCCAGCTCACGGCCCTCAGATGGCCACTCAGACTCCCTAGGGATGTTTCATACCACAAACCAAGTTGTTCAGCTGTGGTGATCCCAAAATTCCTGCTGAACACTATGGGGGTCCTGGATCAAGAAAAATGTCCTTGGATGAAAAAGTCAGAAAATTAACAAATGCTTGTTCTGCATCCTTAAAGAGAAATTTGATGTGACCTTGTGATGCTGCAATGCCCAAGGGCACCATTACAAATGTTGACAAAGTTCCCTCATTTTTCAGGCAAGGCTAAGGGTTTTACCTCAAGGCTACATTCTTAGACATTTGGTATTCTTTATTAATTCCGCTTGTTTTATATACTTGCTCTTAGGTATCCTTGTTTAGCATTTATATGCTGTCTCAAGTACATTTTATGGGTAGAAGAGATCTTATCACTATATTTTCTAAGAATCTGTATAAGTTATTCTGTTGTGGATAAAACAATACAGTATTGTCATAACTTAATTATTGTGTCTAAATTTTCCATATCATTGTTAGATTAATTCAAAGTCAATTTTCACAAGAATTTCCATGCAATTTCAGTGGCTACTTGCCTTGTTTTCCATGCATGCCTTCTACCTTAAATTATTTTTCAAGTTCTAGAGAAGCAAGAGAGCAAATATCTTCAGGTTATAGACAGGTTCCTTTCACATTGCTCGAAGCTTTAATAAGATGCACTTAAATGTGCTTACATTCAACACTGTAATTAGGAATTTCTGTTTTAGGTTATTTGTCAGATTTCATATATTTTATTTTTTCTTTCCCCTGGAGGAAAAATAAAAAAAAAAAAAACAACAGACACAAACAAACAACACAACAAACCTCAACAAAAAAACCCTCAATAATTGTATGAATTTTAACATAGATAAGGATAATTGTTAAGTTAGTTACTTATGTACAATTAAGGTGGTGGTAGGGAAGAAATGCATTCACATATACTTGTGCCCCCAAAGGATAGCAAATTTATATTACTTCAAAATAAACATTGAAAAATGATAGAAATAATCTGTTGGATTGCAGCATGAACCAAACATAACTTCTGAGGGTATAGGACCCCTGATTTGATGTGTTTATTTAAACAGAAAATTCAGTAAGCATTAAGGAACAAGGAAGGGCAAGGATAACAACAAAGTTTTCATATACTAAAAGGGGTTAATATGTGTGTACATACATTTTCCAAATCTTGCAAAACTAGTTTGCACATACAGGGATTGGGATTCTTGATACAGCTTTCACTGGTAAATTAATTGTGTTGTTATCATAACAGAAAGGAATTTAATGGAGGATTTCAAGGAAGAGATTGTTGCAGCCTTACAGATTAATCCAGTGCAACAATATTAGCACAGAGGAGTGTGAATCCAGTAACAGAAGTCAGGCACCAAATTCAAAGTTTGCTGTGTTGGTAGCATGGTTCAGAATGAAAGTTTACACAAGAAGATAACACCAGCAGCTAAGCAGAAAGAAATGAACATGTACAATGTCTTGAAGTTAGAAGAAAAACCTGGGATTTTACCTGAAACACAGAAGTGATTTAAAGGGAGAGAGATTTGGCAGCATGACCAGGAAGAAAGAATTTTCAAATTTTCAGGTTCCATTAATTAATTAGTTGCAGTAATCAAGTTCTTAGCTTGAAAGCCATGAACATCAGGGAGAGAGGTCATGGAGAACTGGACAGAATGGTCTGTAGAGGTGAAATGGAACAAAGTGCAAGACGAGCTTTGGGCTAGGAGTGGGAAGGTAGAGTAGGCAGGGAGACTGTTAAAGCCCTGGAGGTGTCGCAGGAGAAAAGCCAAAACTAATAAATCATTTGACCTTTCTCTTTTATACTATATCTAAAATGGCTGATAAACTTTCAGAAGAAAGAGAGAGAGACTGCCGTGTATCTGGAGAGCTGAAGATGGGTAAGTCCTCAAAGGTAATTGTATGAGACTATACTGAACTTGCAATAAAAGATTGTTCTGCTAAAAACGAAATGCAAATTGGCAGGAAGATAAAAGCTGGAAGATCTCACAGAGAGCTGAAGAAGCAGAACCAATGTGTGCTCACTGCTGACTGAATGATGCTTTTTATATCAAGACAAGGGAAATGCAAGATGTCATGAAGATATAAAGGTGTTCCTACTGCAAATGAAAAATACATACTGAGATGAATTACACAATACTGCAAAAACTAGAAAATAGATTATGGGGGAAAATATACTGAATGATCTCCATTTTATTTTTTTTAATTGAAATGTGTATAACTGTTCTCACAGAGAACATATTCAGAAGTGTAACATTTTCCGCAAACAAGAAAATAAGAGAGAAAAAGAACACGTCATTCTATACCAGCAGTAGGTCTTTCAAAAAAAAAAAAAAAAAGAAAAAAGAAAAAAGAAAAAAGAAAAAAGAAAAAGTGTTGATTATGTTTTACCCAGGAAGACTAGAAGCCTTTTAACTTGGCTGAATGGGAATCAAATCTAGTTTGACTTGCACGCTTTCACTTCCCATCACTCCTCTGCTGTGACTTGCCAAAAATATTAACAACAATATTTGTAGATTCATGGAAAAATAATTCAATCACTATATTTTTGGAACATTGATATTTGTAAACCAAGTAGATGGAACATTACTATTAAAAATATAATTATACTGAACAGGATGGACTACTGTGTTTAGAAACAGCTTGTAACAAAACAATATGTTTAAGATGAAGAGGCTAAAGCACTGTTGGGCCAGTGGTTTCTGGGACTTCTTGGACCAAGATCTAATGAGGTACAACATAATGCAAATAGAAACTGAAACTGTGTACTGCAAAGTTTTTAAGGATTTGGGAGTGCTCACCTGTGCTACCAGATTTCACGCTTGTTTTAAGCCAACCCATATTTCTCATTCCCCTTCTAAGCTTCAGTCTTACATGATTCAGCAGATGAATTCAGCATTTAAGTGCATTCTCCAGGGGCAGGGTACACCACAGAACATAAAGATTTCCCTTTGACAGCTGTTTTCCAGGCACTCCCAGCCCCTAGGAAGAAATGTGAACAAAGGGATCCCTAACTGTAGGACCTGTGCTGTAGGACCCTCACCTGTTTGGCTATTGCACTGTACCAGTACACAGGACTTGGCAAGGAATCCTGGCCTCGGATCTTGCTGAGCGCCATTCCACCAGCAAGGTCTGCCCTGTCCCTGGCACCTGTGCAGGCCACTGGCTTTGGTGCCATTTTCCTTCCCTTTTACTGTGGGAACAGACAGCATGCTGGTGTAACAGGCTCATTCAGATACCTTTGCATCCATGGCAGCTGAGGCAGATCCTGTGACAAAAGTTTGAGCTAAAAAAGAAAGTCCACTTTTTTTTTTTTTTAATTTTTTTATTTTTTATTTTTTTTTCCCCTCAAGTGAACACTTCTCTTCATTTTCTATTTCCAAACAGACCAGAAGCCAGCACCATTCACCATTCCTCTCCCATTTCTTAGCTTGGGTCTGGGGTAATCCTGCAACTGTAACTCAGTGGCACAAACAAGTTACCCTTTGGGTGCAACCTAGAGAAGCTGCAGAGCTGTTGCTCTAAGAAACCAGTAAGACTTCCATCTTTAAACCCAGTTCATAGAAAAGTTAGGTGTAGACACTGAGACTCAATATTGTTGTGGTATCTCAAAGCCATTGTTTTTAGATAAAAGCACTGACATCAGGAAGCTTTAGATTAAGAAAGAATCAGGTTTATTATATATTTTAAAAGCAAACCTTTGGCCTTCGTATTCACAGACTAAGGGCTGAAAATGATGCCAGGACAGATGCTAAGGATTCAGTTCAAAGACAGCACACTGACTGAAGTTTTAGGAGAAGAGTTCTCCTGCAGCAGCTGTAAAGAACCACAAAACATTTCTCCTAGCACTCAAAGGTCATTATATAGAATACAGAAAGCTATTATTGGCCCCAAATCCTCTCTTCCTTCATTTAATTTACTGCTACATCTTCCTCAGGGCTCCTACTGCCTGGCTGCTTTCTACAGCTTTTAAAGAAATAACCCATGTCTCCATAGGTGCTCCCTTTAAACTAGCTCTGTCACTGCTTACATGTTATAGCTTCAGAGGAGCTCCACCACAGCCGTGGACTCAGGAAGATAATTTGATTCTAAACTGTTCCAGTTCAGTTGCTGCAAACCTCTATATATGCACTTACTTTCATTAAAACTTTCTCAGTTTGCATCAGATTACACTAAAATGACTAACCAGGAGATAAAACAGTTTAACCAGGATAGTCTTTCAGTGGCCTTAAGTAGACCAATTCAGAGTCAATTTAGTTACATAGCTGTAATGTCTCAATACAGAACACAAGTAAGGATACATAGTAATCCTTCTAATTTGAGGTAAATCACTAGAGGACTGTTAAATGTCTTACATATCAAACTAGGGACACAAAGAATATTCTCCTGTTAGCCCCTTTTAAATAACAGAAATGCATAATTCTCTAATTAACAATTTACAACTTTTCTTGCATGCACCTCACCCAAGGAAGTCTTCGCCTGCCTGTATTTATTACACTGACATACAGTATCTATAGAAAGGACGCTGTAATGATTATGGAGAAAAGAAAAAAAAAAAGATTCTAGAAATTAAAGCTGACAAAAGATATGGGGAGAGGTGTTAAGGACATACTCTGCTAAAGGGAGAGAACAAGACCCTGAGTTGAATAAAGCCTTTTGTGGAGAGCAGACAGATAGAAACAAACTAATCACTGAAAAGCAATTGAGAAGCATTACAAGGGATCTCTGGTGTAATACATATTTTTGCATCACCTGTTGGTACCTTAGTGTGTCAATGTATTTCTAACAACATGTTACACATCTCAATTAAAAAAAAAAAAAAAAAAAAAAAAGGTAAAACTCTTCCTTGTATAAAAGTAAATTGTATAATCTCTCTGCCATTTAAGTTTTCATTCCTAGATAGCAGACACTCATGTCTTTCTACCTGTAATATTAGAAAGTAGTTGGAATACGGAAAACAACCAACATAGTTCTGAGTGGATCAGCTTATTTCAGAACAAAAAAGCTGTCCTTTTCCTCTTTACAGTCTGTCACTTTGAATATGACATTAATACAGCTTATAGCACCTACTTACACATTTTCGTGTAACTGCAAAATTAATGAGTAGAGCAGGGAAAGTTTAGCTCTTGAGATAAACAGTATAAATCTGGTTTACTCTAAGTAACAGGACTTGGATTTTTTTTAAGAATTAGAAAAAGAAAACATAGATATAATTCATTTACATTGCCTACAATCTAAAGAGAATTTGTGATAAGAGCATTCCAGTACCTATCTGTTTAAAATTGTGTCCCAAACAGTGGAAGAATGATATTTCACCATCTGTTGCTGAGTGGCTCATATCAATGTCTTGTTCATCATCTTTAGCCTGTTACACTTCAAGGATTTATAGAGCAAGAGTCAAACACTATCATCAGCAAACAGAAATCCTTTAAAAATACTCAGAAAACTTCACAGAACAGTTCTTCAGCAACTAATGCTTTTCATGGAAAAGTCTTTGTTTAAATCCAATGTTAGTGTTGTTTACAAGATGATCCAAACTTTGTGTCTGGTCATTACAACCAACAGATGATTTCCAGTTATTCCACTGTGGTTTTGGCGGGTGGCTGCCAGGAGACCCTTCATATTTGTGTTGCATTAGTGTATTGCATATAGCTTTCACAGAAGTTTCTTCACCCATTCTACATCCTTCAACTACTTCATACAAAATACCTAATAGTGCCAGTTACAAACACCTGTAATTAATAGGTGATTTCATTAGGAAGTCAAAGAGACTGTCTTTTTTCACAAAGTGCAAGTTTGACCCCACAGCATTTACTTCACTGCAGGCTGTATGAGTGCAGATGGTTTGGATGGACTCCAAGCAATAGCCTAAAAGCTGAGATATGTTCTCAGTGAGTGAGTAGGAAAACACAACAGCTGCTGGTATATCTTTGCTTTGTTTTACCCAGTATCGTCTGGTATGGCATCCTGTCAGTCCAATAACACATCTTGCAAGGGACCTTTTACATCATGCTTTGTGTGATAATTTTTCCAGATTTGCAATGCACACTCCAAGGTAATACGTAACTCTGAGATCACTGCAAGGTAGAAAACATCTGACAAATATCAATGCTATTTTTGATGACAGTACACATGACACAGTTCATTTATCTCAGTAGGTAAATAATAATAAACACTAACGTAATATTTTTATGATTTTCAATACCTATTGCATTTTATGCTTTCTAATATATCACTTTACCTGAGAAATGAGATTTGGAGGTATTGGAAATCTACGAAAAATGGTAGCTTTGGTGTATCATGAGCCTGACTTTTTAATTTGAAATGTGAGCTAAGTGAACATTGTTCTACTCTCTTTCTTGTACCTGGGATGATCCCCACTGAATTCTGCAGAATTGTATGCTATTGTCACTGTAGCACACAACATTTCAGTGAACATCAAAGAGCAGGTATACAGTCCAGGGAAAGCAAGCTTCTAGTATTGACATACACATGCTTCTAGATTGAGAGCCAAAAATGACAGGGGATCACCTGGGAGTTACTTGTACAATATTTCACTCATATGAAAATTACCAAAGAGGAAAGTCCACTTTTTTTTTTTTTTTTTTTTTTTTCCTAAGGCCTCTAAAATACTGTCCTATGGTTTGTTTTTCTGCAGGTTTTTGTTAGCCTAAAGTACTGAAGACAACCACAATAAAATTTAAATTGGTATTGCCTCACACTGTATGTGCCTTCACATCACTGTATCCTTCAGTCTTGGCTGCTCAAAACCAGTTAGGAACATAAATCACATTGATTTCAGAGAAACATGGGCACTGAAATAATTTTGCAGGTCTGGACCTCAGTACCTTTTCAGCAATGCTGTTTAAAATGCATGGAAAAAGGTGGAAAAGGCCACAAAAAACCCTAGAATCTCAGATGGTTTAAATGAGCAGTGCTAAACTGTTGTCAGTTCACTCACAACAAAGGAAAATGTGATCCTTTGAACATTAACTGAGTCTTCAACACTAAGCAGAACTTACTGCTTTCACTACACAGAGTAACAGCAAAAAAGCCACAGAGGAGGAGTTGGGGAAAAAAATCTTTTTTTCAAGCATACTCCATCATAAGAAAACAAGTCTCATAGTATTGGTTGCTCTCATTAACTGTTTCCAAACAAATATATGCAATTAGAACACTAATGACCTGTCATTTTTTACAAAGTCTGATTCTTTATCCCATTGTATTTGTACCAGACACTTAAACTTTTAAAAATGCTTCTCAAAGCAGCATTTAAAAATATGGGGTCTCTATGGAAAGTTTAAAACACTATAACTGGTGAAACAGTAAACTATTATTTATCACTCATCCTACATGTTGAGAAAAAAATATAAATCATATTTAATCAGGAAGCAGACCATATGTGTGAGTGAGACAAAAAATAATACTTAAAAAAAAAGTCACACAATCCTATTCCATTGTTTCCTCTTTTCCCCACAAAAGAAACAGCTTCAATTATACCACATGACTGAAAGTTTGTTTTCTATTTTTTCAAATGTAATGAGTTTAAATAACCATTTTGTTGGCTTCCAGTTAGCATCTAAAAACCTATTTCAGTGAAGACCCTGGAATTAAATTGTAAATTAGTGGCTAAACAGTTCACAGCACTTGTCTGGGAAAGGGTGATCTTCAGTAATTATTTTTTTATCCCTCGAAGACAGTATGTGTAAAGCTCCTGGTCCAGAAGGAATGCAGCCTTCTGCAAACTTCACGGATTTTAAAATGAGCTAATGTATAATAGATAATTCAGCGGACATGCTTTAGAAGTGAGATTTGCACTACAAAATGTTTTGCAAATTCATTTTTTACTAGGGTGGGTATTTTTTTGTCATGGCACTTTCATAAGCAATGATGCATATCATTCCAGAGCTTTTCCTTCAGACCACCTTATTTTCTCTCTCTTCCTGTCCACAGCGTCTTCTCCCAGGCCACAGGCACTCTCAGTTTCTGGATCACTCCTATTTTTCCCAGTCATTGTGTCCATGTGGCAACTACCACTCTTGCCAGCCCAGCCTGCCTTGAAATCCCTCTCCCACCACTTTTGGAGCAGTAGCATCTACACCACCACTAGCAGGACTCACATATGTTGGTTCAGTGTTGCTGTGGCTTTTGAGTTTTGGCAAAACAGCATCCATGGTGGGATCATGCCAGCAACAAAATGCCCTGCATTCAGGTAGATCCATACAAGAAGAGAAATGCCGTGTCTGAGGAGATTATATCAGGTCTAAAGGTATATATGGATACACACACATACTTTTATATAAAATAATGACAAACAACCATTTAAGTAAGAAAGTTAATTTTATGGCCAGATATCCCAGCTAGCCAGATCCATACTTGTTTTGAAAATGACTGAGTTCTTCACCTTCATTAGATTAACTGTCCCTCTAGTGAATGATGAAATTCAGTCCTATGTCACAAGAAATATGAGTTAAAACTCAGCTCCCAAATTAAGCATACATCAAGCTGATAGATACCATCATAGATAACCCACACAAGAATTGCATTTCTCTGACATGAGTAACTCTAAGTTTTTGTCAGTAAATGTGAGAACTGTCCTGAAAAAAATATTATAGCTTATCTCTAACTTTTACGTGGTTGACTATCACTTGTTTTCAGCTGTTCTTCCGTATCTAGAATATATATCAACTTCGAATAGGTGATTGAAACTTCAGTCCTAGTGATATAATAGAAAAAAAGAGAAGATATTTATGTTTCTCTTGAAGTCTAGTCTAAGAATGAGGATATTTTTTTCTTTTTGTCTTGCAGGTTCAGGCACAACAACCTTCTCAGCTTCACTAATTAATCTTGTCCCAGCTGCTGGCTCCACAGGTGATGAGACTCTCCACTTGTCACCTAGGAAATACAGCTTCTGTAATAGAGAAAGGTTTCCATCTGTGAGTCTTAAAACCTCTATTAAAAGATTTGAAAAAAGTCCTGGGGACCTTGCCCATGTAATTGAAAAATATTGGAACTTTTAAATTTTGAAGTATGAACTACTAAAAGCATTTTTTTTTTCTATCAGCTACATTTTCAAACCAAGGTAGCAACAGCTGCTAGATAAATAACACTTGCCATGCAGTCAGTTACCTGTAGCATCAGTTTTCAGCTCACAAACTGTCCAGCTTCCTGAAAAAAATAAAAAAAATAAAAAAAAATTTCCTTGCTATGTCCTAATTGAATAGTATGTAATGAAAATGGTTGCATTACTAGACATATGTTATTTTTCCTACAGCAACCAGAGGGAATGCTCTCTTCAGGGAAATACTGTAAGGATTGTTTGCTACAATTATGGTGAAAAGAGAGAGTAAGTCGGGATTTGCACCCAGCAAAATGAGTTGATGATGAAGCTCAAATAAGCCTTTGTGACATTTTGCAGTATCAATGAGATGTTTTCATTTATCTTCCACCTACACTGTTCATTGGGAATTGATTTTAACAAACATAACTTGAGAAAGCAGTCTGAATTGCCTACAGTTAGAGTGAGAAGTATTGTTGGAGTTTATTATAAGCAGACCATAAGGTCAGTATGTTTATTCCATCAGCTGCTCACTTTGATCAGGGATATTAACACAATTTGCCTGAATCTCTGAAGACCTGACAGTGACAGGGCTACTGGTGGGTGGTGACAGCTGTTTATTACACTGTCCATAGCTGCAACCCTCAAATAGGTGCTTCTCCCTCCCAGATTGCAGCTGTCCCTGCCCTCACCTCACAAGTTGGTTCTCATGTCCACTCCAAATTTCTGTAGCCCCCTCTTTGTTCCTACCACTCTGGGACAGGGGGCTGAGGGTGCTGTAATATCACAAGTAACTGCCTGGCTTTGTCTTTCTGCTTTAGCACTGCTTTATGGTTTGTTTTAGTCAGCTAAACTCCTGCACACACAGGCAGAATCAAACCAAGGAGGAAATGGGAACAGTTATTCTTGGGTAGAGTTGTACGTTTTCAGTTCTGAAAACGGGGGGTTTTTTTTGAGGCTAGCTAGGGTAATTTGAGGAAAAATGGAGAAACTTTATAGAAGCCACAGGAAGAAGTCCAAGGTAGTCAAGAGCAGCTCAATGACGGATACAAATGAGTCCACTGTTGCTGTGTAGACGACCTGACATTTGCTTGGAGGTCTACGAAGACACCATGCTGTTGTCTATGCTAATAGATACAAAAGTATATGGGATGTTCTTGGACCCTGAAGAAAAAGGCAGAGTGCCTGTGGCAATCTCCCCCTACAGCCTCCAGGACAAGGTGACCTTGTAAATTCAGCTGCCTGGAAGGAGTCCTTGGGGCAGACACATCCCAGATGATGCCTTGGTATCACCAAAAGTATGCTAGGATTCATGCTGATAATTATGCAGAATGAATAGTCACATATCAAGACTTGAGCCCATGCTCCTTTCATATTAAGTTTAAAAGTGTGAGTGTAGTCGGTAATTCTGGCATGGGGTCCTTGACACAGAGATGTTGGGATAAGAACTGATAGTTTCTTGGAATACTAAAGGTGGAAGAGTGCTGAAAATGTTATTTTGTTCCTTCCTGTGCCCCACACAAATTTGCTCTCAGGAACAAGATATTTGTTGATGTCAGCACCCCTAAAAAGTATAGAAGGCATAATCTCAAACTTTCCTCTCATATTACAATTTCTGAACTATCAACCATTCTTGTTGCTTTCCTTCTTTAACTGGTGTAAGGTTCTTGTCAAATTGCAGTACCCAAAATTGTTTGCAGCATTCCAGCTGAAGTCTTATCAGTGCTGAGCAGAGAAGAATCATGTCAGACATTTTTTAAACTACATTCATGTTTATGCATTCAAGTAGATTTCCTGCCTTTCTCACAAGTGTAAAAATATTGACTCCTATTTAATTTCCTATTCAGACCCTTAGATCTCTTTCTATAGACCTGACAACCCACCATTTAACCGTTGACCTGTTTTTGTGTGGCAAATTTTTCTTTTCTAGGCAAGGTATCTCCCTCTTGACCATCTTGAGTAGTATAGTAGTATACAAATTTTTTAAAGCAAATTACCAAGATCAGTTTGAATTCTAACTCTGTTCTTCAATGTAGAGAACTTCTTAAAAATGCACTCAGAGAGCAGTTATCAATGGATCACTGTTAAAATCAAAAGAGCTATTGAGTATGAAACTACAAGTAAGGCTGGGTCTGTTAAATGTTTACAGTAGTTAATACAGATAATAAAAACACATGTGATAGAAAAAAACACTTTTAAACTGACTCTACCCATATATTAATACAGAACATATTTCCTTATTTGCTTACAGTAACATATGCAGTTCTCCTGCCCATGAGCCCTCATACTTTGCTTTCTGTCAAAACTAGATCAGTTCAGTACTTCTAAATGGTCAGTTTTATTATTTATTTCAGAATTTTTCTGGGGAATTAAAATTAAGCTTACTTGTATGTATCATTTCCTGGATTCTCCTTTGGTTTTGTTTTTTTCTTGTTGCCAAAAGGATACCAGATAAACAATTGTGTTTTCTACTCCAGAATAAGACTGATCAGTGGAAAAGCTCATCAAGCATAAGAATTAACTTTAAATTAATGAAAATCTAATGGGTGAACAATCTACCCCAGTTCAGTTAGGATTAGTTTTAAACACAGGCAACAATTGAACCAAAAATAAGATAGAAGGATGGGGTTTTTTTCTCTGTCTCAAAAATATTCCCAAATATGAAACAGAAACACAAACTCTGTGCCTGTTGTATGTGACTGATATACATGATTTACAAGACAATACTGCTACAAAACAAAATCCAGTTCCCTTTCTCAAAAACAGGAATTCAAAGTATCCTGAGAAATTAACCAAAATTCTGGATTCTGAATGAAAATTATAAAATCGCATGAAATATATTGTCAAAAGATGCAGAAGCAGTGTGGCAGAATGCAAACCCCCCTCTCTCCCCATCCCTCCTTCAGTATGGAAGGAGTAGGCACATCTCCCTTCCTCTCTGCTACTTGAGGCTACCAGCTTCTTTTGTTTGGCCCCAGAGCACCCTGGCCAGGGCCGTTAGGAGAAGGGAGTGCTGAGGCGCCAGTGAGCCGCTGGGCACCTGCAGCCAGGGTGGGGGATGTTTGGAGGCTTCAGCGGCTCCCACAGCCAGTGTGGGGGTGCAGAGAAGCTTCTAGAATGCCTACAGTCAGATCTGATCAGACAACATAAAAACGGGATTCTCGTCGAGACCGCCCATTTGCGGGTCTCTCGGAGCACAAGGAAGATGCTGCCGCCAACAGCCCTGCCCAGGATGGAGACTCCGCTTGCCTTGCCGCCATGGCTGTGAGTAAAACTTCTCGCAGAATTGGGAGTATATTTATACTATTCCGTGCACATATGCACATATAACTTTCCGTGCTCCATATGAGCACATGTAAAATTAATCCTCGCAGAATCGCAGGTGTATTTTCCTTCCGTGCACATCTGCACATGTAATACTCCGTGTACATTTGCACGCGTAACTTTCCATGCTCAATACGAGCACGTGTATAAATTATTTCCTCGCACAATTGCGAGTGTATTTTCCTCCCGTGCTTCCACATAAGAACGTGTAGTATTCCGTGCACATATGCACGTGTAAGTAAATTAACCCTCGCAGGATTGTGAGTGGATTATAAAGTTACCCTCGCGGAATCGCGAGTGTACACTTTCCATATTCACTACGAGTACGTGTATCTCTTTACAAATAATCCTGCACAGTGTTCAGGCAAATGTGTATTCTTCTCAGACTCAGGGCCGACTCCGGCATTGTTTTGGGTGAAGCCACGTGCATGCACACTGTGGACCGCCTGTTGTATTAGTTGCTGCCCCTTAATAATTTTCCTCAACTGATATTCGAACCTTTATTTAAGTCACTTTTGGAGTGCTAAAACCCTGTTTCTCATCGGTTTAATAAAAGTTGTTTTGGACCCTGTTGTCCCTTAAACTAACCTCGGGGTGCCTCCGTGACAAGCAGTAATTTTAAATTGTGCCAGATCTTCCAGATACATGGGAGAACAGATTGTAGGTACAGGCATTTTAGAAGAACTGGTCATACTACATTTGAAAAGCTTCATAAAAATAGAAGAAAGTCAAACCTATAGGAGGACACTGTTACCCTAAGAGCATAGCTTAAATGTGGTACTTGCAAAATAACACTGTTCTTAATGAAAAGCACAAGTTGAAGATTCTGTGGAGAAAATAGCAATAAACCTCACAGAATAATACCCCATTGGCTTAAAAAGTGCGCCCAAAGGAACACTGGCCAAGCTAACTGAAATTAAGGCAACCATTAAACCTTTTCTTCTAGTATAATGTATTACTCCCAGATAAACAGAGCTCTTATCAATGACATCAACTGCAAAGTAGAGCTCTCTCTTTTTATATCGTGACTGTAAATCCTTTTTTTTTTTTAAATTATTATTATTATTTAAAAAAAAAAAAGTAAATAATAATTTAATTCTGCTGCTTCTCCTTATTTATTTATTTGATATTCCAGGAAAGGCAAATATTCATGGCTAGGTGGGTATCAGATCCATGGGAGTAAAACAGTACATCAATTAAAAGGTAATTGCTATGTTTCTAACTTTCCTTTAAAACTTACATCATGACATTTCTCAGATATTCTACAGACATATCTGGCCTATTGAAAAAAGTTATCTTTGATGTATCACATAGTGACAGACAAACCTCACAAGGGTAATGTGTCCAGTTCTTATCAATTGTCCTGTTAGACTTGAATTTCTTCCACCCAACTTCATTACAGAAGTATTCTTAATTAACAAGAATAGAACAAATAAAAAAGGTATTCCCTAGTACAAAAATAAGCTGGAAAGTGAAAATAGCAATTATATATTAAAAAATCAGGTTAATATTTTAAATCAATCAGCATGGAAACAAGCATACCTGTTCACAGTGAGGGAATGAGACAAGCACAATTTGACCAGATGATAGTATTTTAGCAGCAGAAATGATTGGATTATTTTATACACTCACAGGATGGGTAGATGTGGGAGAAGTGAATACACAAGAAAAATAGCAGAAGCCTATTTGTAAAGGAATAATTTAAGCTTCATAGACTGTTTCCTCCTCCCATACTGGACCTTTAAACTTCTTACAGGCTGAAAGGAGAATATAACTTGTGTACATTATCAAAGCATAATGAAAAATAGCTTAGGCTGACAGGTGAGAGGGGGCAGGGGGAGCCTTTTCAGATGCGTATACAGAGATTATTATGGCTACAAAAGGATGGGGAATGACAAGCACCAGCAAGCAGTAGAAACTGTGAGAACCTGTAGGAATTTTCCACTCAAAAGAGCTGGGAAACATGGTTAATTAATCCTGATAGTTTCTTATTTTCACAAATAAGGACTTCATTTTTTTTTTTTTTTCATTTGCCAAACCAAAAGCACTTTTTTCTAGATTCTTTATGCTCCACAAGAGATTGTGAGCCTCAGGTGTTATTTGACCACTGACAATATTGATCATTGGTCAATTTTACAGCACAATAAGGCAGATACAGCACTAAATATTGCTTCTAGTGAAACAGATTAATAAATTGAGAAAAAACCAGAGATATGAATAGTAAAAATTTTCAGAAACCTTGCACTTGGAGATTAGATTCCTCACACAGCACTTCACTTTGCAAATCACTTTGTGGTTCTGAAACTTTCTCTTAAACGTTATCTGTCTTTTTCTTGCCTTCCCTATTGGCACAAGGAGGTGGAAGGATGAGAGGAAATTACCAGAAAAATCTAAAGGTTGTTTTTTAGAGATCCAAGGCAGTCATTACAAAAGGAAAAGAGGAAGCATGGAAGTAATCACCTTCCACCCACTGCTCACTACTCTTGTGAGCAGTTTCTTACCAGCCTTAGCAAAGCTGCCTGTAGGGAGGGAAAGCATTAGGTGGTGGGCACTCAGTGTTTCCCACCATACCTCTCTGTCTTCTATTATCTGGACCACAGAAAACAAGCAATATTCTCTCTAGTACACATAAGATATGTGCATCTTAAAGGATTTTTTTTTTTTTTTTGGTGATAGCTCTGCCTAAAAGCATAAACACATTTAGGATGTTCCCTTTGATACTCCCTTGGAGCTTTTCAATGACCAATTTCACATTTGGTAGTTTACCGCTAGAAATGAGAACGGCACATACTCAGTAAAACCTTAAAATATCTCTCCATTATTTCAGGTCTGACACTGACATAGAAATTGTAGTAACACATTAAAACAATCCATTAATTATTGTTTATTCAGTGACAATTCTGTCGTGGAATACATAACAGAGTTTGAATTTGCCATTAGCATTTTTCCCCAGTTCAGGTATCACTGAGAATATAAAAATACAGATGGGATTACCCTTTGGCCTTTGCGAATACTAAATATTTTCCCTATGTGAGCACAGCCCTGACTGCTCTGAAGAAGTGGGATTGTCTGTCATTCCTGCACCCAACCTGCTCTCTGCAGTTAAGCTTGAGATGGAGCCAGACAGGTGCTTTTACAGACCCTGGGTGCTCACCTGCTCAGCCAAGAGTTGAGCCTGGCAGGAGCCTTCTCTTTCGATCTCCCAAGATTTTGTGTTGCTTTACCAGACAGGCAACAAAATTTTGAAATGAAGAGGAAAGCAGAGTAGGCATGATTGTTTTTCTGAAACATTTCTTGCCTTCTGACCAAAATCATTCCAGTGTTTTCAAGTCTGAGATTCAGTCCTTAATAATTTTTTTTTTGTTCCTGTTTAAAGAGCAGGGGTAATGACTTAACACATATTTCACAACTACATGTTCACTAATGGCATATGTGCCATCATAATACATTTCCACTGTGGGTCTTAAAGCATGAGGACAGAAGATACCTCTGTGGAAACTCCAAGGCTAAGATGTCTGAGAGATGTGGAAGGCATTTTTGCTCTCCTGTTTATTTATTTCAAAGAACAAGGACTTTGTCAAACTTTAGAAGGAATAGAGTGAATTCAAGAGACACATAAGCATGTAGCTACAAATGTGCTGCTGACACCCATACAAACAGATTAGAGTGTATTTGTTCATTAAAATACCAAAAGTGAGTGGTTGTGCATGGGCAAGATTAGTTCCAGAACCAGCACTATGCGAGAAAGGTCTCTCCTGAAAAAGTGGAGGTTTCAAACTGATGTTTTCCAGTTGTACTACTGTGGGTTTCTGGTAGGACCTTAGAATATGCTGCCTTGATTTATCTAGGTGATTTTACTTGGCATTCAGAAGAGGAATCACAAAGCTCCTGGAACTGGTTTTCCTCACATGGGCTATTTTCTCTATTTTCTCTATTTTCTATTTTCTTTCCTATTTCTTTCTAAAAGTCTATTTTCTCAAACTGCCCACAGGTGTAAATACCCCTAAAATGTGGCAGCCAAAATTTTCGGCAGCTGTCATTTCTTCCTACTGCAAACCACCTTTCCTCCATCTCCAGGACAAATAGCACACATAACAGCACAGGAGTGAAAGGCCCACTTCTGTACTTACTATGTCTAATAACATAGATCTGACCGCAACATGGAGCCAGAAGGTGTGGATCACTCTTGCTGAAGCTACCTGCTTCCTGGAACCTACTGAACTTCATTGAGAAGAAGGCTAATCTGCTCTGCATATCTCTTAATACTACTTTCTTATAAACTCAGCTAAATAGAGTCAGATGATAAAAAAAGTCTCCTGTGTAGGTTTTTGTAAAAGGAATGATTTCTATATCAAATAATTATTTTTGTGCTTTGTTGGAAGCGGTTTCTCTGCTCTGACAATTAAATGTAAAATGGACTTCTGTACATGCTTTATAGTTTGGAAATGTATTTCTGTAATGGCTTTTGCTCATGCGCTTAAATACTGTATAAAGATTGAATCAAGCTCCTATTATATGAAGGTATTTTATTAAAAAACTTCTGCAGCAAATATTAGTTTTCTAAAGCATTAAATTGCCATTTTAAAGAGATCGTTTCAGGTCAAAGAAAGGTATTTGTAACCTACTACAAAACCACCCCGTTAATTGACTAAGAAGGTGGTATTTTAAAATCCGTCACTGTGTAACCCAAGTATGATCACTGAAATTTTATGGGTGCAACTATAGTCAGAATTTGGTCTCTCATTTATTTCTCTGCCATACATATGTTTTACATTTCTCTCAGCTTGGATAACAAGCCTAGACTTCTAAGTTTCATGTTCTCATTTGTTGATTTAGTCCAACAATTTTGTGCTTACGTTGCAAGACAATTTTTCTCTCAATTCTTTTTCCATCAGAATGTCCAAAATAAAGGAAATATTTCTGTTGATTCTAGATTCCCAAATGATTGACCAAAACTGACCTTGTGTTCCCATTTATGGTTTAAGCAAGCTTCTAGGATTGTTTATATTTGTGATTCACTTGTTCTCTTCATTGTATATCTTAGAATTGTCTGGGTTGTAATGATTGCCTCAATGTCAAAATGAATAGAAAGGTTAGCACAGTTTCATTAAGTAATGATTTCCTGGACAAAAACCCTATAATATGAATTATATCATAATGCCTTTAGGCAGTTAAATATTTAGAGGAAACTCAGAGGGATTTGTGTATCTTCCAGACAGATTTTAACACAGACATTAATTGCTTTTAACTAGATCATTCATGTGTTGCATTTCCATCTGAGAACAACCTTAAGAGGTAAGTTGCCTTCACACAGTCCAGATCCATTATGGTTTTTAAGCCAAGTTAATTTTCTCAGAATTTGAAAAACCAAGACCAAATAAAGCAAACAAAAAAAACACCGAAAATACCACCACCAACAAAAAAACCCTACTTGATACTCTTCTCCCCTCTTTTCCACGAGAATTCTCTCTCAGGTACTTGCCTCACCCTCCCTTATGCAATGCCCTCTACATTTCAGGCAGTTGAGCTCGTACTTGCTGCTTCCCCCTCCCCGGTGGTCCAGCCCCTATAGGCTGGGTCCCCCTTTTAGCTACCAGTGCTTGGGGTTGATAAGGAGCTAGGTGTATTCATGTTGTCTTTCCAACAAAAGTGAAAATAAGCTCATCACTTTGGCCTCCACATTAATCCCATTTATAATACTGCATCTAGACATTGGTGTTTTTCACAGCATCTATCATGATAACATCAAACTGTTTCATAATCTTAAAGATATATCAAATGTCTTGCTAGAAGGAAGGTCTTTCTTTTCTTGTTCTTTTAATCCAGTCTGTTCAAACAAAATAAACTGTTAGCAGATTCCTTTACATTCCATTTGGCTATTTAGTTGGCACATACTTAGTTCAGCAGAAGAGTTGTGTTGTGCACACTAAAACTGGGAAGATTCAGGCTCAACCAGGTATGTTACGGAACTGTGTTCCATAAAAATTCTGTGTGGTTTCATGTGTGTGTGTGTTGTTATTGTTGCTGTTGTTTTGTTTCATTTTTTCCTCCCCCAAAAATTTAAATTTTTATCTCATCTCTCAGCAGGATAGAAGCCGGACACCATCAGCCCCTGTCTTTACTGATGAATAGGAAACATGGATGGGAAGACAAAAAGAGAAATAATTATCCACAGAGATTATAAAAAAGAGCTTGACTGGCTTGAAAATCTGATTGGGAGCCAAGGCAGGTGTCAAGCATATATGTCACAAAATTGTGCTGGTTAGTATCAGCATGCATTTGCTGGGAGAAGGCTCTGTATTGTGCACCAGATACAGCCAGTGCCCATACCTGTTGCAGCTGTAAGTCAAATGCTTCCTTACTGTTCCTCGTGGGAAAATATAAATACTTGAAAACACAAGACAAATAAATGGAGATTACTAGATCAAAAGGCTCAAGAAAACTAACTGTAGAAAAATGAGCACTCAGTTTCCTTATGTCCTGAAGTTTCAGAGTGAACTTGAATCTAACCTTGCTGCTTTTTTGGCAGAGGTTGCAAACAGCTTTGGGAGTCTGTCCTCACAAATGCCTTTTCTGTGTAGACCCAAGGTATTCATGTGGAATGGTTAGAAAGGTGTTTACAGCAGTACAAAGATACTATGAGGTACTGCTATCTTGTTATAGCAGACAAGTGTCTAAAAGACATATCCCTGTTGAAAATAAAGCTTTTCAATTTGATCTTCAAGATCAATCTAGGAATTCAATGAAATCCAGTGATCATCACTTTGGTTGCTTTTTATAGCTGATTAAACTGAGAGCAACAAATGAATAGCACATTACATGTGTGGTTTAAAAACAATTAATAATACTGTAAGTAAAAATATCAAGGATATAAACTAAATACAGAAGTCAGAGAAAAAGAATCACTAATTCTGCAGAGAACTGACTAATTTCATTGTCTAAATATGGAACAAATACAAAATGCTGGGGCATATGTTATGTTTGTACTATCCTGTAATTTCTGAAGGTTAAAGTAGTTTAATGTTCAATACTATGAAATTTTACTTAACTTCTGTTAGGTTGGTACGTACTTGGGAAGAAGCTGGTATGTCATCTCAAGGAAACAAGCAGTTTTTTTAAAAAATAAAGATATTTTTTCCATTGTCTACATTATTCTCCTTTTTTTTTCTTGTTGGTTGGTTGGTTGGTTTAGTTTGGTTTCTTTTTTTTTTTTAATTTTTTTTTTTTTGTTAAAAAACCCCTATTTTTTCTGTCATCAGATACTTAGGCTTTGAAATATGATGTTAAGAAGCAACTATATTCACTTTTCTGATAATTCTCCTCTACAAGAAAATAAAAGCAAATCAACTGGTCTGTTTTCAGATTTCCAGTTTTTAATCACGCATTGGATCAGCTTCTGTTTTAGTAAAGCTTTTATTTTGTCATACAAGAAACCATAGCAACTCCTTTTGGTTTGGTATGGTAACTACAGAAATACAAGGAGGATTAGACACTGCACTATTGAACACTGAGATGTACAAAATTTTGGTCCCTGGCTTCCCAGAGAAATTTGTAATGTCAGATTTGGCACCCCATCCATTGCTTGGAGAGTGATTTGGGCTTGTAGAAGCAGGTAATGCTAGCCCATAGGAAACTGGAGAAGAAGGATTCATGAGTTTTTCCTCCAAAATATAGTATGTTTCAAATTTTAGAATGGATAGAAAAATACCTGTTTCACAGTTGTGAATCCCTTCTTGGACTGAAGTGTCTAAGTTGAGTCAATTTTTCTTTCTTTTTTTTTTTTTTTTCCAGAAATGGAGGAAATAATAATGGTTGTTGTCCTCCTTCCCTGAAGTGTAAGTTTAAAAATTCATTGGGTAGATGTTTGAGAATGTTTAAAAAACACAATGGTCCTCATATTAACCTGGGATAGTTAGATGCACATCCCTTATCCAGTGAATATAGAAATATATTAACAACGAGGAGAAACAGAAGAGAGAAAATTTATCCATTCCACATGTTAAGAGCAAGGGAAACTTTGTGAGAGATGAAGTTTCCATGTTCAGGTCCCAGCTGCAGACTGGGCAGAGGGGTGTCCCTGGCTGGGTGGCTCTGATGCCCTCATCTTCTGCTTTCCCCTGCTGTGCAGGAGGGTTGGGCTGCTGGGCCTGAGGTACCCCAGGGCTGGGCTCTGCTGCTAGAATCCCAGTGAGGTAGAGCTGCATGGGAAGTTCAAATGCTCAGGGCAGGCTGAGATGATCAAGCCCACATATGACAAAAGCTCAAAAATGCTGCTTTGTGAATCATGGATATGAGATAAATCTTGCTGGTGACAATTTGTGCAGCATTTAAGTGGCTGTGTAAATGTTCAAAGGCAAAAGTGCAGCTGCTGGAGAAAGTGCTGATGAAAAATGTGCTGTCTGTGCATTTCAATGGCAGTAGTGTGAGGTTTAGCAACTGAACACCTACGTTACCTAATGTTGCATTTGGGGATTAAAAGAGGTGTTTAAACTCTTGAATCTCCCATTTTCTTTCAGATTTTTTTTTTTTCCCTTTTAATGAGAATATAAATCACTGTAAGTAGGTCAAGAGTGAGAGTTTTCCAAAATGACCTACACTGACTTGGAAAAATATGATAAATATCCCATTAAACAGCACAAAAAGAGTAGGCCTTTCTGAAAATCCCATGTCTTCAGCAAACTGCAAAGCCCTTTTTTTTGGTAATACCCTGCATTTCTTGGTCTAACAAACACACCTGAAATGTAAGCAAAAATGCCTTCCTTTTTATTTTATTTGAAAGTAATATATCCATATTTCAATAAGATTTTTCTTCCAGCTTTTGTATGATTTAAAGCCTGACTCAGGAAATTCTTGTCACATTAAACATTAAAAATTATTACTCACCCAGTGACCATTGGTATGAGAATGTATCTATAATTAATTATGAAAATGAATCCATCCGCCCTCTGGGTACTGAGCTGCTATGATTTCCAGTGTTGCCACAAAGGGCTGAAAGTGAAGATTCTCATAGGGACATAGAGGACCAGGTTATAGAATTACAGATTAGAATATACAATCAAAATCAAAGAACCTGGAAACACTGGGAATATAAATTGGAGAAATTAATTCAGTTATTGGCCTTCAGGTCACAATGGATCTTCTGCCAGGTAGATAGATAAGTATTTTCTGAATGGATTTTAGTTGGGAGGGAGCTCTGCAGTCTAGAAGAAGTTAAAAGGCAGAGACTATCAAGATATGGAGACAGAAATTCTCATGTTTCCTCCATTGAAGTCTTTTAGCCTCTTGTTTGTAGGATGAAATAGTGAAAAATAAATCAGTGCACGGTTCATTCCCATATTCAAATGGACAAGTAAGTTCTTCGTGAAAATTGATTTTTAAACCCCAAGAAAGCAGTTTTCAGGATGGAGGACACACTGCCTCTAGATCAAAGGAACACTATGGGATTCAGTATAAATAAGATGGCAAAATCCAATCCAAAACCAGGAACTACTTACAGCTACTTACAAAGTAATTTTTATTGTTTACATATTGCATTATACATAGTATATTCTATAATTATATATTTTTAAATTATTTTGGTTTTGCCAGCCACTGGAAAATGTCCTCTGCTCTGAGGCCAATTTTAGCACATTATTTGCCTAAGATTAGGCAATTCTAACAGAGTTTGTAGAGCCATTCGGAAGCAAGCTCCTTTCTTCTAGCACAAACTTAGAAACCAAGATTACATACGAAACCTACTAGATGTCCCATCAGATGACTTCAGTCACCAGTTCTGTGAAAGTTTTCACCACCAACACTCCTTTGACAAGTCAGTAGTGGCATGTGGCCTTCATTGCAGAAAAGAGGGTAGAAAGTAATTCTTTATAAAGTCCCTAAACCCTGAGCAATTCCAACTAATTTCATAAGACTGTCTTAAAAATATAAACAGTCAGTGGTTTTGGGTGATCTAGTTAACAATTTTTTTAATTCTTGTGTTGGCAATGTTGCATTTTAGCAGTTCAACAGACAAATGAATTCGTACACATTTCTCTTTTCATGTACATGTGATGAGACACTCAGGAGCTGCAGCATAGCAAACTGAAGTTTTGTTTTGTTTGTTTTTTCCTGATAATTCTGCAGTCAGCTTATCTTGGGCTGTTTAAACTCTCCAACTTGGAAGTTACAGTTTATTTCCTTTACACATTGTAGCCTTGGATTTTATCCAGTGCCTGGCTGAACTGGTTCTTTTTTAAAAATGAATCTCTCTCAGCTAATCATGTAAAGAAGTGAAAGGCCACTTGAGCATACAGAATGCATTTCCAGCAGGAAAGCTGATGGAAGTTATTTTTTCTGCATCTCTCTTAAGAAGATGAGTCAGAAGATAAACAAGTGTTACGAACGTGCCCGTGCAAAGTTGGGCAGCAGGAACGTGCATATTAACAGTATTAACTTCTGCAGAGGCCCAAAGGAAGAGTCCAAACTGAAGGACTGGGATGTTGCTATGACACCCTCTTGCACCTATCCCCCCATTCTTGAATGTATTATTACACGGTATTACATGCCTAGTAATCTAATAATACCACTATGGCAATCAAGGAAATAGGCTCTTAAATTGCTTTTATTGTTAATGAAAATTGTTTCTTCAGGCACATAAAAATGATTTTTTTCCTTAAAAATCTGCTCAGGTGGGCTATGCTGCAGCTGCACTATGCTTCATTTTGTCCAGAGGACTACAAACAGCAGAAGATAAGCAGAAGGTAGAAAGAGGAGGGAAAAAAGAGCAAAACACCATCAAGAGAAAACATAATTATAAGAGCTTGATCCTGAAGCCACAAAAATCAAGTGTTCATAACATCTTGACCTGTCAGTCTACTTCTGTCTCCAAGGCCTTATAGTGTAGGTATGTCATACACATGAAATTTGACATTTGTGAAATAAAAGCCTTCAGTGTTTTATTTGTAGATAAGGCACTAACTGTTCTTTCATAGCATTCCAGTACAGGCTTCTGACTGATATTTTTGAAAGCTTGCTTTTGAAATTTTAAGAGAGCTTCAAACTGGACTTTGGTATAATGAACTGAGTTACTCCAATTCCCTGTACTTACCAGCTGACAGCTGAATGCCCACTTGATCGCATCACAGAATATACCTCATTTTGTTCCTCTGAGCAATTTGTTTGGTTGTCAAAGTCATTAGAATATGCCTGCTAATAAAAGATGTATTCTCTATTGTAAATGCAATCCTATTGTTTGAAGTTAATACAAGCCTGTTTGAAAACATCAGTTTCCATAGGAACAGTTTTCCCAAATAAATCTTACATGGAGAAGTGTGTCATAAATAATTGGTCCTGCCCTGAGGGAACCGTTAAACACCCAAAGAAAATGCATGAGTAGAGACAGAGAGGGGGAAAAAAAAAAGCTATTGGAAAGGCATAACATGATGGCAAATTGGGAAAAAGTACATATATTTTTCCTATTCAGAATTCTTTTCACAGTAAAAAATATGAACATCCCTTGTTTTTAGAACTTGACTGATATAGAGCAGAAGTCAATATTTTACCTATTAGGATGCTAACTGCATTCAAATTACACTGCGTGCACAACTCCTTGAATTATACTGTGGCAATATTTTGTTTTTTCTTCATCCATTTATATTGCACACTGCCTTTTACACCAACAAGAATATGTACATTTGCAATATATTTTTAGAATACAAATTTTAAGATGTATAAATCATGTGTAACATTTTACAGAAAGGATAAACATTGTAACATCTTCTCAGACTACAGTACCTCAGGAAAAAAAAGTATTTGCCTCCAATAAATAGCTAGTCTCCCTCGAGAACACAATATAATGATTATTTTCACTTTCTAAATTCTCCTAAGAAAACTGGGAAATACAAGTTTACTCTCCTTTTAAAGCCAAGGAGAGTTCAGTAGACAACTGTCAAAACCAGAGAAACACTGGTATTTTATAATGCCTGTAAAATGACAGGGGGCCTCACTGCTCACTAAGCAGATGGTAGGTGACATTTATGGGTAGGGTTGCAAAGGAAGGGCCTCCAGCACTTGTTTCAAATGATGCTTCAGGACTTGTGTCTGTGGCTTTCACTACTTAATTTTTTCTGTGCAAATGGAGATAGTTGTATTTTCTTTAGCAACAGACTCAAAAAGCCTTGTCTGAGTCACAGTTTCCAAACTCTAAGAAAAGTTTGAGCGTATGTTTAAGTAGTTGTTTGCTTCTAATTATATTTCAATTCTGGTTAGTTTTTGACAACTATAAGCTTGGTCTGGAAGCCTCAGTAGCAATGGCCAAGACAAAGAGCTGACAGCTTGAGTAAAAGCTCTGGATAGGATCCACATCCTGCTAACTTCTGTCGTCATGTGATTTAATTTTCTCAGTTTTTGTGCTCTGCCATGACTTCAGAGTGGACAACACAAGGGTATCACTTTGTAAAGGTGTGCACCTTGCAGGAATCCCTGTCTGGATTAAAAAAAACCATCTCCATTAAATGAAAAAACAAACAAACAAACAAACAAACAAACGAGTTTTTTTTTTCTTAATGATGAGCTAAATTAGGTAGAAAATAATTGAGAAGGAGATTAAACAGGAGTAAAAGTACCATTTACCACTTTCAGGGCCAGCTGCCAAGGAAATGGCTTCTATCATGCTGCCATTTATAATCAGGGGTCAGCTGGCTAAGCTGTCTGGCTAGGTAAAACAAATTAATCAGCTCAGTTAAAATATATAACTAGAGTGTACAGTATCTGAAGTGATCTGTTACATCTTCCTAAAACCTTTTCCTTAAGACAATGAGAAATGACCCTAAATTATTGAATATCTCCTCTACTTATGCAACCAAGACCTGCAATTTTATTCTTTTTTATTTGGAAACTGGTCACGTTTGATAAGTCAAAGCTCTACAATGAATTTATATCCAATATAAAGTTGAATTATATTATTCAGTAAAGAACTGAAGCCTCCAACCTCCTCATTCAGTGCCCCTCCACAATGGACCCTTTCCTTGTACAAAGCCAGATTGACTTAATTGGTCTTAGGCTGATTTACATCACGCAAGAATTTGATTCCACCTGCTGATAATTGTCGACACCTTTTGGTAGAAAAATATCCAGATAAGCCCCCAGGCAGGCTGGAGGAATAGGTCACAGGATGTCTGATGTTGGTGGTGGACCCTAGATGGTGTTGTGTAGGACAGTCAACAGTTGTGAACTCAGAATTGAGTTCAGATCAGTAGAAATATGCATTTAATGTCTTACATTCTTACCCCTCTCTACTTCACTGTGATATCAAATAAATAAATAAATAAAATTATTGTATTGTTTTTTTACAAACACTGAATTACTTGCAAGCCCACATACACAGACAAACATGACAAAACTTCTTTAAGTACTATGACTGGTTTATTCGTTCCAGGGAAATACAACATGTGCTCCAGAGAACAACACTTGAATGCACGCGTATCTGGGACTGTGTTATGGTTATTTTTCATACATATTTCATTTTAAACAAAGGGATTAGGTTTGAGAGGGCAATATCTGTTTCTGGGAGTGCCACCATCATGACAGTCCTCTCCAAGATTTATGTGTATCATGTAGGATATTTATAAGTAGATATAAGAAATGCAGTCTACAAAAAACTGGTAGAAAGGTGATGTTTACAGCTATAGGTGTCCACATTTCAGCACTGTATAATCAGATTCACCACTAAAATCATACAAGCCTGTGAAAGCAATGAGATCTCATGGTATCAGATGAACAAAATGCACACAAGAAGCCATGCTGTCACCTGTAATTTGATATAAAACCAGCACAAACTCTTATGTAGATCCTATTATAGTCTTTCCAGATTATGGGCTGTGAAATTGCTATCTCATAAACAATGCTGGAGAAACTGCAACAGAGATGGGATTTGAAACAGACAATTTAGTTCTGTCCCAAAACAGAGAACGCTGATAGAAAACAATAACAGTTGCTAAAAAATGCTACTTGAATGAGAATAATAACATTTTTTTTTTTCTGCAGGAAATTATCTTAGGAGTAGAAAACACCTAAGTGATAAAATACAGAAGCCAAATGCAGCCAAAAATGTCATTTCTGACAAGGCAATATTCCATAATCAATACAGACGGTATTTCCATAGTCATTAGTGAACCAGCCTACTGTGTGCACACCTAATGTAGTTGCAGACCTGAATATGCTCTTTTTGAAACAAAAGCTATGAAATAAGAAGTTGCATGGTCTTCCTTTCATTTTGCCCATTCTTTGATTCCCTTCCTCAAAAGTCCTTTTCTTTTTCCCCAAAGTCTCAATACTTACACATCTGGAATGTATCCTACTACCCTCAGATGTAGTTAATTAATTCTGTCTCTTTAACAGTAATTGTGGCATTCAGTAAAAGCACTGAAGAGAACCTGCTTCTCCCATTCAATTGTTGACAACCCTAAAAACACTTAAAAACCATGAGTCTTTTTCTCTCCCAGTCATCAGATGATTAAATAATAATAGTAGTGTATTAGAGACTTCTTTTTATTTGCCTTCTAGTTCCTTACCTTGGACTCACTTCAGACGAGAAGTCTTTTTTCTCTATAACCACAAAAGTTAAAAATTTTCTTTAAAATCTAAAAGTAGACTCTGCCATAAGATCCTGATTCCAGGAAATGGGACTGTGAGAAGTTGTGAAATCACAATAAAAATCACAAGAATTGGCAACAGTGCAATTCCTCCATGAGGGTGCTTTAGTTTTATTGTTAGTTTCCTCAGTGTAGGGTTCAGACCATGGAAGAGGGGACAGTGCAAAGAGGTTTCCTCTTCTCAAGCCTGGGGAAGAGGGAAAGGTGCCCGGTAGATACCATCTCTGCCCTCTCATTCCTACGTTTATGGGTGACAAGAGCTGTTCCCCTGGGAATTCTTGCCCAAGGGTGGTGGAGGTGAAGAGAATAGGGAGGTGGAAGGAGGAACACTTTAAAATGAAAAGGGAAATGAGTCTCAGGTTTCTTATTCCCTTATGCTCTTATGCTACAGAGCTACACAGAAACCCTGTGCCATGGTTTAATACCACTTGGCCTCTTCTGCTGGCAGCTCATGTGATCCAGCAGCCTCTTTCAGTAAGAATGGTGTATTTTAAAGCCCACATTTAAATTAAAGAGTTGGGAAGATTTTTTTTCCTCCTCTTGAAAGAACAAGAAGTCCAATTCAGGTTCTCTGACATCATTGCTAAAAATGAAAATTATTTATAAAAAGCGTGACCTAGCATTTGTTGGCATTTTTCAACAAAACAGTGATGCTGAGAGTATACAATTTTTATAATGTCTGGATTTTCTTTTCTTAACAATAATGATTTAACAATAACAGCACAATTTACCAGTAGTAATGTTGCAATTATACAGGTGGATTTATTGTGTAATAGGTGAAAATATAGAGCCACTTGCAATTCCACTCCCTACCTCTCTCCTTTTTCTTACTAGACTGAGTTGTCTGATGGTTTTATTTTCATCAAATGGTAAAATTGTTGTTGAGTTGTTGTCATTTCTTGTCAGTGAGACAGGACAGACTTTATGTTCTTCAAAGTAATAAAATTATTTTAGCTGGGATATTCAATTATACACAGTAACTTCAACAACCATACAGAAATATTCTCTAGGTTAATTTTGTCTTCCAAAAATCTGAATATTTATATTTAAACACCATTTTTCAGTATATTTTTTCTTCATAATATTATAACTTGAATTTCTTTTTAGTACTAAGACAAAAGTAAGAAAGGAAAAACAGTGCATGTTCTTTGGAAGTACTGTGGTTTTCTAGTAACACTAAAGGGAGTAAATAAACAAATAAAATGCTAGAAAAAAAAAACCAAACCAAACCAACCAACCAACCAAAACAAAACAAAACAAAACAAAACAAAACAAAAACAACCTGAAACTGAAAAAAGTAATCTGGTATCCTAAATCTCTGCCAAGATCAGAAATCAGTAGATTTGGGAGTGAAGAATAAATTCAACTAAAGCAGTAGTTTCAAGAGACTATATTTTTTTGTGAACATGAGTAAGAGTTGTAGCCCTTCAGAATTGGAGCTGGAATGTGAGAGAAGAAAACTAGAGAGTACTTCTATTTGGACATTTCCAAAGGAAGAATTTAAACTTTTTTCATTTCAAAATTACACTTCAATTTTTAAGTCTGGTATTTTAGTATCATGTTTTAAGGACTGAAGTGATCATGAAGTGAAACAGTTTGTGGTTCAGGTGAAGGGGTTCTATTTTTATATCAGCTTTTCTGATTTTATTTTTTTTTAATAAAACACTGGGCAGACAGTTGGGGATTTGACCAACCAGCCAGAAAATTCTGTTGCTCACTCACATCTAGCCATCAGTCAATAAAAGGGTTTTCATTAAACTTTTTTTGACATCACAGTGCTTTGTGTATTTGTTTATGCTCTGTTCTAGGGGTAAAAGACATAGGCTGTTTCTCAACAATCTAAGATCTGTTCCTAGCTGGCTGGAAAGCAGGGTGGGGATGCCTTTGTCCACCCCACCCCCACTATAAGGTGCACCTTTTTCCAGACTTCTGTAAAAATATAGAGATTTATTCCTTCCCAGGTCCACTTAAGGGGCTCCATCTTCAGTATTTTAAAAGCTTCAAATTAAGTGACAATATATTGAATTTCCCAATTAAATATATATATATATATACACATATTATATAGCACATACATTTCAGGGAGTCACAAAAATATTTTACTTGCATCTATTCCCTGAAGATGGGGGCCAGCTGCAAGATGTGAAATAATTTTGACTTCTGAGGAATTGACAAATTCCCTTGATGTACTAAATAGCAGAGGAGCAGGTGGCAATGCAATCACCATGAATGCTTTTATAAGGTATGCTTGTGTGACTGGTCCATGATCCCAATTCTCTAGGTCAGCATCAAGGAGGAAGAGTGGCTTCTCTCCATCACCACCAGGCTGTCATCACGTTACAACCAAAGTGGTGGAAGCAGGTCAACAGCTAATAAATCTTGTGAGCAGACTCACCACTTTCAGACTGCTGTCTCTTCAGAGGTTGTTGCTGTCTTTTTCCCTTTTCTTCTTTCCCTCCAGTGGACCTATATATTTTCAGAAGCATTTGTCCTTTCCTGGCCTCCAACAAATGGAAAATACTAGACCTTGAATAGGGAGCTTCTGCCATTGCCAGTTAGTCTTTGAAAGAACCAGAGAAAATACATTGGCAGTTTTTTCTTAAGAGCTCTGAGATAAAGGTTCAGATTAAAGGCAAGGCTGTGCAATTACGTGAACTTTTTGAAAAGCATTTTTTTCTCAGTAGCTTTGATAAAATTATTGAAAGGGTATTACCTTAAGAAAATGATGCCATTTAGCTGTCCTCTCTGTGCTTTGGAGTTGGGAAAGAGCTGTATTAGAGAGTCTGTTATAGTATTGATGGATGTGTTCATGGAGTCAGGTCCACCAGTAACTCTGCTAAGACTCAGCAGAAAAGCAACCTAGAGAACATCACTTTGTCCATTCCCTCCTTGTGCAAAAAATGATCAGGAAAGTGCAAAGAGGAGGTTGCACAGGGGATAATCAGAACAAAGATATTTGTGAAATCTGAATACTGCATTATGTTTTTCAAGTATTTTATGGTAATGCATTATGTTTCATAGTTGCTTAGATTTCATGTCATCTTGGTAGACTGTTTTAACTTCATTTTGCTATTAGTGCTGCAGAGACAGTGTCAGGTTGTTTCTTGTTCCAGAACAAAGGCAGAGACTTCAAGATGGCTGGATTCAGTGGTGACCAAGGAATCACTGTTTTCCCCAGAAATATGTAGCTAAGTTACATCCATTAACTGTAGAGTATTGTTGCTTTCCAGAGACTAGTGGTGACAGGACAAGACAAGACATTCAGGCTTTAGAGTCCCACAAGAAATAGGCTTCTGGGTGGTTGAAAGCAAGATTTCTGCATCTGCTAGGGCAATGTCTTGTACTACATGAAAAGACTGAATTCTGACTTAAGAAGCCATGCTCATTACTGAATAGGAGATGTATTGAATGCATACTATTAATTGTAGATATCTAAATTGCATGTTTTCCCATATTTCCCATAATTTCTGGGGTAAAAATCCTCCATGATCTGCTATAGCTTGAAAATCAGAAAGAGCATACTTGCTTTCTGAATAAACGTGTTTCTGAGACCAGAGTAAAAATGTTTCAGAAGCAAATTCAGGTAGTCTCATGCAGCAGCCATAAGTGCCATGATACAAACTGAGGGTGGGGGGAGAGGTGAGCACAGTATTCCATGTTGCTGTTCGCCCCAGCACAGCCATGCTCTGAAAGAACTGCATTTCTGACAGTGGCTGAGTAACAAAGACAGTGCAGAAGCTCTGATGGTTCGATGTTATGTCTATGAAACATAAATAAAGCAGGGGAAAGTTAACATTTACTCCATTCACTTCTCTAATGGAATCAAAACATTCTCTCCTCAGTCTTTTCTGGTCCATTTCTTAAAAGTACATAAATATTAGAAACCATTTAAGTACAGCTCTCTTGAATATTTTTTGAGGACTCCAGTTTTTCATAATAGAAAAAAAAATGTTCAATCATGGGACTCAGTGAAAACTTTCCCAGCAAGACCCTCAAAGCCAACCCCATTAGTGGTTTACACTGTGTAGTAACAGGAATAACTTTCAGGGCACTCACAGAATTTCAGCTGTTAAAAGGATTGAAATGCATCAGGTCTGTAGATATTGAAAGTTAGGAGCTTCAGTAATTGCCATGTTTCCCATGGTTTGGGTGGGAGGCTGTCAGGGTAAGGTGATCCCTGGTGTTCAAGAAGCGTAGATTTTACTGTCTCAAGGATACCCTCTGCCTAGATTGTTTACCACAGATTCAGCTGTAGAGATCAGCTGATCAAAATAATTATATGAAAAAGCAAAGGCACCTTTCTGAGGAATAGATATTTCTCATCTCCTTTCATCATTTACTCAGGAAGCACAAGTTGTTGCAAGAGAGCAGCAGAACTGTGCAGCAGTAGCAGCTGGAGTCTGGGAGGTTTAAGCTATGCGGCTCCTTTTTGTGGATCCTCTTTTCCGTAGTTAAACATGCAGGAGGCAGCAGCCTCCCTGACTATTTTGTCATTGATGTCCAACTCATTTCCACAGGACTGTGGAGCATGCAAGCAGCAGGAAAAGGGAGGCAAACCAGAAAACCTTCAACATCTTTGCTGACCACCCTCATCCTGTGGCCATCAGCTGAAAAGTGGAAGGTCAGGAGGGTAAAGGAGCTGCTTGGCCTGGAATTTGATAGAGGAGCCAAGAAGGACATCTGAGGGCCATGGAGAAAAATTATAGTCAGTTTCTGTGCATAGTGTAAGTTGTGAGGGTGATTTTCACATCAAGATACAACACTGATCATGCTCTATCTGAAAACCAATGAAACCTGTTGGTTTTCTCAGAGATCGGTTCATTCTTACCTTATCCCAGTCTTTTTCCAAATTCATACAATTCAAAGTTACAGTGTTATTGAAGCTTCCCAGTGCAACACAGCCCAATTGGATGCTTCAAGGTCAAGGCAGGACTACTTTCTTCTTCTTATGTTGTTCTTTAATGGAACTTCAATAACTTAACTTTGAACATTAGGAAATGTTAAGTTTGTCTGCATACGCTGTATAGTCTGGATTGTGCATAATTCCTTGCTTAAGTTTTTGGCGAACTCACTACTGGTTTATAAATAGCTAGCTTATAGCTGAAATCTGCTTTAGCTTGGGGAAGACAATGAAGGAAACCAAGACTGTGACTTCAGAGACTGTAGGCAGAGCCCAGTGCAATGACTGCTTTGAGATATTGCAGGAGAACAAGCAATGACAACAGCAACTGTCAACACTGCCTGGTCTCAGGGACTGCAAAATGAGTGAGTGGCTGCTGCCCATACAGCATAGTCATTGGCCTAGAACAAGGAATAGTTAACTCTCTGGAGAAGGCAAGACTGGCTTCAGATGTCTGCAATCAGCTTGACACTTTCAGGCTTTGTGCTCATCACAACCCCATTGCTCTCATCATCCCCAGGCTGCAACAATACATACTGTAGCCTTTCTCTGACCTCATAAGTCTGTGCGTGTGTGTTGCTTGCATAAGCCCCTTCTGGAACCTCAAGTCATACCTATGAGAATATATGTGGTGTACCTCTGGATTCACAACCACAACCCCAGTTACAGAGTTGAACGCACAAATGATCCCTTTATTTGCATACCATGTAGGTACAGGCTAAAGGCAGATAACTCTATGCTAGATGGCCATGTGAGTCTCAGAGATCATGTCAGTGCTCTTGGATATTCTGTGATTTGTGTTATTTGGTACTAGAGATGACCAAATAGTTAAAATAATTTAAAAATTGTGTCCATTAAATGACAATTGACAATGGATGCAATTGAAAGCATCTTCAGTACGCTTCTCTTCTGCTACATGCTTCATAAAATGTTCCTGTGTCACAGTTCAGACCACAGAGGGATGTGATGTATATGACAAGTAGCTCATTGTGAACAATGGGTCAGGTAGAGTTGAGAGCTCTGAATTCATTACCTTTCAGGGTCAGTGAGCTGCAAGTTGTATGGAAAATACCTTACACATTATACCACTGGAATTATAAGAAGAATGAACAGAGTGGAAAAGGTATATAGAAAGCAAAAAGGTACAATATCTATGTATTAAGCCTCTTGCTGAACAGGAAAAACAGAAGAATATCAAAGCCACACTCTGGAATCGCTTTTACCACTAAAAGTGTATGGTTCTTTGAACCTCTGTTGATTGAGGCAACAGAAGAAAAAATGTAGATAGGAAGAACAACCAACCACAACATGAAAAGGGAGAATCCATGTTTCCTTTGATTTATGGGCTTTATGGTCCGCAGAGGACACTGTACTCTCTCCAAGACCATCACTCACATTTCCTAATTCCCACCCCACGCTGCAGGCTAAGGAACAGTCAATCAAACCTGAGCAGGGGAAAATGACAATCAGGACACATCAACTGTGAAAATCTTTAGCTATGAGCAAGCAAGTGCATGGTTTGCAACCAAGGAGGACTGATGCCTTGAAAAGGAATGTTATTCTTCGCACAGCCACCAACAGAGCACATTTATTGGGTTGAGGCAGTGCTCAATATATGCCATCAATACTGTTTAGGCAGCAGACCAGGACTCTGGCAGCTGCTACTCTGTGCTTTCCTGCCAGAAACATAGTACCAAGAAGGTAGCTGGCCATCCCCACTCCTGTGTTGTAAATGGAGGTCTCAGAGTTTTCTAATGAATTAGTTTCAGTTCACCATACTTAATTTTAGGCACCTAAATAACATGCCTAATAGTCCTCATGTAATCAGAGACTCTGAGTCATTTTCTGGGGTGTCTCAAAAACAGAATGACCTCTGGCAATATCTATCCCTCCCTATTGATTATAGAAGAAGGCTAATACGAATGGGTCCTAAAGAAAAAACTGTATTTTAGATCCCTTAAAGTAAACTTCCTGCTCTCTTCTGCTTCAGAATATCATATCAAAAGTTTCTGTGGTGTCCTACTGTTATTCTTACCTGCCTGCTCTTAAAAGGGCAGCTCCTCTGTCTGGAGTCCTTCACTCTTAAGGTATATATAAAAGTTGTAGTTTCACTTTGAAGTTAAGACACATTGCCCTTCTAATTTGGCTTTCAGTGAGTGATTATGATTTTTTTTCTTCTTAGTGTCAAAGGATTAATAGATGGGAGCATCAAATACTGAACTGGCTTTAGCTAAAGTCCAAACATGTGAAAGATAACACCAAAATCAAGAAATTATTAACACTACAAACTTCTACTCACAACACTCTAATAGGTGATCAAGTTATTCCGCAAACAGACAAAACGTAACAGACACATTTGAGAGTACACTCAGACACACCTGATCCTTCTTTCCATATATACATATCCCATTTTCTGATACCCAAACACTCAACGCTGCAGGTAGGTACTGCAATGCTTTTCTGCTCTGTCCTTTTTCTTAAGTTCCTGTATCTCCTTCTCACATCCCTCTCTTTCACTGGTCACAGCATGTATCATCTTAACCCATACTTTGTCACACTTCCTGATGCTCTCTTCTCCTGAGCGAAACAGAAGGTGCCAAATTCTCCCTAGCAGTCCGCTACCTGCTTCCTGGGCTGTGTCTGCTGTGTCTGGCCACTCACCTAGCTGAGATGGGGCTGAGTGGGAGCAGATGTGGGTACCCGAGGACGGCAGGTAGGCTCACCTATCCTCCCTGGGGTGAGCTATTGTCTTTGCACACCAGAAACCTGGTGTCCGTCTCTCAGCATCAGCCTCCAGCCATAATACAGACATGCTGGGGAATTCTCTGCAGGGTTTGAATTAACTTCCAGTCTCTGTAAAATAAGATAATATTATTTAAAACAAAACCACATGTCACAGTTCTCTAATCTAATACAGTTTCCTGTAACATCTGTCTGTAGCAGTTCAGCAGCACCCATATGTGTGTCTGACTTGTGACGTGGGGGCTAGTAAGGACAGTAACTCAGTGCTCAGGGCAATGGAGCTCCCCTACAGTACCTGGGAGACAGACGGGGAAGCAGATAGATATAAGACAATCCTTGAGATATATTGAGATATAACACAATCCTCAAATCAATGGTAAGGTATCAAACTAGATTTTTTTATTATTATTTTTTTTTTAATTTACTGCGGTTTATATTTAGGGTTCTATGTATGTTGTCATTGACTTTCCAGTAAGTTGTGATTGTCATTGCTAGTCAAAAGGATCTTTGACCAGTGATGCTTGTTTGTTATTATCATGGCCACTCAGAAAATCTCTGCTACAGCTACATTTTGACGCAAAACCCAGACAAACATTACAGCTTGTTCTTGCCACGTTCCAGGGAACCCAAGGAGCTGTTTTACCAGGTTTGTTGTGACACAATAAGAACATCTCAGCCTAGTCTAAGAAGCCTTGTCTTGCAGGCCACAGGCAGTAATCTTACATGGCTGGAGGCACACCATCAGACAAGTTTTTGCAACTATCTCTTCAACACACTATATACAACACAAGGAAAATCTTTAATGCACTATTTTTATCTTTTAGTATGATTTATTTTCATTTAGAAAGCACTAAAATACTCCCATTGCAATATTCTAAGAGCACATGAAACACAATGTTGTAACTATGTCTCTGAACAGGGAAGAAAATTCTCATTTTATAGAACAGTGTAAATATATCTTGAGCAAGGTAAAATTATGTTGGTATATTTTGAGGGGAATTCAATACTAATCCCATCCGGACCTGATGTTTTACTGAAATGAGATAATCAATTATTGTCTGTATTTCTTCACAAGGTAATGTTTTATTTAAATTGTTCCTGATTTCTTCTGACAGTTTAGGCAAATGCAATTTTCATAAAAAGGACTTTTACTGCTTTCAGCATTTTCCTCTATATATGATTTCTAATAGAATGTTTTAGGCACTAGTGATTTCACTATTTTTATCTCTCTCTGATGCGGATGCATGCATAATATGGCACCTCAAACCTTTATGTTCTTGAGTTGTGATTAAATGTGGTATTAGTCATCTAGATTACTGCAAGTTCAGGAAGATATCTACATATCTATGTATATATCTCTATCAGAATTCCTCCTTTGCTTCTTTGCCAAGGAAAATGAATTACTGCTTTGTTTCCCAACTGTAGAAGTAAAGGACAGCTCTATCAGTTATCATCACTGATCACCTCAAAGAATGGCTTACTTATAAACAAAGCTGAGCATCCCCTTGCATTTGCTTTTTCTGGTACCTAACCTTGGACAATGTCCACAAAATTTGTGGTACCTTCCACAAAATGTGTGCACATCCAAAGCTTGAAGAGGCAAATTCCGAGAGGAAAAGTCTCTGTGCTGGAATTATTTAGTAGTAGTAGTAGTAGTAGTAGTAGTAGTAGTAGTAGTAGTAGTAGTAGTAGTAGTATAATATCAGACTTGGTTTCCAAGTAAGAACAAGTGATTGAAACACAGTAATTTCTATGTTGAAAGCAAAATAAAGGCAGAACAAAACCAAGTGGATTTACATATTATTTTCCTATCAGAGTCAAAATATCACTTTAGCAGTAAAATTTATCGTGAAGTTAGTTCAAGAAACCCATGACTGAATACAAGAAACTGTGCCTTCCAGTGTCTTATGTTCCACAAAAGACAAGAATTCAGATCTATTAAAGGCCTATTTATGGTATACAGCAGGAAAATATAATTCTAATATACTGCATCATAATTGAATAAACTTTCACTGGCAATAACACTGGAATGTTTGGAATTAAGGATAAATTATAGAATTGTGTGAATAAAAAAAGAGGGAAAGTGGGAGACAATCTGGCGATATCATCTATAAACCTCCCTCCTGGTACAGGAACAACGAGACAAGCACAAATATTAGAAGTTAGTTGATACAAAAGCAACACAGACCAGTGACAGAGATCATCTGATGACAAAATGTGTTCTGTGACACCCAGTGAATCACATCTTTTAGTGACAAGGAAAGTCACTTCATGAAGCTTCAACTTCCTGATTCCCAGAGGGATAGGCCTTGATCTTCTTCAATTTTCTTAGATGCTAGCTGAAACCAGGACTGCAACCTGCTCTCATGACATGCCCTCTACAATTCACAGACTTTTTCTGTCCTTTCTGTACTTGTGTATCACTTTTTCTATATTCACTAACTCCCTTTCACAAAACAGCCTTGGAGTTGCAGTTGCTCTTTTCATTTCTCCTGACCTGCATATATATCAAAACTCGGGAAAAAAAATCACACTGAGGATCAGTTCTTCTCAGCCTATGTGGAAAGCAGAAGCACAAATTACTGTCTCTGAAGTTGCTAGGTGGAGTCCACAATGTCACCTGTTTGACTGCCTCTGTATTTCCAGATTTGACAGTGGAAGAGCTTTAGGAGGGAAACATTTCCTAAATAACCAGGATATACATTGATCCTACCTCCAAACCCACTACCCTCTGTCCATCATTCATTCACGTAGCAACCAAACTACCAATCAGTTCTGCGTTCTGGCTTGCATCATGAGTTCTCCACCAGGCACTAATTGAATAAGAATCTAGTAATGCTAATGCTAAAAGTTCACCAGCCTAATAAAAAATGTAAAGTGTCTCAACTACACTTTTATTCTCTATTAGGTGAATAAACTGAAGACAGTTTTTGTCCTTTTTGATGGCTTGAAGAGATAGTTTTGGGACATGTATGACAAAAACACAACATGAAGTCACACTTCATGAAGACAATTATTTACCTTTAAATAAAGGTAAATGGAGCACCTCCCTTATGAGGAAAGGCTGAGGGAGCTGGGTCTCTTTAGTTTGGAGGAGACTGAGGGGTGACATTATTAATGTTTATAAATATATAAAGGGTGAGTGCCATGAGGATGGAGCCAGGCTCTTCTCGTTGGCAAACAATGATAGGACAAGGGATCATGGGATCAAGCTGGAACACAAGAGGTTCCACTTAAATTTGATAAAAAACTTCTTCTCAGTAAGGGTGACAGAGCACTGGAACAGGCTGCCCAGGGGGGTTGTGGAGTCTCCTTCTCTGGAGACGTTCAAGACCCACTTGGACATGTTCCTGTGCGACCTCACCTAGGCATTCCTGCTCCAGCAGGGGGATTGGACTAGATGATTTTTTGAGGTCCCTTCCAATCCCAAACATACTGTGATACTGTGATACCTTTCTGGATGTACTGCAGAGCACTCTCAGACCAATGATGTAACTATTAGGAGAGCTACAGGTCTCAAAAGCTGTATTTTCACAATTAAAGTGTTCCTCTACAGGAGTATGAGGGTGTTTGGAGGAGGCAATGGAGAAAGTAGGTGGATATAAACCTGGTGGGACCTTAAAAGGGAGACAATATTTGGCATCTAGCACTGGGGGCTGGCCAGAAGAGGAAAGGGTGATGCAGCAAGAACCCAAACATAGAGCCTTCTGAGGCTGAAATGCAAGCTGAGTTTGAACTCTGATCAAATCACAGTGACTGCTAGGGAAGCTGTTACAGATGTGACACTTTGAACACTACAGAAGTGTTAGGAGTCTTGCATTTTGCCCATGAGACCAAAAAATCTTGAGCTTGACGTAATATACCAGGCCTTGTGACTTTGTTTCAGATCTGCTGAACTCTATCAGATGGCAGTGACACAGGTGGTGTTGAACATGATGGCTACCTCAAAATCAGTACTGCTTTTTCCTCCTTATCATCTTTTCCACTCTGAAAGGTTCAGCAGGTTGCAGGAGGGGTTAGCAAATGAGGTATGAAGTGGGCAATAAGGATTGATCCCTTAAAACCCACCCATATGTCTAAGTTAGAGGAGATGTTTCCTGGTTAGATACCTTCTGCACATCCTACTCTTGTTTTTTAATTTCAATATTAGGTAAGACTCGAGATTAATTGTAACTAATATGGAAATCGGGTTTTTTTCATAACATATGGAATTTTGGCATATCAAATCTCTGACACTGAAACTATCTCATTGTCTTAGATTTGCTTTGTCAACGAAACCAATTTATATTTTATTTGTGAAGCACATAAGCAAAGATTTATAAACATGATAAGCACACTTAAACATCGAGAGATGTTACGAGGCATTGAAACTAGTTTCCATGCTAGCTCAGCAAATCAAATTGAAATACCCACAGATGTCAGTGTGATGCAAAATGTTCTCATGCCATATTAGCAAATAAAATTTAAACAGTTGGTTTGCAATGGATATTACCTCTGTCACGTTTTCAATAACTCTTCTCAAGCAGGAAATCCAACATAAACAAACTCCTCTATCAGTTCCCTACTGGTTTCTGTCTTAGCTACTCCATTACAAATCTATTTCCTTCTCAGGGATGTTGAGGACAAAATAGATATTGACTTATAAAGGAAGGTTTCTAAATCAACTCCAAACATTCTTCCAGTGATAATTTAGTTGTTGTTGCTGTTACACACTATTCATTTGGCAAATTTAATCATTTTGCCAGTAGAGCAATTACTTCAGGGGCTTTACTTGAGTAGTACCCAGCTGAAATAGATGTGGTTTTAGCAAGTTAAAATTAAGGGGCCAGAAAAATACTCTGACTTATATCAATGGGGAGAGATAGTTTGGGATTATAGATATCTAGATTTTTCTGACAGCCCATACCTGGTATATACAAAAGAGGAAATTCAATACTTTTCAGTACATAGATGTTTGAATGCAGCCACTTTAGAGTGTGTGTGGACAGGGAAGGCAAGGACTCAAGACGAGCACCAGAGGTTAAATGGAAGTGAAATTAAACACATCTTACATCCCTGGAGTTATTTAAAAGATGTGATGCTCTGGTTTATTGGTGGACTTGGCAGTGTTAGGTTTATAGTTGGCCTTGATGATCTTAAGGGTCTTTTTCAATCTAAATAGGTTTATAATTTTATTATTCCATTCAATGTGCATAAGTAGTTTGTGTAGGTGTTCTGTAAGGTAAATAAAATAAATAAATTACAAGACTGATGGTTTATACCTTAAGTTAGAAATAATAAAAAATATTTTTCATCTGAGTATTGCCAGCATCTTGAATAAACAAATCAAACCAATCTATTCCACTATGAAGAAGAGTGACAGCGATTTTCTAAGGAATATATAATGTCTACATTAACATTTTTATTAGGCACAAGTCATCATTTTTTTCATATCCAGAAACACCACGCATGAAATTGCTGCCTTTCAAGAGACTGTGTTATGTTTCCTGTTGTAAAGACTTGTAAACCATTGCTTAACTGCTGTGTGGTTTCTGCTAACAAGGTTCCTTGGGATATCTTTTCTGTTGGTCAAGATCCACATGGCAATGACAGAAGCACATATTCAGATAACTCATTTGTTTAGCTAACAACAAAAAATAACTAATAGTGTAGTCTAGCCTGTGGGAACTGTCACACTCCAATTCAACAGCATGTTTCTCTCTTAAGAAGTCCAAAAAAAATATGGAGCCCTGTCTTGTCCACAGTACATGGAAGCTTAAAAATTCTTCCTGAGATTTTGAATCCCTTACAGAGCAACTACTCTTGTCTTCTGGGCTGTCAGAATGCGACTGGCATTTTGTCTTTTCATTTTCAGTCAAATTTTAAGGATAATTCAGTTCAGCTCCTGTGTTGAGAATAAATTAACTGTATGAGTCAAAAGGAGAAGAAACAATTTGTTACTAAATAAAGGGCCTGGCTGCAAGTTCTTTTTTATGGTCGGTTAGAATACAAAGTTAGGCTAAATATTTCGCCTGAAACAAGTATTCCTGTTTGCTCATGATTCATCTAATCACCTATTAACATGGGCAACAATCGAGAAATATAGACCATCATCTGAATTGCTATCACCACAAAATCTCAGCTGGATATTCAACACACAGATAAATAATATGTGCTGGTGGACCATACACAAGCCAGCTGATCAACAGAATCTTTCCTTTGCCCTTGCCTTAACTGTGCTCCCACCCTGCACTGCTCCTCTCACTGCCCCCTCTTGTGAAAAGCTCTTGTTCGCAGCTGTTTACTTCCTGCACACTGAGTCCTCTCACTGGTGCTCAGGATCCAAAAGCCCCACCAGACAGAGCTGCAGTCAGGGGTGCTGATTCCTACATGGTGGAAGGACCCTGCAGGCAGTGGAAGTGTCACAGCAGCTCTGTGGTCAGCACCAACCCCTGGGAAGGGAGGACACAGAGTGGTCCATGCCACTCAGCTCAGCCTCTGGCCTCTTCAGGGGAGACACGCTGGCATGGCAATGGGATCAGTAAGTTGCTCATGCAGAGACTGGATGAGCAGGAGGCTGTAACAGAGGAGCAATGGGAAGCAGAATGTAGGGATGTCTGGATGTATTCCCTCCTAAAATGGTAGGGAGCAGCTCCCTTGCAGCTTGCATAGCTCCCCACGCACCACTCTGCCAAAACTGCCTCAGAACAACATGCATGAAAAAAAATGTTCTTGTCACAGAGCAGCCATGGGATTAGGAAGTAGGTGGGGTTTTTTTGTTTGTTTGTGGTTTTTTGTTGTTGTTTGGTTGGTTGGTTTTGGGTTTATGTGTGTGTGTGTGTTTTGTTGTTGTTTGGTTTGGTTTTGATTTGGTTTGGTTTGGTTTGGTTTGGCTTGTTTGATTTTTTTTAATGGGAGGCAGGTCTTATTAACAAAAGTTTTAATAACTGCTAAAATAGTGATCAAAACATGAGAAGAAAATTGAAGCTGTGTGAATATCTGATTGAGTAAATCTGAAAAATGTGGTCTTTTAAATTCAGTGAAGAGTAAGCTTAGCAGTAAAATTTGGTTTGGTATCACATTGACCAGCTCTGACTCCGAAAGATTTTAGTAACTGCAAATATACCATGACTGAGTCTATTGCAAAGAAGTTAATTCACAGCCACTTACTGTCTGCCAAATGTAATAAATTCTTATAACAAAATTATTTGAGACATGAGGTAGGCTTCAGAACCAATATTTTTCCTTCAGGGAAAGAGAACATAAGTCTTTGGGATGACATTGTATTGTTATTGTGAGATAGTTTAATGAGTTATTTCACAAGCACAATTTAGAGGCACTGCATGGACAAGAAATTGATTAATGTATTAACATTATGAAGGTTTTGAGTAAGATTGTACAAATTATTTGGAAAATTGTAAAAAGAAAAAAAACCTAACAACATTGGAACTAAAGTCACAATAAAAGAACCAGTGTCTTCATTCATATTCAGTCTACCTCTTGATCAAGTAATTTTTGATCCAGAAAGTTATGCATGAGTTACAGTTTTGGTCAGATCAGAGAGATTACTCATCCCATGCTGTACAATTTGTTTTCACTGAGCAGTTCCCGAAAAGATACAGAAAAAGTGTAGAAACATTATGCAACTTTTGTCTACTCTTGAATTTACAAAAAGTAAACCAAAAAATTGAACAAAAATACTGTGGCTTTTACGTTAGTGCTTCATGTGACTCCTACACTATAAGGAGCTGTAAGCACAGAGGAAAAGCCCTGTGGGACTGAATATGACTGCTGAAAATGATCTGAACAAATCTGAAAATTATATGTGTAGAATGATACACCCATAAAACTGGAGCTATAAAATCAGGTTTTACTTCACATCAGTTGGACCATTTTCAAGCCATACCAGAAACCAGAATATATATTTATACAATATTTACATTTAACATATGCAAAAGGCAGATTTACTTTGCTATCAGGAATAACTGAATGTTCACATCTTTTATTAGGTTGTAGCTGTGATAATAGTTTGCTATGCATAAGCTCTAAGGATGGTGATTTGGGCATACAAAGATTTACTGGAATTATTTCTTCTACTGCGGCTTAGACAGGTTCATCAGTTAACCTATTCTGACTTCCTCATGAGTCATCTGATTGCTTGGCAAGAATATCTGGAAAAGAAATGCAAGAAATTCTGGATTTTGGCAGAAAGTAAAAGAAACAAACAAAAAACTTAAATATTTTGGACTGGACACCATCTTTGAAAACAATTTTAATATGCAGGTATTGTGGTGTTCCAAATAAGCCAGAGATAGACTTCTGCTGTATAATTAACCACCCTAAGGTATGCCTTTGGAGAATATTGTATTTCACATAGAATCAGAGAATTATAGAATCATTTTGGTTGGAAAAGACCCTTAAGATCATCAAGTCCAACCATAACCTAACTCTGGCACTAAACCATGTCCCTAAGAACCTCATCAATATGCCTTTTAAATACCTCTAGGGATGATGACTCCACTACTTCCCTGGGCAGCCTGTTCCAATGCCTGACAACCCTTTCCATCAATAATTTTTTCCTAATATTCAATCTGAACCTTCCCTGGAGCAACTTGAGGCCATTTCAGATCATCGAAGTGAAAGTTTTAATCTAACTTTTTGACTGAGTTGAAAACTCACTTCCATCTTTTAAAAAGGTTTTGATGGGAAAATTCTGTCAGCTCTGACCTGACCACCCACACCGGGCTGATCTTGGTGAAGAGTAACACGTAGCAACTGTTGAGAACAATTCCATCCATGGGCTAGATTTCCTAGTAGAAAGGAAGCACAGGTGCAGAAAGATATTTGGAGCTGCTCTGTTGATTTTTAAGTCTACCTGTATCTGGGACCATAAAGTTGATATAGCTGGAATTGCTGGGAACCATTAAATTAGTATTAATAATTTCTCTCAAGTGGGGATGCTGGAGAACAAAACTCAGGAGACTTGCCACCTTCTTCCTGCACTCTGGTATCAACATGTCAAGGATCTAGGCAAGGATCATTAAAGTGTCATGTTGAATTGTACTATCTGTAGAAATAGATCTGTCAGTGTTCATGTGAATGTGGGGCAGTTCTTCTGAGGCTTGGGAGTTACATATCCACAGCTTAGAGTGCCAGGAGATCTGAAGGCATTCTCTGAAATATTTTCAGCTAGAAAAACTGCCATTAGTTAATAAAATGTGCATAGCAGCTATGATTTAACTCTTTCCCCAAGCTGCAAGTATTGATTTATCTTTTTTATACACTAATAAAATGCACAGAGACCTCATGCACACTTTGTCTGCCTTTTCTTTCATTGACAAGAGTGTTGTGCTTCAGAGTAATAGCAGGTGACCATGTTGGCAAACACGGTAAGTGATTGTTAGATCACCTCATGCCATCAGCAGGCACTGGAGATAATTAATATTTAATCATTCATTAGGAACACACAGTGCAAAAAAGAATATGATTTGCCTTTAAATATGTTGGAAAAAAGCACATCTACATGTGGGACTTCATATCACTATAACTTCTTGTTTATACACACCAAAAGCCAAGCCCATTGAAAACACAATAAACAGAGTTCTGCACAGCTTGGTGGGCTGTCAGTGTCTGTATTGCTGCAAATAAGAACATTGAATGGATAGTTTTCACAAAAGCTGTAACATACAGTCCCTTTGGTGATATTTCTAGTGCCCTTGACGTAGATCTTTGATACTGGAAATTCACTGAGAACATTTAGAAAAATTCCCCACAACCCACATACCTGTGATTGTTAGAGTGTTCATGTGAAAAATATATCAGTCATGGAATTGTCATAGCAAAACCGTTTGTTTCAAAAGACAAACTGCCTTCATGAGCATGTCTTGAGGAAGGGAGCGTGCAGAAAGATTATGACCTGTAGGGGAGACATGGAGTGCAACTATACCACATGTTTAACTCCCCACAGAGTAGAAATGCAAGATCATTCACACAACAGTATATGCTCCTCCTGACAGCAGAGCCATTGACTACATTTATTTAATATTTCTTTTGTATTTGTTCCCTTGAGACTGGTTTGACCTTTATTATGTTGACTGTCAGTGATATTCCAATTTGCTTCCCACTGTGGAGTTCTGCTAGGAGCCCAAAGCAGAACTGCGTCTTTGTGCTTTACCATCAGCATCATGATTTATCAATGTTGACACCTAAAGGACATCAGGATGTATGTGCATGGGAAGCCAACTTCATGGTTTTTGCAGGGTGCTTTCCCAGGTTAGGATAAGACACATTAGTTTTTAATTTCTTGGAGTGAAAAAGAAATTAATATTTAGGTTCAAAAGGATTTGGGTTTCTAAAATGACAGTGATTGTAAGTGGTACACAATGCCTAGTTTGGGAGTGGAGAAGTTCACTAAGTGTTCAGACATGACATCGTGTTGCCACTGCAACATCTCCATCTCATCAAATGGACTATGTAACAAAGAGTTTGAATTCTGCCTAATGGGGTCAGGGCAGGTTGCTCAGTAAAGACCCTGATGGTTCCCTTTGGTTTTATTTCAAGGCAACTAACATTTACAGTCTGTTCTCACAACAAAAATTGTATTCAGGAATTTGACATCACAGTCACTAAACTACAGAGCCCTGGTGAGAGAGATGTCTCCCCAACTTAAGATGTTGTTGCTATGTGGGGTTTCACAGCAGGAAACAGTCTCAGCCTTTTTTAAACCTTGCATTATCCACAGCTGGAAAATTTCAAACAACTTGTTCTCTGCCTCTCTTGAGACTTGCCTAACTTTTCCATGTGAATTCAGTGTTTCACCCACTTGCCCATTAACTGTGCTCTTAGGCACTGTGCAGTTGCATGATTTCCAGAGTTACCTAAGCCACTTTCTCTTTGCACCTGAATGACTCCTAATTTCTCTTCATCTGTTTCGTGGATTTGAATTGGAACTGATTTATCACTTCCTTCTCAGAAATGTTGCATTCCTGTGGTCACCGAGAGCCGGTCTCCACTTGCATCATTTTTGCTTTCAATTACCTCCCAGGTGCATTCCTGTGATGTAAATGAAGTTAGTCACTAAATGAATACCAAGTAGCTATTTAGCTGCATGATGCTCACTAAGATCCTTCACCTGGAGCTGGAAAACAGCATATACTGGAGCTTATATAGACATCTAGCTGTGAGGAGTAGTCATCATCCAAGAAAACTAACTGCAGAATTTGAACTACAGCCAAGATTGCTTAGAAAACCATTAGATTTTGAAGGGAGGAAGAGGAAAGGAACAGAGCAGGATAGGTGCACTTCTGTTAGAAAAGCAGTTTCATAAAAAGGCTCTGAAATGACTTTAATTGGTATGGGTGTTCCACATGTCATTCAAGCTTGTCTGCTTTAAGAAAATGAGTCACAGCAGCTAGACACCATGCAAAGGAAAGAAAAAACAGCTTTATTCCTCTAAGTAACACTGCTCTTAATTCTTGACCTTAGTTGCTACTATCCCAACTTGTCCTGAATCACCTATCATATGCTTCTATTTGCTTCTGTGCAGCGATACTAGTATTAGATAGTAAATATTAAGCATTACAACACAGGCAGCTGAACATCCTACTGGCACTCAGTAATCAAAGCTCTCTTACATGGGGACCATGAGAATGCCTCTCTTGTGACATGAACTAAAGCGTTGTTTAGTGCAGTAAGACCTCGTTTCACAGCAAGGACAGTCTCCTCCATCTACATTTCACAGCTTTCCGGTTGGTGTTATTTACTCTGCTAAATGCAAGTGAGGGAGGCAACAGTTTGGTTCCCTCTCTGCCAGGCAACTTGCTGGCCTTCAATATGTGCACTGTATGAGGCCCAACAGAAGTGTCAGCAGAGGCGTCTGCTGCAGGGCTCAGGAAGTCATTACAGATCTTTGCATCCTCTGGAGATCTCAGCTGGAAAGCCAGACTAATCACACATACACAGAGTCACACCGACAGAAAAATTCAGTTCTTACTGCTTTGTCTACTTTTGCCCCTGGCTCATTCCAAAGAGTCAGCAGAGATCTCTTACTCATCTCTCCAACATCAGGTCAACTGGAATGAGCAAAAACACCTTATTTCTTCATACTGAGAGTTATACACTTCCAAAGGAGCACAGAACTATTACATAAATTTAAGGGCTTTCTTTTTTTTCTTTTCAGTTTTTAAAATGGTTACCGTACACACCTAGATTGAGGTTCCTCATCTGGAACAGATACATGAAAAAAAAAAAAAAGAAGTAGGGTAGTCATAGAACACTGCTTATAAAGTGTCGCCCATTTTTTTTGGGTCTGAAAATCTTATCAAGGGGCTTCTTACTATTTTAATAGACCTGTTTTACATGAAAAAGAGCCCCATCTTTAAAAAGAAGAAATCTCTCAAATTATTTCAGAAGTTGGTGTTTCATTATGGGTAGCTATGTTTGTACACAGCAGACGAAACTAACTCTGTTATAATTTTTCAGGGACAAGGGAATGAGAGTCAGTGATTCCAAAAAGATGAGAAGCCAAGGGTCTGAAAGAAGGACTGAACTCCTAAAAGAGTGAGACATTCTTTTTCTTGAGAAGCTGTGTGCTTTAGCACTATTTCCATAATTAAGCAAGTGAAAACAGTTGCAGCCAGTAGCCCTCTACAAGGTTTTATGTGCTGTCCTTGTTGCAGTCTAGTCCTATTTATGTCACACTTTTCCCCACAGTTGCCTTTGGCTCACTAAAAAATTTGCTTGTATTTGTTGCATACATTATGGAAGATATAATTCCTTTTCTGTTTTTTTTCTATATTCCATGGGCATTTCTGCTTAGGAAAGCCACTTAAACCTCCAAACTAGTAAGAAGAGCAATTATCTCATATTGGTTTACCTTCTCTAATTTTAGAGGAAAACACTTTGTAGGGAAACACTCTCCCACAACCATTAACTAGTAGTGACGAGAAATTTTAGCCAAACCAATTTCACATGAGTTTCTGTTGCTGCAGTGAAGCACTAATTGTTTTCACTCTTTCTTAAGCATATACTAGGTCCTTTCTACAGTTCACAAATTGTATCAAGACATCTGCACAAACTATGCATGTTATACCTGGACCTTCACAAAGTTCAAATTTAAATCAAGTACAATCACAAAGGGATGATGTTCTTTTAAAGCCCACTAACAGAGGTTTTTCTGTAATCTCGTCCTAAACAGTGCAAAGTAACAGAACAGAACCACAAAAAACTCACCTCCTATCACAGAATCACAGAATGGTTAGGGTTGGAAGGGACCTCTAGAGATCATCTAGTTCAACCCACCTGCTAAAGCACGTTCACCCAGATCAGGTTGCACAGGATCACGTCCAGGCATTTTGTTAATATCTCCAGAGAAGGAGACTCCACAGCCTCTCTGGGCAGCCTGTTCCAGTGCTCTGTCATGCTCAAATTAAAGTTTTTCTTCATATTCAGATGGAACTACCTGTGTTTCCATTTGTGCCTGTTTCTCCTCATCCTGTCATTGGGTACTATTGAAAAGAGTCTGGTCCCATCTTTCCTACACCCACACTTAAGATTCTTATAAGTATTGATAAGATTCACTCTCAGTCTTCTCCCGGTTGAACAGACCCAGCTGTCTCAGTCTCTCCTCATTAGAAAGATGCTCCAGACTTCTAATAATCTTTTTAATCATCTTTGTAATCATCTCCACTGGACTATGTTCAGTAGGTCCATGTCTTTCTAGAATCGGGGAGCCCAGAACTGGGCATAGTACTCCAGATATGGCCTCACCAGAACAGAATAGAGGGGGAGGAGAACCTCCCTCAACCTGCCGGTAACACTCTTCCTAATGCACCCCAGGATACCATTGGCCTTCCTGGCCACAGGAGCATATTGCTGGCTCCTGGTTAACTTGCTGTCCACCAAAGTTCTCAGGTCCTTCTCCACAGAGCTGCTTTTCAGCAGGTCAACCCCTAACCTGTACTGGTGAATGGGGTTATTCCTTCCTGCATGCAGGTATGCTTCTACATAATTTAACAGAAGCCTTTACACAGCACAGGGACAAGTAGCTGTTTACAGTTCTTTTAAACTCATTTTAAAGGCCAACACAAAAAGCTTTCTGCCTTTATTGAGAATACCATTTTTCAGCCAAAGTTTGGCCTTGCTGAAAAGATTGGAATTCAGTTCATTTAACTGGGAAATGAAACAGGCTATTTTAAGACAGAATGCATTCTCATTACCTTATGTTATTTATTCTGGCCCAATGGGGATGCCACATCTCAGAGTTTAAAGTATTGCACTGAATCTCAAGATATGTGACTACTTCCCAGCCCTGCTACTTGATATTTCCACCGTTTTGGGCAATTAGCTACAAATTTCCATACTTTAGAACTTGCAGCCCAAAATATACTCACACAATCTCTTACAAAATACAGAATTACCAGAGCTATTCAGAGCATGTTAAGTAACTAAAGATACGTACCATGCTCCTCACAGGGTGACCTGTCATTGCTGGGGCAGGTTAGTAAGAAGCAACCTTGTGTAGAGACTTGAAGGAGTGAAGGAGGAAGCTTAGAAGGAGAAATTCTAAAAATGTCCAGTTGATACCCAAGACATTTTTGCTTCTCAAGAATACTTCTCAGTAATTTGTATCATATAACCTCCAAGATCTCAAAAAATACACAAAAACTTTTAACAAAGAAATTCAACATATGAAGTATTAATAGTGTTAATATTTTTTACTCTCACTTTTGAAGTCAGCAGAATTGGGTAGTGAAGATTTGGCAGACCTACTAAAAGTAGTTGAAGGTCACAGAGTTTCCTCTATTTTTCCTTTATTTAAATATGTTGAATTAAGTCTCCTTTTTTCCAACCATCTTATAATTATCTGTACATCTATAAAAGAAAAAAAACAAAAACAAAAACACATTTTTGCCTCATTTTTAATGTTACTTTATTTAGCACAAAACTTTGGCACGATTCTAGTCAGGCTTAGGAAAGACAACTTAGAAAATTATTGTATGTCATTTTTCTTCTCTTTTTCTCCAAAACAGTTTTCAAAAAGTCCTTATTCAAGGTGTAGTAGTGTTGTGTTTATCTACTGACAACAATATTATCTGTCCATAGCAGAGGGAATTTGGTGGTTCGAGTTCAACACACATATATTTTTCCTAATTCCCTATCAAACTGTGGCATTAAAAAAGAAAAAATCCTATCCTGGGGCCATAACTCTGGTGATGAAAGATTGTGAATTCTGAGGGTAGTGACTAATGGTTGAAAAATCTACATACAAAAAGCTAGACTGAACGAAGCTAAAAGGCATTTCACTCCCAGGCATCAATTAATAGATGGCAAGAATACTGTTCATTTACAAGGCTCAGTTTAACTTGTAGTGATGTCACAGAGCTGGGTGAATGGTAGAACTGCATTAATGGTCCCCAAACCCCAAATCTCAGCACTTATTAAGCCTGAGTTGTAGATTAATGAAGAGACATTCATACTTTCTGTCTGTGCCATAAATAAATATACATCATTGAAGTCATGTCCTAAGTCATGTCCTAAGGAGGCAGAAGAAGTTGTGGTATAATTGCAACTATGTTTTAGAGGTGTTTATTTAAAAAGATTTTTTTTTTTTTTTAAAGGATGCATTACAAGTCACACAGAGTAACTACACAAAGCTGTCAACAGAGTTTCTTCTGGCAAACTGTCATGTATACTGAAAACAAGTCTTCAAACATGAAAGTTTAGCAGAACATATGTTCTTTTAGTAAATGACAGTTCTTAAGTAGGTAGAAAACTCAGCAGCAAACATGACCTTTGACCAGAAAGAACCTTTCAAGTTTAGCTGTTTTCCTTGGCAAATTGGCAAAGAGACTATTATAGTGCACCTTGTAGGACATATTATTATTAGGTTATACTTAGTAATAAGCCATCAGATACCTTCTTCAGTCTTCATAAAAGATGCTGTGCTTTTAACTATTTATATAAAAGAATTAGCCTCAAAATTTCTGGTACTTAGAACAATGATTTTGCACTAAAAGCTCCCTAAAAAGCTCTGCTACTCCAGTACTGCAATATTTGCAGCAGCTGTCACTAGCATAAATCCAGTAATGAACTCCAGCAGATATGCATACCTACTTCTATTAAGTACATTTCTAACTGTGTAAAGTTTTGAAGCTAATACTGATATTGGGAAGAATTTCATTAGAGTAAGAGCCGTCACTCATTAATCTCAAGCTATTTTTAACAAATCACAGATTTACTGAAGTGATACAACTATGGTTAAAAACAAACAAAAAAAAAACTCCACAGTGACTGATAAAGCAAGAATACAAATTTTGACTAGATTATAAGCCACTGCTTATTTTACACAAATATTCGAACATGAGTACCATTAATATAATTTTATTTACAGGCAAGGAAATAAAATAAATTTTTCAGCTTTTATAGTGTTTGATGTGATTTGCTAGCATTTATTTGCTTTACTTACATGTTAATAAAGATTTTGATGTCTTTCATCCCAGAAAGGAGGACCTCCAAAACACTGCACTTTTCTGTATTTTATATTTAGTGCAATTTTTCCTAATTTAGTACTGTTAGTCAGCCAACCTGAATTTGTGGGTATAGGAAAGTAAAATATTATCATTGCTTTTAAGAAGAAGCATATTCCTGAACAGTTTTACCATTGAGAGTAGTCCAAAAACACTGAGACTATAGATGTCAGTAATTGTGGCTTGTGGAGCAGAGAGGGGCTGAAGAAGTAGAGTTTGACCTGATGAAGTTGTTAGCAAAATACAGGTTCGGGTGAGATTGGTTTTTGAGGCAGTGTCCAGAGAAATTAAGAGTAGCATATAATTTATGGAGAATTTTTAACTTCAGGAATTGCAGACACATAGTACCTTCCCTGATTGACTTGCACCCATCTAGACTGCATCTTAATATCAGCTCAGGAGCAGAGACAGAATGATTACAGTTTTAATGTGATCCCTGTCCCTCTACCACTCTGAAAAAGTTGGATACAACCAACTAAGTTCAACAGAAGAAGAATTTATCTCCACAAACAGTCTGGACACTTATTTTGTTCCTCATAGGGCCATCCTGCTCATATCCCAGAAACATGTCTCCATGGAGCACCAACAAATGTATCAGCTGAGAACTGAATATCCATTTGGAAACAAGACAAGTCATTGCTGGGCCTCCTGACTGTCGTCAGTCCTCATACAGATTTGCCCACTGAAGAAAGAAGGCATTCTTGACACACCAAAAATGAATGCCAAGGTGGCACTCAAAAATATGCACATCTTTTGACACTCAGAGCCACCTACCTTTGACTTTTACAGAATAAAATGGTAAGACTGATAAACAGAAGACAAAGTTTAAATGCTATCTGATGCAAGAGCTAGATGGCTGCTGGGAGCAGTGTTTTTAAGACAGGGCAATGAAAGAGTATCAGTTGCTTCTCTGAAAAAGACAGCTGGAATTGTCAACACAAGTATTTACAAAGAGGATCTTTAAGGAGATACAAAAGCAAGGATGAGAAAAATTAGAAAGGACACTTTCTCTGAGAGTTTCAAAGAAGCTTTTAGAACAAAATTACAACAGCTTATTGTTTTCTGCTTCTAAGAAAGGAGCCATGTTACTTTCTTTGTTGTAAAGAAGTTAACATTATTAACCTCCGTGTTTCTGTCATACTCAGAGTTTGGTGAGAGGTTGGCAGAGAGGCTTGGGAGCTTTGATATCTGACATAGACTTCTAGTTCTCTCTAGAAATTGGTCTAGAGCAATTGTTACTCTTCTAATAGCTGCATGCCAGCTTTCAGAGTGGTTGCTTATGAATCAGCTGATGAAATTCTATTGCTATCAGACCTCAATCTATACAGTTAACCAGGTAGCAATGACATTCTGAAATTGGTAATGCTAGTTTAATAGATCATATCACTTGAACTATCAGGAAAGTGCAAAAAACTGCCAAGGCAAGAACACAGTTGTATCAAAATCAAAAATCTGAATTACTGGAAGAAAACAAGACTAATTTTGACAATTCCCTCTGCCTGCAATAGCAGCAAACCCAATAAATAACCCTCTGACAAGGTGCCATGACATTTGTAAATAAATTTCTAATTCTTTTGTGAACAGTGATTTAGAAGGACTTTGATTAACTGAGCTATATTTCCCTCACACCCATATGAATTGGTTTCATATATATTAAAGTGACTGTCGCAGTTCCAAGACCACACAGGGTTCTGGCTCAGTCCAGAAGAGATCAGAAATTCTTCTTGGAAAAGGGAAAAGTTGAAGGCAGTCCCATATCCCAGCATCATATCTGTCGGTATGTGCATACTGTCCAGTAAAGTGCCTTGTAACACAAAGATCAAAGTTGCTTGACCAAAGAGGTTTTTATAATTTCCTGTTGCCCATAAGCACCTCTTAGGTGAAAAAATCCTACTCCCACTGGGTCGAAATTGGACTGCAAGAATTGAGCATTGTACTTTGCATAGCATCAGTCAGTAACTTCTTTGTTCAATGAGGAAGAGCATCAAGCTAACAGGAAAGGGTCATAGCTATTAGCTCAACTGAGTCAGGGAGAATGATAAGTACAAAATCATTAGACATATTAAGTAAACATAGCCAAGGAGAACAATTCACAACATTAGTAGCAAATTACTGAATAGGCTATTTTGGAAAACTGCTAAGATTATTGCTATTAGTTATGATATCACATTACCCAGCTCATTTCAATATACATTAAGCAAGACACATATTATTTGTTGCTCTGCTTTTTTTCTTCCCAGTACAAAGTAGGGATAGTCAATCTCCTGAAAGAACAGGTGGAATTGATGATGCAAACTACTGCTTATGAAAAAGGGTCATGATACAGACAAGAAGGTCACAGAAAACAACTTAAAACATGGAACTGAATTTTATAGTTACTGAATTTATATTATTTATAAATTACCACAGCAACCTGTGGCATCTGGGACAATATCCAAAATCAATTCAAATAGAACTATACCTTGTGGATGAAAGACAAAAGAACAGAAATGAAGTATAAAGGACAAAAAGATTTTAAAAGAAGTCAAAGTAGGGGTGTGTGTATAGGAAATAATATACAAAGCCTTCTTGTACTTTCCCCTGTAAATACAAAGTATCTCACACTTCATCCACATCCATACTAAATATTTTCCAATGTCATTACAATTTGAGCATCATTTTTGTACTGTACTAGAAGGAAAATCAATTCATTGTGCATAGCATTTTCTTATCTGTTGGAAGCAGGAGCATGCTGTTTGTGGAGCTGTGGAATCTCTTCCTGCCAGCTAAAAATTTTACATGATGTAAATGTAGGGTAAAGCTATTTTGCAAAACCTGGCACTTCCTCCCTCTAATTGTGTAATAGAAGACATCACATTTAACAAACTTTGCTCTCATTATAAACTGTTGCTGGAGATAATTCCTTCCACCTTCCTGCAAGATTTGTAGTACAAAACAGTAGTATTTAAAAACCATGCCTTTGGTAAAGATAAACAACATGATTTTCTAGGTAGCTTTAAGTTCATAGTCAACTTTTCCTCCTGTGCTAAAACAGAAAGGTTATAAGTACTTCACAGTCTCAAGTGATCATATTTGGTCAGCACTTGCTGACACAGTGATAACAGATTATGTGTCACTTCTTCTATAAAGAAGAAAAAACAACCAACAGATGGAGTTTTCTAGAATTTCAGCCAAACTTCCATATTCTCAAAAAGCACCTGACAACTGCAAATTGAGTTTAACAGCAGCAGTGAAAGTTGATGGACTTATTAATCATGACCGCTGTTTAAGAAAAAATGTTTATACAAACCTCAACAAATTTAATTGACTAATACTGATTCCTGGACCAGAAAGCCAACTCTTGCTAGTGGTTGATTTTTTTTTTTTTCTGCTTAAAAAACTGGAATGTGACAGTCTTTTTGAAACAACTGATAACTTCAGGTTAGTGTAGTATACAATCAGATATGCTATAAGTCTTGCTTTCTAGTTTCTGATCTGGATAGAAAATGAGAATTATATTAATATTGTCAGTTACCTAAATGTTACAGAAAATGGCAGAAGATACAGGGATGAAGGGTTGTTTCTGTTGACTTTTGTCCTTCAGCGCTGCTTGTGACATGATACCCAGGAAGTCCTGTTGACAACTGCAAGGACAGTACAGGATAGACTGAAAAACATATGTTTGAAATATCTTTTCCTTTCTTTAAGAAAGAAGGCCATTTTGGATTACTTACATTAATGATTTCCAATATCATTTTGCCCCCATATTTATGATAGCAGACTGACCAGTGACACTTAGCTCCAGCTGTTGGTACCAAACAATGCATTTACAGATTCACAGAATCCTTTTTTTTTTTTTTTTTTTAATTTATTTATTAATTTCTGAATAACAAATCAAACCAAACCAAAAGCAAGAAGTCCCCAGCAGTACTGCTTATTTACAGGAGGAAGTCAGGCTTCAGTGGGACATACCTAGAAAACAGAATGTTATGGCAAAACTGCCCTGAAAGAACACATCCAAAACACATTATTACCTAGCTAACTTGGAAAACACCTACCCTCTTGGTGATCAATAACTGTCGTACAAGGCTCCAGCTGCCTTCTGCTCACACTCTAAGAAGCCGTTACATAAGACACTATACTTCAAAGACATGAGTCCCAGTATTAGATCCCACAACCCCAAATTCCTTCCACAGAGCTTAGGAAAGGAAATTAAAATGAACACGGAAGTTTCCCACAGCCCAGCTCCATGGATCTCTTGCTACAAGCACCAGCAATCAGATGTTACCAAACCATTATTGGAAATTCAGCTTCTTACAGCCCTTCTGGCTATTGGACCTTCCTTACATGCAAGATAAAACAGAAACTGGATTTTTGGTTTCATACAGCTAGGAACTAACTCCCTCAATCCTTCTGCTTTTTCTCTTTTCCTGAAATGAAAAAGTTACTGACTCCTTCTCCCCACCATCTACAAAAACAAAGTGAGTATCACCTGTCCTTTCATTTTTGTAAGGAAGCAAATCTGGCCCAAAGGGGAAATCACCAAGGTGGGAGACAGAGCTTCTTTTCATCCCTGCAGGCTGCCATTAGTATATTCACAGGAAGGCCTGTTGGCAGCTTCTTGCATCAGCTCTTTTCCTGGGATTTTAATCCTCCTTCCTCCTCCCTTCACTCCCCAAACACCTTAATTTTGGTGAGACTTCCCATGTTTCTTGGTTTCACCCACTTACAACTTGAAGTTAAGATAGCTTTTCAGCTGGATGCATAAATTGCAACAGGGAATTAAGGTAGAGTGAATTTTCATTTTGAGTGATGTTTGTAAGGTTTTCATAGGCTAAAAAAGGAGGATGGGAAAATTAAAATGTGAAATTTTACATTAACAATATTCAGAAACATAGTATAAGACACCGATATCAAAACAAACTAGCTAACTTCAGCCAGGAACTCTAGGATAAATGGCTGAAACTCTCTAAGCTCCCCAATTTATTCATTTTAGGCTGAGTCATAAGACAGTAAGTTCTTCCTTTCATCCAAGTTCTCCAGAAATAGCATCTGAATAATAACATACTTTCTTAATGAAAACTTTATTTTCCATTGTATAGGTTGTTTCTTCATTAAAGCCATTTCCTCCTGGTGCTGGTAATCATATAAACCTAACAAACTAATTTGCATCAAGATATGACACCACTTTTCTTCCTCATCTACTTCTATCCAGAAAAAAATATCCCTGCTATGAACATACTGGAGCTATTTAAAAGCCAAATGAGAATAATCAGTAGGTTAAATCATTGTTCTTATTGCCTATTAAAAAAAAGGCAATCAGAAAAGGCTGGTTTTGGTGAAGTAAGAACAGCTGGAAAGAAAACAACAGATGGACAGGGACAAGTTTGGAAAGTCTGTTTTCATTGCTTCTACCTGTATGGTCTATTGGAAAAGTAGTTAAATTTGTTGGGAAAGTTCTGGCTAGATACTGAGCACAAGGTGAAGGAATTTACCAAGTGCTCCTGTTTTTTGTTTGTTGTTGGTGGTGGTTTTGGGTGGGTTTTTTTTGTTTGTTTGGTTGGTTGTTTTTTTTTTCAATATTTCTGTTTCCTGCAGCAGGAAGCATTACACAAGGTAGCATGAATGGTCTGGAAAGAAGGGGAGAACAATTGGTTGTGGCAATTTTTTCAATTAAAGATCCTAACTACAAGTTTGTGTTTGGTGTTTTGTTTGTTTGTTGTTGTTGTTTTTTGTTTGTTTGAGATTTAATGAGGTCAGCAAGATGTATTAACTATGAAGCTGTTGACTGTTCTCAAAATACTTTCTGAGCAAAACTATTATTCTGGTTCCAGGCTGAAAATACCATGTTGCAAAGAGCTTACTATGTTGTTAGCCAATACTGCGCAAGTAAATGATGCTGGTGGTACAATGAGGGTCCAGACCTTCAGTAATAAACATGAGGAATAAATGAAATAGATCTCAACAAGAACTAAATTCCCAGAGAGATTTAGAAGAGTCAATATATAACAAAATGTACTTGAAAATAAAGGATATAAGTTTCTCTGAATCTATTCCCTGGACTTGAATCAAAACTCCCAAATCACATATCCTCTATGCGCATGAAAACAACTGGATCTCTCAAGAGAGCAGCTGAAAAGCCTTTAAGCTATTTGGGAAGGTCAGTAGAGCTATTTAACACATAATGCTGAACACAGGTATTATTTAAATTTATTTTTTTCTCTGAAACTTAATACCTGAGTTAGAGTAACTCTCCACCTCATTCAAGGTCAGAGACTGCCCGTTCTGGAAGGTAACATTCCATTTTCATTAAAAACCTTTATCAGAATATTTCATTCAGAGACAAGAAAGCAGAGCAGCACATTTTAATGCATGTTGATTTTAACATTCAACCAAGTGGGAGATTCATTCTTTCCAGTTTAACAGGTTCACAGCTACTGCTACCACAACTGTTTCCTATCTAGCAGGATAAAAATATAGCTACCTAAGGCTGGGTTGAGCCTTTCTCCAGTCCTGTCAACACTGAGTTACTGGACAGACATCAATGAGAGAGTAACAGGCAGAGAATAAAACAGTTAGCCTTCAGGAGTCCTTACTTCTTGTCCCTATTTCCAACACAATTTGTCTGTTTCAGCAGCGAAGCTGAGAAAAGCTCTCAGTAGGTATCCAAGCCTGTCAGTGGTTTATGTAAAGGTTTTCCTCACTCAGATTTGGGCTTGTACTGTCCTGGGTTGCAAGGTAGTATTATGTGGCTATCATAGAAATAGCTTTGTAAATGTTTCCCGATTTGGACTCTGTCCAGACAATTGCCAAGTTTTTATCTGCTTTAGTGAAATAAAAGTGAAGTGCATCCTCCTGTGTACATTTGTGTAAATTAACTGGTTTTGTAAATCGTTAACTTAGAGCACTAAGAAGAAAACCAGTTTGCAATGAAATATTTTTGCAGGCTGTGCCCTGCTTGAAATAGTGAGGTACTGCAACCTGTAGCAGAATTTCACAATTTATTGGAAGATTTTTCCTCTTTTTTTTCTGTGTGCAAATAAACAACAACACTAGATTTTAAAAGACGAGCCCAACTTCTAAATAAGAAAGCAGGATAAGATTGGTCATATACTTAGTGGACCTATCCATGGAATTTCTGATAGATGGCTCTCTTTGTAGAACATTCTGAAGGCAATACAAAAGGAACAAGAAAAAGAACCACCAGAATTACATTGTTAGATTAGAAATTGATGGCAGGAGAATTACTAGAATCTCCAAAATGCTGGTAAACTCACGTGATATCCTTAACTGTTTTAGCAGTGAGATGCTTATAGTGCAACATCAAGACCAAACACATTTGAAATCCATGACTCCAGGAAGGTTAATGCTCTGAATAGAAGGCAGTTTCTATAATCTGAGTGCCAAGTAACTAAGCCATCCTCTGTAATTTTCATACCATACAGTCATTGGGTGGACAAAGATATAAACTTGTTGTTGGAGCAGAGAACACACTGAGCTGCTAGGTAAGCAAAATAGCAAGCACAGGGAGCCAGAGTGCCCCATACATAGTTCCTGAGATAATGTGCAAGTATCTTACTACACTTTTTTATTTTCCCTAATCATGAACCACTTCAAGAAGAAGGTGCATGAAAGACACAAATAATTATGGATTTTTTTTTTCTTTTCCCACTTAACTAGGGAAGGTTAAGTGTAAACAAAACTGGAAAGCAGACAAAAATTGGAGGAAGGAGGAAAGCAAAAATCATTCTTAGCAGGAAAGGGACATTTTACATGCAGCAAGAGACCGTTCATTAGGCAGTAAGTCCACATGACAAGACTTTACACAGTGTTGCTGTTATTCCCGACTACAGACTGGTTGAAGATGAGGCTATGGCTTCACATGCTCTAAATTTTCTCATGTTGGAGTCTGCTGTTTAATTCTACATTTATTTTTCTTTTATGAAAAAAAGCTGGGGACATATCAAGTCCTCAGGCACTTCTTAGCCCATTTTCACATGGACTACCTCACTGCAGTAACTCCAGTCCAGTTGTCTACAGCTACAGGTTTCCTTGCAGTACATGACTGACCCTGTGTGTGACAAGGAGTCCCGTGACCCTGCTGCAGCAAGACACTGTGATGTTCAAAAAGGAGAATCCACCTTGGCAGGTACAGCAATAGCCAGGTCTGTCCTATCTGTACTGCAGGCATTCAAAAATATGGTTTCAGAACTTGTTGTATCTGAAGATGGACACACCGCTCACATATGCTTCTGGGAATTATGGACGCAAAGCGTGTCTGGACTCGTGACAGTCTCAAATTCATGTTTGAAAAGCAAAGCAAATGTAGCTGAAAAGGTGGTGTGACAGTTGTTCTTCCATTAAAGCCCATGTTCCTTCCTTATTATCACAGAGATCCAGTCATAGCAGGATGACTGAGGGTCCAGCCAAACCCAGGAAGACCCTCATCTTACTTCGATGCTAAAGCTGCTTGAGTGAATGCTAACATTTTTAACCTCTCATTTTGGCCTAAATTTTTCTTCCAGTAACCCTATGGTTATGTCAATGATTGGTCACTAAGTTATGGTCTCTCCTATGGTACAACAAAATGAGGAAATCCTATTCCTTTTTTCTCACCTGATGGGTTCCACATTATGGTCAGTATTATCTGAAATCAGATTGATTAAGTTCCTCCATCTCTGTGCTCCAAATGACTGACTGCAGTCTGAAAGTATCAGAACTCACAAGAGAAACAAAATTGCAGAGAGTTGCTTATAGCAGATGTCACTTCAAGGGGAGCCACCAATCTCCAAAACAATAGGAAATAAATTATTACAGAAGCCAGCCAAATACACACGACATGTTGATTAAAGAGACATTAGCTAGCATAACAATCGATCCTCTCTGTGAATTAAATCCAATATGAAGATTAACTTTAGTTTCCCTTCTGTGGGAAATTAACATCATAAGAACTTAATGTAAACAGATGAATGGCACATGAAAACAATAGAGCATTTTACAGAGCTGTTTAAAGTAACCTATTTTTCAAGGATTATTTTTTTTTTTTTAGCATTGTGCTTCCTTTAGCATCACCATTAACTATTTGCTAAAAGGTTCCATTGTTTTTCCTCGAGTTTGCCTTGCCAATCCAGTCATTCATTCTCATGTGGCTGGGATCATGCTTTCTGATGTTTAAAGTTTCTGTTGCTTTCTTTTTCTCTCGTATTTTGTCTTTCATTTAGAATTAGCTAAGACTACCATGCCACTATAAATAAAATGCTGGCTCCATGGCTTTCTCTGTGGTAATTTCTTAGGCTCTGAGATGTTTAATAGTTGGATTTAGTTCTTTCCTTGTCTTATGTTTGTATTATTATTTTTTAAACACAGTGAGGAAAATTACCAAGGCAGTTTCCATTACAAACACCAACTGTTAGCCCAAGTGTTTTGCACCTTGGTAACCTTTTTGTTTCAAATGCTTTCCTAGCAAAAGCAAATTATCATGCAGATTATCAATTAGACTATGCAGGATAAATTATGAGGATGTGCAGAGCTGAGAAGAATCAGGTATATGTGCTGACTGGGTGTATTTGTGCTTTAGGGGAGTTTCTTTCTATGTCCAAACTTCACTACTAACCTGACGAGCAAAAACCAAGGCGCTACAGTCATTGGTGTCTTTGCATGCATTACTGTTGATATCAAGAAATAATAATAGCAGAAAGAACTGTTTTGACTTTTGTCTTGTTTAGAAAAGAGTTAGAGGGCAAATTCAGTCGTGTGGATAATGTAAGTTCATTACAGGACACTGTGGAAGCCAAAAATCTTGCTAGAATTGTTCATTGATTGAATATTTGTTAGTTTATTCAGGTTTAGATTTATTTATTTTCATATTTTAAATACCACTAACAGACACATACACACCAACACACACACACACATAAACGTATATAAATGAAACAGATTGACTGACAGTTGCCTGGAGCAACAGACTGTCATGGGGATAAATATATGCATAGCTTCTGCCAGAGCACTGGAAGCTGAGGGCTGGTGGCTGCTGCCAGCGCCAAAGGCAGAGTGGGGACACGTGGGATGGCGCCTGCTGCTGCAGGAGAGTTTGGCTACAGCTGAGTCTGTTCTGACTCCCCTCAGCTCGCATCTGGTGCCCAGTGCTGCACCTTTCCTGTGTCAGGAGGCTGAGCCAGAGACCCCAGTAAAGCCTGGTGTGTTCCTTGGCACCACTCCGTATGTCCACTTACGGAACTGGCAGCTGCATGAAAGTCTGTTTCCTCAGTGCCTATAGCTCCCCTATTGCATTGCAGATTCAGCTGAATGGTGACGGCTCTTAACTTTCCTCCACCATTTTATTTCTCTGGCAAGTTCTGACACTTTCAAATTATAGTTAGTCATTTAAGCACACAGATGAAACGAAATGTAATCAAATTTATTTGCAGACATAAAGACCATAGAGGCATTCTCCATCAGGAAGGAAGCTTTGGGGTTTCAAATTCTTATTTTGTAATAACTGGGACCACAATCTAGTGACCATGCATTTCAAACAACATTCCAGCTATCTCCTTCCTTCCTGCCTCTTTTCTTCCCTAGCCACAACCCAAACCAGAAACCTCCTTTGAAGGAGATGGAAAATTCAATTTGCCTACATTTCTGAGAAGTCTTGTGCCACCTCTGAATTAATCATCCCAACATACCTTTTGGTGTAAAAGGCAAATAATAGCCAGTGGTGAAACTGGTCACGTGTTATGAATAAACCATCCCAAACAACAAAACATTGCAGAAGGAAAACTTATACTTTTTATTCCTACTAAAAGTCTCTCTATTTAGTGTATAAGGCCAGCTTGATGAGAGACATCATATACAAATAGTCTGGAAATGATATTTGAAGGGACTTCAGTTCTTGGAGAGAACTTTTCTGGATGAGCATCAGAAATGTAAACCAGGCAATGTCTCAGCTTCACAGGTACACTTGCTTTCCTAGGCTTGACAGATTTCCTTCATCTATAATGTTGTGTTATACAGTTTCCCTTGGTGCCCTTCACCTTTTCAGACTAACCTTGTCCTTTCAGCGCAAGTCACCTGCTACACTAGGTGGATGTCTCAGGAGAGCCATGTCACTGCAGCCTTCTACAACACACTTGTCTCCTTCCTGGAGCTGCAAAGTACAACAGCCAGGGAAGGAAGAAAAGGCAGATACATAGAAAGGCTAAGCTCAGCAGCTTAATGGAAAGCACTGCAGGTGACACCAAGGGTTTTAGAAGACTGCTTTTCTATCCTGTGGTATTTTTACATGCACCAAGCCATTGCACTGACTATGTTATCACCATGCTGGCTACAGGCGGCATGGAGAAAACAAACAGGGCATGAAACTGTCGCTATAAGGATGTTGCTAAAGGGCTAAATAGAGATTATGCCTAAGGCATCAGGTATGCTAGGCTGAGGATATATCTGGACTGTCTGTGAGAAAAGGCCGTAAGGCATGGACAAAGGAACTACAGTGTGGCAACCCGGGTGTCTGCCCCAAACCTTAGGCTACCAATGTAGTCCCGGCAAAAAGTGAGGTTAGCCTTCTTGGGAGGAGAAGCTGCTAACAGGAAAAGTGAGGACAATTTTAAGAATATTTTCTAGCTAGGTGCTGTTTGGAGCAAGTGGATACTTCACAAAAAGTTTGAGGAGCTCACAGGCACAAAGAAATATTTACGTACTTAAAGGTTTTGTACCCAGAGGAAAAAGGGTTTTTAAGATTTAGTTTGGACAGGTGCTCTTTATTCTTATCTCTGAGAGCAGCCTTTACTTTTGCTCCCTTTGTTCCCTGTACTCCCTGTAGCACTGTGGTTGCCTGTCCCTTTAGGCACTGGCTAAGCCTCAAAGGAAGGGAGCCTCACAAAAAATGTAAATGAAAAGAACAACAGAAAAAGGCCAAAGGTTTTAAAATTGATTATTCTTCATGATGTTTTTCTGTCATGAGCAATAAAGTCAGCTGCATTCCTTGTCATCTGGACATGTTCCAGGGAAACGCAAGTTGTCACAACAAATAGAAGACTGGGCAAGAGAATGGCCTTTCCAGACACTTCCTCTTGGGATGTTTTGTTCAGTTGTTTCTTGGTGGGTTCACATTCAGATAGCTGCTATAAAGAAGTGAGATATGACATGGGAGAGCCAATGGGAAACTTTCCACTTCTAAAACAGTATCAGGCACTTCATGTTAAGTGATGGATTTTAACTCATAAGAAGCTGGAAGATGATACCTGTGAAGTTGGGAGGCAGAGCAGACTTGGCCCTCCCAGATAACGCAAGACATTTGGGTCCAATTTCCGACTCTGGTCCATCGTTATGTGCATTCCTGGGGAAGAATCTTTGATTTCTATGTCCACATCTCTCTTACAATCCTTTTATTTTGAGGGGCAGGGTGGGTGGGGAGGGCATAAAACTCAAGCTCAGAGATAGCATTTTTACAGCTGCACGTAGCACTTGGTTCTGTGGCTCCTCAGACTTATCTGGAGCCTTTTGACATCATCATAGCACAAAATATTAACTATAAATCACATGGAGCAGATAGCAGTAATTAATTAAATGACTGAACAAGTTGGCATTTCACCTACAAGACCAAGCTGTGAGATTGTGAATCTGACTTGAAAACGTGTTTTCTTATGAAACTGAGAAACTGGATGTATTGAAGTTCTTTCTGTGCTTTAGAGGAAAGCTTTTATCCTGGATATGGTTACTCTTCTGACCATTTCTTTCTATTTGACAGCCATTTCTGAGGTGCTTTGTAGTTTGTAATAGTCCAAGTCATGGAAAATGAGCATACTTGCTCAGCATCCATGAACACAGAACAGCAGAACAAAGAGGGCACCTGCCATTATGAATCGTACAGCTTGTGAGGACAAAGAAATGCAGACACCATCTAAGGGAACCCCAAATCGGTGTTAGTCATCAAAGCAGGCAATGGTCTCTATTCATCTTGTCTCTGGGAAAGAGAAGCTGTCTGACCGTTCCCACTCTAAAAAGGGTCACTGGTGCCTAAGGACTGGTGCCAAGGCCAGATTTCTTATTTTCCCTCCCCTGTCTAGACAACTCCTCCTTCAAGAAGCCATGAGGAAGATTCTGTGTGAAGTTTTCTTCTCCACTCCTCTTTTTTATTTTAAATGCTTTCATAGCCCACCCAGACTCAAATAGAGCATGAGTGGTCTTGCAATATGCCAGCAAGATCACTTCTTCATAACAGCGGCCCATTACACCACTTTTGCCGTTCCACATTTTGGTGGCTTAGAAAATCAAGAAACCCAGAAACCCTCAGGCTATGGCTGACAAACGCTAATATTGCTTGTGAGTCACTTGAGCAAATCGCTGGGGTGATTTTCAGAAGGCCTTGAGATAGCCCTGACATTTCCACAAATTAAGTGCAACAACGAGGAGAGGCCTGCCATGAAAGTGAAGGCCAGGGAGTATATTACCCAGAATGAAACAAATTAAGATAATAGAAGCAACAGTGTTTAAGAGGAAGCTATTACAATTTCACAACATGAAGAACAGAATCTAATATAACCACTCCTGTACTGGGTTAACCCTTTACTTAATGCTCATGGGAAGAGAAGTGTTTAGGTGGCAACCTGCCCAGACCACCTTCTAAGCTACAGATATAACTCTAGTCAGATCCACTGACAAATTAGCTCAGATGTGTATAAGGAGCTATAGACCACAACAGTTTTCATAATCTTTACATGGAACTCACTGGACTAGGATTTACAAACTGAAAGAGCAAAAAACTATTTTCTGAAACTTAATGGCATGGAGACATGCAACTTGTACAATCAAATTTGAGAGATGCAAGAGTAATAGAATGAAAAAATCAGAGGACTGAAGATCATAAAACATTTAGGTGTATTTTGGTTTATATGATAAATAAGTCTTGGACTTCGTGTACGAAGATGAAGAGAGAAATCAAACATGGGACAGAAAAAACGCAAACAGTATAAATACAGGAGATAGAAAAAGAAATACAACTGAACTTCAGGGAAAAAAAAAAAAACAAACAACAGAATTTGTTTGATAACATATTCACATGACTAATTATCCTGATAGTTGGGTTTTTTTTTTCCATTTTTTCGACTTTAATTTTACTGATGTCAACTTTCAGCCTGAAGCTGTTGAGTTTTCCTATTAAGCAAAGTACAGTATTTTTTTTTTTTTCTGCTGATTTTGAATACAGGTATTGTATGAAAGCCTCTATGAAATAACTACCTCAGGATGCAGACCTCCCTGAGACAGTGATGGAGGAGACACCATGTTATGAGAAACAGGACCTTTATTTTAAGCTTGGCATAAATGGTTTGGTAAACTGACAGGGAAGACACAGAATAACTCTGAAATGTCCTTTAGGAGAGCAATAGTGATGAAAACAAACTCCCTGGAAAACTTGTTAAAAAAGAACAAGCTCCTATGGATCTAGCTAGGGGGGTAATCATGCTCCAAACTCGCTCAGCCCAGGAGCTTGGATGGTCCTGCTGCAAATTCTCCTTGGCAGGAGCCTGCCCTTTTCCTCCTGGGTGACAAGAGACTCCAGGCTCAAACAGTTAGGTGCCAATCTTACATTCCAAAAGCTGGATGGTGTGAGTTCTGTCCTTGTGCTCTTGTTCTGGGGTTGTTCAGGGCTGGCCTAAGCTCTAGGAAAGCCAAGGCACACACAGGCAAGTATCTGCTCAGAGCTGGAGATGGGCCAGGAGGAGGTGAGGGACAGGGAGTGAGAGAGCTTCAGTGGGCCTTCAGCTTTCAAGTTATTTAAAATATAGAGGCTTCACAATGTAGAGGTCTGGCTTGCATACAAAAATCTGGTAATTTCTACCATAGACTGTCCACCATGACTTTTGGTCTTGTCTCCATTTTAATTTCCTAGATATACCGCTACATTCCTTATAGCTATATCTTCAGTAAGGCTTAAAAGAAAGGCATTTCCCAGGGGAAGTGAAAGGAGAAAAAAAAAAGTTGATACCCTAGATCTGTTGTTATTTGCATTCAGAAGGAGAAAGACTGTGATACTTGTTATTTCATACTGAAGCTCCTAATTTAAAATATGTTTTTCCCATAAAATTCAAGATTCTGCCACCAGAGCTGTGCCAGAGGTGAGGGACCGATGTGGCAAAGTCCCTAAAGAAAGAATCAACAAGAAAAGAAAAATGAGTCTAAGGCTTTCCATTGACTGGGCAGTGATTTAAGACCAGCTGGATCAATTTAACAGAGCAAGCATGTTTTATTCAACAACCGTATTGAAAAATAAAATGTGTAAAGAGGAGGATAAAAGGGGAAAGAGAAGGTACTGTCTAGATTATTGAGGAATGTATTAGGTGGATGTATAATGTAAAATTACAACATTGATAAGTTAATCATCACAAAAACAATGGCATCTGACTTAGGAGGGAAGCACTCCATGAGACATAGCCTTCCTTTCTCCTAAAGACTCTGGAAGTGGTGCCAGGTAGGGGCCAGGTAGCCTTTGCCTGCCCACTCCTTCCTCACAGGCTTGGGCTGGTCTAAGACACCAGCAGACCGCAGTGCTGCCTGTGCACACCAAGAACCCTCAGAGAGAAAAAAGAATTGTGTTTTTTATTGTTTTGGTTGAGTTAGAAAACTCTGTCCCAAGGATCTCTGATCCTGGTTTGTTGCTTCCCCCCACAGTGACCTACATCAGAATTACAGGAGCTTTTTTTTTCTTGGAGGAGGGTGCATGAGCCCTCACTACCTAAATCCTGTCTTTTATTTATTATTCTTTTTCTTTTGGATCTTAATATTGGATATTACACAGGGCAAATCTATGTGGCTCAAGGAATTAAAGTCGTGAAGGCTGTATGTCTGCTGAGTACTAATTTTTTGCTGGGTTGGCTAAAGATGGCACTAAACTGGAGCAACGCTCGAAGTCAGTTTGTGAGTCTTAGCTACTTTATTTGTATCTCAAGATCCATCAACAGCAGCAATATTTTCAGGTATGAGCTGCCCCTAATGTTCTTGAGATTAATTTATTTGAGTCAGAATGCTTTTGATAAAGAAAAATTAACAAAGAAACAAACAAACCAAGAAACCAAACCAAAGGGAAAAAAAAAAAAAAAAAGAGAAAGAAAAAAAAAAAAAAAAAAAAAAGAAAGGGAATGTTTCCAGGCAGTGTACTGTCCCTTCTGAAGTAGTCTGAAGAGACAAGAGTCTTTTCTGGGGTTAGACTTACGTGTCCTTTAAATAAAATCTCAATATCCTTAAGAGTCTGAAAACTAAATTCACACTTTGAAGATTATTGTTATAATTTTTTCTGCCTCTGTGGTTTTCCAGACTTGATAAATGAGAGCAGAAACATCAGAAATGATCAAGCCTAAGCCTACAAAGAAATCTTTTCCATACTTAGAAACTGTGGGTTATAAACCTAGCCCTACCAAAACCAGAGGCAAAGCTATAAAATTGGACTTTAGTTAGGGTCAAGGTTCAGGATTTTGTCTGCCCTGTAGTGAAAGTATTTTAAATAAAATCATTAGGATGTTAAATATGTCGGCAAATGACCTCATCAAATATGAAATAATTTAAATTTCAGTACCCTTAAACTAAGCCACATTAAGCCTAACTTCTCTGCTCCTTCAAGGACAAATGTTTTTTAGATGTTGTCCATTCATATTTGCTCAGGGTAGATGATTTTTTCACTGTTATCAGTTTGACACCTAGACCATTGCCAGGAAATATTTACAATTTAGAATGACATCAGTAGCTCTTGTAGATTCTATTCTATTCTATTCTATTCTATTCTATTCTATTCTATTCTATTCTATTCTATTCTATTCATCTCCTGATCTTGCATCCTAAACCAAGATTTGCAAGCCGTGTTTGTCAAGCTTGATCTCAGTGTGCCAGTGTATTAAGACTCACTTATCAGATACATCCTTTGCCTCTAATTTGCCCCACCTGCCTTCTAGTTTTGAGCTAAGGCTCCAGGCAACTAATTAGTTATGAGGCAACATCAGCACTTGCATAGGTTTGCAAAAATATTCAGAAGCAAAATAGACATCTGAAGGACTTACAGATCTGTAAGCTACACAGCAGCTGAAATAACAGCCTTGAAAATGCTGATACTTTATTAGGTGTCTAACTGAGCATATGGGCTTATGCCCAAATATTTAAAGAGATGGACCTTGAAAGCTAGGGTCTAGCCAGGTTCTTTTAGAAAAAAAAAGAGGGTGAAAAAAAGTATGTGGTTTTAAAATACAAGTAAAAACTGCAGGTCACTGGCAGCTGGCATGCAGGGAAATAGATTTGCTTCCTATCATCTATGTGCCAAGGAACTTAGGGGCCAGTATGGGCCCTGATGAAACATCCCTTACAAAATAAACAATACTCACTCACTTTCTAGGATGCACATATTTTAGATACAATAGAGATACTTCTCTGTGTATTAGAACACATTTTCAATGTGAATGATATGTCAAATTAGTATTTGAATTTTCAAAAGTGTCCAATAATGTATGCAATACACATTTTTCAAGGTATTTATCTTTTATTTTCACCAATGTTTTTTTTTTTTTTTTAAGACTCAGAAAAACACAAGGCTTTCTTTATGCAAGAAAGATGTTTAAGTCATAGAAATATAGCCAATAATTAGGAAGTGAGGTAGACTGTTGAGAATATTGGTAGAAAGTGAGCATGTTGTTCAGATTCTATATATAAAATAGATATTAATGTCTTTGAAAACCTGAACATTTTTTATCTGTACTATTAAAAAACCCTGGAATCGATACTATATTAAAATACCCCAGAATAGAAACTGCATAACAGAAGCTGGAATACCATTTTGCAAAATACAATATTTAAAGAGTTGCTGTAGAGCAAGTAACAATTTACTTAGTATAATACTTCTGAAGGTAGACTGGGCTGACTTTCACTTTGATATAGGATGAACCAACATTTAGAAACATATAATTAGAAAATGGGCAGCCACTGTATATTCACAAAGGAAAAATTATAGGTAACAAAATCTGTTGGAGTATATTACTTAACTGGAAGAGTGAATGGAAACAAATGAAATACTTCCTGACATTAGAACAAAGAGAAACATCCTTTACTAGGCCTGTCAGTACAGTCCAGAGGACAGGAGTATTACCAAGAGATTAAACACAGAGTACGTTCAAACTGCCACTATAAAGATGGAGGAGGGCAGGTCTGCTGTGTAATGCTCACTCTGTGCAAGCTTGGAGAAGCTTTGCTTTCAAAATGAATTCAATAAACACAGGCAATGTAATTTCAGTCAGTGGTGTTTCCAAGTGAATACATGATTTATGTAATTGTATGGAAGTTGGAAACAGAAAGTACAGTCTAGGAATCAAAAAAAGTATCACAGTATCACAGTATGCTTGGGATTGGAAGGGACCTCAAAAGATCATCTAGTCCAATCCCCCTGCCAGAGCAGGAATGCCAAGATGAGGTCGCACAGGAGCATGTCCAGGTGGGTTTTGAATGTCTCCAGCAAAGGAGACTCCACAACCCCCCTGGACAGCCTGTTCCAGTGTTCTGTCACCCTCATTGAGAAGTTTTTTCTCAAATTTAAGTGGAACCTCTTGTGTTCCAACTTGATCCCATTACCCCTTGTCCTATCATTGTTTGCCACTGAGAAGAGCCTGGCTCCATCCTCGTGGCACTCACCCTTTATATATTTACAAACATTAATCAAGTCACCCCTCAGTCTCCTCCAAGCTAAAGAAACCCAGCTCCCTCAGCCTTTCCTCATAAGGCAGGTGCTCCACTCCCTTAATCATCTTTGTTGCCCTACGCCGGACTCTCTCCAGCAGTTCCCTGTCCTTCTGGAACTGAGGGGCCCAGAACTAGACACAATATTCTAGACGGGGTCTCACCAAGGTGTTATAGTAAGATTGAAGTACAATGTAAAATGTCAGTGACAACTGGAATGTGTTTCTTCATTTCGAATCCTGCTTTGGTGACAAAAATGTATTGAAAGAAAAAAATGTTATAAAAAGAGGCAACATCTAGGAATACTGTATATATACATTGATAGTCTGATGAAATACACTACTCATTGAGTACAATATATGAACAAATAAATTATAGGTCATCTAGTTTAATATCCATTTTAGATAAAATTATGTAGACTATATAAAAGCAGATGCAAGTTCAGTAATGATGACAAAGATCTGCTATCAGCTTGTCATATAAATTAGGAAGAAGCAGGTGAAACTGATAGTTGTAGATGATGAACTACAGTCTTTTATGAAGTGACAGATACTGTTTTTCCTGCCTAAATTAGAAATAGTACTTGAATGTCCTCAGAATGTGAGAATGACTATTTTTGTTCCTTCATTTTCCTTTCATCAGGTTAAGTAAAACCAAGGAAAATCATTGCATTTAAAACTCTTCCTGAGTTAATCAGGGTAGCCTACAGAGATTTCAATAATGTCTTAGTTCAGTATTTCTCTTTGAAAGTAATAGCTTTCTGTTGAATTTCTATCATAAGCGATAAAAGATCTTTTAAAGATTTTATGTTCTGTCACCTTTCTATTTTCAGAAAAGATGAAATTGCCTTTTTCACACTTTGGCATTTACACTGGGTCACAAAATGGTTGAGGTTGGAAGGGGCTTCTGGAGGTCATCTGGTCCAACCTTCCTTCTCATCTCAAGCAGAAGCACCTAGAGCCATTTGCTGAGGACCACGTCCAGATAGGTTTTGAATATCTATCTCCAAGGATAGAGATTCCACAACCTCTCTGGGTGACTCATTCCAGTGCTCACAACGAAAAAATGTTTCCTGATGTTCAGTGGCAACTTTCTGTGTTTCAGTTTGTCCCCATTGCCTCTGGTCCCATCATGGGCACCACTGGAAATAGCCTGGCTCTATCTTCTTTACATCCTCCCTTCAGGTATTTCTATATACTGGTAAAAGACACTTTGAGCCTTCTCTTCAGCAGGCTGAACAGTGCCAGCTCTCTTAGCTTTTCCTCATATCAGAGATGCTCCAGGCCCTTAATCATTTTAGTGGCCCTTTGCTGGACACTCTCCAGTAACCCGATCTCTCTCCTGTTTTGGGAGATGTGTCACTGACCTTCTGTGTGGGGTTAGCCTTGACCCACCCAGCCACTCACTCACTCCTCCTCCTCAGGAGGACAAAACAGGGTGAGAAACCTTGTGGACTGAGATAAAGACAGGGAGATTGCTTACCAGTTACTCTCAGGGGCAAAAAGACACAACTTGGAGAAAACTGATTTCATGCATTGTCAACAAAATAGATTTGGGTAGTGAGAAACAATTTTCCACCCTTTTCCCAGGCTTCATTGCATTCCTTCATTCTTGACTCCTCTCCCCTCTGCTGGGTGGCATGGGGAAGGGGTTGGTTTGAGCATCTATAATAGCTTCTTTCTGCCACTCCTTCCTCCTCACATTTTTCCCCTGCTCCAGTGTGGACTACAGCCCTTCAGGATAGTTCTGCTCCAGCGTGAGTTCTCCACAGGCTGCAGTCCCTATCAGTAAAACTCTGTCCCTGTGCCAGGAGCACCTCCTGCTACTCCTCCTCTGACCTTGTTGTTACTTCTCCTAGTTTTTGCTCTTTCTTCTTCTCTGCCTCTCTAGCATTTTTTACCCTTTCTTAACTATATTTTCCCAGAGGCATCACCAGCTTGGCTGATGGGTCCAGCTGTGCTCTCTGGTGTGTATATTGGCTGGCACAGCTGTGTCCTGCATGGGGCAGCCAAGACCTTTTTCCACAGAGGTCACCTCTGAAGACCCCCCACTGCCAGCACCTTGCAGGAAATGCAGGACACATTCCCTGGTCCTATGCAGCTGCTGTGTCAATGTTGTCATCTCCACTTCTCTGCCCTCCAGTCCCATGCCTGGTGTACAGTTGGGATATCTCCTCCTGCTGATGTCCCAAGGTTTGGTACCCAGCCAGTGGCAGATAGCTTTCTCTGAGCACTTGCTGCCCACCATTCCTAGGAACTGAATTTAGGCATTTAAATACTTTCTGAAGGTTCGACCCTAGGTCATTTCTGGAAACCTAACTCTTAGGAAGAAATTACATATTATGCCCTGTAATGAGCTTTGGTTTGCTTAGGCCTAGGGAGCTTGCCTTTTCATTTTAAAAGGGGCTTGCTCAAGTACAAGGAGAAACCTCAATATATGAACCTGTGCTTCTGTTCTTCTTTCAAAATTCACAGCAAAATGTCCTCATTAGTAACTCTAGCAAAGGATATTGTTGTCCTTCTGTTGTTAAATTGAGAGGAGAAGCTCAAGAAATGCCTTTCATTTACTTACCCATTTCAGTTGCAGAGAATAGTGCAGACTTGGATGACTCAGAATCATATTAGGTTAAACATCTTTGATCTTCTTTGTTTCCTTTTCCTTTATTTCTTGCATTCAAAAAAATAAAAAGCCAAACAGAACCAACCAGAAAAACCCATCCATTTCTGAGTGTGATGGACAAAGGATTTGGGAATAAAGTGACAATGTAATCAGAAGTACTTTAAATGTCACAGACATCAAAATAAAAAATACTGAGATAATTCCCACTCTGGATTAAAAGTCAAAACAAACTTGTTTTTCAATGGATCTCATTGTGATGCCATGACTGCTTTTTATAGGACTGAAAGATAAAGCAAAGAATTATTTTGTAGAAGCTCTCCTAAGTATAACCTTTTTTTATTTTATTTTATCTTCTCTTTTCTTCCTTTGATTGATTCTACAGCACCAAGGGTAAGAGACATGATTCAGTACTCCTGAAATTCTCAGTGTTGGAGGGGTTATTCCTGTTGCACAAAGACATAAACTGCAGAGGTCATAGTATGGAAGTGGAGTGTAAGGAGCCACCAGCAGTAAAGACCCAGAAATACATGGCAACGAAAACACACTACAGTCCAGAGCACCGCAGCGCCAAACAGAAGAATCAAGGACACTAAATTAGGTGTCTGTAGCCTTGTAATTAGGGCAGGCTTCTAAAGCACAGCAAGCATGGAGCTTAACCTTTTGTATTTGGTGCAGAAATTTAGCCCAGGTCTCCCACCTGCTGAGAGAACATTTTTATAAAAAAAAATCAGTGATATTTGCTGCTCAGTTCTTCTTCCAGATAGACAGAAACACCTCCATCACACCTCAAGAGAGATGTCAAAAGTCAGGGGAAGAACAGGAATGGGAGGCTATGAAGTCTACTTTTCATGAAGTGTTTTTTGTTGCCTATTTCTAGGTGTCTCTCTGCTCAGTATTGTGTTTTAAAGTTTGTTACTGTAGCACACTTGCCTCTTCCATGGCATTGCACTTGGGTCTGTGTCTAAGGCATTTGCATGGGGAACAAGAAGGCAGAGGACAATGATGGGAGGAAGGGCACAAATTATGCAAACCATGTAGCTTATATTTGCCTTGATGGTAAGTGCAGAGAGAAGCATAAGAGAAAGGAAGGCTGAAATAATGCCAGCTACCCGCTTTGAACATTAAGATGCAGGAAGTTCAAGCTTCACTGTGTCAGTTTTTATATTTTATGTAAAAGATTTATTCTATTATCTCTTGAAATTTAGCAGTAAAAACAGTAACTGCAGGACCAAAAAAACAGGCAGGGAGGAAATTAAACATATACACCCAGAGTTTGAATCAGAAGTATCTGGTTACTGCAGTCTACAAATTGTAGATTTCTGTGTATAAAAGGTAGCTAGATGCACAACTGCAGTGAATTAAATGTGTTTGTAGAGATATAAATACAGATGCATTTGTCAGAATTTGCACTTTGAATTTCTTATCTATAGACCTGTTACTTCATTTGTTTTTGATTGTTGCATATTTAGCTACGAGACAGGACTGCTTGCTCTGTGCATTGTATTACCTGTTGCCCACAGTCATTATGGAGCTTTGCATGGAGAAAGAGTTAAAGGAATATTATAAATGAAAAGTAACAGAATTTCATTATAAATGAAAAGTCATAGAAGGTCAGTGCAAGCAGCACAGCTGCTGTAGCAGCTAAGCAGCAGCATGTTAGTTGAATCACGAGGTTATGTGTTCCCTGCTTCTTTAAAGTAAATGCAGTAACTACCAAACACATTTTTCTGCCCTGTTCATGTCCCAGCCACAACTAAAATACAAGGTTAAAGTGAACACATTCCCTTCACGAAATCCATTTCTGGACCACCCTGACAGCATCCTCCCTGTCCACATGCAATGGTGATCAGAGGACCGCCCTTTTAGGTACAAAGCATTTCAGCAGGGTATAGGTAGAAGAAACCTAGAACCTAGGGAAAGCATACTACCATGACAGACAGGTAGTATGATGACAAATGTCGGTCACACTGAAAACAAATAATGACCAAAGAGGTAAGCATTGCTAAATGTAATGGAGTAGAAAACAATACTGCAAGTGTAATAATGCCTTTGTGCTCAGGTGGAATATTGTATCCAGTTCTGGACAATAACAGCATGACAGGTTCACAGACAAGAAAATTAAATGCTGAGAGAAGAAGGATTTCTGTGCAACAAGCAAGTCACTTTAGAAAAGAGAGAAATTTTAGGTAAGAGATCAATAACATGGATACATTGTGAGTAGGACTGAGGTATTCGTTCTTCTTTACCCTACTCAGAGAAGGACAGCTCTGGAATTTTCAATATTGTCTGAAGGCACTGTATTGAGAGGAAATACTTGTATTCACATGATGCATAATCAACTCCTTGCTGAAAAACAGCATTATAGCCAAGAGGTTTGTAAGACTCCAAGTACATGTTGATATGGTTAATGAGAAACACCACCATTGCTCAGCATCGCTGCACAGAAAAAAATGAATAAAATCCTTCATGCTCCAGTGCAGAAGACAAAGACTAACAAGCAGAAGCCACGGAGAAACTTTCCTTAACAAATAAGGCCAGAAACTAATATATGAATTTTTATAAATTGGAGAGAGCCTACTAACTTGTATGGATGACCAGGGTTGTGATGGGCTTTCTGTTAAAGCAAGTACATCAGCCTTCAACATATCAGAATACCCCTTAAACACCAGGATTTGATGCACAATTAAGGTTTAGCAGTGCTTGAGCCATGGCTTTATCCCACCAACGATGAGGAAAGCCCTGATGCTGGAACAAGGAAATGATCTTCTGATCCACTGGTTTTGCATTGCCATTACTTGCATTGGCTCCAAGTCAAGAATGTTCATAGCATTGGATACATCTACAACAGATATAGAAATAGCTGTGATTTTTTTTTTTTTTTTTTTGGGGGGGGTGTTGTTTGTTTGTTTGTTTGTTTAATATTGCTGTTACATTTCATCAGTTCTTCCAAGTCACACCCACAGGAATTAACCAGGCAATTTGACATAATGAACGGGGTGGACCAGGATGTCTCAAAAACTTTTCTCCCAGAATTCACTAAGCCAGCAACACTACTCTGATTGAAATATTTGTATTTCAAATGCTCAATAACCATGGAAAGCATAAAGGAAAAAGAGAACTTGTGGACAAAATGTAATGTTTTTTATAATAAAAACTTCTACTATCTCTATTTTTTACATCTTTTAATTTCTGTCTATTGCCTTCTTAAAATGTAATTAACATATCAAAGGTTTTTAATTATAGTTATTTTGAAATAAAAATGTTAACTTACCTTGCTGAGCAGGTGAAAACTAACAAACCCTTTAGCAATAATTTAAGCTTCAAATTGAAGTCATTTTCAGCGGTGTAATACATGTTCTGTTTTCCTCTTTAGAGGAGAAATTTTCAATACAAAATAATATTATACATTACACGGTTTAGAGAATTTCAGGACAGGAGTTTAAGCCAGAAATCTAATTACCAGGAGCTTCCACCTCTTCACTACTCATCGCTCTTTTACATTCTCAGCAGAATCATCCCTAACAAATATCCAGCCAAGGGAAAATAATATCCCATCACGCAGTCCTAGAACAGTCTTTGATGGCAGCTCTGACTCCATTCTCATGAGACCTGTTGTCCTTTTTTGGACAATGTGTTTGGATAGTCCCAAAGCCATGCATATAGTCATGTCCCTAGTATAGGCAGAATTTCCTTGCTCTTCAGACTGCTCTGATCTATATACAGACTTATTTACTATTGTAAAGCAAAGGCTTTTGTATATATTCTTCTAGTTTTGGAGTGACCTCATCAGTTTTCTCCTAAAAAAGACAATGAGCAGTCCTGACAAAAAAGAACATCTTTTTAAAAAAATAGGTCTTTGGAGTGACTTGAAAGGAATAATTAGAACATTAAAAAGTACTGATGCTTTCTTTTTTATTTCTACTGCTCCCCCCCTCTTCATTTTTTATTATCTTTGAGAAGAACTGTGTTAGTTATGAATTTGTCCCTTTTAAAACGTTAGGAGTTTCTTTTGCTACCTAAAATTTTTATTGCTTAATAATTCCTTGTGTTTCCTTGAAAGTTACTCTCAAAGATTTCTCAGTAGGACTGAGCTGAATGTAAGGTTTGGGTCGTGCTAGTATTTTCTTTCTTTCAACATGAAGGATGTGATTCTAAAGCAATTCCATTTATCGTCATTTGCAGGTTACATGTTTTTCTCCATTGCAACCTTTTCTCAGTTCTCTGTGTGTTTGAAGAAATAAATGTATACTGTTTTTACTGTCACCCTATATTTGGATTTTTTTTCTTTTCACTTTTTAAAAAATAGTTTCCCCAAATCAGTTTTCTTCAACCTTTTCTCAGCATGTGAATGAGAGGAAAACTCTAAATTGCTTTTCATTTATATTAACAACTTCTTTTCGCTCTCAATGAGCACGCCTCAGTCTCAGAAATTGATGTCCCAGATTTTCATCTGCTTCACAGTTCATTCCATATACTGTTGTGGTAAGCTCTGCATTGTTCTGGAGTAAGCCAAAAGTTTCTCACAGCAATATAAATCACATGAAGTTTTCCCTTGCTTTCTGAAGGGTGATTATCAGAACATGCTCATAAAACCTTTATTTGCTCATTTAAAGGATATAGTAAATCAGGAATTTATCTAGCAGCTTTTTAAATGGCAGACACATTCTTCAAATGAGCCATTTCTCTTTCAATGAGTATATAAATCTCTGACATGGCTATCGAGAGTGTCTTTTCTGAGCTGGGCACTGATTTTTGTTGGTTATTTTTATGCTTTGTTATGATACAGTGATGATGTGAGACTCATTTTTCCTACTTTCCCTGAAAGTAGGAAATGGAAAGTTTTTCTATGTATTTTTGTTTTCATTGTTCCTTACATTATCATTTTAACAAGTGGCTGAATGCATTCTCTTTTATAGCTAATCAAAATTTTACATCAGTACACTATTTACTGTTATATAGCAACATCTATTTCAGGAATGTGGAAAGATAGGAATAGAAAAGTTGGTTGGGATTAATTATTCTTGCAACCCAGCATTCTGTCTCTCACAGCACACAGGCTTTAATGAATATTTGTTAAGGAAGTAAAGTGTAGTAATATTCACAGTGGTCATTTATGAAACACCTTGCCCACAAGAAGAAGTTTGTCTTCATTAGTCAATAAGTTAATTTGTGACTGGAGACACAGTGATTTTATAAACCACTTACTATTTTTACTCCAATAGAGATGATACTGCTGATGTCTACATGTGCATGTAAACTCTTGTATTTGAACTCTGGGATGGCACATTATCAGTATATACCCAAACTTTACGTTTTTGTGTGCTAAACCTGTCTTAACAGCAAATTATAACAATTTATTTCCCTTCCTTCTCTTTGTCTCCACAACAAATTTGCCTGCTGGATTCTCATCTGAACCAAGCATAGCACCGAACTCAGGAGCCATGTCTTGCTGCCTGGGATAGCAGGGCTGGGGCTGCAGGAGGACCTGCTGTCCTGAGGATGCAGGCAGCCTGGCTCTGGACGGGGGCAGAAAAGACACTCAGGGCCTCTCTGTGGTCTGAGAGCTGTCTAAACCATCACAGAAATGGTGCCTGTTCTTACCTACATATGTACTTAAATGATTCCAGCACTGAGCTAAACCTTAAGGCTCAGTGGCACTGGGTTCTTCTACTAAATTTTGCATATTTTTTGTCCCATCAGGTTATGTTGGTTGACTTTCAGTTTCACTGAAGACTTGCTTCTTCCTGTATTAGGAGAAAGTGTAGCTGTAAAGAAAAATACCTGCATTTTTTTCATATAGAACTCATTATTTTATATACTCTTTTCATATCCTTTGAAATTCATCTCTTTTCCCAGCTAGACGATAGCGGTCTTGGTCATCTCTCATCACAGAAATTGTGCCATGCTCTTAGCAATTTCCATCACCCATTTCTACATCTGCTTGTCTCTTTTTCAAATAGATTGACCAGGATTGAACACATACTGTAGCTGAGGGCTCATCACTGACGTTATAATACTTTCAGAAAGACACTCTGTCTCATCCTTTTACAGGATAATATCTCATTTGTTGCTTTGGGTTTTTTTGATCACAGATCTTCATTCTACAGTGTTCACTGTGGAAAAAGCAGAACCCACCTGACTTGTTCAAATAGCTGCTTAGGATCTGCAGTATCGTCTTATAGACAATACAGTATTTCATCTCTCATCATGTTGCTTATCTGAATCTCTGGCATTTCTTGCTCTTTCATCTACCTTAGGACTTATCTTATACTAAAATATGCTATTTTGTTCTGCTCCATTTCAGAAGCATGCTCCACACCATCAATATAAAAACCACACAGATTGCAGACTGTTTACGGAGATGGTCAACACAAAGTTACCATAGGAATTTGTGGTTCAACACTGACCATCATAAACTAATATTTTTGACTACTTAAGGTGTGAAAATCTGATGCTATCCAGACACCTAGCAGCTTTCCAGACCCCGTCAGTCTAGTGAAGCCCTTGTGTACCCAGAAGGATAGCCTGGAAATGTGTGAAGATACAGGTGACAGTGCCAGCTAAAGCATTTGCTTTTCGTGTCACTGTGAGAAGGTATTCCTGGCTCACTGATAAGCCAAGGAGGACTACATGCAACTTTTTTTTTCTAAATTCAAAGTCTGATACAGCATATCCTCTTTGGCCCATATGTTGCAAATTTTTAAAGCTGCTACCAGGCTGATTCTTTCTCTTCATACTGTATTTGAGCTGTCATTTCTTTTTTGAAATCAATCAATTCTAATAATTAATTTGTCATAAGAAAACAAAAGAAACAAAATATCTTTTCCTTTTCCTCTTAAATAAAAAAGGAAAAGTGTGTGTATATGTGTGTAAAATGCATGTATAAGATTTTTTGGGTTTTGCCTTATTGATCTTGATTTTTGTTTCAAATACATAAAATTGCCTTTTTTTTTTTTTCTTTTTTTTTTTTTTTTGTAGGTAGGTACTGTTGGTATTAAGATTTTGGCTACACAGCATTGAATACTGTTAACAAAACCTGACAATGTTCTGAGTTTCTACTAAGTATATTGTCATCTTCATGCTTGGATGTCTAAGACTAAATATTTCCTACATGTTGCCATTATCCATCCTAAGGGTAGTTCTGTTCTTGGCTTTGACATATCACTCTTGTAAGTGCAATTCTGAATCAGTGGGTCTTAACATCTTATCCATGTTGTGAGATGGTTTGACATACCTGATGATTTCTGCAGCCAAACCCAAAAGTTGGCTTTCAGTCATGTACCTTCTTCTATGCCACAAATAAACATCTAGGTTTTGACATCCACATTCATGAAAAGAGAAAACACTCTGTAAAGAATACATGAAACTAAATGTTTATCCTAAGTCTGCCTTTGCATTGAGTGGATTTCATTTAGATATAGTGTTTATCATGCAGTGAATTTACAATTCTAAATGCCTTAAATGAAGTAGGAAATTTTAAATGGGAGACTGAAGCAAACAAAAATAATCTCTATATTGATAAATAAACCTAATTAGCTTTCTGTTACCACCTTCAAACAACAAGTTCAAAAAAAGTGTCATAGAAATAGCCTTGACCATTTTGCATCTTTTGCACTCCTTCTCAAGACATTCATTGACTTCACTGAGATTGGTACAGATTGTCCGGTCTTGGGTATATAACTCCGACTTGCTGATAGAAGCCTGATTTCGCCTATAAGGCTATAAGCACCTTAAAGATATTAAACAAAAGATTCTATAGCTTCTATAGTGCTTCTAAGATCTAGATTTCCCTTATCTCCTCTGGTAATGTTTCATGATCAAAAGGCCACTTTTAAAATGAACAAGTAATGGTGCTGAAATATATCTTAAACTGAGAACAACCTGGCATTTAGAAGAGAAAAATCAGGTTTTACTTTCACTTGTGGCTGAATCAATGGAAGGTTTTTTCTTTTCTACTGGGTTTTTTATTGTCTTTCCTTTCAAAAACCACTGAAAATAGAACAAAACAAGTCCCAAAGAATACGCAATGCTGAATGATGGATACCAGAACTTCTAATCCCTTTTTCTCTGTGAGTTTTAGTTAGGAGAAGTGCTGGGGAAAGGAGGTCAGTCTTGTACTTCTATGCTGACAGTTCAGAACCAGTACAATGGGCACACTTCCATTTCATTTTCCCGCAAGTTTTACCAGCAACTAGAGCAGCAATGCTGCTGCTTCATCCTCTCTGATGCTATGGAGATCACATTATAAGCATCCTTTCATTGATTCTGTTAATCAACACAGCTATAGACCAGATATTAAGAATAAAAACTTTTTTCTCTGAGTTTCATGGATAGCCAAGTGTTAAATGTGAAAACCCTTCTGTTTTTGGTTTGTTTTTTGTTTTTTGGTTTTTTTTCCAATCAGGATTAAAATTCAAGGGAAAGAATTAACCTATCTGCCTCTATGCTCCACAGGGATTTTTATTATTCAGATTTATTCATTAGAAGACCTGCTATTCATGTTTGCTCTATTTGCTGTCATTATATGTTTGGCATTAGAAGCCTTCCTAATGCATAGTTAACTAAAAAATAAAATAAAAATGTCTGAGTGCTATGATATAGAATTCATATATCCTGACCAATATAAATGATGCATTCTTTTAATAGAAAATAGTAGGAAGCAAACAATAGCAAATAGATTTTTTTTTAAAGACAATAGCCAAGATGTTTATGGTCACTGAGGTGTAAATTTCTTCTTATGGAAACACATATGCTGCATCTGCATCATAATTTGTATTTTGAAATACTGCAATTCTACTGGTTTTCATTCATTAAGTACATTTACAAAAAGCATAGTTAATTCAAAGAGATATAAATGTATTCTCCTTTTCACATAACAGAATAAATGTAGTTCGCAGCGTGGTACAATTCCAACCTGCTCAGTGCTTCTATGAACCAATTTGAAAAATCATGGAAAACAGTCGTTACTGAAAAAAAAAAATCCTCCAGCTGTTGTTTCCTCAGCATGAAGCTAGTGCTCTTAAAATTTTGCTGTTCTTTTCATTTCAACTAAATCCCATCTGGCAAAGTAGCTCTCCTGTACCAGGGTCACTGACTTCTCATGGGCTGGCTGCGAGGGTCTGTCAATCCCTGTGCTCAGGTGACCTCTCGGCTGAGGTTAATCATCAACTAAACACATGGGCTTAAACCCTGCAGGTTTGGGTCTGGCTGCTGTGTGGCACACACGTTAAGGCAGGGTCCACGTCTACTTTTCTGCAGGAGTGGCCTGGATGCTGGTCTGAGTGAACCAGCTGGTGTTATTGTGGAAAGTTTCAGGTAACCATGAATTCTCCAGTCTCTTTTACCTGCCCCCTGGTCTGTCTCCTACACTTTGTACTCAGCACAGCTACCTTCGTCAGAAGAGCCCCCTTTTTTCCTGCAGCAAGAGAAGGCAGGACTTGCTGGCAGCAATATGGACACAAAGCTACAGGTCCCAGGACTAACCTGTGCTACCAGCCATTACTAGGGTCACTTGGCAACAGTCACAGGTGCAGCCTCTGTTTCACCTTGTCTCATCCTGGACTGCATGGGACAGAGTCACTGTCATATAATAATAAATTATAATAATCTAATTTCCATGATAGTGGTATCTCTGGCGATGTTTGACTTCCCCAGCCCAGGAGGTTCAGAAATTTCCGTAGTTATCTAACCCTGCATCACCACATCATTCTCCTTCCAGACTTTTCTCCTATCCTCCACAGCCTCACAGCACCATGCTATCACTATAATTAGATCTCCCCAGTCAGTCACAGATGACACTTGAACTGCAGTGGCCAGTTGATTCACTTGAATAACAGCTTCTAGTCAGTGGACACATGTGGGTCCAAGTTTAAAGTGCTATTCAGGAAGAAGAGACATATCAAGGTGAACCTGTTTAACCCTCATTAACTCCCCGGCAATCTCCAGGCTGAGTTTGTTCTCATAAAACACAGGAGGCAGCTTTGTAAAAACAGAGGCTGTGTGGGGAGCAGCCCTGCCGGCACTGTGACAGGGGCACGGGCTGGCCTGGGCAGGGCTGTCTCAGTTGGCACTCACCCTCCACCTCATCTTAATAGACTTGAGTTTAAACAGCACTAAATTGGCTGGTCTGTGAGTCTTTCTTGAGAGCTCCTATTTCCATAACCCTTTGCCCTGATGCTTTCTTATGTTTACTCGCTCACCAGTGAGATATATGTAAGGGCAGCGCTGTCCAAGGACTTTAAATTGCTTTTCCAGAACAAAGAAGGCAGTAATGAATCAAGCAGCATTAATGAAGGGCAGTGAAATGGCATTCAGCTACCCTACCCCCCAACCCCAGAGCAGTCATTAATGTTAATTGGAGTCTCCTCTGTGCCCCCTCCTCCATGTGCAGAGACCTCACATCACAGGAGGCACAGGGGAGATCAGGACGGTGCTCCTCAGGGCACTTGCAGTTGGCTTCAGTCCTTCCAACATATTCCCAGTAGATCAAAGGTCAGTGCAAATAGAAAATCTCAGTTACTTTTTAAGTATATGTTCACAACAGTTACTGCCACCTATTTTGGTTAAGTAGCATGAACCCAGTGAAGCCAGATAAAATAAGGACAATCTGGTAAATAGAAAAAAAAAAAAAAAAAGAAGAAGGAAAAGTGAAATAACCAACAATGGGAACAATATATTTCCTCAAAATAAAATTATTTATGCTTTTACGTAATTAAATTAAAAGAAGCAATTCTTGGATTCTCTAGGTATTTGTGCAAGAGTGGTCAGATATTTTGGTCACTTCCTTTGTGTTATTTTGTCACCTATTTTTTTTTTAATACTTTAAACAGGGTTGAGGGAAGCTCCTATACCACTGATTACAGAAATATGAGTCTCTTAGGCAAAAGACAACTCTAGTCACATGCTGAGCTATAATTTTCTAGGAAAATTTAAACATGAAAATATGAGGTTGCTTAAATTCCAGGACAATCTCAGTTACCAACTGTTACTGTTCATCTGAACAATTGCACACTAAAAAAAAAAATTAAAAAAAATTTGTAAACAAAAGCCCAGAATGAGGAAGAAACCCACGTACAGGCCAAGACCATTTTCCTGCAAAGCAGATGCAACTCAGAACCCAGTGCAGTTCCCAAGAGGAGTGGATCAAACTTCTGGCCCAGAGCAGCCAATGGGGCTGATGTGTCGACAAGTGAAGGTTTGGCTGCTTGAGCCTATGCACGGCATGAACATTGATTCCTGAAGAGCACAAATATTTGCTTTTAACTTATTCGTCAGAGGTCACCAGCGACATTAATGCAGATCCTAAAAACTTGTATTTTGCCTGAAATTCAGTCTTATGTCAATATTAAATCAGCCCTGAGTTGTTGCCTTTTTTATGTTAATAGTTATACTTGCATTCTTGGCAAAGTGTAGAATTATTTATATTTATGTGTACTTTATGAGATAAATTACATAATTTTTGAGAAAATCACTGTGATTTAGAAAAGTATATGCATCAGTAGAACCCACATTTGCCTGACAGACCACATCTGTAAACTAGATACTTCCCACCTTATTATAGTTTTTCTTCAAACATCATCTAAAGGTTTTATATGAGGAAACATAGTTATTACCTCTCGACAGAGGAAATAGATCAGACCTGCCAAGACATTTCACAAAGCATCTCTGTATAGTAAGACTGTATATATGCTTGGCCTGTGCTTTTTACCAGAGATAATCAGGGAGAAGATTATGAGGTGAAGGAGGAAGGAGAGAGGACTCTTGGCAGTAAGTTCAAAATGAAAATTGTGACTAGGAAACACACAGTAGAAGCAAAGAATGGGAAAATTAGATACCAAAGCCTGATGGGAAGAAAAAGAAGAGATGCCTTAGGGACTTTCAGGTGGCATAACAGAAGCACAGAAAAGGTGATATCACAACTCAGGAGTGTACAGGAAGGCAGGTATTCAAGCAGAAGAAGCTTAGAGGGGAGGAAGGAAAACAAAATTAAAAGATGAACTGACAGATGGAAACTGAGGACAAAAAAAAAAGAGTGTGAGAATCACAGGGGACAAGGAGGCAAGTAAAAATAATGGTGAGAAATGGCCAATCAGTTTCAGCAGAATCATGAATCACAGGAGCTGTAAACTGGTGCAGTACCAAACCTGTCAGGTGATTGCACAATCAGTAGGCGTCTCAATAAAAGTACCAGCAGGAGGTCGGTATGCCAGAGGAACCAGGTTCATCTTTTACATGACTCCAGTGAACTCGCTGGATTTGTACTTGGGATGAAATCTGCCCCAGGAGATCAGTTGTTCAGGAGATTGCAGATCAATAAGAAATAGGATGGATAATTGATATTGATATATAGTAATAACAATGATCTCTAGGTAATGAAATAATCTGTATGGCAGCAAATCAACAGCAGCACATGACTGTTGCAAACCACAATGGATTATCTTCGAATGAAATATAAGAAAATCACATTCCTTTCAAAGTCTATTAGCCATAAACAATTAAAATGACCCCAGATAGAAACTGTACACAGATGTCAAAAGCAAATTAAATGGCAGCATAATTAAAAGCAAGTAAATGTAATGGTTGCCAGGTTATCAAAAGTGACAGAGCAGACAAATGGTGTAACATGGAGCCTGAATGGTTCACAACAAGAAAGAGGTCGGAAGTGTGAGGGATGTGGCACAGCACATCCTGAAGAACTGAGCCCACAGCACAGCATACCCAGCACAATTCCTACAGATAACTGTTGCCCCGCAAACTGACAAAAATCTGATTGGGTCAATTTTTTCACATCACATGTATAATGCTGGAGACTGCTGACTGCTTCCAAATCACTTTGTTGGGTGCCAGAGGTCCCCAGGGTGATGTGCAAAGGTTTTGGTGACTCCAGAAGGCTTGCCAGGGAGGGTGATGAGGCTTGCAAGGCCCCGGGGTCCTTCCGCAACTCCCTCTGCAATGCCACCATCCAGCTGGGTGCTGGGTGCACACCGCTGGCAAACCTAAAATAATTTCTGGGAGAGTGGGCAAAACACTGATCTCACCCTCCTCCCTTTTCACTGAATGACAATACTACTAGGGCAGCTTTAACAACCTGTTCTTCTCAGTTAATGATTTTACTAAGAATGTTTTCTGAGAACCTTGTGCTCTACTACCTCGGTGCAGCTAACTGTGAAAATATGAGAATATATTCTTACATAAAAGCATGGTTGTCCCCAGTGCAGTTCCCAGATGTTGGTTTCCAGGCTGCAGGCTGCTGCGGGGAGGTACAGCCGGGCCCTGAGGGCAGTGGATGCTCAGCACCAGCCCTGGCTCCATGCTGAAGCTGCTTGCACCTGTCCTCAGCTGCAGCTGAAGCACCCATCTTGCAGTGCATTCCTCTCTAAAACAGAGCCAGGATGCCATTTTCAGCTTCCTGTGAGCGTGCCCAGTCATCCAACATACTGGCAACTGTGACAGGCGCTTTCATTGCTCTAGTTGTTACCATTCCTGTGTGGGATGGAGAGCGATTCCTAACTCTCTTCTTCATCCCAGTGACTGCTGAAGGATATTAAAATGCTGTCAGCAGCAGATGCCAGTGTTAAAATACCTCAAGGTAAAGAGAATCATTTGATATTTGGAAGGTAAAATTACCTTTGTGTCATTCAGAGAAGGTTTTTCCTGAAATTTTGCTATCATTTCAATCACTGCAGTACCTTTACTACATGTGCAAGGGTGAGTATCGAATCCATGTTTTCAACATTCTCAGATAAATTCAAATCATGAAGGGACTGGGTAAAAGAGGGAGAGCTATTCCTTTTCTTCTGACTAATATGTGAACTGAATTGTAACTGGTTCATAAAATGAAATAAATGATTTAAAGCTACCTGCTATGTTTCATACTGTATTCAATGCTTATATTGTTCCTTTTTGAGATGACAGAGAGGGAAGGGTTAAGACTTTTTGGAACAAGGTGAGGGGAGGAGAGAAACAACTGTTCAATCAACTCTTGGTTTGATCGAACGAGTGTTTTCTGAGATAGCAGGCAAACTGAAACATTTCTTTGCATTTTCCTGTGTATATGTTTTTCTTATACAACACAGGTTCAAACTGATAACCATATCAATACAATGTGCAATAATATTTTTATAAAATGGAGGGCCTAACACATTCCAGGAAAAATAGAAACATCTTTAATACTGGACATTTTTCCAAGGTAATTTCTTTTTTTGAATAATCATTTTTCTTTTCACATTTTTTGTCTCATTCTAGTACTTCCCAAGGAACACTTCTGCATTTCTTTCAGCTTTTTCAACATCTGAACCCATATATAAGCTCCTACTAGCTAAAGAATCACAGACCACCTCACTGACATTCTGCAGGCATCTCCTGCTTGATGTGCTCCTGTTGAAGACCCTGCAGGTCACCAGCTGCCTCTGCTGCTCCCCATGTGGGTGCCGTGGGGTATTTGTGGCTGCAGGCAGTCAGGTGTTCATCATGATGCAGAGTCACAGTCCTCCAGTGATTCAGACTGGGATTGAAAAACAGGGAAAGAGGGCAGCCAGATGGTGGATGCCAGGGTCTACTCCCATCCCGGAGTGTGGTCCAGCTGGTCTAGGGTCCTGCCTCTAAGAGCTGGTTGATACCTCCTGGTCTAGGGGGTTTAGACACAGACTGTGAGTAGGAGGATGTATTAATAGAGATTTTTTAAAAAACATTTTTTCGAGAGTCCCTGTACTTCAGTCATTTTCTGCTGACTATTAAGGTAGTTCACACCTGTTATGGACAGGTCTCGCTTCTGCTCTTACACCTTCATCATCTGCTCCACAGAAAACTACCCAGAGTCCAAATCTGCCAGTTCAGATAGACATTGCCTATATAGAGTGTTGCCTTGATGGAAGGCAGTGTACAACCAGAACTATCTGGAAGAAATAAAGGCAAATAAACTGCTCACAGGAGCAATGAAGGGAACTTTTACTCAAATCTGAAGAAAACTCCAGCACAGGTATATCAAAGGATGGGTCTGTCATTGCCATAATAGCACACTTATTTCACAAAGACAGCAAAGAAACAAAGCTGACAGGCTAAATATTTCTCTGGTATCTTTAGCAGCTCTAAGCCTGATGGCACATTTTGATTTCAGATCCCTACAACACACATAGACTCACTGTCAATTGATTTTGGAATGATAAGGGAAGAAGAATAAGGCAGTTCAGGTGCTTGCAATTAAGTGAATATCAGACCTGCTAGAACAAAAAATCAGAAGTGTTAGTCTGGTATGACCTTCTGATAGTTTAAGAGTCAAACCTGAAACAACTGTTTTTGAAACTTTGAATATTCAGGTGTGACCTTCAAACTTGCCCAATGGTAGCTGGAATTTGCTTCCACTCAAGTCAGTAGAAATAATCTTGTTATGTAAGTCACTTCTGAAAACCGCAGACCCCTTGTTGCTTTCGTAACAAAGACAAGAAAACTTAAAGCAAGTTTTAAAAATTGTTCCCATTTAATTTAATAGGAAAGGGTGACATTTTGAAGGCAACCTGAAGAATCCACAGGAGATGCACAATTCTACAGGGCTTCCTGTAAAATTTCGTATGCAAGACTGTCATTGTTTTCATTTAATTAAATCCTACCACCCTCTTCTATGTGGATATAAAGCACTACAAGAATCCTCAGACTCCACAGCTAAGAATAATTTAATTTCCTCAGATAAAGGCTGCCTTTTCTGGATTCCCTTTGAGAGCTTAAGAATCACAGACACCATTACTGCTGAAAGGAGGCTGTTGACACTCTCAGAAAGGGATTCATGTAAATCTAGTTCTGGGTGCAGTCACACGGGTCTCCATATCATACAGCTTTTCATTCGTTATGTGACAGACACCCCACAAAAGGCAATGTTAATGGGAAAGAAGGATTAAAATCTCATTTGGTCCTCCTTTGCTATTAAATCTATTACTGCAGTTCCCATTGAATTTACAAGTATCTGAATATTGCATAATGGAGAATCCTAATAGTTTCAGCTCCACTTGTTCAATCTGTGTTCTGTTTCTAGGGCTGACGGGTACAGCAAAGGAGAGAATAAAGCTAATTATTAATAAATGGGCTCTCATTAGTTGGTCTACTGGTGTCCCTTTGGTTGAATCTGATTATTTGTTCTTGGAGTTCGCCTCCCCCAGTCTTCCCTTCAGGTTCAAATTATGTCTTTGCATTTTTTCTAGTGTGTGTATCTGCTTTTGCCTCCTACACTGTTACAGCCTTTATACCTGTCTCAAGGCAGAGTTGTTTTCACACCTCAGTGAAATACAGAAGACTTCTCTTTGGGTGCCATTTTTAAGTGTGAACCTTTAGCTTGAATATAACAACTACTTAAATTATATGTGCATTAATAGAAAGTAAGTTTCTTAACCAAACCCTGAAGACATGAATGAAGGAGCAGTAGCTGGCAAACATAAATGGATGAAGACCCAACAAATTCCCTACACATACACACAGACACAAATAACAACAACAACAACTTGGCTGAACATACAATTTTCTCCTTTATGATTCACAACTCAGTCACTGAATGAAAGATGCAGATGTAAAAAGGCAAATCTCAGAGGAAAGATCTTGACAGGACTTAAAGCCGTGCTTGCAGGCTGTGCATCCATGGAACACCAGAGGATTTAAATCTTCATAGAAACATTTGTGATACTGAGGCCTTATTATGCAAATTTGTGATTACTGAGATATTTATAGATGCTAAAAAGTCAGAATTTAGCAATTTGATATACTATTTCTGTTTATAATAAACAATCATGATTGTTTTTCCAAAGCTACGTAATGTTTGAATGTGGCTTTAAATCCTCGGAGAAACAACAAAATACCATATGCTATCCCTTGTTGAATTCAAGCTGGTTCTAAATTTCAAGTCAGCTGGTAGGACTATTCCAGTGAGAAATTTCAGGCCATCTTTTTTTTTATGAAAAAATAAGCTCAAAATGCTCCACTTTCAGAGAAGCACTGTGGAAAACTCCTGTACTGATTAACCATTCACATTATTAGGTCCCACTGCAAGAAAACTTTTAACACAGACTTGTCTTTTACAAGACTTCAACATATACTTGAAGCTAATTATATGGCTATACGATTTCTTAAAGAAGAACATTTTCTTGAATAAGAATTTATAGAAGGACAAAGGAAATGCAGATTCAGCTTTATTACAAGTGGTTTTCTTGTTATGTCAATAGCATAAATATATTCTAAATGAACTGTTGATTAGGAACATAGTGCTGCAAAAGTGGAATGTAGCAAACCAGCTTTACTGCTTTAACAGATCTGTCCACCTTTCTGCAGATAATTTATGTAATTTTTATATTAAATTTAGTCACCAAACCAATGAAAATGTTAAGTACCTGTGTGATATTTGCAGAATCCAAGTATGAGCTATGAATACTAGTTGACATATGCAGTATTACTATACCTTTTGCTGCATGATTAACGTCACCCTCTAGATTTGTATGGACTTATCTGCATTAGCAGCATTTATCTTTGCAAATTTGTTACCAGCGAGTAAGATTTCACAAAACTGAAAGGGGAAAAAGAAGGAACCCATCCCCATTCAATGCAAACTCAAAAGCTAAGAAAAATACTAGAATAAGAAAGTAAAAGTTATTTTGAAGAATCTACAATGTAAAAAAAAAGGGATAAAAATATGAATTTTTGAAGAGAGGTAGTGCCCAAGAAATCCCATTTGTTTTGGCAAAGTAGTTACTATTTGAAAGAGTAGTCCTGTTTGGAAGATGACAAGACAGATGTGACATATTTGTACTTAGTAAGGTTTTTAACGTAACTCGCGTGACATTCCCACAAAAAAAAAAAAAAAAACAAAAAACAAAACAAAACCAAACACAACAAAACCCTGTAAATATTATCTAGATTGAATAGCACATGATAAAGGGTAGTTAAACCACTCTGCTTATTAAATAGCCAGCTATGGGTCTCTATCAAAATGCCACAACATTTCTCTTAGGATTCCACAGATAACCTATTCTGTTTTGGCATCTTTCTTTCTTTTTTTTTTTTTTTTTTTTTTTCTCCTTAGTCTGAATTATATTTTTACATTACAACAAACTGCAGAGGGGGCAGAAATGTAATGTTCCTTTTGGAGAACTGAGTCTGACTGTAAAACTTTCTTTATAAACTAGAAATATTTTTCCAAATCAACAAGCTGAAAGGACAAAATGTCACATGCAAGAAATATGAAATAGAAACACGAGAAATACCCAACAGGGAAATATGGCATAGCAGCACTACTTCAGAAAAGAGCATGGTTGTGCTATTGAAACATCAAATAGGTATGATTCAGGAATATGAAACTCACAAAAGAAGCCATATCTTCTTCTTGCATATATTAATAGTCAGTGTCATATGGAAGGTAAAAGAAAGCATTATTTTACGTTGCAGCTGAAAGTGTAGTCTGATATCTTGTTCTGAATATCATATTTCGGGAAAAAGGTAGTTGAATCAGAGATACTCTAGGAGAGACACAGATATCACATTAGGTTTAATAATTACAAGGAAAAACAGAAGAAACTCTATTTGTTTAGTTGAAAAAAAAATTATCAAAGCAGACCATCAGATCAATTGCCAGTCATCAAGCAAGTAAAAAGAAGAGCTGGGTTTTCTTGTGATTTGTTTGTTTGTTTAGTCTGATTTCCTAATTAAATGCGGCTCAGGTGACCATGACCATGCTCCCCACATCTACCTGTCTTTGAGTTACTTATTTTTCAAGGACTTTCTGAACTCTGTTGACCACTTCAAAAGAGATTGGAAAGAGGAGGATAAATCAATACCTGAACAGGAGACCAAGATCAAAGCTAGGCAAGACTCAGCTGCTGGTTGCTCCACATGGCAATACCTGGCTAACCAGTAACTTGTGTTTACTGGTCAATCAGTTACCATGCATGTTCCTCCAGGGCAGCTCTAGCATGGCCCTCTCATTTGATGATGACACCACAGAGAAGCAGGAGGTGGGAGAGAACCAGGAAAGCTAGGCCACTGCAGGGGGAAGGATGAAATCTCAGTGAGCCATGCACAAGCACACAGGTCTCAGGGTTGCAAAGCATTCTTCCCACCCAAACCCCCCCAGATTTTCTGATGAGGCCCAAGGGGCTGGTGTTGGGCTCCCCACCTGCTGGAGGAGCAGATGCTCGGGACAATAAACAGTGCAACAGGCCAACTTGGGAAGGTTGAAACACTCTGAAGAGTACGGAAAGCGGTGAAAGATTTCCATTCTCTGGCCCACTTGAGTGAATAGATGTCGTGCAACTGGCAAGAAATGCATTTGTGATTAAAGAGAGTGGGATCTTTACAGAAAATTGCTAATTCTGTTTCTCAGAATTCAAATGTATTGGTGGAGCTGGATTCCTGGTTTTGTGACAATGATGAGAATGTTGAATCTCTGCTAGGAAGATCAAAGAAATTACTAAGTCTAACAACAGAATGATATAGAAAAATGGCTGCATGCATAGAAACAGGCCAATTATTATAGCAAAAATTATTTCGTGAAGCACTGTCTCAGCAGCTTAAATAATCACTTTTAAACAATTGGCTTTACAGTATGTAAGAGGTGTAAAAAGACACAGAGACAGTGATTCAAGAAGCAATTATATCTGAAATCAACAGTTTGCTTGAATTTGGAAGCAGAAAAGGATAAGGTAAACTGTGTCACGGATTGTCATTCTAGTTCTAGAAAGAGGGAGGCAAAAAGGGAGGATAATAATTGTAACAAAGAAAATAAAAAACATATTTAACTATATTCCTGAGCTATACTGTGGGAATTGCATAAGCAGAAAAGTCTAGATTTAGGGAAAGTGCATATCCAGTCTCCCTTGAAAAGCATAAGAAAAGCTGAAAAATGTTAGAAACCTTTAAGAAAACCTGGAAAAAACAAGGACAGTATTTAAATTTGGTTAAACCAATTCAGAAATCCAGGCTGGGAAGGGCCACAAAGGCTGATTGCGAACAGCAGTAAAATATAAGAGAAAAGCGGGAAAGGTAAGAAGGAATTTGTAGAGGAGACTGAAAGTGATAAAACAATTACAAAATAATTTAACATATGAAAAGTTGATAACCTGAGGGAGAGTAGGTGGGTCTTATGAACTAGTCAAGAGTAACAGATGCAGTGGAGAGGGTGAGGCCATAACAAAGAAACTAATTATTTTTGCACCAACCTTTACCTCACATTATGTGCAAAAATGTCTTCCATTAACTCCTTTTCTTAGGAAATGAGGTTAAAGTGTTATTACAGTTTGAGGCATCAATAGAAAATGTGCCAAAACAAACCTAATCTAGAGAAGAACATGTCACCACACTGTAAAATGTATGCTCAAAAAATTTTAAACCAGTTTTAATTAAGTGGTCCATCTGCAAATAAAATTTTCAAGACAACCATTTGAATCATATACATTATTTTATTTGAATCAAATTAAAATATATCATTTTTATATGGGTCTCCTTAGAAATTTACATCGCTATGTGAAATTCTACAAACAAACAAAAATCTCTGTATTCCTTTACATCCTTCATGCAAAAAATCATTTACATTTTTACTTGTTCTAAGTACAGTAAAATAAATTGCCAGAGTTGCTCAGAAGACAAAACTTCCTTGAGAAACATTTTGAAGAAAAAATGGTGTTTCATGGAATTCCATTGTACACATTTTCATATTGTTTTTTCCCACCCAACTTGGGGGAGGATTTTTTTTTTATAGATGTACAACATTTCCAACATCTCTGTAGGAGTCTCCGTTTCTGTACCCCACTGGATGATCTTGTATCCCACCAAATGTGAATTCTAAATAAGGAAAAAACAACAACAACAAAAAAACACACTTAAAGATTTCTACTATATTTGCTATTTCCTTGTCAACACAAAACAACTGTCACATTTCTAATGCATAATATAGTTCTGTAAACATAGAAAGCTACATGAGTGTTTGTTATGAGTATCAGCTCGTAGAGCTCCGCCACAACCAAGTTAAATTCATGGAGTCACTCCAACTGATCTTAATTCACTCTGAAACAAGGCTTACTAATAGATGCTAAAAAAACATTACTTTTTAAGCTTTTCAATTCCCATGATAGGGCTAAAAGTTTGATTCTTCATTTCCTAATTGAGGACTCTCATGCATAAGTTTGAGCACTAAATATGCTGGGGCTGGGTTGTTCTGAAATGAATTCAGTCACATTAAACTGCTATTGTAGATAGTGTGAACATAAAAGAATAAAAAAGCCCTGAATCACACTAGAAAGCAGATTGCCCCATAAAATATCAATATATTTCAATGTGTGAAATCCATGGGAGTTTTGCTTCCAGAAATTAAGAGATATATGAGTGTCCCAGATTTCTTTTTTGTGACACCCTATATATTTGAGACCAGACCTCTAACACTATGTGTTATTTCCATGATTCTCTAGGAATCAGGTGAATATAATTTCATGATCATGTTTTTGACAGTTTTCCTTTATGAGAGATTCCTCTAGAGGCTTTTTTACAATAGAAAATATATCTGGGTCACATCATATAAAATTGATTCCCATATTAAATCGCTATAAAAAGAACCAAAACTTTGTACTAGGCAGGTGTTTCTAATAGGTAATTCACTGGAATGTAGTCCTAACCTGATATTTACATTTAGCAGAAAAATAGCTGTAGCAGCAAGATAATACTTCATGTGTCAGCAGAATTATCAGTTTCCTTTAAAAAACATGAATCTGTATAAATAAATTTCTATATCACTGTGTAAAAAAGTGTTTTTTCATTTTGATATCCAAAAATGTTATCACAATGGAATGAAAATATTTCCATTTTCTTATGAACATAAATACTTGAAGAAAATTGTTTTAGATTAAATTAAATATGGTTTGAAATTAAAAATCAAAAGTTTCAGTTTAAGACTTTTCTTTTAACCTTATGAATTTAAATTTAGGCAAATTTAGTCTTAAAATATGGAATGAAAAATCGGAGTGTTTCACTTTTGAAATTTAGGAACAAATAATTCCATACCAGGTCATACAATTATTTCTTTATTTGCATAGTTCTCTTGGACTTAAAATATGCTTTCAAGTAAGCAGACCATTGAAACAAAAAATTTCACCTAAGGTTACTACTACAGTGATGAAAACTTACACATATGCTGGCTTTTATTACATTTTCATGAAGCTGATCAAGTGACTTCACATGATGCATGATGATATACATGCATATTTTCCCAACTTAGGACTTTCAGTGATGGTGTTTCCAACTCAAAGGCCATAACTTATTTTAAAACAACTGAAGTATAGTTGAACTAAATAAACTTCATGCAAATGTTTGCCGACAAGTTTTTCAAACAAATGGGGTGTAATGGCTATAATTAAATTCGATGCAGAGTAAACTGGAGATAAAAATCAATAAGCAACACTAAAATCTCGTCACTTATTGGTTCATGAGCCATTTATCTCCTGCATTCCACCTCAAAAGCAATTATCAGTTAATGAAATCACACAGATGCAAATCAGAAATAGGATAATTATTAACACTGTCCCCAAAACACTGCAAATACATTTCTTTACAATCTCCACAAATGAGCTTAGTAAAAAAAAATATGTGATCTTATCGTGACTAGCTCTGGACAGTAATTTTTTTTAATTAAATGTTTGGAGGGTTTTTGTTTGTTTGTTTGGTTGGTTGGTTGGTTGGTTTGTTTGTTTGTTTTTAAGTGAACTTGCTCAACTAAAGCTTCCTTTGTCAGAGCTTCAATTACCCATTCTTTAAGAAAGACCTGTTTACCCTTTCACTGATTTACTAGGCAAAGTAGTAGAAATGTATAACACACAAAAGCTGTCAAGGACAAGCAGGAGCTGCTCTCGTCACTTCTGGCCTCCTCCCTGTGAGAATGCATATAAATGGGGGCCGTGTCAGGTCAGCAGGGTGCTGTCTGAGCCTCTTTCTACCATCTTAACGTGCAACAGGTATACTTTCTGATGTCTTGAACCTGGGTAGAACAACCCGGTGGCAGATGCAGTGACAGTCCTGGTGGCACCAGCAGCCCTTCTTCTTGGAGGGGAGAGCTGGGAACTGGCTGGAGGCTCTGAGTCTGTATCAGGGCTGGTTCATTCTGGAGTGATGCAGCTGCTCGCTGCTCTTTGCAGGTTGCTCATTGAAGCATGTGTGACCTGCAGGGTCAAAGTCTGACTAGCTCTGTTAGACATGGGATTGTAAGAGACTGAGCAATAGATGATAAAATGCTATAGGAAATTCAGTGTAAATACATACAAAATGATGCACAGGAGAAGAATCAAGGGGAATGCATAAATGTAGTCTGTCTGAAAATGAAAAAAAGTGATAACATTTTTATCCCCAGGAGGAATATAATGGCTTCTCCATTTCTATATGCATGGCATGGCCCTGAGACTCTTAGTGAAAATTAAGTATATTTGTGGTCTCAGCCAAAAATCCTGGAATGTGATGGCAAGTGGGTGTTTTCTACTGCTCTTGGTGTGAGGTTGCAGGCTCAGTCTGCACTCCTCACACAGTACCTCACCTACAAGGCTGAGCCCGTGAGGCTAGGTCTGACCTGGGAGATACCTGAGTGTCCATTTGTTGCCCTTCTTAGTCAGGGCAGCAGGTCTGTGATCTTACAACCACATTCAGCAGGGCTTTCAAATACAAGTTCATTTGTTGTTATATGTATATTTATATATGTGTATATACATATGTATTCGTCTATAGCTACAATGTAATGTAAAAAGTATTCCAGTTATAGAGTCGATATTACTTACCTAGTTCTGATTGTATTTCAAAATTTGTATCTTCTGCAAGCAGAAATACATTAGGGTAAACAAAAAAATGTATGTTCAACCAAAATGAATATAGTGATATTTGAATTTATTTTCTAAGGCGTCTAATAATAAGTTGTTACTGCCATTCCAAAGAAAAGCAAACTTTTAACATTTAGAAACTTTTAAACATCTACAAACTTGGAAAGAAATAATATTTTGTTGCATGCCTCCTGAACCAGAAAGAGGAAAATTAAGCCTGGCAATTGCAGTGTAACCTTCAGAGAATCCAGGTATACACACGACAAGAATAGGAAGGGAGAAAAAAACTCGCAGAAGTCTTGATCTTCATTCTATGTCAGTGTTTGCCTCTTGTCTAAACATTTTTTGAAAACAAAAGAAAAACAAATAAACAAAACCAACAACAACAAAATCCAAAATGTACCCTGTAACTAGTCAGGTTCAACCGGTGTATGTTATATGATATCATGAACTGTTATTAATAGTACAGATAAAAAAGAAAATATTAGTCAATTTGAAAATCACAGCTTCAGATTTAGTATTTAAAAACTGGCTGTATGTCACATGAAGACTGCAATATAGCTTTAACTTGCATCAAAAGCTGACATTTCACATTACTGACAGGTGTGTATGGCAAATACATTGTGGGGAAGTCAAGAGCAAGAAAAAGAGAAGCTTTGGGTGTGAGACAAAAATTGGAGAACTTATGTCTAGCAATGACCCTGAAGTAAGAACTACAGCTATTCTCTCAGGCCTAAATACAAGATACTAGTTTACCTCAGCAAATGCCTCCACACAGGTAGCACTTCTGAAAAACAGATGCATCTTATATAAATATCTACTGTGTACATCCAGCTTGGCATGTGTTCCTCTGGCATCGGCTTCACAGCTGTTTGTAGTACAGGAGAGCAGCAGCCTGTAGAAAAGGGAGCTTTTCAGGGCATGTAGTGCATGGTGTCAGTTTGTAGGAAATATGCACGAAAATGCTAATGAAAATGCATTCTCACTGAAGACATTCATAAATGCTTTTAGAAGCTGGAAAATAATATTCCAAGGCCAACTACACCAGGAAGGTCCCAGTTCCTGCCTGTGTAAACCTCCATTTGTGTAACATTTTATGACAATGCTCTGAAGTGGGGATTTTGTTTATCTAAGGCATAAAATAGGGTGCTACAGGTACTAAAGCATGAACAAAGTACATCTGCATGATGGACAAATACACCTGTCATTTACAGAGGCAAAAGCATAACATATTTGTAGTTTAAGTGCTTGTATATACCAGCTCTCAAGAAACACAAAAATCCAGCTGATGGATAGAGGATCTATTTGGTGCCTGAGAAGCAAAGAGAAAGTGTGTGTGTATCTCCTTGGGACAACTCCACAACATTTACAGTTATAGCTTGATAACTGAAGGAAAATGTAGATGAGCTTCAATATCAGCTCCAGGACAAAGCTGGTAAACCTGTTCCGGCTATGGGATCCTCAACCTTAAGTCAAGGCAATAACACAAATGTAATTTTAGCAAAAATGTTACATTTGTGTTAATCTGGAGTAACTCCAGTCAAACTGACAGATGATTAGCCAAATATTTAATTCCCCATGCATTTAAATAAGGCCAACTACTGCATGTGATTGTATGCCTGCATCTGGTATTTTCAGAACAAGCTGATTATTTTTCTCATCTCTTCTTCCAGACAAAAAGAATAAATAGGTAGTTTTATCAGGTTACACATCCAGGACAAAATGGTAGGCAATCATGGGGGATCAAAGAGACTTTTGTTACACTGAATTTTTTTTGTGTGTGTGTGCCTTGAAAAAAAATCATGGTCCCTAAAGTAAAAGAAAAGAGAAAACCAGGGTGACTGGATGGTACTGGAAAGGTGAGACAATGCTCTGAAGGAGCAAGACTTCCAGAGCTGGGTTTGTACTTGCTGTGCTGTTGCATAGACCCCTCTAATCCTACACAGGAGCACCCAGACACAGATTGACCCTTTCAAGAGCACATGGGAAGAGGTCTTCCTTTAGGACCTTGTAAAGGACCATCTGTCAAAATGCTTAAAAAGGAGTCCCAAGAGAAGAATTTGAAGGAAGAATTTGAGACCCATGTTACCTACTTTGGTAACAGGATTGGAAGTAGGGATCTCCCACCATCTCTCTGTGTCTCATCTTAATCCCTCACCTGAGGTGTTTCCAATTACAAAACCCCAAACTGTGTCAAGTCCTTCTTTTAAAACCAGAGTTTAGCTGAATAACAAATTCAGAATTGCACATGTAGACAAGTAATGAGTAGAAAGCTGATGCTGATGAGTAGAAAAATGATGCTTTATTCAGACATAAAACAAGAAAAAAGATACTTTTTTACACACTCTGTCACCATTAACACTTTTCTGTTAGCTATACTTAAGACAAAAGTAATTCAATGTCTTTGAGAAATGTATTCAGATCTAGTTTGAAAAACTGCCCTTAAACAATTACTCATTTCAATTACTCATTTTGCCAGACATGGAATGTTATTGTCACCAACATGGTTCGGGGGACAGCAAAACATTTCGTTATTGAGCATTGAAACTGTCTGACATGACTATGTGCTCAACTTAGAGATTCAAGCATTTCTAAAAACTCTCATAGTTTCAGAGCATGGAAACTTCCGCTTTCCCCTACCTCACACTCAAGTTTGCTAGGTTTTTTTTTGGTTGGTTGGTTTTTGTTTTGTTCTGTTCTGTTGTTGTTGTTGGGTTGTTTTGTTTTTTGTTGTGTTTGTTTTGAGTTTTGGTTTGGCTTGGTTTGGTTTTTTGTTTGTTTGTTTGTTTGTGTTTTTTTACAGCTGTAATTTGATATGTAAGGATATAAGAGAAAGTAAATCAAGCTCTTTTTTTTTTTTTTCTCAGTATTGTGCTTTGGTATAAAAAAAATAAAAAAATAGTGAAAGTCCAGCCCATGAAAGTGCTTCACACAAGAAATATCTGCTTGGTTTCTTGAGTCCATGCCAATAATGTCTAATTAAAGCCTTGACTTTTAGCAAGATTTATAAAAAAAATATTTGCAATGTATAGTTGTCCATCATACAGACTGTAATACTTTATTATGAAACATCTGGCATTGGTCAGACCTGGAAACAGGCTACTGGGCCAGACACATTGCTGATTTGATCTGGCCTGGCAATTCCTCTGTTACTACACTATCTTTTTGATATAAACTGCACAGTGCGAATTTCACAATATTTGGTCTCCAAGGCAAAAGATATCTCCTGCAGAGGAAGCAGCTGCCCCTCCCTTCGGTTCCTTTTCCCTTCTCCACAGGCCCTGAGCCAACAGCTTGTCCAGAATGAGAGGTGTTAGATTTAACTGACAAGCCAGCAGGGACAGGAGTACATGTCTTCTGAAACTTCAAAGTTTTTGCTCAGAGTTTCTGAAACATTTAGAAGACTTCTTTGTGCGCATCAGTATCTAATATAAGTTCATTTTTGCCATCTATATGCTGACATCTGTAAATTGTTTTGTTTCTTGATGTTTTTATTGCAGATTTAATATTTAAAAATAAAGCATTCAGAGCACATCTTTCATTATGGAATTACAGAAATAAGGTGATTAAAAGTCGCACACTTCATTAATCCTTAGGAACATTTACACTACATTACGATCCAATGTTTAGAAATATTATTCTAGAATAGTACTCAGAAATGAACACTTTAGCTTGGAGAGTTAATTAATGTAAGCAGTAGGATTCTTCTTACCTTAATTTGGTAAAACTTAATCCAGGCTAGTCATCCAGGCTTTCTCTTTAAGACACATGTCACTTTTTATTGACTGTATAGGAAACAGATTTGCACACATAAAATTAGTCACAAAACTGAGACCTAAAGGAACATTCCTTTATTGTTGTTAATTACACAAATCAAGGTTATGAACAGAAGTGGTTGAGCTGAATCCTCGGCTGGCTTATGTGTGTCAATGAGGCTCTGATGATTTCTGGTATTACTTGCTTTGTGTGTGTTGCAGTTATATCCTGATTCAGAAAAGGGCTTACACCTAGGGCTGAACTTAGTTATGAAAGCATTTTAGGGCAAGGTGCTTGAGTCTCTGAAGTTCAGTATATGATTAAGTACTGCATTGAACTGGGGCCATATAGCAGACTTGCACACTATGAAATAGCTCATTTCCACTTGCAAAAATAGAAATGAAGAGAACAGGCAGATTCAGTGATCAAATAGCTGATTGAAAAGTTTCACACTTTGAGTAGTATGACATATTTCATAGAAGTATGACATATTTCCTAATATAAAAAAAAAAAAAAACAAAACCAGGGACTTTCTCCAGATGAGAAGATGAGATTTATTACTCACACTGAGAAAAAAACAAAACCAAACAAAAGCAAACAAAAAAGAAACACATACACACACACAAATCAAAGCAAAAAAAAAACCCCAAACAAACAAAAACCTATCTGAGGAAGGATCAGCGAGAAATGCCTATAGCCACCCACAATATAAAGAATTTTACAGACACATTAAAAGCATTTAAAAGGAATAACTGAATATGATGGAATAAAGGAATATGATGAATTGTTGACTGTTTCAAATTCATTGCCTGCCAAGTTGTGTGCTGAGCCATTTCTCTTACAATTTATGACACTGTATTGAGAAGAGAGATGAAGCTAAACATGGGAATGTGCTGCAAATACATTACTAATTTCTTAGATATGCTCTAGGCTCAGTGTTTTTAGATGGAGTGAGTACAGTCCTTGCCATGGTGTCAATATGTTATTTTACTTTTTCAAAAGAGAATATGAATACTTAAACATCTCAAAAGCCAGTACTAACAGAAATATTTACATACATGTTCATAACCCATCATGTAGAACTATAAACAGTCAGAAACTGGCAATCAGCCATTTTGATGATTAATACAAGAAACAAATTAATAGTTGTCCAAAAGCATCCAGCAATTATCTTCTTCTTTTCTACTATTCTTCTTTTTGCCTTTTTATGTCAGTTGTGGGTAGCTTTAGATCTATTGAATGATCCAAAATCCTTTTCCCTTCTAACTCCTTAAAAATCTTGAAAAAGTAAACTAAACTAAATAAGCAAGTTCACAAAGGTGTTTCTATTGAAAATGTTAAACTTCAGATTAAAAAATTATTTAGGAATATATTTAAAACAAGCTTATTATTATCTACACTTAGCAGTTTGTAAAAAATAGAAAATATAGAATGACATGGTTACAATCTTCTCCCCTCCCCTCTCCTCCCCTCCCTTCCCCTCCCTTCCCCTTCCCTTATTAATTTCATTAATGAAATGAATTTACCAAGCTCATGGAAAGTACAGAATTTAGATGAAGTTTTATTAGTTGGAACTCAGCTTATTATATAATTACTAAACCTCAGTAAGCTGCTTTCGTATACCCATTTAGGAAGTAAAATACCGGGCCTCAACTTTTAGAGGCCTCCATACTCACCTTCCTACTGGTAGGATGTTCGACTATTAGATAATGTTTTATTGCAAAAATGCAAAAGTAACATTCTGTGGTACTGAGTTCCTCTTCTTTATAATCAACTTTCTTCAGAATAACGTAACATTCTGTGGTACTGAGTTCCTCTTCTTTATAATCAACTTTCTTCAGAATAACCCTCCAGTAACAGAGGGCCTGCAAACCAGAATATACGAAAACTGAAGAAATATACTCTATTTTTTCCCACCGTTCTTACAAAAAAAGCAAGCTCTTTAGTATCAGAAGCTCTGCTAAAAGGCATTCTAGCTATGCCATATGAGAATTAATTTAATGGTAAAAAATAATTAGAACAACTTAACTACCTTTAGCATATCAGCTGTCAGAACTGTTGTTGGTATGCCTAACCCTTAATTAGCAATGAGTTATGATTGATTAATGGACCCAAAAGAGGTTTAATCTCAGGCCATGTAAAGTGTATTTAAAAAAATGAAAGAGACTTGTACTTTCACAGACTAGTTAACCTTTCAGAGATACAGCTTTCATTTTGATGTCCTCAGAGGTCAAAGGACGTCCCAGCTGCTTTCACAGTAGAGCTCTTCATTTAGACAGCCAACAAGAAGCAAAGATTAAGGAAAAGTTTTATTAGAACCTGGTAATTAACAAATCTTGCATATGTGCATTCTCATTAGGCTGAAAAATAATGTGTTGCTGAGCCATGTTGCCATAATTAACATTGGATAAAATTTCAAATGCTTTTAGGTTCCAAAGAATGAATAAACAAAATGGGGATTTGCTGTACTTTCAAATTCTCATAATTAAGTGTAAGCGATCTACCTGTAAGGTAAAAGACATGGGCATATACTTGGAATTAACAGCATTTTTTTCTAGGGTCATAATCTTAGCTATTGGCTGAGGATATCTTTTATTGTTTTTATTATTGCTAATTCTCAATGGCAAACAGATCATCAAATCAATTTTAAATCATCACATAAATAAAAGAAGAAAACCCCAAACATTCAGCAAGCTAGCTTGCTTGGGTAAATAGGTTGTTCTCAGTACTTGCAATATCATACAGATATTATGTCATAAAACATATTGCAACTGCAGTTCAAGTAAAAAGTGAGACCAGTGGAAATATGGCTCATGACTGAGTATTTATTGCTTCAGGTTTCTTATAACCCTATCTGCTTAAAAGTCTCGCAGAAAAAAAGAGGCCCTGTGGAAAGTAATGATGTTAAAGCAATAAAAGAAGAGTGAAATACATGTCATTAAGTATTGGTGCACTTTTATTCAGACATCAAGCTTTTCACTGTCCCACCACTTAAGATAACAAAACGTTCACTGTCTCCATGTAATTTCTTCACTTTTTTTCTTGGTTCCCTGAAGCTTGTTGGTTTTCATTTTTCATAAGTGAGTTGACATTGGCCCTCAGTTTTGGTAAAAATTGCTTCCATGACCAGCTTCCGTGGGAGCCCTAAATATGAGGCAGTATGATTAACATTTTGTTTATCAACTGGGAATATTTTTAAAGGCCCAGGTGGTAGAAACATATTCATTTCTTGCCATAAATGCATTCTAATATATAAATTCAAGACAAAAGAGAAAATAGCGGGAGGTGTCTCTGGGCAGTGCCATTACTCACACTGTTACCACAGAACTCTGCTTCATTTGTATTGGCATTTTGTCAAAACTAACTCATTTCCAGACTGGTTTTTGACCTCTGATGGATGAATATTATTCAGTAGCACCATATTTGTGTGAGTTATTTCACAGTCATTTAGGCCTTGAGAATACCATCAACTAGAACCTAAGTTCAACTATTTTCATATTTCCAGCTGACTCTGGCAAGTTTGCAAATCTGATTTTGTCTAATAATTTGGGAAATTTTGGCCTTAGTTCTCTTTTCCATTCAGATTCAGATAAGGTACTAAGTTATGAAGAAAGTTGTCCTGTTACTGATTTTATGTGTATGATAGAAATGGAAAAAGATGGAGTTAGTAAATGCACAAAACTGCTCAAATATGCCTAGTTCCAGAAGAGAAATGTCAAAGAACAAGGGGTTTGTTTTTATGTTACTGTGGTTGTAGAAGAAAATTCCGCATGCTTTGACAAACATACCACAGAACAAAGTAAACAAATCCAGTTGGTTTATTTAATGAGGAAATCAGACTGCATAAGAGGATATTGCAGTGATTTATATCTGTTAAAATATGGATAGCAAACCATGGACACACATCATCAATCAATCAATCAGTCCTAAGTTGAAGGTGTTCTTATGGCAAATTAGTTAAGATCCTGAATAAAGAAATGGAGCCATTTCCTTTCATCTTGCATTTGGCTAAGGAGTGGTCATGTTTACATGACACTCAATGAAGATGAGCACTAACTTTTTGTAGTACAAGAGAGGAAAGATTTACTTTGGCTTACTTCTCACCCTTACAGAAAAGCTTAATAAACTCCAGCTTCTGTCTCTCAGAACTATAATTTATTAATTTTTAAGATGAAGCGTAAAAGCAAGGAGTCTAAACAACACCCCTCAAGCTATGCAAACAAATTAACATTTTTATAGGAAAGCAAAATAATTCATTTTTATTTTAAACCTGGTTTTCCCAGAGTTACAGACTTTAACTGTGGATGTATGTGGAAAATAAATATGACCAAATTCTGACCTCAGTTACACTTGTATAATCTCATTAAACTTGATAGTTCTCTATGGGTGTAAGTGATAGCAGGATCTAGATTGTAATCAGAATCCTTGTCAGAGGTCCTCAGCTGGTGTGTAGTGAAACAGGGAATGTCTTGATGATAGAGTTTCCTGTGCTCAGTGAAAGTTTTATGGAACAACACATTTGGAAAAAAAAATCCCGCAGATCATTTATAATATATACCTCGCACATGCTTAAGCATGTCATTCACTTCACCTCCATCCCCAGCCCTGCAGAGCTGAGGACGAGTGTCCTGGGACCACTGCTGGTTCCACCTTGGTTCTCAGGCATAGCTGCTATTTGCAGAGCATTTTAAAATTACATTTTCAAAACAAATGGTTTCCATTTGTCAGAGCAGTTTCCACTGAGCAAATTACACCTCTATAAAGCACATTAAGCTGTGGGTATCCTGTGGGATTTTGGAGTGCTTCTCAAATCTAAGGTCTGGATAGTCAATTGTTTCAATGTGAGAGGAGACATGAGTATTCATGTCACTTCCCACCACGCCCTGACTTTCATGGGCAGAAGCTCCACATATACAAGCCACAGCATATGCCAACAGGCCTTTTCACACTCCTCTAGAAGTGAGAAGGTCAAGATAAAGCAAGGTTGTCCCACAGATGAGGCATAGACTGAGCTGTATTGCTGTTGTAAATATGAAAACTTTGCCACAAATATTTGTACATGATTGGTGTCAGGGGCTCTCAGTTGCAAGTTTTTACCATTTGCACCTGTAATTCATTTTAGCAGCGGGTACAGTTATACAGGCAGAAATCTACCCCCTCCAGAAATTACAATTTTGTGCATTTGGGTGAGATACTCCTAGAGCAGCAGCTTTGCCTGATGTTTCATTCGTACCCTTATTGGCTTGCTTGTCTCTGGTGAATCTGTACAGCTGTATCAGTTACAGTTTCTGGTTGGTAATTCTGGATGGCATCTGATCTAGCTGGAGTTAGTCCTTCCTCCCTGTCAGCTTGAAAAATGACAAGAGAGAGTGGAGGGTCCCCACTGTCATACAAGGAAAAACATGGCATCTGCTCTTGTTTATACTCTTATTTCTGTTTGGTATTTGTATATCCATTTGTTTCTTAAAAATGTTGATGTATTGTCTTCTGGAACAATTCTGGTACTGATCCCCCATTCTATATCTGACTTCATAATATGCATGTTTTTAGCAGACATTGTTAAGTATTTGACATAAAAGGCATGATGTCCCATCTATGCATGATATAGGTGCGTAGAAGTGTTGAGGTAATGCAGTTATATCTTAACAGTTATATCTTAACTGACCTTTTCAATTGGGCTAAGGTTGATTAATCAATCCTCTCTATTCAGGTTGAATTAAAGCAAAACTGAAAATATGGAGGGTCCTTTACCATATTTGGAAATGTCTGTGATTTGTCCTGTTCCAAAAAGCATTGTAGATTTTCAAAATCTTTTCTCTCAGAAGCTCAGAGGGTTATATCTCCATAGCATATTTTGATTGCAGCAGCTGACAAATTAAGCCTTTGTTTACTCAGAAACTTGTATATTTTTGCTTTCTCTTCTACTACTCTGCTATATGTATATATATATATATATTCTTCCCATATTCTGTCATTAATCTTTTGTTTATTTTTCTCTTTTCCAAAACAAAATATTAAAACATATTTGACATGTCCACAAGAGAAAAACTAGTTTCTCTGACACTTTCTTAAAATCCAGACGTTTCTATCGATGATATGGATGATCTTTCTGCCTTGGTAAGCCACTTAATTCCTCAGTTCTTTGCACGTAAATAAGACTGGCTTATCTTTCTTCCTTTCAGACTGTATCTTTCTTATTTAAAACCTCTGGGTCAATGAGTACATTTTATTAGGGATTTGTAGAGTCTGTGGCACAAGGGGATATGGCATCAGCTATGACCTCTAGGCAGTCTTATAATACAGTACTTGGTAATGAATAAAATTTATACTTGTTATAAACTATTCTAGGTTTTCATTACTGTACAGCTCAGGAGACCAATATAAAACTGGAGACTGCTGCAAAATAATATGCCAGACAAAAGAGATGTTCCAGAAAAGCTGGTATGCTGTTGAGGAGTCTTTGCGGTTGTCAGTTTGCGAGGGGAGACACATTTCAGCTGTGCCATTATTGTTATCATTCCCATTTGAAGTCAAAGAACATGGGGATAATTGTGCATCTCAGAATATATGTATATTCAGTGCCCTAAACTAGATTTAAAGAGGATTGTTTTCATGTCAAGTTATTCCCAAGTCCCTTTGCACATCTGTAAGGCTAAGGTGGACAGACCATTCAGGGGCTGGATCAGGCTGCTGATATTGATACTTCATTTGGTGAAGTGTCACTGCCAAAGGGAGGGCTTTCACCCCACCTTCTGTTTTGTTTCTCAGGAGGTGGTGGGGCAATTTATGTCTTTGTCTGCGTGTGCACAAATGTGTGATAAATCACACGCTGTGCTGAAAATCAGCCCACTCAGAGACTGGATAGAGCAATGGGAACATCAGAGGAAAGACATATGTAACACAGAGAGTGTAAGGATGTGTAATTGGAAGTAGGAAGAATGATCACAAAATCACACAGAATCACAGAATCACAAAATGTTAGGGATTGGAAGGGACCTCAAAAGATCATCCAGTCCAATCCCCCTGCTGGAGCAGGAACGCCTAGGTGAGGTCACACAGGAACATGTCCAGGCGGGTTTTGAATGTCTCCAGAGAAGGAGACTCCACAACTCCCCTGGGCAGCCTGTTCCAGTGCTCTGTTACCCTCACTGAGAAGAAGTTTCTTCTCATGTTTAAGTGGAACCTCCTGTGTTCCAGTTTGTACCCATTTCCCCTTGTCTTACCATTGGTTGTCACCAAGAAGAGACTGGCTCCATCCTCGTGACACTCACCCTTTATATACCTGTAAACATTAATGAGGTCATCCCCCAGTCTCCTCCAAACTGAAGAGACCCAGCTCCCTCAGCCTTTCCTCATAAGGGAGGTGCTCCACTCCCTTAATCATCTTTGTTGCCCTGCGCTGGACCCTCTCCAGCAGTTCCCTGTCCTTGAACTGAGGAGCCCAGAACTGGACACAATATTCCAGATGCAGTCTCACCAGGGCACAGTAGAGGGGGAGGAGAACCTCTCTCGACCTACTAACCAACCCCTTCTAATACACCCCAGGATGCCATTGGCCTTCCTGGCCACAAGGGCACAGTGCTTGCTCATGGTCATCCTGCTGTCCACCAGGACCCCCAGGTTCCTTTCCCCTACACTGCTTTCTAATAGGTCATTCCCCAACTTATACTGGAACCTGGGGTTGTTCCTGCTCAGATGCAAGACTCTACACTTGCCCTTATTATATTTCATTAAATTTTTCCTCACTCAACACTTCAGCCTGTCCAGGTCTCTCTGGATAGCAGCACAGCCTTCTGGTGTGTCAGCCACTCCTCACAGTTTTGTGTCATCAGCAAGATAAGAAGGCAAATAGTGCATGTGTGGAAAATAGCCATAAAATTCATCTGAAAAGATGGGAAGAAACAGAAAATCAAGGAATAAGATCTATTTGAACCTCAAGAGTTCATATATGCTTAGCTACTGGGGATCCTGAGCAGCAGAAGAGTAGCAGGAGAAATATGAAGGAAAGTATTCAGCAGCTGTTTACCTATTTAGATGTCTTAGAAACTGAGATGTCAATATGAAGAGGAACGTGGCAGAGGCATGGAGAGCCCTTCTCTTCCATCTTCCCCCAGAAACCATAGGAGGGGCTCTGCAGCTGTGGGGGCAGGAGGCAATAGAGCTGCACAGGCTCACTCTTCTCCAGCAAAACAAAGTGATATAGAGCAACGCAAAGGGGGTAGTAAAAATGCTATTTACAGCTATTTAACAAACTGCTCCCCAAATGATATTCTTCTCATACAGATGTAAATAAAATGCTGACTTTTATTATGCTGTACTGAAGGAGATGTGAACAGCCTCGTCTAATAGCTAACTGTAAGTTGAAACAGTCTCTACCATAAATTCTGTCCGTTTTTACGACAGTTTTGGGTGTGCTGTTGCTGACCACAACATTTTCCAGGGTTCTGTTTGTGTTAAGCATCCCCCATGGATTTCACTGAGTTATGCAGCTAGCACAGCTTTGAGAGCACCATTACTTGAGTGCTTGGAGGCATCAGTTAATTTTTGAAGGCTGTCATAGGGATAAAATAGAGCATTAAATAATCACAGGAATATTCTATTTGGTTTTAAGACAGCATTTTCCCCTTTTGTGATTCAACCTGCTTGTCGTCCTGTCTTTTGTTAAACAAACAAATGACTTCACAATAAAGTCTTTGATGTCATACTGCTTCATTGCTCAGCAGCTCCACCATTTTAAATAGCCAGGCCTCTTGGTACCAGTGCTGAGGAAACTTTGATTATCAGAATCAGAACACAGTCCTGGTATGTGTGGGCTGATCCTGAGGAGCCCTGAGCACCCTCAGCTCCTGGGGGCATCCGTGGGCCTCACAGAAGATGCCTGTTGCATCTATACCCCTAGATTCAGAGACTTATTCTGTAAAACAAAATTCCCACTGAAGTCAGTATTAGCAACACACAGCCACACTGAAAGCTCTTTTCTTCACTTAATTACCAGATAATAAATTATAAGGTTCCACACTGAAGTCTATGAGATACATGAGCTTAAAACTAGTCTAAGTGGGTGGAAGTGTGATCTCTGGCACCATTATCAAGAAGAAATAATAATTCTTAAAATCAGACTTCCAGTATTTATGTACTTATTTCAGGTCAAATGTACAATAACAAAGGAAAAGTAAGTTCTGTTACTATGGAATAAATAATCTGAAGTGCTGTATCTTCTTCAGTATGTCTGGCAAGAATGCCAGTCCTTTGATTTTTGTTTGCTTCCAGCACTGCATATAGTTACATTGAGGCATGTCTCTCTCATTCAACAATAGTGTGTGAAGCTGTTCATGATGATTAACGTCTTCAGGGACTTTGGAGAACAGAACTACTGCAACTTACAGGTTTCTTTTGAGTTCCCATGTAAGTTCACTTCCTCCAAAGAAGTTTTGCTGAGGTATTTTGTCTGATGAAAGACGTTCTCTTTTACAGTATGCTGCCACCCCTAAACAAACATCTTTTTCATTGTAACAGTGGAAGATAGAGTTTTCTGTATATACTGTAATCAGTGTAACTTATTAATGTCAAAAACTGATGCTGATTTAGTGCTTTTGAATATCTGTGAAGTTTCCATTAACTTCAATAAATCTACAATTGCTTCCCCTGTTTAATTTTCTGTTGGCACCTTTCCTCTTCCTTCTCCACTGTGGAAAGCAAACAAACATATCACAAAACAAAAACTGTATTTATTGGACATGGAACATAGAATTCTGTGTCATGGAGCTCTGAGACATCCAGCAGATGTTCTCCTATGGCTTTTTAAGTCCTGAATGTTCCCTTCTTAAGAGCACATGCACAGAAGTGTTGGGTTTGGGTTTGTTTGGGGTTATTTTGTTTTGATTCGGGTTTTTTTTGTGTGTGTGTATTTTTGTGTGTGTGTCAGAATAACATAGAGAAGTATTTACACTAAAATAAAACACATAAAGAAAAAAAGTAAAGAATATCACAGACTTATAGTAGACAAGGATACTGTTATCACATATATTGAAGCATAATCAAGGTTATCATCACCACAGCAAGATTTTAGTGTTTATTAACATCTCTACATCTTTTCATGTATGAATTTTATCACACGTAAATATTTACATAAGTCAGTTTCAGAGTGCCTGTTTCTTCATGCAAACCGCTTTCCTTTTTTTCTATTAGCACATGTAGCAAAACATTAAAGGGAGACATTTAAAAGCAAGCCAGCATCCTAATAAAATAACAGTCTTGCATACCTGAAGTCTAAAAATAACTAGGCTGAGTGGTACAAAAAAAACAAAAACAGTTTCAGAACAACAGCACTGCCATTATTGATAGTGCCAAAGCAACTGCTTTTTGATGATCATTTGCCAAAGAGTAAGTTTGAGATACATAATTGGATAAGCAATTTTTAATATGTTTCTGGAAGTGGGACATGAGCAAATGCCTCCATATGAATATCCATCAAATCCCCCCTCCCCAGCTAATATTTCTGACAATGGAAACAAAAGGATTGTTTCTTAAATGTTCTTCCCATGTGACTCAGAACTTAGTGTTTCACCATAATGTGTTTGTTCAAATGTAAAGCAGATCTTTGGAGTAGTTCCCTCACATCTTACTGTCTCTTGAGGAGAATGAACTCAAACTGCATGTGTACTACACCCCACATCTATGACTTTTTGAAAGACAGAACAGGAAAATGCTAATAGAAAGTCTGAAGGACAACAGTGTTCCATGAAATCCATATGTCCCTTAACATCAGTATTTCTAAGACGTCAGTAGACTTCTCAAAAAAAAAAATCCTGCAAATCCACTATGGCAACCAAACTAATTGTACAAGAACACAGATGGATGTAAATTAGGGGCGAAAATGAAGCTAGATATCTTCATTTCTATATAAATGGGGATTAAGCAACTTCTGATATCTTGTGTTTGGTGCATTTCTCTCCCTCACCCTTCCAGTCAAAGACAGAACAGAATGCATACTTGCACAAAAGGTGTAAACAGATTTTTAAGACATCCCACAAAACATTTTCTGGCTCAGCAATGGTGGCACTGATTCACAATCTGTCATTAATTTCAGAACTCTATAAGAGTGACATGAATTATCTACACCAGGCAAAGAATTCAGCTTCTCTTCACTTTCTCCAGACGTACAATAGAGTCACAGGTCCCATTAACCAGATCTACTTCTGAGTTCAACAATTGGATGCAGAAGCCCACTGAGCAAAGCTACAAGCTAAGACCTTACAGCAACAATTAAATTCATAAAAGGAAACAGCTGTGTCCAAATCAAAGAGTAATTTGCTCCACAGTGGAAATGAAAAATTCTTAAAAGGATGAATAGCAGCTATAGCAAATAGGGCTATCTGATTTATTAGGTGATTGATTTAGTGTGCTGAAAAAATATTTTGTAGCAACTGTAAAATACAAGTATTAAGACCTAATTGCATGAAGAATGTTTCAGAATTTCATATATATAAAATGACTATTTTTACTAGAAAAGGTGAGGGTGATTTAAGGCTAAAAATTATAGCTGAACAAACATATGGACAAAAGTTTTTTCAAAATTGTGCAAAGAAATGAATATGACAAACATTTCCCCTACCTTATATATAAAAATAGAAGACAAAATGGCTTTAAGTGCTCAATTTTATATATGAACCGAAAGTTAACAATACTTTAAGGACTTTGACAGAGTTTTTCAGAGGTGGTGCAATCCATATTTGACCACAATTTCATATCTCGTTTTCATCTGAGCCCGACATCTGTCTAGATAGTTTGAGGCTTTATTTATGTTTACCATATACAGGTTCTGCTTGATTGTTGAAGGGGTGAGTGTTGTGCAGCATCTCTTCAGGCTGCTAATGGAGTAAAAATTGTTGTGAGCTAGGGCTAGGAAGCAATACATCTTGAAGTGATGGAAGACTACCTTAGCAACACAGGCAAGAGCTGTATATCAAAGGACACATATGCTCCCAAAATAAAAGACAACAGTGAGTTAACAGATTTTGTTTCAATGGCATTATTTTTCTTTGCTTGTAAAGATTGTGTTGTCACAATTTTCTCATGCAGTGTTTCATTTCAATAGTATTAATATGAAATTAATTTATCAGAGGTTTTGTGTTGCTAAAGAATCTCCACATATTCTGTCTTTTTGTTTAGGAAAACTTTTTGTTCTGAAATTTTGTTTTCACTTAATGGTTTTGAAATAACTTTGAAATTAGTGCTTTAAAAGTGTGTCATTTGAGCAGATATATAAATCTTTGTTATATTCACAAATATATATTAGTTGTGTACCTTGAAAAATTTTTATGTTTCATCCTTGTTTTAGGCAGAAATAAAACAGGATTACTTAAAAATGTAATGGGATCAGAAAACAAAAATTATACCAAGAGGTGTATGCAATTAAGTGTAGTGCATCATAGGAATTATTTTATTTCTATAAGGAAAAGATTGATATAATAGTCTTAATGAAGAAAATTACTTAAGATGTGTTTGATTTATTTACCTTTAATATTGATATAAATGCTTGATTGGAAAGCTACTTCAAAAGAAAAAAGACGGCTGAAGGAAGATTGTGTAGAAAGAAAATAAAATTATTCTACAAATATAAAACTTTATTTAAAGATTATGAAAAACAGCAACAATTTTATGTTTTTCATGTTTTGTTTAGATCTTTTTTCAAGGACCTTGAAAAGTTAAATATTGCTTTAAAATGAATAATATTTTCATTGGTTTAAATATTTTGTTTTGTTCAGCTTACCATTTTCTGGCTGATTTTTTTCTCCTATATGTGTAATAGTAGTGCAAAGATGCTGTAAAAAGCTATAAAAACAAAACAGAAAACATAAAAAAAGTTTTATTAGGTATTTTGAATTGTAGAAGATGCATATTACTATAGGAAAGAAACATTTTTCCACCATGCCTGCCTTTTTTGTGCCATCAGGGGGCCTACATCCCTGAAATTTGTATTATCTGTAACTTTTCCACATTGATCAGCTGCTTCCAGAAAATGTTTGCTTATACAGGTTAGAATGATACTTTTCTATTGCTTTTAATGCAGCTTAGCATAATAACCTGTTACTTGTCATAACTCCATCAGACCAATTCTTCATCTATTACTGATGCTAATATAAATCCTACCTTTTGTACATTTCTTTGCACTTCTTTAGAACATGAATGAATATTTGCCTAACTTGCAATACTACAAACAAATAATTATGTAATATTAGGTAATATCAATAGGTGATATTAGTGCTGCCATAATGCTCTGGTTTAAGATACAGAAATAAAAACTGCAACACTTGGCTTCTGATGATAATTACAAATCAGAAAATTAACTTTACTACTACTTCCAAAAACTCACACTAATCCATCTGAAAGACACTTGATGACATGGAATTTTAAATATACTCCTTAATCTCTTTTTACTGGAGTTCTTGAAGTAAATCTGTGATCTCCTTCTGGCATCATTGTATAAAGATTGCCCAGGAAGACAGACAGACCTTAACTATCATTTTTGTAGAGTAGGGGAAGGAAACTCCACATAAACAACTTTTACCAAAAATTTAATTGACTACACAAAGTTTTCCATTTTATTTTACTTATCAACTGACTTGTGTTTAAAAACATATCTAACAATCTTTTATTTAGTCCTGTTTGTGGAAATGTTAGGCTGACGCATTTATACATGTGAAATCAAATACTTCAAAACACTGCTACATCAAATTAGTTTCCTTCATCTCTTTTGAGATTCTGTATAATGAAAGGGACATTTTTCTAAGAAAGATTTTGCATTGCTAGAGTATCTTTGTGACCATATCCTGCACAGGTCAAATATGCACTTGCTAATGGTGACAAAAGGAATGCCTGGTTGCACAGTGTATAGTTTCCTTATTAGAAAAAATATAGAGAAAACTATTCTCTGCAGGAAGGTACTTTACTTTTTCCCTGTACTATATTACAAATATATGAATCTAATATATGAACCTAATATAATACAAATACATGAATATAATTCTCATCATCGAGAATTCCTCCTTGAAGGTGATTGCACTGTATACTTAAATCTCTACTCTTTGTTCAGAGAAATTGATAATACCTTTCTATATACCACAGGACAAATACTTAAATTCCTCAGTCAGCTTTTGTTCAGTTCTTGCTCAGACATACCTCCCATTTAAGTTGATTTTGTTGTGCGGGTGACTAGAATTGCAGAAGAATTCAAGATATTTCTATCACAGACCGAATTTCAGATTTAAAGACAAACTGATTAAATGACATCATAGACTATGAGATTTCAAAATCATTGGTGTAAAATGGATGAAAGTATTCATGGATGTGAGGTAAAAGAAAAGGCAGTTCCATGTGACTGAGTTACATGGAAAAATTTCTTCACCAACAGGAAAGTACCTTGGATCAACATAAACAACAATATAAAATCCCCCTCTTGCCTGCTCCTACTGAGTAAATGTCAATACCCAATTAATCTGTCACCCCTTATACATTTCCATTCTTACTGTAATGACAGGTGAAGGCTAAGACTAAACAAATCTAGGTACTGATGAAACAAGATGTTAGAATTTCTATTAAAATGGAAGGTAAAAGTAATTCAAAACAAAACAAAACAAAACAACCAAAATCTCCAAACCGAAACCATGATCTTTTTCTTTATTTCAGTGATGCTTTGACTATTTGTGCTGATGTTATAAAAGTTCATCATTATGCAGCCTGTTAATGGGATGTGCTGGAATTTTAATCATTCTAACTGCCGTTTTTGTAGAGGATTCAGCAGATGAAGAATGAATGGGTAAAATGAATTATCATAAAATAATAGCCTCGATAGTCTCACATTAACAAACTTTAGTATTAGAATAAATAATATTGATGAGACTCTTCCTAACTTTTCATTTCAGCTACCGTTCAACTCCCAAACCATTAAAGACAGTAACATCAAAATACAGTGCAATATGTTCCTGCAAATGCAACTTCAAAGAGAATCTACCGGTAGTGTTTGGAGTAAGTGAACCTGGGGAGCCTGTTCAGTGTTCCACCACCCTCTGGGTGAAGAACCTTTTCCAATCTAAACCTCCCCTGACACATCTTCCTGCCATTCCCCCTGGTTCTGTTATTGGTCACCAAAGAGAAGCGACCAGCACCTACCCTTCCTCCACCCCTTGTGAGGAAGCTGTAGACCATGATGAGGTCTACAGTCAGTTTCCTCTTCTCCAGGCTGAAAAAAACAAGTGACTTTAACAGCTCTTCATATGAATTCCTCTCCAAACCCTTTACCAACTTTATGGTCCTCTTCTGGACACCCTCCAGTACCTTTACATCCTTTTTATCCTGTGGCACCCAGAACTGCACACAGTGCTCCAGGTGAAGCTGCACCAGTGCAGAGCAGAGCAGGACAATCACCTCCCTCACCCGGCTGGCAATGCTGTGCCTGATGCGCCCAGGACACAGTTGCCCTCTTGGCTGCCAGGGCACACTGTTGGCTCATGTTCAACTTGCTGTCAACCAGAACCCCCAGGTCCCTCTCCATGGAGCTGCTCTTCAGCCTCTCATCCCCCGGTTTGTTTGTACAGTCAGGGTTGCCATGTCCCAGGTACAAAATCCAGCACTTGCCTTTGTTAAACTTCATGCATTTGGTGAGTCTTAAACTCCATGCTTAAAGAAGAAAACAATATGGTGCATCCGATCAAATTGTTAAAACACTGGAAAAGTTACCTTTCACAGTAGCACTTTGAGATAAAACTGATACTTCAGAAGTTCCTAAGCAGATCACAGTTTTCAAAACCAAGCAGGATTTTCTTTCATCAACTGGAGAAAGACTTTACTTGTGTTTTACAAGTGTTTTTCATGTGTTATTACCCTATGATATAGCTTTATGACTTTATTTTTATTTACATCAAACATTACCTTAAATAATATAGATTGCAATAAAATATTGATATTAAATGGATTTTTCAGCACGACAATTCTGTTTTTTGCTTGATCTATTTTTACAGGAAAAAACTATGACATATGACCTTATTTGATGGAAACACTCTAGATAAGCTTATACATAAGTTCTAACGTTGGTCTGTTTAAAGCTCTGGATTTGAACTGAGATGTGACCTGTGTATTTTGCAAAAGAGATAGGCCTACTCACTTTAGGATTGCTTGTGAATGTTCTATCTCCTCGCAATCTGAGATGTTCAGCCTTTGTTTTAACTGAAAAATGCAAAAGACATACATTTGGCTCTGCATAACACACAGCTAACCTATACTGACCTCAGAGAAGTTAATGCTCATAAATTAAACATTCATGTTTACACTAGCAAAGAGTGTGTCATAGTAACATTGGTATGAAGTAGATAGCATAAATCTAACTCCATGTAAATATCTGACAGAGATTTTAACTGAATGTATGTGACAAACCTAAATCATAGTTATCAGGCTTCTCTTACAAAAGTCCAGTATAACTGCTCTATGCATGTACCTTCAAGGAACAAAGGAGATTTAATCCAACATTCAGTTAGACAGTGTATTATGCAGTGTAGTCAGGGATGTTAAAATTGATTCAGTCAGGTGTAATGAAAGAGAAAAACTGCCCAAAATAAAGCAGTTGGCCAAATAATCAGGTCTGCTTTGCAGACTGAATCAAAAGTAAGTGTCATTCTACACTAGAAAGGGACAAAATCTTAAAAAAAGTATGCTGCTGGACTAAGTATGTGGCATACCAGTGCATGATCATGAGCTGCAGCTGTCTGCCAGATTACATTGCAGAAAGGTATGCACATAAATGTCTGTATGTAAAAACAACTTTTATTTGCCATTTCTGTATCATACAGTATTAAATAAGCAACACTCAGGATTAGTCTACTCAGTTGTCTCATTTGAAATGGGAAATAACAACTGGAACAAATGTTCGTTATTGCTCTTAACATCTGATTGCTGGTTAATAAAAGTTTCATATTAAAAAAATAATCAAGGAAAAAATGCTTCTATGCACAGAGTCCTGTTACTTGACTGCTGAAATAATACCACAATGATGATAATATTGCACCTATTACAACTGAGAACAGCACTTGTGTTTTGGTAGTGTTTACTTTTAAGTATATAGGCAAAGCTATACAAGACTGAGAGGTGTAGGTAGGCTTGTCAAGGACACATTAATTTTTAGGACACATTAAGTTTTACATGTTTGTGGAGGTGGAGGGGAAAAGAAATAAACAAATAAAAATCCAGAAATCTTTTATTGAGGTGAACATACATATTCCCCTTGACTTTAAGCTGGACTAAATACTTCAAGCTCTACAGGGTGTCTAAGGCAGACTTGGTCCATTATTCATACTTGATTGAAAACTAAGAAGCAATTCAGAACTCACCACTGAACTAAGTAAAGAATCTATCCATTATGCATCTAGGACTCAAAATGGGAGAAGAATCAGCTAGACATCAAAGAGGAAAAAGAATCCAGTTATCTAATCATCTAAAAGATGAATCTGTGTCTTGCATGTCAAGCATGTTAGAGAGATGTCACTGAAGTAGCTCAGAAGTGCACTTTTTGCTTTATTCTCATGTGACATTGCTTGAAATATTACTGAAATGTGAACTATGAATGAAGTTACCTTCGTTATGTCCATGTTGGACAAGATTAAAAGAGAGAGATAGAATGCATTATTCTAGTATTTTTAATCAGGAATTTAAGAGCAGCTATTGTACATGTTTCTCCAGCCCAGCATAATGTCCTGTGTGGATTTTTCAGTATTTTGGCTTGAGAACAGTCCGTGATTAATTGTTTGTTACTCATAAGCAGAAGGAGTAACCTGAAGACAGTCTCTTTCCCAGTTCTCCATACAGATCCCTAGCAAACTGGATTCCTTTGCAACAACGACATCTGTGTGGCCATTGCCTCTGTCTGTGCTGATGTTTGTGGCTGGGAGAGATTTAATATAGAGACATGGGGACAGGATAACCCGAATGCCTGGGGATAGAAAGGACCACAGACTTTACTCTCTTTAAAGCTAATGCTCTGGCTCCGTATCTTAAGAGATTGGGAAAACCCTGTTTTTTAAGACTGTACTGAGTCTAATATAAGAATATTGAAGAAAAATGTTTTCACAGAGCTTAAAGCTTATTTAAAGTTTTCAACCACTCACATAGACTTGTCACTCAGACTTCTGAAAAGCATGTAAAAATGCCAGCTTAATATCCTTCCACCCATTTTCAGTAGTTTCAAAACATTTTTATTTTCTTCAGTGCTTTTTCCCCATGCCTAGTGAAAAGGCATCTAAAATGCCTTAGCACAACAGCCTTCTGTATTCCAGGTGATGTTGTTTAATTCCATGGAAATTTTCCTCAGAAATTACAGTAGGTGTCACTTTAATTATCTTTCCCTAACTTTCATTGCAGTCAGTTTCCCAAAGCACCATTTCATACACAGTGAATTGAAGTGACCCAGTAGATTTTCGTGTCTTCCAGCCAATAACCTTACCATCCCTGGATTTTTACACATCTAACTCTTTCACTCTAGTCCTGAAGAATGTGCCTCTTTTGCCTTGAATCTGTGCAGTTCTCTGCAAGCAAGCAATCGTATTGCACAAATGGGTGAAATTTCAGGTTAGTGGCATGCAGGCAGAGGAAATAAGACTAACAGAGAATGAAGCCGAGATTAAAGCCCTGCAGGGAAGCAACTTGGAAAGATTGCTAAATGGCCTCATTATCTCCCATAGTTCTAGCTAACCAGTTGATTAGAAACATTCTCCATGGTGGCTTAAAACCAAGAGAATAGGGTAGGCTGGTAATGAGGATGGAGAATATTGCAGGGCAATTTCAGGCCTATAGAAGCAGTAATGTTGGTGGTCATCAGAAAGCAGCTTGTGGTGTCCAGAGGGGAATGTATTCTGAAAACAGGAGAAAGTGAGCACCATTTCAGCAAAAGCACTCAAGGCTCAGAGAAAAGCAACAGAGAGACCAGCTGAGCCCCTTTGGCAGAGTAGCTGTCAGTACAGGGTCCTCCTGAAGGAGTTTGTCCAAGGGGTGGACAGGGAAAGATGGAAGGAACCCATGGCAGTGTAGATAAATGAAGATGGAAAGGATCGGCATTAATATGTCATATGTCCTTCAGGAGTCTGTCATCAGATTTTTTTCCTGCAATTGCAGGACATCTATAAGCCAACTCTTCTGCACAAGGCAGATCCTATTTTCTCACTGGGACACTTATAAGAACTTCAAACTATAATTTCTGCCTAACTTTTACCTCACAGAGGTTTTCACAGAGGTTTTTCTACTTTAAATTTCTTTTTTTTTTTTTTTTCTCCAGTGCACATTTTAACATTTCCTGCTTTCTGAATTCCAACGCTCTGATCATCCAGATCTATTTAGTGAGGTGAGCTACTGCCAACAGATGGAACACAAAAGCTTATATGCCTTCTAATGAAACGAATCTTTCTAATTTACTTTTCCCTGCAGAAGGTTTTTATGCTTCCTCATTTCTTTAGAGTGCAACTCTCAAAATCATCTGTTTGACCATGTTCCCAGGGTGGTATTTGTGATATAATAAAATATAAACATAAAAAAATATAGCTATGCTTAGTTGAAAAGTCAGACAGGTTTCACAGGTGTTGCTGAAGAGCCTTTAATTATTTAGAAGTGACACAGTAGCATCACAATTACTGTTACCTTGGATGAATATTCATGAATGCACTGTATATTGTAGGTTTGCTGACTGAACTTCAAAAGGTTTAGAGTTCAGTTCTGATGCAGAGAAACATTCAAAGTTTGGATGCTTATCTGAAACAGGTAACTTGCCTCCAGGTATGACTGTCAGGCATTAATCTGAGAGATCTGAAATCTGTGCAAGTTAGACCTCTGATACAAGATCTAAGGCTAAGTCACTGACTAACTCATGAAAAAAAAAAAAAAAAAAAGTCTGCAAAGATTAAGTACCCTAAAATAATAAATACCTTTGAAATACACTACACCAATTTCAGCACTGCCATGTGTACACTCTTCAAGTTTAACGAAAAGTTTCCCACCATGAGGATGATACATCTTTGTGGACCTCCTCTCTCTGATCTCAGGAACTTTTGGGTATGGTCCTTCTCTGTCATCTTGAATAAACAAGGCAATAACCCACATTTCTTCATCTATAGGCAGCATTGAATGGCTTGTCTGGACTTGGTGGTGCCAAAGATCTGTTCTATCCAGAAAAATCAGTTCATGAAAATAGCTGCAATAGGATAACTAAAAATAAAGTAATTCAAATTACATCTCTTTGATGTAACTTAATTGCAATGTCAAAGGCCAGCTTTCATTTGTCCTTGAAGCAACAGCGATAAAGGTGTAATCCCCTTTAAATATCTTCACCTCAGACTCAGGAAGTATTGTAGAATGAGTCTTGGCTGTGGTCAGTGCATCTGAATGTCGATTGGGTCAAGTAGAATGTCATATTCCTCTTCAATGCAAGTCATCTTCAGGGCAAATAGGAAAGTAGATGTGCTTCCACTGAAAGCACGTCACTCTGTAGATTTAACAAGGGGAAGCTCTAAGAGATACCATAGTTCGGTAGAGCTAAGTCCTTGCTGATATTTCCATTAGTAACCAACCTTGGGCCATACTAGGCTGTCTTGAACGTATTTAATTAATTTAGTAAAGTATGGTGACTGAACATTAGCCAAAGGTTTTTATCTCTGCTCTTTGATTGAAGTCCTATTTCTTTGGTTGTGCCCAGATTTTTTCCAGAAGTTGTCAGGTCTTCCTTATGTACCCTGGATGGATATTAAAGAGACATCAAGCTATTCTAATACTATTTTTTTTTAATTAAAGAAAGAACAGATTTATTTTGTCAGGCAGGACTTCACCGTTTGACTTCTTATTTCCATTTTACCACCAGTGGTGTTGCTGCCTTGTTTCTCAGGATGGCTAGGAATTTATTCTTCTTCAAAAAGCTGTGGAACAATAAAAAATTGCAATGATCTCAGTTTTGCAGCTTGCAAAAGGAGAAAGTTCAGAACTCTTTCTTGGATTTAAGTAATCGACTAGCATCCTAAAAAATTATTTAGATTTTTAGTCTCAAAAGCACCATCCCAAATCTCTTCTGGCTATATGTAGGATTAGCCATGTAAAGAGGAGTTCACTGCTAAAAGGAGTGCCTTAGACTTTCCGAAAACACAATGAAGGAATGGGGAACTGTTTATGGGCTTTTTTTTTTCCATGTGAATACTCAAATGCATTCACTAAGCAACAAGAAACATCAAATTACCACTCTTGTGGCAATAATGTCTTCTCAGTCTTTTAATCTATGAGAAAGAAAATCAAAGGTAAAATAAAAGGTCAGGCTTTTGTTCATGCACAGGCAGGCAAAAGAAAATCTGTGCAAACTCTAGAGGATAGAATCTGAATTTTCTTCCAGTATCACAGTGTCACAGAGGCTTCACCACAGTCAAAGGAAGAGCTCTGAACTGACAAACAAGGAAAGCAAGATCAGGATCTTACCCATGATGAATGATGCATTTTCAAGCTGGAGAGCTGCAATATGAACTGACAACAGTTTTCCCAGATTAAAATAGATAAACTCATTGAACCTTCTGGCAAGGCTCCACTGTTTCATCAGTTACGCAAATCATTGTGTTATTCATTGGAAAACAAGTAGATGAACCAAAATGAAAAAATGCCAGCTCCCCAATGAAAATTTAATATGCTACACATGTATTCATAAGCAGTAGAATCATGATCAGGCGTTAGGTTTATTTTCCAATGTTTTTTGCTGTTTTGATGAGGTGCAAGCCTGACACAGACTGTCTGAAGTTTATGCACCACAAGTCCAGTGAGGAATTTGAGCCTTATGTCCCTTGTGGGAATTCTTCAGCTAAGGAGGGGCTCATATGTGACTCCCTTATGCATCTTGACCTAAAGCCACTTCCTCCTAATTTCCAGCCGGGATAACACTCTTTCCACTGAATCTTTCCTTCAAATAAGAGCCTTGACTTTTTTGTGCCCTGCCCTGACTTCATTTTGCAGCTATATATGTCATCTGAATGCTTGATTTTACGGTCCTTGGACACAACAATGTTCTGATTTCTACACGCTTACAGTGGTTTACTTTTTTTTTTTTACCCCAGGAATAGACACATCTCTGCTATTCACCTTTTTCATTGCAGTCTCTCTCAAGCCATTTCCTACTGTCCTTCACCTTTCACCACCTTTCTGCATCCTGTCTTGGGCATTGCATGTGTGGCACAGCACTGCCAGAGTGCCTGGCAAATTCAGAGATTCTCCTGTGGGATGTAAAAGGCCCCTCTCTTCCAGGGCTGAGGGAGAAACCTCACAGTGCACATTTCTGCACTGCATTCACTGGAGTCACCATGACAGGGCTCAGTTTGGAAGCTATTGATGTTTCACAAGATATTGAAGGGGGTGTGTGAAAAAGATTTGTGAGGTGGAGGCCATTCCAGGCAGAGGCAAAGGAAAAAAGGGAATGTTAATGGTTTCAGTTGAAAATAAAATAACTGGAAACTAAAGGTGAAATGACAGTACCATCTAAGCCAGAGAATAAGAGAGAAAATACTTTGCATATAATCTTTAAGAAATAGGATCCAGCGTTTAGTTTACAGGCATTATTTTCATTAGTAAACCATTTTCTTTGGCTGCAAGAGGTTCATGAGCTACTTCTAAGAAACAATGAAGGAAGAGCTAAGTTTAAGTTTACTATAAAGATGTCTGCCATTTCACTGCACTTTTTTCTGGAGGCAAACTGAAGACTGAAAATCTCTAGTTCATTGATACCTTTTTGAGCATCAAAGCCATGGTGTTATGGTGGTTTAGTACTACATTACCCTGAGGAGAAACTGTTGTGACGGTTCAGCTGTGTTAGACAGCTGTATACCTCAGAGTCCCCACCCTGAACACTTTGCATCTCATGGAGAAAAGTCCCTCTGGTCTTCCTCCAGTAAGTATAAGAAAGTGTATTCTTTCAGAGGAATGAAAAGTGGAAGGCAAATCACAAGGGAGAAACTGGTGGTGTGTTTTTTGTGAGGTGGTTTCTTCTGTTTTGTTTTTTTCGTGTTGTTGTTTTGGTTTGGTTTGGTTTGGTTTGTTTTTTCCTGAGCAGTTTATTAGGTATGTGGGGATACTCTTTGGCTGAGTTCATGGTTGCCTGAGAATAAGGAGAAGTAACCATCAAAAAAGTCACTAGAAACATGCCTGTTTGTTGTACTTCACCTGAAGTAATTTTAAAGTGATTTATAGGTACTTTGAACATGAAACTTCCTGGTGAAATCATAGATCTTTCTGCACTGATTAGCAATGTGTGCACTTTGGATCTCAGGCTGAGGGCTTCACATCTTCTGAGTTAAAGGCAAATTACTCATCTAACTCCAGATGAAGGTACTACAGAGCATTGAAATGTTATTAAATAACACTGATCAGATTTAGAATAGACCTGTACACGCATGCAGCAATTCTGCAGAAAAAATACTAACTGAATTTTACGAGGTTAGTTTTAGTTTTATTTTTGGTGGTATTGTTGCTGTTTGTGGGGTTTTTGGTTTTGTTTTTGTTTGTTGTTGTTGTTGTTGTTGTTGTTGTTGTTGTTGTTTTGTTTTGTTTGTTTGTTTGTTTTTCTTTAAAAATGAACAGGAATCAAGGCAACATAAAATATTTCCTAACTTGAAGTTTACCTAACTAGGTGGACTCAAGTCCAGAATTCTGTATATGTATTCCTAACTTTGTCTTTCTTGGATCCTTTCTTTCATTTGTGCCACTGAAAATCCATGTGAAGAGGAAAATGGAGCTATCTTGCAACCCTTGTGGTCCTGTGTGTTTATCACAAAAGGTTAGAGGTCCAGTGTATTTCTATTTGTCAGTAATAGTTTGGTTTGTACATTCTACATACAGGGTTATTTTCTTAGTACAACAAAAGTCACATATTTGCCTTCTGAAGAAAATATCTAAGTAAATAGAATTTCTTCACTAATATTATGCCCACAGTGCATAAAGATGTTTAAAGCAACCATATCTTCAAGGAAAATCTCACCTATGTATCAGTGCAAGTAAACCTGAGACAGACATACACAGTCCTTCTTTTGCATGCAAAATCCTGCTGAAAATCCCAGTTTTGATGAAGCAGTAAGTGAGGAACTCAAGGGTTTTCTGGAGCACAGGTCTTACCTATGGGCATCCAGCATTATTATCCAGAGAACCAGCCTTGCTGTCAACAGCTGCACAGACAGTTAGACACCAACTGAAATTTGCAGAGAACAGCAGTAAACAGGTAATTATGTGTTCCTAAGAGCAGGCAACATGTACAGATCCATATATGCACATTTAGAGCACCAGAACAGGCAGCCCTGTGATCATGCCATTCCCCAAGGAAAGTCTACTCACATGCATAATGCTTTTGGCTGTCCACTCATTGTTCTATGCAGTTTTGTGTAAATCTTAACCTCACAAAGCAAACTCCTCCATACCTCCCTAACAATGGACAAAATGTTTCTCCTTCAAGAGGAGAAAAATGCTGATCCACAGCTGAAATACCCTCTCCATATATCAGGGAGATTGGGAAGGTGGGCTGCTCTTCCTACTAAAAGATGATACACTGTTAGAGAAGACAGGGGAGTAGGAAGACAGTGGTACGATGCCTAGATCTCCACAGGCTTCCTTTCTTTTTTCCATCTAAAGTAAAATGGGGACCTCCAAATCCATATGTCCAAATCCATATGTCCAAACCACACATCATAATTTCCAAGCTAGTGGTGAGAGTACAGTGACTGTCTTCTCTCCCTTCAGAAACTCTGTTGTGATCTCAGGAATTCAGTTAATGAAATTCCTGTTTAAAAAAAAAAAAAAGTTTCAATGCTACACAAAAATAAATAAAAAAATAAATGGGGAAAAGCAGATTTATTTTGATATAGTCCCAAGAGAACTCAGCATGGTAAAACCCAACCAAACCAACCAATCAACCACAACAACAACAACAAATTAAACCACAAAACCAAAATAAAACAAACAAACAAACCAAAACAATAACAACAACAAAACACCTCAAGCTCAGAACAGAGGTAATAGTAGGAAACTGCTTGGAAAGACTGTGTTTAATGCAGGCTCACAGGAAAGGAGGGCTACCATTTCCAGAGCAGTTATTTAGGTTTCTCGTTTCCCAGTCATATTCAGCAGAGAACAAAAAATATGACAAGACAGTTGTGTTTGTACATATGCAAATACAGCTTCTGGATCCTCAAGAAGTGGAAGGGATGCAACACCAAGGACATAGCTCAATGTGACTCCAAAGAGAAGCCAATTCCCTGTCACTTCAGGAAACAGCTCTTCAAAGTGTAGCTTTGAGGTGAGCTCACCAGCCACCACCCAGCACTTCATAGCTCTTGATTCTAACAAGGGACTGAAGAGCATTGAAAAATGAAGAGCAATGAAAAAAAGAGCATCAACTAATAATGAGCCTCCAACCTAGATCTTAAATATTCTTTTTCTGTTCAAGAGAGAGAAGAACAAATATGGGCTTTTATATTTCAATATTTGTCTCTGTACTTCTGTATCCTCAGCCTGGCACTATTATGGAATGCTCATGCAAGTACATTAAATTTTAATGGTAATTGAACACTATTTTTCCTAGGTTACATGTTTTAAATTAATGTGTAATTCCACTGGAGGCTAAGAAAAACTGTCTCTTCATGTACCTTGGTGCACACAGGCTGAGAGGTAGGGCACACTAAACAGTAGCTAGGACAAATTTTCAGGAAATTAATCTAGTCTCTTAATCAGAGTTTGTTACAGGTGCAATAAAAGTTAATTCTTACTGATAAATATCACCATTCTCACAGAAATAAATCAGGATAGAAACTGGTTTTGCATAGTAATAAGTATGTTTTCTGCATTTACTATTTAAAAAAAAAAAATCCATTTCCAAACACATTGCTATGCTTTCACATGTGTAACTCCTGTCTTAGGAAGAGTAAACATCGTTATAAATTTCTGAAAGAGGAATGCCAGAATAATTCCTAGCAGACACAGAGGGCAGGGCAGGGAAGGAAAGGGCAAAAAATCGTTATGGTTGGGTGGTTTTACAAGGCTTGGAATCAGGGACAGGGGAAATTTCAGGGAAGAAGAGGCTCTTGGGAGCACTTCCTCTCAGGTAAAACTCAAATACAGAAACTCATTAATACTTCATGTTTATGCTGTTTGTTTGCTTGCAATAGCCATGCAATACTCATATGAAATTGTTGGTTTGTGCTTATACTTGGCTAAATCTTAAAAAAAAATGTTGCTTAGGTCATCCAGGCAGAGCACAATGGTGGTCTTTATGGGATCTGATGGGAGGGAAGATGGTAACTAAGGTTGGGGCAGAGTTAAGGGTACAGAAGCGTTTCTAACATTAGTATCTGCTGACTTCTCAAATAGTCTTTAAACTTTGAATATCTCCTGGGCCTGTTTCCTTTTTCTCAGAGTAGAAAGGAAAATAAATTCGTGTTTCAAATTTAGCAATACTTTGTAGGCATAAATCAAAATATTTGTGATGATAGGTTAATGAAGACTCTTCTCATTAGGTCCCTTCTCATTTGCAACCCATTTTCTTCAGACATACCTATATCTGGAAATACAGCATCTATATTTATAATGAAACGGACATCTGTGTTGACACTGATTAAACACCTTGTTGCTAATTTTTGAGGGCAAGCATTGCCTAATAAGGTAGTTCAACTGTATTGTCACTTCTTCTATAGGGATACGAAATCCTCCTAGCAGATGGACAGAGTTCAATCTGTCAGGGACTTGATTACATAAAATATAATAGTTTAACAGCTGTGTAGTGGCTTATGTGCATTATTTGCATGAACAGTTTTTCAACAAGGTAGCCTACAAGCTTTACTGAAACTTCTCATAGTAATGTTCACGAAAGTTGTGTTATTAATTGCGACAGTTATTAATTAATAATGCTTGCTTTTCTCACAATTTTCTGACAAAAGCAATAAATTGGACTGTAATTATATCACATATTTATTCAGCTATTCTTTAACAACATCTTGACAAAGAAAACCTGGCAGGAAAAGGCTGTCTCTGCTGCTCTGTGGAAGGGTATCCCTGAAACAAATCAGTTCAGGAAGCTACTTCTGGCTTCCTGAGAAGAATATCCTCAAGATATAAGAGATTAAATCATTGCTCCATTGAAATAAATTTTAATATTTCCATTGATAGCAATGCACTTAGAATTTCACTCAAAACACTTGCTCATGGATACAAAAATGTGGTGAGTTTGCAAGTGTTTGGAAATGCTCAGTTGTACAGGGGCCAGACTGGTGTCTTTCCAATAGTGTTATAATAAATATGGGTGGATGCTTTGTTCTTGTTGGACTTGTGGTACAACTCTTGTGACACACCAAAGAGTAGAGTTCAATATCAATAATTGAAATCTGAGAATGGCATCCCACTTTTCACTGTAACTCTGCAGTTCTGTTTTTTCTTTCTTTTTATTTAGCCAGTTGAGAATAAAGCAACAAAATACAGCTTTTATACTAACTTGCCATTTTTAAATAGTAAGAAGTCTTAGCAGCTATGTCACAGGGGAACGTTTTGCAATCTGGCATGGTACATATATTTCACAAGAACTAATCTTTTACCTGACTTAAAAGAAAGACCTTATGAGCGACGAGTAGAACAAAACTTGCAGGTGACAAAACATTAATTCTTGAGCACATTCAGACACATCATCTCACATTTGTAGAGTGAATACAAAGCATGTCCATGAAAACCAAATTATGAGCCTCACCATGAGGCACCATTGATCTGAGCCCCAGAGATTACTCTAAACACTATTCTTTAGGTTAATCTAAACCTGCAACTTCTTACAGTAATGTGGAAAAAGGCAGGAGGAACAGTAATACACAGCCCTTCTCCATATCCAACAACCTACCACAGACTCATCCACTCTTCAGGAGTATTAGAATGAGGCAATATGTGCTAAAAAACACATACTAGTCTTTAAGGCCAATGAAAATGAGACCTCTTGCTCTTCCCAAGCCATCCTGAAATCTTATAAAGATCTGAACTCTGTTGATATCATGATGGATAACACCAGAGCTCTTCTCTGCTCTCACTCGGTGGAAGCACCTCAGAGGAAAATGATAACACCTTCCTACAGCATTATAGTCATCACAGCCTGGTGAAGATTTATGAGACAATTTGCGGTGCAGCCACAATTGTCAAAGTGTTATCCATACCACTTCCAGAAACTGTTAATCACTCAGCTTGAAAGTTGGTCCCTGGGTGCTGTCTGTCTACCTTTTACACAGCTGGACTTCCAGGCCTGTAAGTGAGGCTGCCCATTTCTCCTGAGCTCTTCTCTAGTCAAGGGATAAGGGTCAGATGAACTACTTAGCAATGTCCTTAACAATACAGTTAAAAAATTCAGTGTCATCTCAACTGGATGAATATGTGTTTTACTCTTTCTCTGCCTCATCTTTCCAAAAAGGTTCTTGTACTTGACTTTTATTTCTGTTTTCTTGGCTGGCTCTTCCTTCCCAGATTTGTCCCACCACCTGCCTGCCCATCCCCCTTCACCCTGCACATTCTCCTGCCTTTCCTCCTGCCTCCTCATGTACTTCTCTTTCTGCTGAGCCCCTTGGATAGGCTCATTCATGGCTGAGGAACCTTCCTGGTCTCAGACAATCTGCAGCACTCTTAGATGTCTCCCATGTCCTGCTCTGCATGGGGCAAACTCTCACCTAAAGCAGAAATGGAGCTAGGCTTGGACAGATTCTGGAAATAAGCTCCCATAGCCTTCTTGCAGAGGTTTTCCACATGGGCAAGACCAGGGATGTCCAGTCCTTCACTCCTGCTTCCTTGTGCACCATGCCAGAGTAGTTAATGTTCTAGGTCTAATGTAACCAATGGCAGACTTCAGCTTATTGTTTTTCTAACATTGAACACAATGAACTGTGTTTTCATGTGTTGCATCCGAGTTTATTTTGTTTCTGCTGACACTCAATATCCATAGATATTAGAGAACAGAGCTAGGATAATCTCTTGGGTAATTTATTCCATCTGCCTGTGCTACTAAAATTTGGTATTCATAGATTCCTACACAATCCCCATTAGTTTACCCTGATTACATGCAATGATAGTGATTCTGTACCTTCCTTCATCTGACTTTATTATAATGTATTATTTATAAGAATTCTTCATTATCCATGGCATGGTATAATCAAAGCAGGGACACAGTGCTTCCACAGAAAGCCCTAACAAACACAGCAGGTATCAATGGTGCCTCAGCACAGCAGGAGAAACACAAGGTGCTCAAATGTCATGCCTGTTTGAGCCCACTCCTCTCATAAGCTGTGAAGCATATCTGCACACGGATTTGTGGTTTCAGGTAGCAGTTTGATCAATTAGCCCTGACCTTATTGTAGTTGTTTATTTTTTTCCCCATCTACCTAATTTTCACCCCTCAATTTTAATTTTGAGTTCAAACACAGGCCATGGCCTAAAAGCAAAACCTACTGACAGTCCAAATCACAGGTGCACACAAGTCTGAAGAACACATAAAGACAGCTGGTGATAAGCACACCCCTGCAACGGTGGGTTGGGAATCCCCTATCAGTCCTAAAACTGTCTGTCTCTACAGAGGCATTTTGAAGCCCAGTCTGCCACCTTCCTCAGATCCTGGGTGCCAGGCTGGACTTCAGCCTAGAGCTGGCTGAAATTAGGCCCAGGTGCCTCTCCAGATCTGGGATCCTATTTATGATACTAAGCCGAGTTTCATGCTCTTGGTAAAGCACCAAGACACAATATATGTTTTATACAGCTGCATTATATACCTGATGGATTCCTATGTGATAAGAACAAAATTCAGGGAATTCCCCTCTTACCAAATCATCTGAATTCCCCCACATATATCACTATAACATTTTTCCATCTACTGCCTCTGTGAAAGGAAGGTTTAAATTCCTTTCTTTAGCTCTTCTATTGCAGTAATAAGTCCTATCACAGTGAAAATATGATGAAGGACTGCTGACAGGCCGGAGACTCTCAGGAATCAGTTTGAGAGACATGTGGAGGCACGCTGAACATGCAAGCTATCTGTTTTGAAGTCTAGCAGCCCTAAGGTAGGTTTAGGGTGTGCCTGTAGTGGAGAGTGAAGAAATGGGGACAGAAGGATAACTAGACCTAGTAGCAAGAAGGAAAGAAGTAAGGAAAACACAATTATATATTTGGATTCTGATCTAGGAATAACTTCAGTGTTGAGGCCAGATTTCAGATTAAGGTCTTGATTCTTCACAGAAGCTGCATTCTTTAACTGCACCTAAGAATTTGTGCTGTCAGGCACTGATTTGCTCATGCATTGTGAAACACTCACGAAATCAATGTTGATACACCAAAACTGGCTAAAAACCTCATAGCCATTATGAGACCTGTATGGATTAACATCAGCAAAAACTTGTTCCTGATTACCTTACAGAATTCCTCATTACTTTACAGAATCAGCAATCTCAAATGTAACATAATTGCCTTTTCCCCATAGTTTTTAACAAATGAAATATATAAGTAATAAGATTAGATAATGATTCCTTGTTTCTGACACTTCCCTCTGGCATTTCTTACCTTTTTCTACGGGCTTTCCAGGTTTAACTAGTAATTATTCCAAATGCTTAAGAGTTTTGAAATGCCTGGGCTCAGCATTCCCTCAATTTATTTGCTCATCCAGACCGCACAAGCTGTATATTTTATAAGCATTTAAATAATTAAAGTTTGAACCTGCAGGGCTTTTTTTGCTGATTTCTGGAAAGACAGAGAATTTAATGGGAAATCAACTTTAATTGTATTATCTTAAATGGAAAAAAAGATTTGTTAATGTGCATTACTAGATTTTATTTGGCAACACAAATTCTTTCAGTGAAATGATTGTGTTGACTGATTTAACTAGGCATACTGCAGCAAACGTTAATAATTTCAAAAACAGATAACGTAATCATCTTGTGTTCTTGACACAAGTGCTTTTCATGCTTTGTTTAGAATAAAGAAGCAAATGTAAACCCAGAACTCTGAACTATCATTAATTTGTGAGAATTTTTTCAGACAGTATTGGATTGTTATTTTGGTATCACGTACCACCAACCTAGCAACTGAGATAATTAGACTTCTAATTTGTTTTCAATGAGGTCTCATGTGAAACTCTAATCCTATGGGCTTTTGTAAAAACATATTGCATTTTTGAACTTCATTGCTCTGCTTAGCTAACATCATTATATTTATAACAAAATGTAAACTGAGGCCTCTGTAGAGTTTATTTTATGAAATGCACTTTTAGGTCTACCCTGTTGCTGAAAGGGAAGAGTTGGACAAGAACTATTAATATATATTTTAGCAGATATTTACTCCTGAAAAATTAATACCTGAGTGTGTGCAAGGAAGAACTCACACATTGCCAGCCCATGGTGTAAGGTGATATAAAACCAGAAAAATATACACTTCTGCCAATGCAGAACAGACTGAAGATGGAAGAAAATAGAAGAGTATGAAGGCAAATGGTATAAAACAAAGACAGACACAGTCATGTTAATTCATCTTATATGCCATATATATAGGAAATTACTACAAGCTACTCTACATTGTTATTTTCTACCAGTGAGATCATTAACTGCAAAAAGTGAGGAAAGCTATAGTCATGTCTTTGGATACACTCTGATTTTTGTCAGCCAAGAACATCACTATGTTTATAACTACACAGCTATGTTTACAACTCTTGCCAGTTCACCCTGGTTTGAAGTCCTTTATTGTCTGATGAAATTACCCAACTTAAGTGTATGGAATATCTCTTACACTAGTAATCGTCAAAGTAAAACCAAGATTCAGAATATAACTGGCATGGATATTTATAAAGAATGTGTTCCTCATTTAAAAAATTAAATTTCAGTCTTAATAAAGGGTTTACATTAACACAGAAGAAACAAACATTTCACTAATTTAAATTAGCAGGGATCATCATGTCAATAAAACATTTTTTTTTCATTTAATTTTCAAAAGAAGTGAAAAAGGAAGAGGGAATTTATGAAGATAAAAGTCAAGAAATCTGTGTTTATAAATTGCCATCTGTCCCAGAAGAGTACTTTTATATCATGGAGGGACTGCAGTTATAGAAAATACACTATCTTTCCTCACTAATGTTTCTGAATACTACTTTAGCAGTAAATTATGTCTGCTGGCATCAAGTCTGTTTTAACTGCATATAAATGATTTGCTTAAGTGCTTATGCTAGAAGATAACTTTCCTTAAGCTTGCAAATTGCCTGAAAGCAATATTATGAGGTGGTTTTTGTCGGCATAGATAGTTAGAAAATGTGGCTATAAAATATACTGGCAGACGTGGTTCTGTATGAACACTTTATATGAAATCACATCTGGCACAAATCAGATCTCAGCATATCAGGACACTGGTGCCCTGAAAATGATACAAAGACAACTGAACAGACACATAGAGGATGGCTGTCCTTAGTGCACTGTGCAGTAGGACAAGGTAATAAAGGAAATTCATAGAAAGGGTTTATTCTTTCCAGTGCTGTTGAAAATATTGCAAATACAATCATGAAGTGAGGAGACTTAGACCATCACTAAAGTGCTAACATGAAGCCGTGGACTTCCTTTTATCAAAATCTGATTGAGTTACTTTTATTTAATCAAATTTTTTTCTCTCTGGAAGGGAAAAGCTTAGGGAAGAGTCAAAAGCTCTCATTAATCTGCCCTTTCAAAAGCATTTGGAGCAAGAAGTTTGGAAAAAGACGACTGACAAAATCCAAATGTGCTTCATTTTGCTGTGTCCAGGAGAGTGATTCAGGAAGCCAACCTGATAACACTGTGTAATTCTTAGTCCCTGAAAAGTGGCATGAGACTCCCATAGGCACCTGGGTATAGCTATTCATGTAGACTCAATTGTACACTGCCCATGGCACACAGACCCTAAATTCAAGCCAAGCTTTGATATGATCTGGAGTTCAGGTAGCCCTCTGTCTAAATTCTTTGAGCATTCCAAGCTGGGTCCTATGATATGTCTGTTTATTCACAAACTATGACAACGGTGGTGATTTCATACTCTCATGTACATAGCAAGAAAAGGGCTGGTAGGAGATGGCTGTCTGCTCAGCACATAAATCTCTTGGGTTACCTTTCAGGGCAGCCCTGCTCCATGTGCTAAATGCACTGGGAATGCGGTTCGTCTGATGAAGTTGCCCAACTGAAGTGTATGGAATATCTCTTACAATAGCAGTCTTCAAAGTAAAAGGAAGATTAAAAATATAACTGGCATGGATATTTATAAAGAATGCGTTCCCATTTAAAAAATTAAATTTCACTTGCTCAAGTGGTCCCAACTGGCCCAGTGAGCCCAGGCATCTGTATTTTAGGCTTCATTACACGTAAAGAGAGAGCCACTGACATACATTTGTCTGAACTATTTGCTGTTGACATGAAAATATCGGATGTTAGTTAGAATGAACTTGTATTTTTAAATTAATGTTAATTTACAGTTTAAAAAAGCTCACTTAACATTTTTTAGGATCAAAAAAAAAAAAAGATGGAAAAATAAAATATGCCTTTTTTACTAATACAGCTTAGAGGAAAAACTGTGAAGGTGTTTTTTTAATCCAACATGTTTTCACTATTTCCCATGCATTCATACACATGCTAGGAAAAACATGCAGTTAACCCCTTATTTAACACCAGTGTTTCTCAGATGCATATTACAAGTGCTCATTTCCCAATGCTTTTGAGGCACTTGTTTGTAAGGAGGTAAAACTCCAGGACAACAGATTATGCTGGATGTCCTACTCATTTTAGAGCATTCTCCTGAACTCTGCATGAAACACAGCACTATCCTCTAAACGTAGGAGGTGCTAAGCAGCTCACAATATAAAACTTATGGTAAAAAGGATCAAACTAAATAATTTACTCTATCTACTCGGTTCCCTCTGGCCCTGGGCAGCATTTCAAACATTTATTTGAGCTTCAGGTGTGTACTTAAGAACCTATGTTTCTCTGAAAAGTCTGAGCAGCCAAACCAGGAAAAGAACTTACACTGTCTGACAAAAAGCTCATTAAAGAAAATTCAGAATTATTTTTATTTTTATTTCAAGGAAAGAATAATATTATTATTTCAATGATGTTTATTACCACACTGGCTAGATGCATCTAAATAGCAAATTCAGTCCTCCACTGCTTCATTTAAACATACAAATAGTTTTGATTCAGCATGTATTTCTTTACTTGGTCCCTGAAACAATTTCATATTCAGTATAAATTTCAAATATCAAACACTTTAGGCAATACAGAACATATACATGAAGTCAATTTGAAAAAGGACACAGTATCTATATTTTTTAATTCATGTCTTCTAGCTCATTTGCTAAGCTATATAATTTTAATCTTCAACACATAGTTTTCTGTTGCCTTGATGTTTATCTTCAGAATCCAGGGGGCAATGAGAAACATACACGAATTTTATAAATGCAGTGTTTTCAGCTGTCATGTTTTCTGGAAATATCTCTGTATTGTGGAAATTCCCAGTTCAGGAACTCATAAATCACTTCTGCTTTTTTCCCGCACCTCTCTGGGAAGTGTAAATAAGAATCCAGATGACCTGATATGATTCTCTCTTTCCTTTCCTTGCCAAACTCATTGTTATGCTGTAACAATTTTCTGATACTTTTAGTAGAATAAAACATTAATTTAATGTAGGTTTACAAAATAAGCAAAGAAAGGCAGAGTTATGCATATAGCAAAATCATAACAATAATAATTACTTTTCTTTCTGTTCTGACTTCATCTGTCGCTGACACAAGAGCATTTGATGTGGCAATGCAAAGGACAAAAGGGTCTCCCAAAGGAAAGTGCTTGTGTGCTCCTCTTTCAGTTGCCTCACTAGCTCTGAAATGGAGTTTGGGATTCTGCATAGAGGCGTGATGAACTTGAGAAGTTCACACTGACAGTTCACCCTACCAGACATGCTTGGTTCTCAGTCATGCCCCATCGAAACCCACTGAGGCTCACAAAGTGCAATTTACTTCAGATTTAAATAGTGATCTCACAGCAGCAGTGAAGGTTACGCAGCACTTGAAATAACTCTGCTACCAAATGGTGACAGGAGAAGATCAGGTGATGAAGATTATCTTAACAACTCTGGCAATATTCAGGCCAAAATCTTGTTGACAGTTCCTCTTTACTAGACTCCTCCTGAGTTGCGAGGATCAAATCCTGTTCTCATTTACACCTCTGCATCTTCCCTGAATCCATCAACCTGAAATTGTGTTTACTCAGTATTTAATCCTGACCTCACAGCAGTGGCAGGGGTTATGCTCCCCTTTGGCTGCAAATGAGCTGGTCCACTGAGAAGTGACAGAGTAGAAGGACTGTGGAGTAGCACTTTGACACACCGCAACATGGGGCTAAAAAAGTTGACAGCTTTTCTTCCCAAGATTTCTTTTGATTTTTTCAGGGCCAAATTCTACCCTCGCATATACCTCTTCACCCAGTGATGGTAAACAGAGCAGAATTCAGTCCTTAATATACAGAGCAAATTACTCAAAGAGGAGTTGTCAACCCTGTTTTACCAAACGGAGTTAAAACCGCTCAGCCAACAGCTATCAGCTGGATCAGCTGTGAAGAAAAGGAGATGGGGTCTGAGTGCTAATGAAGCACCGTAATCATTCAGAGCACATTGGGAAATGGCAGCAAGCAAGGCTGAGGCTGTTTGGGATGAACTGTGAGCCCCAGGCAGCACATTTTCCAACTGAAGATGGAAGCAATAAGTATTAAATTCCTACAACAGAATTATAAGGTAGTTAAGACACACAGTTATCATTAAAGTAGTCCTTTTGTCTTTTGCCTTTAGAAAAATTGTAAGGAAAGGTATCTAGGGAAGATACCTACATTAGTGTTAAGGGCTCAGTTTTATACCTCGCGGTTTAAAACACTTCAAGTGAAATCATCTATAAGCTAGCATCAGTAGAGATGTAGAGATAGAGGAGGAGTTTACATTTTTCAGGTAAGTAGCGCTCATTTAATTAAGCTGTTTTCAATAGATTATTTTCTCTATTAATATAACAGTCACTCCCTTGAATTTTATGAATAATTTCTTCAGAATGCATCCCACAGTTTACAGAGACTAAATTTAATTTTAACAATAATGCAGCAGCCACTGTCTTTCTGTAGCAATATATACCTGAACAAATACTAGTGAGCTTGAAAGAGTAAGCAAATGTACTCTTGTGAATACGAGAAAAAGATTAGATCAAAATTATATATATATATGTATACATAATGTCTTGACCTTATCTGCTTTCTGAAACTTGTTTAGCACAGTAACATGGTTAATATTCAAAGTTAGTAACCTCACTTTTAACTATCCATCAGTAGTTAATTAAACATCATATAAGGCAAAGCAAACCCAAGCTAGAGTGTTCCAGAAATCAATTGATCGTAATTAAATTAATATTTTTTCTATTTTTTTTCTTTATCAATTTCATAAAAAAAAAGGGGGGGAGAGGGAGTCAAAAGAAAAATATTTTGGCAAATGAATCACTGACAAACTCTTTGATTTTTAAGGTCAAATCTCAAAACTCCCTGTCCAAGTAATTTTTGTTGGTGGTGGTTTTGGTATTGTCGTATTTTGGTTTTATGTAGATTTTGAACAGAAGCAAAGATCAGATTATTTCTAATTATAGAAATTAACTAAAAATTTAAAATTATTTTGTAGTTCCCATTCTATGTACTATCCTGAACATGATTGATAGCAAAGCACGAAATCTCATCAATAATTGTTTAAAGAAGCATGACTAATGAATGCAAAAGTGTAAAGCCTGTTTACCAAGCCAGACTTTCCAAAACATTTCTGAGACATTATCTTTGGTGCAATTCGTACCAAATGCATAGCAAGACTGTAATGCAGTGAAGCCCTGTGAACACTGAACAGAAGAGTGTGTGTAGGACATATTCTCAGAAAGGAACAGCCCTTATTCCTTGAGATAAGTGTTTATTTTTGTTTTGTTTTCTTTTCTTTTGTTTTTTCCTATTGATTAGTAGCTTCTCTGGCTGTTGCTTGAAGGTGTGTGATTTGGCAGTAGCTTACAAAGTTTGCTTTAGTCTATGTTTTCTGAGTAGCCTGAGAACTTCACAGCTGAAGGCACAACAAAAATTTTCCATCCCTAATCACCATAAATGGATGTTAGCTAAATCAAACAGAGGATGGGATTGGCAGAGGCAAAAGACTTCAAAAAACTGAGCAGTACAAGAAACTAAACGATAAAAAACGGAGGCTGTAAGGAGGGAAGTTGTTTAAGGCATCTATATAGCCTGAACTGCAATATTTGGGCTATTTTCTTAGCAAAATGAAGAATGAAAGAAGATCTAACTGCTCTGTATGAAAAATCAGGAGGACAGGAATGATTCAAGCTAAAGGTAAATGGACACAAATGACCTATGAAGATATTTAGGCTAGAAACTAGGTGAAGACCCTTTCTCAATATTGGAGAAGTCCTGCCTGTACTCAGCTGCCTTGGAGTAGCTTTTCCGTATGCATGAAGGACAAGAGAATAACTACATAATTTTAAGATGAAATTTGAGCAGTTTGTTGAACATTTTTTTTTCTTTTGGTTCCATGTGCTAGCAAAATTTTGGACTGAATGTCAAAAACGGTTCCTCTCAGTTCCAGGTTTCTAAAGAGATGCCCACCGTATCTATATATGTTATGCATATATGTACATCAGCCTGAGATTTTAAGAGAGGCATGCAGCTTAATTTGTTCACAACATTGCTTCATGGCCACATATAGTCTCTGTTACTGGGCAATATTAAAATAGCATATCTAAATTGCTCATTCTTGCCTTTATTCATTATCTTGCTTATGGGTCTAAAGCCATCAATGACTTTTCTCTTGATCTCTGCTGACATTGTTAACATGTGTTTTGGCTTGTCGAGCACAATATAACTCATTAGTGACTATTTGTCCCTGCTATCTGAAAAGAGGTTTTCCTTTTAATTGAGTAGCCCATCCTGTTCAAAAGCAATTAAGTAAATCACATACTTGGTGTATTTAAATCCTTTTCCACATTGCCGTGCTGCCCAAAAGATGCCTGCACTTTGTTGTATATAGCTTACAACATATTGTGGTGTCAGCTGCTGAAAATACTTTATATTTGCAATTAAAGTGCAGTTACCTGTTCCTTGCCATTTTTACTTGTTCTCTTTTGCCCATCCCCCGCCCCCCAGAAGAGGCCAGCAGTTTTTTCTCTGTTGCACAACCTGATACAATCACTCTGTTCAGTAAGTGTAATATTAACCCAAGAGTGACCAGTGTGACCCAACAGCTGGTCCTATTTATACTACAGAGCTGCTGTTCCTCCAAATTCACTCTGACTTCTTCTAAAACTATGAACAAAATCTGGCTTTTTTGCTGTACAGTGGGATGGTCCCCTACCTTGCCTTCCCCTTAGCACAAGCTTCTTAGTTTACAAACACGTGCACCATAACAGAAATCAGTCTCATTTCCTCAGAAGGGATTACTAGTTAATCTCCCGCAAATGCTCACTGAAACTCTACCCTTCTTCCTCTGGGGACAAAATTATGGCAAAATTCATGCAAAAAGGAGTTTTGCCGCAGAGTCCAGTGGAGCGGGACATCCTAACTTCATCAAACCCTACTCACAGTCAAAGCTCTGTGGACAGCAAAATTTACAAAGACTATTAGGACTTCCTGGAGGTTGTTGCTATCATGGGTACGCTGATGTTAAGGGTAATATCAGAAGCTCCCAATATATGTGGCTTCCATTTTGTAGCTTTCTTCAGGTAGAGTTTTCCACAAACCATGAGCAGTTTTAGGATCTAGCTACTATGTCAAATTTGGTTAACCTTTGCTAATAATTTCAAAAGTTTTTTTATTTTTTTTCAATGTATCTCATTTTGAAGTCCACACACAGAGAAATTATCATGTAAGCTTTACTCCCTTAGGAAACCAAACATTGTAACTACAAAACCCTTGAAAAAATTCATTTTAATTCTAATTTATCTAGTTAAAACTGTAGGGCTTCAGAAAACCATTCAGGCAAGAAAGGTAAACCACATAATTTAATGGATAAAAAAAAAAAAAAAAAATACTTGGAAGTTCATAAGAGAAAAAAACAAGATCAATTTATTTCAGTGCATATTTGAAATAGCCAATGTTGTAAACTCTCTCTGGTAGGTATAACACAGTATTTTTAATGGTTTCAGATTTCTGCAAACAGACAAAGAAACAACAGAGATCAAAATATATTATAGTCCAGGGTCATAATCATTGTAAAATTCTCTTTGCCTCTGTAAAACTGCCTTGTCCTCAAGTGAATTAGCAGCTCTACTGAAATATCAAATATCTGATGATCAGAGAGACCCAAGTTCTTCTCTCATTCATATAAATAAAACACAGCAACTCCAGTTCTTGGGATAAGGTATCAATAAGGGACTACATTTGTACTGATGAAACAGAGAATACAACCTGATCCTAAACTCACTCTGAACAAAATAAGGAAAGTATTTGTTTTGCTGGCTGTTTTTCTGGGTTTGGTTTGGTTGGTTTGGTTTGTGGGTTTTTTTGTTTGTTTTGGGTTCAGATTTGTTTGTGTTTGTGAATGTTTGTTTGTTTGTTTGTTTGTTTGTTTTCCCCCCTTAACATTTGTTTGTGTCTTCTGGATACAATCAATAACAAAGCTAGTGCATTGCCTGGAGATATGAGAGGAATAATCCCTCTGAGGCTTCTGAGATATGCAGGGATTATGCACACTAGCTGCCCCACACCTTTATGGCCCCACCTCTTCCTGCCTACAAAAGAGTTGGAAAGGAAATCACAGAGTGCATTGGCTACGATTATGTCTGTTCTTTGCAAAGAGTAAAACTCCTGATCTCCTCCATGCCAAACTGCAAACCAGTGTAAGAACCAGGCAGGAAATAGCCCTTAGTTAGAAGAAATACCATTATTAAATATCCTGGATCAGAAGCTGGGAATGGCTACAGAAGAGAATATCTGGAAAAGGACGTTCAATTAGCAGTATGAAGGCAAATCTGAATCTAAGTCTTGCATCTCAGTTGTGACCTGTGTGCCATATGTGGGATCCAACACTGTAACAGGCAACATATTCATTCCCAACTGGGACACTGCCATTAATTCCTGGGTTACCTGGAGCATTAGAGCTGACCCTAAATGGTAATTTCTATGCCCTTGAAGCATTTGTAATGTGCCTCAGATTTGTCTGTAGCATTAAGCCTGATAGTAATACATCAGACAAGCACTGAAGCCAGAAAAACAATGTTGTGATTTAAGAAAAAAATGATGGGAAAATAAGCCTTCTTCTACTTGGAAATGTGTGGCAAAATGTTAAATACCACTCTTCCCTTACTCCCTACAACCCCATTAAATCAGGAAATCCTTTTTGTTGTTTTAAAATCTTTAAAATGACATTTAAAAATGGTTGCAAATGGCTCAAGAAGCTTCACCAGACCAGACACCCCAGATGATCCTCCTGTGTGTTGCCACTATTGCCAAGTTCAGCAGGCTTGCGTTCCCAGCTACGGGGCTCCCTGCACCATATCATCCCTGCAGCTTTAGAAATGCAGCAGGGATGTCCTCCTATGAGTGTAGACAATGATAAATGGGTGTTTTGTTTTATTTTACTGTCATTCTTGCAGTTCCCAGGTTTGACAGAAATTAAGAGTAAGTGGAAGCAGTGATGAGACCTAATGCCAGTGCTCTTTAAAAGACAGCCTGCTTTCACAAATCCCACAGCACATCCAGCATAGCAAGGCAGAGAGCTGTTTGTTTCTTATCAATTCTTTTCTTTGTATTTGTTAGTAACTTCATATAGATACATAACCACTGAAGATGAAACAGAGCAAAGACAGCTAGAGCAAAATGAACAAAAATCCCATAGAATAACTTGGAAAAATGCATTCCAGCATACCAATCAGTTTGATTCTTCTAAATTGTGAATTACTCCACTGCTTAAAGAAGCTATGTCCGTAGGTGATTCAGACGTTCAAAACGCAGACACCGCTACAGGAAGATGTACTGAATTTCTAATAATCTGAAAAAATGACTGGGTAGTGGATATTAAAGTATTCAAGAAGCTGGATCCTGTTGTTCAGTTTCTGCATGGTACAATAAAATGCGATATCAGAGAAATTTGCTTTTACACAATGTATGTTTAAGAGAAAAGGAGGGAGTACAAAGGAAGATAAAGCAGTTAAAGTAAGAGTTGTGTTTCCTATCTGCAAATACTTTCCAGTCTGGGGAAATAATTCTCCTATAAGTATTAGATCAGACTCACACATAGGCAAAGAAACAGAAATAATCTTTGCTGAAAGAATAAATTATAGACCAGAAAATATAATTTGTATTACCTGATGGGAAAAGAGGGTTTTTGTTTATCTGCTGTTCTATGTTAAATACAAGAATATTTTAAACTAAGGGAATATTTTAAAGCAGTAGACTATTCCTTTCCTCTGGGGTAAATACATACATTGCCGAGCCAACTTTTATGACCCAAAATAGCTTAATAATAATACTATGAAAAATAGTCAGCATGAGAAAAGAGACAGCAATGAAGTGGCTGGATGATTTGAACGATTAGTTAGATTAAGATCTATTAACTGGCTTTCTCTTTTGAAATCCAACTGCAAAATGAATATTGAAGCAGAGCAATCACATAGGGATCATATAGGCAAATAGGCAATGATAGTTGTCTCTGAAAAGAGGAGGTATCAGCACTACTATTCTCAGAGGTTTTATGTAGGTGAGATCAGAAGAAATTGCTGTGTAGTTACTATGTGACGTGGATGCTAACTGCATCTGAAGCAGCCCTGGCAAGAATCACTGATAGAGGAGAAGCATGAAGGAGCTCAGTCTCCTTTGTTCTCACTTTAATCCATAAGGATGTGAGCCATCTCCAGGTCTGGCTGCACGGATGAAATCAGCTCTACTGGCTGTTGAAAACAGAGCCTTTCCATTTTCATTAACAGGTAGCATCTAAAGGGCCAAAAAGGGTGGAAAAAGGCAAGGAAGCTTAAACTGTGGACATCCTGCCTTCTGGATGGATATCAAGGAGCCAGACAGGTACAGAGGGGGAAGAAGCCCTGTTTCTCTCACCAGCTGGGAGGTATTCAGGACTAAGTCAAGATAACATGACTCATGCTGTGATTTAATACTTGCAGAGACACATAATTTTTCATCAGGGCAATCCAGGTACTTACACATGTAATTTTTTCTTTATATTTTGAAAGATACTACCATGTTTATGTTGAATTCTGCATTCATTTGAGTTATTTCTGGAAGACATTGGCCAAACCCCTGGAGCCTAAATATTAATATGTGAGTAAAGGTGCAGACATAAGCACCAATCAGTGTGGTAAAACTGTGCCAAGCCAAGGAGAGCTTCAATGGATGTCAAGCACCACAAAAATGCTCTCAGAAGCCACTGTAAGACACTTGTTATAGAAGTAGATCTGGCATTTTAAGGTTCTTACCTGTCTTCTGTTATGGATTGTTGCCCACATGGCTAAGCTGGCTTCCTGGCCTTACAGCACGGAGTTCCATGGGCTTTCTGAAGGAATTTGCCATTCTACTTCCCACTCTTCTTAAAAAGTCGGAGCGAACCCTAATGAAATGCATGGGGTTGTCTCACAAAATAGTATTGATTTTTTTCATTGCCTTTCTTCACAGGATTAAACCACAAGGGAAAGATTTGCCTACAAAATATTCAGACATTACCATAGTACTTTGACTGTTACTTTTCATATGGGAAAAGTTATCTTCGAAACACTTCAGTTTCTAATGAGCCCTAACATCATGGGGACATTGACAGTACCCCTCAGTGTCAGTTTCTGCATGGAAGTGTTTCTGTGTGATGATGAGACTGGACACCTCCTTGAGAGATTGCCAAATTCATCATATAAAAATTAAGTTCTGCATGGTTGCCTGGAGACTGCAATTACATTTCTAGGTTTGTGTTTGGGGCTGGAAGATGGTAATCATGGTACAAATGAAGACTGGAAGCACAGTTAGGATTTTAATTTACTTTCTGAGTAGCCTCCACTGAAATCACTACTTCTCCACTCATGTGGCCAACCTCCCCAGGAAAGTCATTGCAGGGAGCAGAAGCAAGCTCAAAGATTGATTTAAAGGAAACCTTAATCTTCTTTATTTTCCTTTGAAGGCTGTTGGAAAGGTAGAATCTAGTGTTGAATTATGAAGACTATATAAGAATAGATATAGCAAAGGAGATTGCAGGGCAGGGTGGAGTTCTGTGGGTGTTTTATTTAATTTTACTATCTGTTACTAGAGATTTTGCTGATATCAGAGAGCTAAATCTGCTTGCCATAGTGCAGGATGAACTTCCAGAGAAGTACCCAATCCAAAGGGAGTTCCAAAGGGAGTTCCAAAGGGAGTTCCAAAGGGAGAAATAGAGCATTTCAATCCTTGCCTTTGACAGTGTGTCTGCAATTGAGGTTCAACTCGAGCACAGATCCTATTTTTAATATATTCATAGCATAAGCAGTTTTAGTTGTATAACAAGGAGCCACTAACTGAAATGTGTTCATTAGCACGTTATTGTCAATAAACCAGGGTGCAGTTTCCCAGCTCCTGTTGTAAATAGACTAAAATCTAACAGTAAGATACTCTGTTCTTCACATCTACCTTCACATTAAGCTTTTATTGAAAAAAGTCTGAAGGACACACAAAAATGTTTTTTAAATTCTTCGAAATAGCAATGTCTATCTTGTTTGGTGCATATGAACTTAATGTTTTCAAAAACACAGTGTATCGGCACAATTAGCATCCCATATTGAAAAAATAATATAAATTATCTTGTGCTAGAAACTAAAAAAATTTACCCAATTTATAGAGAAATCAGCAGGACTCTTTCTCTTGATTTTGACATGTTTTCTTGTAGGCCTTCAGTTTAACAGCAGACTTGTCTTTTTTTTTTTTTTCCCCTGGTGTTTTTGCTAAAACCATTTTTATTTTTGACATAAACAGCAAGTGTCTAGGCTTGTGAAATCAGAAGTGCCCTGTGTATTATTTCAAGTACAAAATACAAAGTAAGTGGACAGATAACATATTTATTTTTAAGGAAAGTATTGTCTTAGAATCAAAACCTTTAAAATGAAATCTGGCACTGCTCCTGAGCTAATGGTGTATATAAGCAAAGCAAACACAACTGATAACTTTTGAATTTATGTTTGATGCAAATTTAGATCAAAGATAATTTTGGTATGCCCTGAAATACATTATATACACCTTCAAAAATATAGTACACCTTGAAATTAAGAATTTAACCACACTTTTCATTATCTCTTCCACCAGTTTTATAAACTGACTAACATGAGCAGGTCCTCACAGCCTTTCTTTTGTAAGAATGATGTGACTGAAAACCTCATCAAGTGTGTTAGGTACAACAGAAGGACCTAGAGAACATGTGAAAAGGAGATCACTGAACAGCAGTCTTAGGACTCAAAAGTGCAATGACTGGGTTGTCAGATGGTCTCTTAAAGAATGTCTGGCATTATTTCTCTTTCCAATAGAATTTTCAGAGTTGAGAGGCCTTATTGTACACTAGAAAGACACTCATAAAATCTCTAACAAGAGGTGAAGAAGGAGGTAGAGCAGAGAAATCACATATTGGCTTCTTTGCAAAGAAACTTCTCAATTGAGATGGAGACATGCTAGACCATGACTTGCTCTGCTGGTGGTCAGGTGCCTCTCTAGCAAGGAGATAACCTTCCTCCACCTCTCCCCTTTTCCAAGGAGAAAATAATCATCATTCAAATAAAACTTTTAAATAAAGATCTTTAGCACAGTGTGTGTGTATATTGGTACTTAATATAGCACCATCCTCTGGGACACCATATTGTTAAGGCTGGTATTGTTACAGCTGTGGGGGCCTAGCATGAAGCTGGAGAAGTGTCACCTTAGTAGAAAAATAAACCGCACATTTTCATAAGGGAGGTTGTAAGTGGCAGACATGGCAGAACTTAGTGGCCTTGTTGCAAACAGTATTTAATATCATGTAACACCAGAGGGAAATAATTATGGACATGGAGTGCGCTGGAGAGGTTTGCAGGTTTGATACTTGATTTTTTCCTGTGTAACAAATAAATACTTTCCAATATTTTGCTAGATAGAAACACCACAAATGAACTGTAGATTTCAATGTCATCACTTAAGAATCATGGAGGAGTGAATAGAAATGTGGTTTTACGTTAGGACTTTGACTTCCAGGGATGCTGGGTCAAATCCTCAGCAAGGAAAATGTTTAAAAAGTTTCATTTTATCTCCAATAATATGTGAACTAAATGAAAAAGCCTTCTAGTAGGAAGTATTTTCTGCCTGATGAGTAGCAACTGAACACAGGCAAAATGAAGAAAAATTTCTGTTATAAATGTTTTCTCTTCAAGTACCCTTGTCAAAAAATAAGGATGATCCATTCAGTATTTCTAAACTTCACTGGGTAATTATAATCTTCCCGCTGCATTTCTGTATGCTCTTTTGATGTCGGCACAGATTTGCACAGCTGCTCTAGTGAAGGTGTCAATGAAGGTGCTTTTTAGATTAAGAGCAGGGACAGCCAAAGATTGCCAGACACTTCATATGCTGTACTTTACAAAGTACAACTAGTGTTTGGGAGGCAGGAAGTCTCTGTTTGGACCAGGGTTCATTTCACCTACAGATCCATCTTTTTCTTGCCCTACATTGTAATCTCAAAATGCATACCAATACATACTCAATGGTCTCAGTGGATGTGTATAGATATTTAATAAGCTGTAGGCTGAAGAGATGTTCATTTTTTTGTTTTTGTTTTCGTTTTCTGTTCTTTATCTATTCTCTGTTCTCTAAGGAGATAGAACTAAGAGATCCATTCACTTACTCGGAACCTACACTTCACAATTGCTTCTCAGAAGAGTGAAATCTTAATGCTTATTTTAACTAAATTCTAAAATCCCAAATGGTCAGGTCTGGCAGATAAGTTATCTTATAACTTTTAATATAAGTGTAAATGGTAAGCAGTATGAAGAAAACTGGATTGTCAAGTATTGTAGCAAGTACACAAATGTAGAAGAACACACTCTTAAAGGCTATCAGTCTACAGGTTATTACAACAAGCTCTGTGCTGAAACAAAATTAAAATCCTGCAGAGCTAAGAGAAAACAGGAAAAAGTCAATTATTTCTCATGCATTATGAGCACTTGAATAGCAAATTATCTTTCCCTTGTTTCTGACTTTTTTTCTTTTGCCTTGATGGGATTAAGATTGAACACCTAGGAAAAAACAAACAAACAAACAAACAAACACACCAAAACACACACACACAAAAACAAAAACAAACAAACAAAACAAAACAAGACAAAAAAAAAAAAACACTCACACAAAAAACACCCACCATATTTTAATGAATTATGTCTCCTTCCTGGATTTCATAATGAGACATTTACTGGGCATCATTAAATTTGTACACACACTGTAACAGTGCAGGGGAAGGGGATCATCTGTTTCTGAAGCATAGATTTTTATTGACATAAAACCATAGAAGGAATATGTGAATACTTTTGAATATCTTTAAGAAACAAAATATGATAGGCAGTTGTAAGAGTTAGGGAGCAGAGATATATCCACAAGGGTTCACAGGTCAGCTTTATCCCTTTTTTCATGTAACTACCTTCATTTTTCTAATTTCAATCTAGATGAGACATGCCTTGTGTACTTAACTGGGGTCAGACCATGGTATTACACATGGACCATTTCCAACAGGAATCTTTACACTGGCATCCTCTTATAAATCTGGCCCTGATTAAACACAGCTCCTCCCTTCATCCAAATATTCTAAAACAACCAATTCTCCTCTCTCTCCTCAGACTGCTCAACTATCAAAACAGCTTTAAGATAAATATTCACCTGTTTTCCATGATAAAGGATCAAATAGATGATTAGCTGGTCTAAAGAATGTACTTAGCTGTGATCAGTGGTAACTCTACCATGAAAAGCAACCAATAAATACTAAATTAGTTCCATCTAAAAGCTCAAGTCCCAAAGTTTTGTACTGTACTTGCTGGGCTTTTAGCAAAGCAGAAAAGACTGCAGGTTAACTTTTAATGTGTGCATAAAATGAAAATTGTTTTTGGCCTTTGTACTGCTTTTATTGCAGCTACATGGCAAATAGAGTTATGTTGATGCTCTTACTAACTAAAGCTTAAATTCTCATAAATATAACACTCCCATAGACAAGGAAACAAGAAGAGTTCACAAGAAAACGGGTATGACTTGCTCACATCTGATGGCTGAAATGTTCATTCCTCAGTATTCAAAACTAGGGGTTTTAACAGTAGTTGTAATCATTTGAACAAATGTCTTTGAGAGAGTCTCCTCAAGTCTGACAAATTACACAACTGCAGCATGAAGCTGAAAGTTTTACAGCTACATGGAAACTTAGAAATGAGGACAGGCATCAGTGCAGAGACTGAAAAATGAGTGAAAAAAGAATCAAAATTTTAATGGTGGCACTTTAAAGATGGCTCTCAGGGTTTCTTGGAGAAGAGCTGCATATTCAGCTTAATTTAAATTGCTTAGAAGTGTTTTCCATATACATTTTTTTTTTTCAAATTTTAATAATACATTACTATGTTATTTAGTAGCATCCTATGTTACAGAAATGAGAGGTAAGCAGACAAAGAACCACTAGTGAAAGCTCTTTCCTACTACCTGAAAGAGCAATTTTCTATCACTGGAAATAGTATATTTTTTTCAAAGTATGAAAGTGGACGTGATTTTCCTTCAAATCTAACTGCTTTGGTGGTGTCTCTTGACACACTGTCCCTTCCTTGGTATTTGCAAGCACTCGACTATGAGAGGGTGAGGTGTCATTGGCCACATTTACGCAGTTGAAGCAGATGATCAGTTTAGGTCCCTTCCAACTGAAATTCTATTCTATTCTATTCTATTCTATTCTATTCTATTCTATTCTATTCTATTCTATTCTATTCTATTCTATTCTATTCTATTCTATTCTATTCTATTCTATTCTATTCTATTCATCCCTTTAAGTATCCACTTGGAAAGCTTTGGCTGAGCCTTCTCATGGTGGAGAGGCAGCTGCACCATCCTTCAGACTACATTTAAGTAACAGCAAAAGCTGTAGAATAGCCAATTCGCAGCCATCATTACCATAGTAGATGACAGGCAAACGCCTGGCAAACTTGCACACGAGGATATCTGCTTCAGGCTTCTTATTCTTACCTCCATAAGGAAAGGGAAAGGGAAGAACTACCATAGGGAGTAGGCTACTTAGTGACTATTAGGTAGGCAACTCACATGCTTAATGTACATGGGACCTTCCTCTACCAGTGGAGGAACAGAACGAACAAGGAAATTCACAGGTCCCAGGTGGGACTTGTTCCCCTCTAATACCTGAAAACAGAACAGAACCTGACTGCAAGCTCTGCAGAGGCCACTACATGATGGCACTTTACAGAATTGAGACATAATATTTTCTTGCCCATTAAACAGTGCAGTCTTCTGTACTCATTTTCATTAACAAATTCTGATAAATCTGTTCATTATACAGAAATGTTTATTGTATATCAATAAAGTGAAAAGCCTAGGGAGGGAAGGTGAAACATTTCTTTCAATATCTGTTCTGGAAACAAAGCTTGCAGATAACAGCCCATCACTAGAATCACAGAAAATGTCTTTTTTTGAGCTTCCTATTTTTCAGAATGAAATAGTAAACATGTTCACCACCTTTTTAACCAAAGAAAAACACTTATTTTTCTTATTTTTCAGTAATTAATCATATTCTAGATGACAGGAAATTAAGAAAAAAAAAAGTAACCCCAAAAACTCTCCACTGCCCTAAAGCAGTCATGCTAAGGGAAGCAAACCAGCTTTCAGAAAAATAAGATTCTTTGTTCAGGCTTGTTTTGCCTTAGTGAATTCTGGAGAAACACATATTTTCCCCTAGATATGAAATACTTCCTTTACACTTCCTGATTTCATTCATAATGTGGTCTTTATCACCATCTCAGAAAAACAGAAGGATTAGAAAATAACAAAGCCTGCTTTTTTGGGGGGGAAAGTCTACAAACCATAAAGATGGGATTAAGCTCTCTAAGTGATTCTACATTTCTCTGCTCTCTAAAGAGGCAGATCAAGGTTTTTCAACTTGTGAAAATTTTTCATATTGAAAATGAAATATTGCCTTTCTATCCCATTCAAATCCCACCTGTAGCCTTCAGGAAAATTCAGTATTCAACTATTACATCTCTTAATATTTTATTTTCTTCCTATCATCTTTAATAAGATCTCTGCCAAGGGTTTTGGAGAGTCCCACTTGAAACTATAATTTTCTCTCCTCAAAAAAATATTTTCATATCTATCAGCAGAAATTAGTGTTCCTCTACAATTTTTCTCAATGAGAAATCTGCTGTGCATGCTTATCATAAAATCATAGAATTATAGAATCTTTTAGCTTAGAAAAGACCCTTAAGATCATCGAGCCCAACCATAAACCTATCACTGCCAAGTCCACCACCAAACCATGTCCCTAAGCACTGCATCTACACATCTTTTAAACACCTCCAAGGATGGTGACTCCACCACTTCCCTGGGCAGCCTGTTCAATGCCTGACAACCCTTTCCATGATTTTTTTTTTCCTAATATCCAATCTAAACTTCCCCTGGTGCAACTTGAGGCCATTTCCTCTTGTCCTATCACTTGCTGTATGGGAGAAGAAACCAACACCCTTCATGCTACAACCTCCTTTCAGTTTGTTGTAGAGAGCCATAAGGTCTCACTTCACTAGCTTCATTGCCCTTCTCTGAACTCACTCCAGCACCTCAATGTCTTTCCTGTAGTGAGGGTCCCAAAACTGAGGACAGTATTCAAGGCAAGGCCTCACCAGTGCAGAGTACAGGGGGATGATCACTACCCTAGTCTTGCTGGCCATGCTATTTTTGATTCAAGCCAGGATGCTTGTGGTCTTCTTGGACATCTGGGCACACTGCTGGCTCATATTCAGCCAGCTGTCAACCAACACCCACAGGTCCTTTTCCGCCAGGCATCTTTCCAGCCACTCTTCTCCAAACCTGTAGTGTTGCATGGGGTTGTTGTGATCCAGCTGCAGGACCTGGCACTTGACCTTGTTGAACCTCATACAACTGACCTCGGCCCATCAATCCACCTGATCCAGATCCCTCTATAGAGCCTTCCTACCATCCAGCAGGTCAACACTCTCACCCAACTTGGTATCATCTGCAAACTTGCTGAGAGTGTACTCAATCCCCTTGTCCAGATCATTGATAAGGATATTAAACACAACTGGTCCCACTACTGGGGCCTGTGGAACACCATTTATAACCAGCTGTCGATTGGATTTACCTCTTTTCACCACAAGTCTTTGGGATCAGTCATCCAACCAGTTTTTTATCCAGGAAAGGATATGGCCACCCAAATTATAAGTAGCCAGTTTCTCCAGTGGAATGCTGTGGGGAAGAGTGTCAAATGCTTTGCTAAAGTCTAGATAGATGCTATCAACAGCCTTTCCCTCATCCTCTAAGTGTATCAGCTTGTCACAGAAGGAGATTAGGCTGGTCAAGCAGTACCTCCCTTTCATAAACTCATACTGACTGGACCTGGTCACCTCATTGTCCTACTGGATTGCTCCATTGTTTTTGTTTGTTTGTTTGATGCATGGTAACATGGAAAAAAGAGAGGTGAAACTGGGGCTTTAAAGAAGGAGACGATCATATTTAATATACGGTCTGTTATCAAGAACTGACCTGGGAAATCTGACTTGATGAAAGTCCCTTTGCTGCTGCAGCACTGTCTGGTAGTCACCAGAATCGAATAAAAAGGCTTTCTCCTTTTTAAAGTCCAATCTGAGAAGTTACTCAAGAATTAAGACTAGGAAAAAGTCTATGCTAAGCAAAATTTAGCATAGAGGATTGACTTTAATATCTGTGTATGTTCCTGGAGTAAAATAAACAATGATTAATAAGAGATGTGATTTACAAACTGGGATATAAATACATTGAACATTAAACAGCAAAGCCATGTAGTTCGTGCTGCCCAGAGCATTCATGAGTTACTCAAAGCAAGTATAATTCATGCATGACAGATGTGATTTACCACTCCACTATTTACTTATGTCCATGTATTATAGCAAAGTTGCACACAGTAGAAAGCTAGAGTAGCATGGTGGCGCATCAGTACTTATGAGAATTAGATAGTGAGAAAGAATAGAAAAAGCTTAAATATCACCAGTATGAGAGATTAATAGCTAGGAGGAATGCTCTGGATAAAATATATAATGAAGTGAAGCAGTGGAAATAAGATTACATGTCTGTACACACCTAGTTAATACATCAAAAGGAAATTCACCCCCATTTGAATCAGTCAGCTATGTTGGAAAGAGAGCTTTGAATTAGAAGAAAGACTATGGGGCTCAAAATACATTTGAGAACAATCCTAAATTATTACCCAACTATACCCTGAAGAAGCAGGTTGTGGCTCTGCTCTCCTGTGCCAGCATGATATTGGTGTAACTGTACCAGGGGAATAGCCAGTGCCCTAAAGGTGATTTAATACAGAGCTGTAGCAATCCAATACACTTCAGTCATAAACTTCCTAACTGCTTTTTAATTGTTCCTAATGACTGCTGCTATGGTTTGGCATTTCATTTACATTTATGAAAAATGTTAAAAAGGATGATTCATTCCAGTTTCAGGTCATGAGGAAGGAATACAATGTCATTTTTTAATGCTAAATCTGTTTAAGTGGTTTTGCCTAAAAGCAAAGCTTGTGATGTTCACATCTACAAAAGCCTCGACCTCTGCACAAAATACACACTTTTGCATTTGTTAATGTATCAAGACAGCCTCTGGAAACAAGATTTCATGTCCAAATATACCCCTGGCCAAGCATTATAGAAACATTTGTCTTGCCTTATATGCTTATAAAAAGTAGTCACAAAGACTTTCATTCCTCTTCCACTTCTCCACAGTTATAAAACTTGTCACTCATAAGTCAGTTAGTTTTTAAATTGCAGTTTCTACTTATTTAATGTTTGAAAGTGCACTTTGTTTACTGGAAATGGCCAAAAGGTCATAACTTGTCTGATTATAGATGCAATACATTTACAATTTCCTTTCCCTTTTTTCAGTGGCTCATACATCTTCCATAAAGAACTCATTAAACACTCCCAGACCAAAGGCAGTTTATTTATTGATGTTAGATAGTCCCAAAGTTGCCAAAATGGAGGAGGCTAAGCTATTAAAGGTTACAGCTCTTATAAGGGTGTGATGATTTACACAAGTATCTGAACAGAAACTTAAGTATCTAGCTTTAGAGCTGAGGGTTGTTTGTTTGTTTTCCTCTTGTTGTGTTTGTTTGTTTTAAAATATTAACACAAGCTTGTGCATGGTAGCTGTTTCTCAAAAACAAGTTCAAAAATCTCTTTATTACATGAAGACAAAATGCTTACCACATACTTTTAAAGACACCCATTTGGAGACTCATCTTGACTCCATATTAAAAAACACCTCAATTTTCTTTTTTTTTTTTTCTGTTTAGTGCCGCTCATTGTCATCCTCCTTTTGAAGGACACCCGACAAGATTATAGCATTCTTCTTAGGATACTATTTCAGAATAAGAAAAGGTGTTTTTCTTGTATTCCTTACAGCTGAATTCTCTTCTCCAGGCAATTTGCTTGATTCTCAGAGTTTCCCCAGTAACATGGCATACAGTATCTAATGTCACATCTAACTCTATCTAATCTGTAATCTTATAAAGTAACACAGAAGCCTGTTTTTCTTCCACGCTCAAAATCTTCAACTTCCAGTAAAACAGACAGACTACTGAGCTAGGTATTCCTCTGCTCTGCCCCAAAGACTGGCATTTCTTCCAGTGTTAGTCAAGTCTGCTATGAGTGTTAAGGTTCTAGAACCATCCTTTCTACAATGCTCTCCAGCATCTCATCCCCCAGCCTTCATGTAAAGACAGGGTTGCCGTGTTCCAGGTTCAAAATCTGGCACTTGCCCTTGTTAAACCTCATGCAGTTGGTGATTGCCTGGTTCTCTAATTTGTCCAGATCTCTCTGCAGGGCCTCTCTGCCCTTAAGAGTGTCAACAGGTCCTCCCAATTTTGTGTAATTGGCGAACTTACTTAGTATTCCATCACGTCCTGCATCCATGTTCAGAAATAGCCTTCCATATTGAAAAAATACTGAGTGGCCATGCACAGATTGTGCAACAAAACTGCGGGAAAGACTGCAGAAATAAATTAATTCTGGTTAGGATAATCTTATTAATAACAATCACATGTAATTTAAATAATCTTAAAGGGAAAGGTGACAAGGGTATTTTCTGGGTAAAACCCTCAGTAGCTGACCTCAGTCAGGTTTGCGCAGTTCTCCTTGCAGGGGAAGACAGCCATGGTTACACAGGACTTCAAGACCAAAAGCCTTTGGTAAATTACAATTAAAGATAATAAAGTATGGGTTTCAGTCAATGGTCTGAGAGGAAATCTCAGTTTTTACCTGGAGTTTATTATCTACTCTACTTTTTCTTTCTTTTCTTTTTTTTTTCTTTGCTTTTGTGGATCTATGTCTTTTAAACCAATGCAATTACATGATCCTTTGAACAGATTTTCTTTGCAGTCAATTGGTAAAATGAAAGTCCCCTGCAAGAGATGATATAGTAATGCCTTCCTCATCACAACAGGTTACAGGGAAAATATAGACAAGCAGTTGCCCTGCTGCTTTAGATATACCAAGCTCACCAGAAAAACCAAACAATCAAATAATAATAAGTCAAAAAATAGGCTGTAACAGGCTGTATCTCTGTGTATGTGGGTAGTCAAATCAATAGTGCCTGGAAAATATCCTTCTATATTGGAAAAACAATGACTGTTTATACACAGATTATGAAACAAAACCACAGGAAGAAGCACAGAAGAAAATTACTTCCTGTTAAGATAATCATATTGATATAAATTATGTTTAATTTGCTTAATCTAAAAATAGGAGGGTAAAAAAACAGAGGGGGAGTTCTTTTTCCCATTTAATTGTCTTAATGAAGTCCCTGAAGGTATATAAGAAGTATAGATTGGACTGTGTAATTAATTTAAATTAAAGGATCTACCCTTTATGAAAAGATCATTTACTGTTTGTTACTTCTGTCTCCTTCAAGACAATCATTGTGATGAAAAGATTTTATCCATACTGAGGTATGCATTTTCTGAATCTAAAGCCTGTTGGTGTCCCTAAATTCCAATGACTTGTCAGGCTGCTCATCAGGTGTGTCCAATTTAGCATGAGAAATTTCAGCTGAAATGCACAAGGAAAATGTATTAAAGTATCTGATGTAGAAAATAGGAGAAGGAGAAGGAAGACGAAAGAGAGAAGGAGAAGGAGAAGGAGAAGGAAAAGGAAAAGGAAAAGGAAAAGGAAAAGGAAAAGGAAAAGGAGGAAAATATAATAAGCTTTTCTGGCTTGAAGTCCACAAGTGTTGGATAACATAAGAAGGAGTTCTGTTATATGTGAGACTAAGCATATGCTAGGAAAAAGATCCTCCTTTATCCTTAAAAAATGCAAATATATATTTTCTCTAATTTCCTAAGTCTCAGATTTACTACCTTTACTACCTTTCCTTTTTTTTTTTTTTCTTATATGAGACTGTGAATCCAGAATGAAATTCTCAGATCACTGACACAAAGTGATTGGATCACTTTGACTTTGAAAAACACACGTAATATGAAACTATGAGGAAAGGCAATAGCTGATAATCAGAATTCAGGCACAGAGTAACCGTGCAGAAGATAAGAAAATCTTTATTTTGGCAGGACCATTTTGCTATAAATCTTTTAAGAAACTTAATTCCTTATCCTTTGTAGTAACAGAACAAAATAGGAATTGAGTTTCATCTTGATAAAGTATATCCTGCTTCATTCAGTGTATTTCTAGCAGTATTTTCATTTTCTACCCTGTCAGATTTCTTAATTTAATCATGGAGTCTGTGATTTTCCTATTATTTTGGTATTAACTTCAAGGAATTTGCCATACAGGAAATATGTTATTGTACTATCAGCGTCTATATATTTGATTATGTTCTGTGTTAAAAAATCTAAGTTAAATCAAAGAATACTTAATAGATGAGTACAACCCTAAAATAAATTGTAGGATTCAGTTTTATTATAACAAGAATTCTGACACATTTAGTCACCTGACCTGTGAGGGTCATAATCTGCAGGTTTAGAAACTAATTTGTAACAAAAATTAGTAGAAAATTAAAACTTTTCTCAGTTTTTCTTGCACTTTGATGGGAAGTGTCAGAATGTATTTAATAAGTGTCTCAGTCACACGAGTCAGAAATGCAATCTGGAAAGGGTAGCTCAGGCAAGGTGCTGCCCGTGACACAGGGAAGGAAGTAGAAGGTGCAAAAGGTAATTTCATTCATGAGCAGAGGTGATTGAGACGTTTTTCTTCCAAGGAAGATTTTGAAAATTATTGAAATTATTTTTAATGGACAGTCTGCAAAATCACTAACAGTACCATTATGTCCTTGAGCTTTATATGAATTACTCACTTGGAGTGGTTTTGGTATTAAAAACAATAAGCAGGCAAGAAAGAGTGAGAGGGAAACAGAGCAAGAGAAGATACAAGAAAGTCTTCAAGGGGTATTTCAGAAAAACTCATTTTAGGGCCTGCTTTAGGTTAGCTGTTGCTCCTATGGATGTGGAGCACAGGGAACCAGCAGAGAAGTTATCTTCAGCCTTGTTCATGCTGTCTTGCTTCAGTACTACAAAAGACTTTGCTTAGGGACAAGCATGATTTACAGAAGTGAAAACAGCTTTATCAAAAGCCTTCTGGTGATTAACTTTCAACTTTCTGTGTTTCAGCAGCTGTTTTTGGAAAGCAGCTGGGCAGAAAAGCAGAGAGAGGTGCAGGCTGCTGGGAAACTTGGAAGGTCCGGGGGCCAAACAACTCCCAGGCCAAGCAGCCTGGGCCAAGTAGCCCCGCCAACTGCTGCTTCGTTTGGGGCAGTAAGTGCTCTGGGGACACAGCTGTCCGTCAGCAGGGTGGCGTGTGCCCACACATGCAGACCAGCCTGCAGTGTGGGGTCAAAACACTCTATTGAACAGTAGAAAACACAAGACAAGCCTTCCCTTAAATGGAAAGCCCTCTCTGAGTGAGCTGTACCTGAAGGAAGGATATTGTTTTCCATCGGTGACTGAAAGGCACTGATGAACTTTTCTGTCAGTAATGACAAACCCAGTGACCTTTGTGAAGAGTTGCCAAACCTTTGGAGGAGGAAGAATCCATTTTACATGTGCAGTTTTCCAAAGTAAATGTGCATTTAATAGACCAGATGCAAGAAAATAGTATAAGCAACTAAGAATAAGTTACCCCAAAATAATATTTACTTGTCTATGAAAAAAAAAAAAAAAAAGATATAAAAATATTTTCAGAGGTATCAAGCAGAGAAATTACCAATTATGTAGTGCCAAGGGGGATTACCAGTAACAAGTAACCCATCCACCATGAGCTGCCTCTAGAGTCCTTTGCTTTATGTGTTCATGTAGAGCAGTACAAATTAAAGTAACATTTCATAGGAATATGCCAAATCCAAACCATTATTCATCGTTTATATTCTGCATGTAAATTGGGTGAGTCACTACGCAAAGTACTACACTGCTAAATTTTCAATATGTCAACTATGTGTTTGCATTAAACTCTGATAGCAGTTTGGCAAATTCATTACCTTTTTCCTCAGTATTGGCTTTTATGTGCAATTATGGAAGAAGCTGAGAGGCCACGAAGGTTAATTTCAGACTCACTTTCCCAATGAAATTCAACCTTCTGGTGTCCCATCTACCTGCTCTCAGTCCTTCCCCAACATAGAACATTGTTAAGGGCCACCCTGAGATGTCATTTTTCATACCTATTTTTTCCCCCGTCTGGGTCAGTTAACAGTGTTACTTCCATAGACAGAGACTTTGTATGGGACCACAAGTCATTTCAGGCTTTTTGTCACACACTTCATTCACAGCCTGAGCTTCAAAATTTCTCACACAGTCTAATTGGCCTGACAGTGTGCTCTCAGGGATTTTTCCAGCCAGAGCACACTTTCAGTCTTATTTGTCTTGCAGGACTCTTCTCCTAAGAGCTGAATAACAGCTATGGAAATAAAAATCCTGAAGTCTAATGAGGTGTCTTTTGATTTTTTCGGGGAAGACATTTCTCAAGAGTAAGATTTGTTGGAAACGTGACAGGTTTTTAGCTTAAAGTTGTTGGGTTTTGCCTCATGCAAGTTTTCTCTGGCAAGTCATTGTGATACTGATGCATACAGTCTGTGTCTGCACCTGTACCATGTTGTATATGGGTGGATTCGATCAACAAAGCCAGAGACCCTACTCGTTTCAGCAGAGTAGCAAGCCTGCAGAGCTGTATAGATAACACAGGGATCAATTCCCTGGATACTGCTTGTATTTTTCAAAGTATGCACATGCCTGAAAGATTTTCTAGCTTGCTGACCCTTCCAGGCGGTGGGGGAGTCTCAGCCTGCTTGGCGGGGTTTGAAATGCTCTACAATGAAGTTGGCCGGAGTTTTTTATTGAAGTTGTTTTCTACCTGCATACATACTTGGAGCATTACTCCTTTGTAGTTGTTGGATGTCACCATTCTTTTCTTCCTGATACATTTCACTTATGTGTTGAAAGCTGCAGGTTTTCCCTGCTTTATGCACTCCCTGAGAACTAGGCAGGCAAATGGGGGGTTCTTCTGGTGCCATCACAAGCTGTTTCTTTAAAGGACCTGGACAGAGGAGTCCTTACAGCAGGTGAGATAGCTATTGTGGCAACCATGAGAGTGACATGAAAGTCACACTCTCTGTTGCCACTTGTCAAAGATATGACTTCATTGCTGACCCAGCTTGGTGATACACTAAATTAAATGTGCATTGACTGCAAATGAGCAGTGATGGTGAAATGCTTTATGGGATGGTGAAGCAAGGTTTGATGAGACCTTACCTGTTACCACAGGGGAGTCTGGGTGTCCTTGCTGTTTCCTGGGTCCTGGTGCTCTTCCTTGGTGGGACTCTGTCTCTGCTCCCTTTTCTCCAATACCCTCTCCCCCACTCACCTCCACTGGCTCTGCTGGGCTCTGTGGAACTAATTTAGCACAGGGCTTCCATCTTCCCTCACCTCACACATCCTGCTGCGTGTTACAGAAAAAAAAAAAAGAAAAAAGCCTCAATCTAGTTTTATGTTACCATTCACTTCAATGCAAATAATACATCATTTGTTACAGAGTCAATGTGTTCACATTTCTTTCTTTGCCATCTTAGCAGTCTGTATAGTTTTGCGAATCTAGGATGAAAATGGAGCCAGTTTATATTTTCCAATTTATTTAACATTTTTCCACAAAAACATTTAGATTCTTAATCTGTCTTAAAAAACGTTTTAAATTACTTTTGTTATGGCAATATAGTTTATTTCTACCACACTGCTCATCTTTCCTGTCTTTATATTCTTTCAGTAGAACAGCCACAACCATGTTTGGGGTGAAAATAGGAATTAAAGAGGTCCACAGTTTCCCTTTATGAACTTTTGCTTCAAGAAATCTAAGGTTTAGCTCATATTTACTTGGTTACAAAATATCTGGTCTCAATTAGTTGTTTATCTTTCACACTATTCTCTTATCCCACCTCTTTTCTGCAACTGTAGATGTTTTATCGTTGGCAATAAACAAAACATGTGTAAGTGATATTACCTATGTGCCTTGTACAGTCTTCAAGGATTAAAAGCACTAGAAACAAAGCATAATTCTGTGCTTTCCAGGTAGTCTTTTATCTGCAACAAATAAATAAAAGGTTGATCAACAAGATGTTCTTTCATATTTTCCTTTTCTTTCTCAGGAAAATGTAAGTTGCCATCCAGACACTCAGCTGCATGGTTAAATAAAACTGCTTCTAGTTTTATTTTAAAATCTTGTATTTTTTTCACAAGATATGAAGTTGTACGTTTTGGTCTCTATCTGATTTAAGTCGAAACAAAAAATTCAGCCTCTTTTATCTGAGAGTGACCAAGTGTCCCTATATCACAGTGCTAATTAGAGTGGGATGAATTCTTCAAACTAAACAAACTTGTGAAAGGCATTTAAAAACTTAGTGCCGCATTATTTTTTCTTTGTGAAATAATGAGTTTGAGAGCTGTTTTAAACCTCTTTCTCTCCATTAATACCTTTCTAGATAACTGTTCATGAAATAGTCTTCAATGTTCTAAAGTAGATGGCTACATCTTTCTCTACTGCAAAATTCATAAGTATGGGGGATAGAGAAATTTTGGTAGCAAATACTAGTTTTTCAAGTACTGGGTATTCTTTTTTTTTAAGAAAAAAAAAATTCTCAGAATCCTGATACATGCTGCAGATGAAAATCTAATTTTGTACTGAATGGAATTTTAATGTCACTGCAAGTAATGTAATTTTTTACCCTTAATTTTAAGTAATATATTTAGCATATATATGTACATAAAATTTTTCCAAGCCACAGAGCAAAATGAACCAAAAAAAAAGGAGGTTTCTGATGCTATTGTAGAAGAAAAGGAGAATATACAGTGTGGCAAGCATGAACGTGCAATACAATTTCATTCTGGTACAATTCTATATAAAGCTTTCAGTCACATCATTTTGCATTTCTTTGTAGTCTGCTTTTGTTGAGGGTAGTAACTGGTTCACATGAGCATATTTCCAGGAAGGTGGGAGTATAATTAAAAAGAAACATTAAATGAGCAACCTTAACAAAATATGTTGTCTTGTCATTGAAAGACTGTGGGAAGTGAGAACGATCACAGCAGATATTTCAAATATATCCACCAAATGTACTAGTGTGCAACCTTCTGTCATCCTAGTGCTGTGATTATTGGTCCCACTGTGTGGCCATTGCCCCTTCTGCCTTCGTTCCCTGAGCATCCTGTCCTGAATCATGTGTTTCAGGCCACAGAGGTATAAAGAATTCACATACCAAAGAAGCAATCAAAGCAGCGAACTCTCAAAATGCCTTTTTGTTCTCTTAAAAAAAAAAAAAAAAAAAGGCTAGTTGTGTAGCCCCATTTCTCTTTCTTTGTTTCTGGCAACATTACTCCCAAATTTAGACAGAAGATGAGTTCCCAAAAGAGCAGGATACAAGTCTTCCTGGCTAGCATCCCTCAGCCCCACAGCTCTGAGAGGCATGTGGACCTGAATTCAGAGGCTTGAAAGGTTGGTATCTGGATGAGATAAATTCAATCCACCTTTGGCAAAGCTAACTTTACTATTTCGCTAGAGGAAGCCTGTGTAGCAGTGCTGCAAATCCCTTATGAAATGGTTGCCCAGAGTTTTGAGTTCACATGTCTGTGGGAGAGCATCTGGAAATTCAGAAACCACCTTCCTCCCGTCACCCCTTCTTTCTCCTCCTCTGCTCCCCTGGTTCCCAGCAACTTGTTCCCACAGTGTGGTCCTGGCAGCCTTGTGGAACCCAAACCCGAGACAGCAGTGCAACCAGGCTGCCCCACAGTTTCAACGCTGTCACAGTCCCATAGCTGTAGACAAAGGCTGGCTGCCCAGGAGAGAAGGGCAGAGACTCAACAGAAAATAGGCAAGACCTGAAACCTCATTTGATCAGAAGATCCATCAAAACCAATATAGCATGGGCTGGTATTTGACAAGTCAGCCCTTAAAAATGAAGATTTCCCAGGTAATTTTTTTTTTTTTTTTCCCCACAGCCTGTTCTAATTTGCTGCACTGTGTTTTTGAAGGATAAGTCAGCTGGAAAATCTCAAAAAAAGTGGGTTCCTGAAGAGACATCTTGGTGCCCTAACTCCTTGCAAATTAAGTGCAACTGAGTGAACTCAGTCAGACAGGTCTTCTCTAAGCATCAGCAACGCTATAACAGTAAGGGCAAGCATAAAACTGTCATCACTGTGGATGTGCCTGATGAATATTCTGGGAGGGGAAAAGGGTACTTTTTAAAGGTTTTCTGTATACTAACCTTGTAGTTACTTGATCATTTGTGAAAAGAGCAAACGACTGTTGACATTCATCCACAGAGAAAAGTTTAAATTTTGCACACTTCCGCACCCATTATAGCTCAACCAAAGTTCAAGCTCTCAAGATCATCCTTCTATGTAACTCAGTCAAGAAAATTTATTTTTTGTCTTGCTCTTTTTGTTGGTGGTGGTGGTTGTTTTTTTTTTAAATAGAGCTCAAAATTTGTGTAGTGAATATGGCTACAGGCATGCATTAAGATAGCAATTTGAACATTCTCTTGCTTGAGAAAAAAAGTGTGGAGATGGGAAAGACTGAACGGAAGAGCTAAAGTGGATGAATCTGCCAAAACATAAGAAAATAGATATTTGTGAGACTAGGTCTTTTCACTTAGCATGATCTTTAAGTAACAACACGACATATTAAGCAAAAACATCGCTGCTATATAATTTACAAGTACATTAAAAAATAGTGGATTATATTTTCAAAAGTAGTCAGCAAATGTTATCTTGGCTTTTACATATGGATCCTTCTTTTCAAAAAGCCACACATTAAGACTTCCAAAAATTTTAGCACTTTAGAAGGCATTGTCTACAGTATATTTTTCTCTGTTGTATTCTTCTTATTTTTGTTAGTGCAAAAGGTATTTAATGACTACCAGAAAAAAATCACATAAATGTAAAGATTTACCCTATCATAAATGAAGTTGATTTATAGCAGAAAATTAAGGTATAAAATAGAGATTGATTAAATATCTTTGTAATATCTGATAAATGCAAAACTGGTATAAAAGCAAAGGAGAGATAAGAAGTGCTTGAGATACTATAGCAAGCTACAAAATAAAATCCAGCAAAGTATTATTTTAAACTAGGTTTTGTGGAAATTATCTTAATAATGCAAATTGATTAGACTGAGAAATAGCATCCTAGCAGAAGTAAGAGAAACCCTGATAAAGCATTGGAGAACTTACTGGAGAGACCAGTCCCACCTTGCCAATATGGTAGTCAAGCTTTGCCAGTAATCTTTTTATCTCTCCACAGCTTTTGTGATCCTGCTTCCTGTGAGCCTTTGATATCTTTGATGAATTGATGTTTCTTACCAAGTATAGTTTAAAAGTATTCTAAAGTTTCATCGTTCTGCCTTTAACATCTGCACAATTATTGTCCACCTGACCAAATGCATCTCTAGCTGACTTTTTTTTCAAAAAGCACTGAGCTGGAGTCTGCTATCTGGACCAGCAGACACATTTGTACCTTGGGAGAGGCTCTCTCAGGAGCATCCTAAATGCTTCTTTTACTCACGATCCTGACTCTATGGAGTAGTGGTTGTGGGGGCCAGCAACAGGCAGTGCAATAAATCAGCACATCTTCCAGTTCTATAATTTCATGTTATGGGGTTTGAGGATGAATAGAATTAATAGAAAGTCAGAATGTTGCCACACTTAATACTTCAATTCTTCCCTAGACAAAATCATAACAGAAAGCATCCAGGGAATGGCTTTTTGACATGGACCGATGGGCCACTTCACTACTCACCATGACTGTCCCAGGTAAACACAAATGCTTGCTGTCCATTGCAAGTCTTCTTAGCAAGGAGAGGTTGCAAGCTAGTTATGTTAAAGAAACTAACTGGAAACAACAGCTATCTAACTCCAGTGAAAAGGCAAATATATGGAGTCATGATTGCTCAAAGTGAAAATAATTACTTTGTACTTTGCTATAAATCAGCACTGACTGCAGGAAGCAAAATAACAGGGTAAATAATATGTCCCCAAAAAAAAGGAAGTAAAAGAGGCAAGATACGTATTTAATAATACAGGATTAAATCTATCATGACATGAGAAGAGATACATTCAACAGAATAAATAGGAATAAGGTTAACTACATGTTTTCTCCTCTCAGAAATCAAAAACTGAAGGCATGAATAAAATTCTATTAGGACTGAAACATTTTCATTTATTTGAACAAGCTTTGTACTAGGCTTTTACAGCATCAAATAAAAACAAAGATATTGTGAACATTTAACTTTGTCTCCTTGGTTAAGGCTTCCACCAGCTTCTTTATTTCATATAACCTTTAATGCCTGAATACACTCAGAATTCTTTTGGAGGTAAAACTCCTTTTAAAATCTCTCCCCAAAAATAGTTCTTTATGGTTACCAGTCATTAAAAATTTATGCTGGTTCTGGCCCCTTCATAGTCCTGCTGCTGCAATGTTTGCAACTGGACTTTCACTGGGGGCTTCATTTTATACTACTCCAATACTGTATTGCTAGTAGTCACTGGAGGTAAAAAAAAAAAAAGGTATTTTGGGGAGGATTTTCCCAAGAGAAGCCTCTGATTAGAGATTTCTAACTTCAGTAAAATTATCCAGTAATATTTTCTTAACTGAAAAATAGGGTTTTCTTTTTTATTGGATTCCTAATTTTGACAGTTTGAGAACAGTAATTTATTATGGGAATTGCTCTCACCCCACATTTTTATGAGATTGCTTGTGATTACTTTCTCTCAATTTAAAGAATAGGACTATGAGATCCTTTTAAAATTACTTCATCCAAGGTGAAGATAGAAAAAAAAAATGAAAAGGATTAAGTTTTTCTACTATAAGAAAAGGGAGATCAAACTTTTATTCCACATTGCCAAATTATTAATAGCAGGATAACGTAAAAAAGAACATAGACGGTGTTTGAAAATAATTAGGGGTCTTTGTTAATATTTCAATATTGATATATCTTTTTTTACATAAAAACTATTTTCAAAAAGCTTCAAAATATCAGACCAAAACAGTCCTTATAGATAGACAACATTTTTGAACATTAAATGTGAAAGAAAAAAATGAGCCTGAATCCTCTTTGGTAATTTGACAAGCTAAAGTACTAAATCTTAAAAAGATTTATTTCTCAACATGTAAAGCTCAATTTGCAAGGGATAAGATTCAAAGCTAATTTTCAGAACCCAAACTTAAAATATTTTAAATCTCTTGCAAATACTCTGTCTCTAAGACAGCATCTGCAGCTGCAGCAGCAGCCCCTGGGGCCCTGAGGTGCTGCAGGCCCTATGAAGCCCAGCTGGGATGGGGAGCACAGGGCAAACCCTCCCTTTTAGACATCTCACACTGCTGCCCCCATCTTCCCTCCCTCCTTTGTACCCAGTGCTGGCTCTTGCACTTGGTTTGGCCTCTTTGTTTTGAAGCTCAGCTCAGGAATGGAGAGGAGCAAGGTGTTTATGTTTTTTATGCTTTTAAAGATGAGAAATGAAGGTGGAATTTCAGTGGCCTTGGGCACTCCAGCAGCTATGCCTGCATTACATCCAGTTATATCCCCAACCTCCCTCTTTTCCTCTGTCTTCAAAAGTTCAGCCAGTGTCTGGTAACTGTGGAGGAAAATAGACTGATTTAACTGAGTCCTTTGGCTGCTAGTAAGAACAGATCCCTTTTGCTATTTGCTTGATGTTCCTTTTTTATCATCTCTACATCACGATTGTTTGAGGTGCATTTTGCAGCACTGTCTTTAGTTCTGCATGACCTGATTTGAACATTGAACATAGGCAATGGCACCCATTACAGGAGCTGCTCAGCACTTCCCATTCTATGACTCTGTTTTCCATTGCTCATGGAACATCATAAAAATTTCAGATTTAAGCTGAACTTCCCATGCCTGGTATCTGCCTCAGGCTGTGTTTTGTTTTCATCTTTAAGTATTTCAGCCAAAATAAAGCGGCTGTTTCCAAGAAACAAAATTTTTAAGGAAAAAATACATTGTTTTGTTCACATTAAAAAACAAAAAAACCAAACAAAAAAACCCAACAAAAACAAACAAACAAACAAAAACTCAAAAGAACAACTAAAAATCCAAACCAAATTATTTTGTTGAAGTTATATTATGTCCACGCTGGAAAAGCAAGCACACAAGCAAACAAAACACTACGCAAATGTGAGAACAGACTTTGCTTGTAACTATTTTGCTGAAGCTAAAGCTTTGCTGTATTTTGGAGGAATGTCAGGCATGCTTGTCTTTCTACATTTTGTGGGGTGGATCCAAACCTTGGCAGGAGATGAGTGTGCCTGCCATGGGCTGTGGGGGATGCAGCTCCATGTGGCCTAGACAAGCCTTGCAGCATGAAGACAATGTCTGCTGGGCACCACAGCACTGTGGAGGATGGTGGAGGAGCAGACTCCTGCTGGAAGTAGAGGTATGGTTTAATTTATTAGAAAAACAACACTGGAATAATATAAGGTTGGTCTGATGGGGCACATCACACATAAATACAGACTAAAATATGGGGTTGTAAAGACAAATTCTCAAAAATTAGAAGTGGTCCTAACAAAGGCAGCTTGTACATCCCTAATGCAGCTCCTTTGCACATACAGGTTCTTTGATGTAAGCAGTATCACATCCAGCTGCAATAATGTGACAAAGACCATTCAGTTGTCCCAGGGCTCTGGTGAGATTACCAGCCCCAAGGATCTCTAAGAAAATGATAATGCTAAAGTACAGTGAATTCTCCACTTGAAGACAAGGAACAAAATTTATCATTTTCAGTGGATTCAACTGGCTGACTGAAAAATCCTACTCTGCATGCCTTAGAGCAGTGGTAAGTGACAAAGAAGATGCTCAAGCTACTGCTTCCTGAGAAAGCAACAAAGAGATCTAGTTTCAGTTCCCATCTCCTCAGTCATGAACAGTAGGGGACTCTAACTGCATGGTGCTAATTAAAGAACTGGACCTCAGCTGTAGTTTCAGACTTTGGGGATTCCTTCGTCACATGGATCAGTTGTTGCTGAGTTGCCCAGGTTGTTGCTTTTTTTCACTGTGCTTTCTGTTGGCTTTTCAGACTCTTTGATCCAAATCTTCAGCTGGTGTAAATTCTCTCTGCTCCCTAGGGACTTAGTTTTTAAAGATGAAAGAAAAATGCTATTTAAAAGCACTGCTTTGTCATTTTGACTGTGAGATGAATAAAAATGGATGCTACTTGCAGGATACAACTGCTTGCCTTAATAACAAAGTCACAATTGTATTGAAGGGACCCTGTATAGGACCAGTTCCAGAAGTGAAAAGATAACCCTGGCAGAAAGGTTCATGGCAATTAGATTGAAAATGGTCATCACAAGAACAATTAATGTGTTCTTTTGCTGCTCTTCAATTATGATTGAACAACTCTGGCATTTTATATTGGGGCTTTACTCATAACAAGAATTATCTGATCAGATACAGCTACTGACACAGTGCAGAAGTGAACGTAGTGTGGATGGGTTAATCTCAACATCCATGTCAGATTAAGCTGGAATCCCTTTTCCTCATCATGGTGCAACTGGAGTCCTTAACAGTGGTGTAACAGCATGTTTCTCTCTGTTACACATGAAAACATGCTGTGAATAATTTTTTTTTAGGTAATAAAACAAACAAACAAACAAACAAACAAAACCAAAACAAACAAACAAAAAACAAAACAAAACCAAAACCAGAAACATTTTACTATACAGTTTCTGGCAGAATTGTTTACTTATTTGAAGGCACAGTCACTGATCTGTTTTTCCTTTGGTGTAACATTTGTAATTTGCTATATACCTGCAATGTGCCTAGGCAGTTAGGAGTAGCAATATTAGGCGTGCAAATACACTTGCAAATCCAAAGGGGATGGGTGATGCAGGATATTAAAATTTAAGATATTAAAAAGCCTGCTTCCTGTGGCCTAGGGTGTTGCAGATTTACCAGATTCCCACTTAGAATACTTTTAGGAAATTTCCATTCTGTGGGAAATGTATAGTCCAAATGGGTATCCTTAGAGATATTCGGTTTATCAATTTAAAGATATATGTCAGACTTCTTTCTTTATCCCCACATTTCACTGTCCATAGCTTTGCTCTGCCAGAGTCACTGTGTGCTATGAATCCTTCTTCAGTAGTAAGGGCTCCAGTTCTTTCAAAGGCTCCCAAATACCTTTTTTTTTTTTTTAATTAAAAATAAAAGTTTCTACCTCCACCTGGATTCTTGATGTAAAACAGCACCCATAGGGCTTTCTGGCACTGTCCCCACCTCGGTCCCCACCCTCTTCTCCTTTTAGTCTAGCTCACTGCCTTGGAGAGTTCCTCCTGGAGCCACCCCATCAGCTCTTTCTGCAGCAGGAACACATGGCTAACCAGCAAAGAACTTTTGGAGAGAGAAAGCTTGCTCTGATACATCCCAATGACGGGGAAAATGAGAATGTCATCTGCAGCTTTGCTAAGGTCTAAATGATGAGTGAGAAATCCAAAGAGAGGATGAACAGGTGCAGGTAGACTAACAGCAAACTCAACACTTCCATGAAATGCATTTTTTCCTCACCTGAGGTCACAGAGAGCCCTCTTTTGAACAGGTATCTGATAGACCTTGTGAACTGGAACTAGTCAAAAAGAAAAATTATATACCAATCATTCTGACAGAGTTGCAAACACACAGTACACCTCTATTCCCAGGGTACCAGTGGAGATTTTTCTGGCTTAGAAATTCTCTAGAAAGGGATTTAACCAAAGCTGAGGACCTTTCAATAATCAGAATTAAATGTTATATCAGTTGTTAGTTAAAAACATTTCAGTACATAATATTTGCATATTTATGCTAAAAATGATGCTAAAATACAAACTTTCCTAGCCACAGGAGGCAGAATCCTAGATTTCCAGCTGCTTCTATGTGTCTTCTACTATTGGTCTTTATCTTTCTTGCTCTCCCTTCAGTTCAGTGACATTTATCTTTCTTGGCCTACGCACAATATGGAAGGACAGCATTCTCCCACCTTGCAGTGTCATGGCTGGTGAGCTCAGAAGATCTGGAGAGGTAGGTAGGAGCCCTACAAGTGTCTTCACAACCTGAGCATATGTGGTTATAATTTTATTATCAGTGTGTGAACTTAATGCTCTTTTTGAAACAAGCAAACAAACCAAAAACCCACCTCTATACCGAAATATACTGGAGAATGTAAATTACAGATTCTGGGTATCTTGTGCTTTGGATCATAGAATTTCTTATTATGTCACAAATTTTCCTTTTGAACCCCATATAGAAACAGTGACTTCTTCATAATAGACTGATCCAAACTGAAGTGCATGTTCATTTAATTTATATATTCCCTTCTGTGCAGAATGAATCAACACATCCCCTTGTATTCCAAATAGAGAGTCTTACTTTAGAAACCAATAATAAAGTACATCTGGGAAGATTTAGCCACTCAAGATTTAGCCACAAATTATTCCTTGGCATAATTTGAATAAATATAAAAAAACTTAGCATTCTGGAATTTAATGGAAAATGTGTATTTCCATTACATAAAATCAGTACTTCCCAGTCATCCTATTGTATTAGTAAAGTCCCTTCTAGGTAGGAAGTTTTTTTATTAAAGAGCTATTTAAATAGGTAAAACAGTTGTGCTTATATCGTGTTAGTTAACCACTTCCTACATATAAAATGAGGAATATCATTCATATACAGTGCCTGGAATACATTATTACAGAAGTATTAAAAAAAAAAAATCTTATTATGTTACTAGATGTATTTAAAAAAAAAAATTCCAGTAAAAAGTACCAAAGAAAACCTTCTTTAAGAGGCATTTCTCTCTGCTTTATTTGGAAAGATTGACTCCTGCATATTCCATTTTATTTCCACTATCCTAACACATAAGAAAATGTATCTATTATTTTAAGTTTAGTTATCCATAAATTAGTTCTCTAAGGAGCAGCTAGAAGCCTTAAAATATCATGTTTTAAAATTATCTTCACTTTCTGCTGTTATCCCAGAAATAATATCATATTAAACCTGTTTTTCAAGTATCCATTAGAATCAGAATGTTAAGTGAGTCATTCTTTCAACATAATGGGAAGATTTGGTTACTTTTGTTTGTTGAAATTATAATTATTTGCATATACAACCCTATGACTAGTAGTTCAAGAAAAATGATTTAAGATGTGATGGTGATTTGAGACAGACTGATTAAATACAGCATTATAGCAGAGACAGCGCAATGTCCTCTAGATGATGAAAATCTTGTTCTAATTATGTACTATTTGCAACACAAAAAATAGATGGCATTGCTCATGACTCTGTACACAGTAATTTCAGTTTACAGATGGTTTAGTTTTATGAGTCAGGTGACAGCTTCTCAGCAGACCTGATGGATCCCCTGAGAGGTACCAGTGAAGCTAATATCATTTTTTTCCCACTTCTTCTACAGATTACTAATTCAGGTAAGACTGGAATTGCCTCTGAAAGTGATCATGATACTGTAGCTGCTGATGACAATAAAGGCAGGAACAGAAACCCCAGTCGCCCCAATCATTGAATTAATACCCTAGCTGAGTTTACTACTGCAAGTGGCCTATTGAATAACTGCATGACAAGAATCATATTAGCTTTGCACTGTTTTTTCAATCCTTTCAATGGAAAGAAAAAATATTATCATTAATTTAACTTATCGTAAACATTGTTAGCCTATATTTCATGGAGCTATGAGGCATAGTGCATGTGGATCCACACCCTCCAGGATCTGTTCTTTCTCCCTCTTTACAGAAGACCTTTCTTCTCTATAGACCAAATGCACAAAGCCTTGTTGACATGCTTTTGATTACATGTAAGTTTTAGTTATGCATAGTCTATTAGAAAAAGTAAGTTAAGATCAATCATTTTCCTGCATTATAGGTAATACACCAACCAGAGCATATGAATTCCCTTTCCAGTATTTCTCATTATAATTGAGGATTAGGGCAGAAGATGATTTAGGCATCGTCTAGGAATTCATACATTAAGAGACACATATGCATGATAGGCTTGTATTTTTTCGATTAGTATTTTTAGTCAAGATTGGAGTAAAGAATGTCATTGGGATAGTTTAGGAGCAAAAGAGAGATGTATTAGAAGTGTCTCCCCCAGATAAAAGAAAATACTTCATTTGACAATACATACTTTTAGCAAATACAGTGTTGTGCAATTGAAAATGCGCTAATTTTATTTTTCTATTGCTCATGACCCTATGCTTTTAGCCAGTGAGCTTTCCCCCAGCCTGAGAAGCAGCAGATGGTGTTCACAGAGATACAGAGGGTAGTAAGAGGGAGTAAGCAACACCTTCGGCAATCACTGCTTTCATGTGGTGCCTCTTTCCCCCAGGAACTTCAGCTGGTGGGCTGGCATGCCTTCATTCCCACCATGTTACAAGGGGCAATTTCAAGGGTTTAACAATTTCATTGTGGCTAGGTTCCAAACTTGGACTTTGACCTGGGCTAAACATACCCTGACATTTAATTCAGGGCTGCAGTTTTGCATTGCACTTGTGTCATGCTCCTGGGTAGCAGTTATGACCATGTCTCTTCAGCTCTACTCCTCTGCAGCTGCCCACAAATGAGGGGTCCCAAAAGGCTTGCAAAGTCAGAGCCCAGTCAGACTTGTCATGAGTGGCATGAGAGCCCCTGAAAGTAGACCTGGTTGTGTTTCCCTGCCTTACTTCCCAGTGTTCAGAAAAAGGGAGTTGCCTTCTTTTTTCTTGCCTATTTTTTCCTGTCCTGAAGAATTGCTGTGCAAGAGAATTCACTGGCTGAATCATTAGCATGATAGCATCATGCAGCAGTTGCTTTCACCTCCAAAGCACTTTGCAAGCATTAGTTTAATTGATCTTTTGCATGAATTGAGCGGAGGGTTATCAGTGTTGCCTGAACATAACCAGAAGTTCCTCCCTTTGATAAACTGTTATGAATATTTCTGAGATTTTCTGCTCTCAAATCTTTTCCTAGATTGCACATATAATGATAGCTTTCAAGGACTTACTCAAAATATTAAAATCTTTAATATAAATTACAGCTTGTATTGATTTTTCACAGGCTTTTTCCGGGCTGTGTGGTTTTCGTAGCTCTGATATTTGTTCTCTTTATGTATTTACATTCACAGCTTTGTTCTTCAGATAGCTCAGGTGGCATTGCAAATTATTTTAAAGATTCTGTTTTAAGAGATCGTGTCCTAATGTCAGTTAAGAGCATAAAGTCTCACCTAAGGATTCTGTGAGTGCTGAGCTATCAAATTCACTTTGGCATATGCTACCTAGGTCAAAAAGTGAAACTTCCATTGACCAGCTGATTACATATGTAAGCTTCAGTTACTCAGTAGGAGTATGCTTACTAATCTTTAAGAACTCCACATGAAATATGATGACATCTATTCCCATCTTTATGAACTTCTAGTAAAAGTGGTGTTCTACACAAGTAGTGTAGAAATATCCAGATTTTTTTTTTTTTTCAAAAAAGCAGAAATTACCATAATAAGGACTAAAAAAGCAGTTGATATCCACAAAGTATGTTTTGAGATTCCTCTGTTATTTCCTATATTGGGGAAATACATTGTTCTGTTTCCTATATCTGAGACAATTATAGTTCCTATGGCATTACTATGGCTGTTTATGTCACAGAAGATTTAAAAGATTGGGGTTTCAGGCTACAAAGCTTCATCATATAAAAATATACAATAAAGCTCCCTGTCCAAAATAATTTACTGTATAGGAAATAACATGTAGATGTACCAAATAGATACAGGCATAAGAAGATAGTAAGTTTTTTGCACACTACAGCAAACAATGGTCATCACGCATGTCACCCTCTAGAAGAGCTATTAGCTGTAGTAATTGATATTATTAATAGGGTTTAGAGTAATATCATATTACTTCATTAATTTAATATTAGAGATCCTCAGTAAATTAATATTTATCAATTAACTGATTATTTGGTTCTCTGTTTCAGTCCTCCAGGGTCTGGGGAAATGGACTGATAAGGAATTTTACTGAGAAGTAACTACACACATTTCCAATAGTGACCTAATTTCTGATATTGGACCTCTTACATCCCTAAATTATGGATGCAGATGGGAAATGACTGTATGGGACCTGTAGGGAAACACTAATACATCTGAAAAACAAACATCCCAAATACGAATGCAAAAGAAATATATGGATGAAAAATAAAGATTACTGGAAGCAGCGCCATGAAACCTCCACTACTACTTAACATCAGCAAATGCCCTACTTACCTAAACAATATAGCTTAGTATCCAAAGACTCTATATTTTATCTAGATAATTTTTCTTACTCTTAAGTTTTAACTTATGTTCATTTTATTCTATTTAACAGTCTCAGGCAAAATCAAGATTCATGAGCAGACGTCATATGCTATCAATAATCTTTTCTTATGTTTTCTCTTTAAAAGCAACACAAAGATACAGTGAACAATACCTGTTTGATACGCTGAAATGTATTATTACTTAGATTGAGCCTTTTGTTATGCAAATTGCATGCTATTGCATTTCAAACCAAATCATGGACGGTGAAATGAAAGGAAAGAAACAAGAAGATGGACAGGAAATAAGTATTATTTATTTGACCAAAGACTGAAAATGCACAATTAGAAGCAGGTACAAGGACAGGATAATCTTGATATTTCAGATCAACACAGACTGAAAGTAAGAAAAACTAGAACTGAAACAAATAAACACATTAATCAACATGGTGTGCACAGAACACATTAAAGAGTTTGGTTTTTCTTCTTTTTTTTTTTTTAGTTAATCACACAAGTCTTCCTAGCTGTAATATAATAAGGTAGTAACAGGAAAAGTTTTCATTTTTCCTTCATTTGTTATTTCAGCTGGTACTGACCCATTTGCCCTTCTTCACTATGATGTCATCTAAGTCTTAATAACTTAGTAATTGCTGACTTCCTCAGTTGTCTAACAATAAAATTCTACTTTAATCTGAATGCATTTTCTATTTTTACTTACAAATAATGACTAATATTGCCAATTTTATTATTATAATTATTATGTTTATGTAGAGGATAATAATCCCTAGCCTCTAAAGAAAATTTGATAGTGTTTTACTGACTTGCTTTGTCACAGATCTCCTCATGCCGAGTACCTGGAAGGAACTTACAATCCACTGTGAAATGCTTAGTCTTCCTGGCCTTTTGTAGGATATTCAGTGGAACTTTGGACACTAAACCAATCCATCTGTGAGATGTGCATTTCTATGGCCATTTTCCTCTTCTAGAAAACTTACCTTGTTAATATTTACAGTGCAATAATGATTATCTCATTCCTGTCAGTGCAGGGGAAATCTATCAAGCTATTAGTTCTGTGAACACTTCAGGCAGTTCTGGCTCTTAAAGCAAAGAGTCTATGGAGAGAAGCAGTTCACTCAATGTTATAGAATTAACAAAAACCTCTTTTTCTCCTGTATTTTCAGATCAGCTTCTTGCAAGCATAACATGTACATAGATAGTTCTTGCAAAGCAAACACCATCAAGTCTGCATAACTGATCTGAAGTTACATTTTTTCTTGTTCAATATTAGCCTCAAAAGCCATTGCTCCAGCCTGTGCCAGCTGGCATATAAGAATGCAGACAGGAAAACAGATTATTTTCTTTCACTATAAAATCCTCACTGCTCCTCCATGAGATTTCTAGCCACTCCAAATAGAGCTGCACACTTGGTGGTGTGGAAACAACCAATAGGTTCACTGTACTAATCATTGTCTTCTTTCATTAACATAATCTCACTGATAACTACAGTACTGCAGAAGGCAATCTAGGAGAAAAGCTCCTAAGAAAATTTGATTTAGCTACTAGATTCAATACTGGTAATATCCAAGTGAATATAACTTAAATGGCCTGGGCCATTTAAGGAGTGAGACTAAGAGACCTAAAAGTCATTTCTGGCCTTAAAGGTCTCTGAATCTACAGCATCACTGAGAGGACAGTATGTTAACTCTTAGCAGCCAATCTTGACAAAATAAAATGCCATCTCACTATTTTTCCCTCTTCTATAGTTTTTTGCACCTCCAAAAAAATCAGAAAGCAGGATGTACCTCGTTATCCAGAACCCTTCTATAATGAGTAGTTTTCGCAGACCCTCCACATCCATACCTTACCCTGCAGCACCTTGTTAATTGTTTCCTGAACAAACTGACCTCATTGCTGAACTTCTGACACAGGCCTGTATTTTTACATAAAGCCGGGGTTCTTAAGATGGCTAGAATTTCAAGGCATTTTTTAATTGGATGTCTTCTGCACCCTCTGCATGCCTTCCCCTTGCACCTTCTTTCCCCTTCTACTGAAAGACAGTATCTTTCAGCAAAGATACTTCCTTAAGTGAATATCAGCTTCACCACAATTCAGTAAGAAAATTAAACTCAATTTCATCTTTTTTTTCCAATGCTACGAGGCTGAGCATCTAAGTGAACATCTGTTGTCCAAGTACAAACAACACCTCAATTATAAAGGGAAAAGTCTTCAAAATCCTAAGCAGACTCAGTACTGAAAGGAAAGAAACAAAAAACCCCCACCACATTCTCATTTTGTTTCTTCTACAGAATATTTTTTACTCCTTCTTGCAGAGTGTCATCTGCCCTGGGCTTATTGCCTCAGTGTATTTTCTTGAAGAGGCTGAGCAGTCAGTGTGAGCATAATGCAGTCAAAATCAGTGGAGCTCCGCTTATGCACATCAGTGAAGGATATATATAACCTGCAATATTAAAGTGCACAGACACTCTGTGTTATTGAGTATGCTGCTCTGCAGTTTTGCTGAAAACACTGTAGATAGATGGGAAAATATGTAAATGAGAAGTTTCTGATACTGCAGCTTTTGATTAAAGTGTATAGAAAAAAAATTAGAAACACTGGCATGAACACAGCAAAAACAAGTAGACAACATTTCAACATGACCATTCATATACTTGAAGTTTAAAAGATACAGTAGAGAGGCAGTATCTGAGGGTAGTTTACATTTTACTCAAACTTTACATATAATGGCATAAAATCTCTGCCACTTAAAAAAAAAAAAAAAAAAAAAAAGAGAGAGAAAAAAGAGGAAGCCTTAACAATGAAATGTTTTTGACAGTTTTCCACTATCCTAAGTTAGTATGAATTTTTTTTATAGACCTACATCCAAATTGGCTGTATTATTGTGCATGAGTTCTCCTAATAATGTTGTTGACGATATTTTAAATTATGGGATTATGGGTCATATTGTAAACCATGGCTCACCCAAACATTCACATAAACTTATTTTTCAAATCAGTGATTTAGATTCCTTCTGATACATTTTGTCTCACTCTGGAACCTGGAGGAAGTTTTATAATATTTCTAAGTACATTTTTATATAATTCTCCTTCAGAGATTTCTACGGTTCTCACAATATTCTATTTTTGTGTAAGTTCTTATGTCACATCCCTCACTGGAATATCTGAGTGCTTCTCAGATGCAGAGAGGAGAACATAACTAGCATCAATACTATGCTATCTATTCTCACGTACTCTCTCCAAAGGGAGAACAGGGTGCATTGGAGCATTTTATCTTGATTTGTTCTTGAGTGCTGATGCATTCTTACCTGTTTGGTGGAATGCTATGCAGTGTGAAAACATAATCAACCTTATGGCACAGGAAGGTGCTCGGTGAGAAATCTAAAGGCTTTTTCCATCCAAACTGGTCCTTCTGTAGAAAGCACCTGTAAAAACACTGAAGTAAGAAGTGGGTTAATTTCAGTAATGAGTGGCATATCTGAGCCTTTGGACCATGGGGTGAAGTACAATACTGAAAAGCAAGTGTCATTAGTTATTTATTTTAAGTAAAAAGGTTTATTTCCTTCCTTTTCCCCTTTACAACTATTTTTCAATTGATGAAACCATCCCACATAATGTATTCTCTCTTACATTTATAATAATGATTTGCAACTCAATTCACATATTCTGAAGATATCAGAATTTAAGCATCCTTAAGTATCTTCAAGAAACTATAAAATATCAGGTTTATTTCAAGAACAAGCTGTAGAACATTAAATTAAAGCTTTTTTTTTTTTTTAACTTGGACCTTCTTTCTTTGATGAAGAAATAACTTGTATTTTCCTCTTTCATTCCTTGTCTGCCACGTAAACTGTCACATATTTCTAAAATTGGTTATTTTGGTATTGCTGTTTGAAGTTTTCCTTTTAAGTCAAAGAGAGCATAAGTGTTCTCTAATGCTATGCTTGACTCAGACACATGGCTTCTGAGCAGAAGAATGTAATGTAGAACTTGGGGTAGGTGTGAAAATCCAGTGGAATCCGAATTACAGTTGTCATCTGTTTGGCTTATCTCACATATTCCTTGCAGCTCTGATAGCCCTTATTTTTCACTCTGAATTTTTGATGGGGTTGGATCTTCTACTCTTTTATTCTTTATTCCCTTTCTCTCGCCTTTTTAATATGGTTTCTCAGGAGAAATTAGTAGTGCTGATCAATGGCTGGGTTGCTTTGAATAATTCTGTTGCATGCAAGTAATCAGATGTGGGATTTCAATGGGATGCTCATTAGGCCAACATGAGTCAATTTAACAAAAAGTATAGAAACTTTAGATACATACTGAGAGAAGCTGGCAGATCTAAGCACTCCCTAGGCAGAGAAGAATGATATTTTCTATGTGTCATTCTGCATTAACAACAAAACTAAAGCTAGTGGTTTTTAAAGACTTAGGATCCACAGGAGAAACAAACAGCAAAAAGCTGTAATAGGATCTTCTTTGTAGTCGTCTGTAATAGTTGACAGAGTTTTGAGGTTTGATCCTTAAATACATGCAAAATGAAGTGTGTTTTTAACTAGAGACAAACTGGAGCTTGTCTGCCTGTTTTTTTTTTTCATGGCCAGAATTGTTTTTTTCAAGTGGATGGCTAAAAGCTTTTTGACTTTGTATGGACATAGGCAGATACTCATGGCCTCATCATCAGAAACTGTTCCTGCTGCATTTAAATTTGTTCACAGAAGTAAAATAGTGTTTCCTTGTACCCCAGATTTATGTAGCTTGCACATGATCAGAAATATGTTTCTATCAACCAGCTCTTTTGAACATAGTAAGTAGACTTTGTACCCTCCATAACTTTTCTGACGTTTTTCCCTTAAGCTTTATATGTTAATGTTCGCATAATGGATTTCCCTAGAATGGTTCAAAACTCTATTTGAAAACACAAATATCAAGAGTAAGTTGCAAAATATTATCTAGTATGAGAAAAGAAAAGGAATTAAAGGATGTAATGGACCTTATACATATCTAAGCGTAAGCATGAGCTTCAGCATTTTGGTCTTCTGTTTTGTTTCTCCTCTCAGTATCCCATAGACATAAGCATGACATGGAAGTCATAGATCTAAATCTACTGATGGTAACATAGCCACCATTTGAAATTAATTACCATCAGGGTTTGTTTTTATTTTATATACTCATCAAATCTCTGTTCAAAAAAAAGTAAAAAAAAAAAATCTGATTTTCTGAAATAGCTCTGTTCCAGGACTGGAATTACTGTTCTGCAGTAAAATCTAAGAACAAAACAAGCTCAAGGTTAGAAGAGCTCCCAGGCTCCCAAGCAATAGCAAGGAGCTATGACGTTACTGAATCAGGCTCTTAGCTCTGCCTGAGGAACCCAAGGAGGTCAGGAGTCCTTCAGCTGTGAGATGCCTGGCACTGCCAAGAGTATTGGGAAGTGGGGATCGTTGTTTCTCAAACCACAAAGACCTGCAGTGCTTAATCCTGGGAAGATAGCTCAGTCAGAAATTTCAAGGGGAATTGGACAATTGAATCACTGAAGGCTCCTCCCTCCTAGTGTAGAGGAAGGAAACAAAATATGGTTACTTTTACTCAATTAAAAAAAAAAAAAAAAAATTTGAACTAGTGGTTACTTAACAGACTGTGACATTTAGAACAATTGGGTATTGCTTCTGAGACACCATATACACGTATCTATAAAATTTATTTTCAGAAGGTAAAGAAGTATTATGGATCCTGGTAGATTACCTGAAGAACAATGGAGAAAGAAAAGGACATCAATGCACAGACACTACTTCAAAATCTGTTTTTTTTTTCAGAAGGTATGTGCTACTAATGAACCATGGTCTTCATTCATGTACCTCACCCTCAGGGCTCAGCAGTGGAGCATATTCTGTGCCCTGGAGAGAGTACTGAGATGAGGTCCAGTCTGACTGGTGATAAACCAGAAGGTGATGCCTAATCTTTATGACCTCTTGCCTGTCTGTTTCTGGCCGAGCTGGCTGAGCATCCTTGGCTATGCTGGGCTGGAAGGACCCCCCCAACCTTTGGGGAAGATTCGTGTGTCACTGAGGGACTTGTTTTGGACTCACTGGACAGCTGGCATGTGTTACCCCTTCAGGAATGTTTCGGTCACATTTCCAACTCTTGCATGCAAACAGCAATTCCAGGAACTCTTTTCTTTTTAATGAGAATTTCACTCCTGAGTGAAGCAAATATTGCAAGGAATTTGAGACCCTAGGCATAGGCTTATAGTGCTTCTGCTTCAGTCCAGCCCTGTGAACATTTGTAGACACATTAGCAATGCACATTTTACCAAACCTTGCCTGGGGGTTCTCAGTGAGATCCAAGCACATAAAAACTGGGTTAATCTAACCTCCAATTTATTTGAACTTCAGGGCACATAAGTCCATTAAAGGGGGGGGGGGGGGGGGGGGGGGGGGTGGGTGAGAAAAACAAACCAAAAAGAAACTACTGCTTCTAACAGTGAAAAAAACAATCTGTGAACACATTAATCTGAACTTGGAAAGATTCATGTATCTGTGAAGAAGCAGAATTGTACTTGTTCCTTCAGCCCTAGCAGAACTAAGCCTCATACCATTAACAATAAAACTATAGCTTTAGTTCATTTCTCAGGTTTTTATTTAAAATGAGAAAGCCCTGCAACAAAGAGCAGAGGCCAAACAGCTTTGCCTATTAATTCAGTTTTAATAGGGATTGTTATGTACTGTAGCATTATTCTCTGTATACACTGATGCTCCAGTTTTCTCTCCACTCCTCTCCTTTGTGCAAAAGCTGTCTCTTCTCACTAATTAAATTTCATTACCTCCCACTGAAGTGAAGAGACTGAGAGATTGCTGGCTGACTGCCTTTGACACACTTAATCAATCCCTAGAGAACAAATAATGACCCTTTTTTGTTTCTTTTTAACTTGTAACCTTTTTTCCATGTCCTGAGACACAATTTCCCCAGTCATTTCAATTTATGCCCATCTTCAGTTTCAGAATCGTAATTATAAGTAATTCTGTGGTCACGTAAGTAATCAATAAGAGGATAGTTATTCGTCTCATCTTTGGCATTAATATTAAACTTGCAATGTCATTTTGCCCTTAAAAACTTGCTTTAGTATTATTCATGGAAAACCCTGGAATCTTATTGTCTGGGGATACCACCAACACTTTTCTTTACCCAGTCTTATCTACAAAGTTCTTCACATGAAAGATGGATTTCAGATATGTGGATTCTATAAACTGTATCACATTTTCTAAATATGAGGACAAATCAATACATGGTGAAGCTCTGCTGATTAAGTGACATCACGCACAAACTTTACTATAATACACAATTTATGACAAATGGAACTGGGTGCTAAGCACACGTTGTCAGGTAGTAAGTCTGACTAGTTTAGAAAAAACAAGTGAAAGAAATAAGAAACCTCTAAGAAACAATTGTCTTTACCAAATTCACTTTTGGGGGTGTGTAATGAAGGGAGCACATGCATCATTTTTTTCCATTCTAACAGAGCACAGCTTCTACCTTCAGACAAGAAATGACCAAAGAACAAAGATTAAATTTCTTCTTAACTGAGTAGTTCAGCTGCCATGTAAACTGTGACAGCTCTAACTTAGTGAACGAGGATTACAGCTTTATTTGTGTTTTAAAGCATAAATACACAGAATATTTGCATTTATGTTAGTATAGGCATGGGTCATTTTTAGCTCCTGAGCTCATTTCTGTTTGTCTTGGGTTGATTTCCAAAATGAAGCCTTTAAAAATTTTCAGTTTTTCAGCTGGCTGCATGAGACCACTTCCTCTGGTGAGACTTTGTGAGACTCAGTTACATTTATGTGAGCACTTACCATAGGTATGTCCTGTCCGCTGTCATAAACTACCCAAATGTCTAAGTCACCAAAGTATACAGTTTGTCACGATAGGGCTAAAAGTCTATATGTCTTTGTTGACACACAGAACTAACGCTGTATCATTATTTGCAGACTTCTTTTTTGATTTAGAGCAGCTTTCCCCCTTTGGTCCACTGTCTTTGTTGGGATATATACTTTATATATCCAAGATATCATTTCTGTTGCTATGGAAATCAGTGTGTTAGACCTGATGGATTTTTTTTTTTTTAAATATATGATTGCTTAATGGATTAACTAACTATCTGATGGGTTTATGGAAGTCTCAGTTGTGCAAATCTTTCCATGGTTTAATGAGGAAAGTATCAGCATATTTTGATTTCAAGACCTGTCTAAATCCTCTTCTTACTATGACAGGTGTTACCGACACAGTATGAACCACTCTCCAATTAATTGTAAAACAACTATGCAACCTGATAATTAGAAGTGGTAAATATTAACATAGAGCGTTTCAGAAGACAGAAACACTCACTTTCAAGGCTATTGAACGTTCTAAAAATAAGAAGCAAAACCTGAAATTTTCATCCACGACAAAATAAAAGGAAAAAAAAGGTTGTGTTTGGTATTTTTTTAATAAACTAATATGAAGAGATTGATGAAGTGAGCTATGCAACATTGGTCTATATATTTGGAATAACAGCTTGCTTACGTTGTGCAAAGATTTAGAAGAAACCATGTGAATCCTTTCTTTCAGATCCACAGTTACTAAGAACAACACAAGACTGCTCACAAGCCATGTTTTAATTTTAGACCTCTTTTCACAGACTTCCTGAATAAATTAAAGACGGTTTCTTGATCTCTTTCTAGCTATTTTTTATTGTCTGTACACAGATATTTAAAAACAAAACAAAATCACCTGTCTCACAGGGTATCTCAGGCATAATAGATGACATGATGTTACATACCTTAGTTATTTAAGAGATATGCAGGTATTACCTGGCTAAAATAGGGCTGAGTATTCTTCCTTTCATGAAAATGATAAGGTATTTATTTTGTCCTCATAATCAGGGCTCTCTATAAAATCCATATAAAATATTAATTTCATCTAGAACATTATCCCAAAGTGCATGCTAACCTTATGCAAAGGGAGAATACAACTTTGCAATTGAAAGTGCAGAGCAGCATGCATATTTTCACTTCTCCCACTCATGCAAAACTGGTTCATTATTTATCAGTTTGTATCAAATAATTCAAAAATTAGTTTAAGTACGAAACATTCTTCTTGGTTTGTTGGATCCCCATGTAATATAATTGGATCTACATGTTTTGCCACATATTCCATTTACATTTATTTAACAATTTATTTTCTTTGTGTATTCTGAATTGCACCAAGTCAGTTCACGGTGATTTGCTTTCAGCATGCACTACAACACCGATCGTGCTACTGACCTCTGTGCTGATAACCACTGTGCAGGGAAGGTAAAGGTTCTTCACTCCTACTCATGAGATGTTCTCATCCACTCAGTTTCCTGAGACCAAATTTGACTGCTGCAGCACCGGCTGGGTGTGCTGCATGATTAGAAAGAGCAGAAGCACTGCTGGAGTGTAGGTCACCCCAGCTTTTCTCCCTTCCCACCCACTCAGCTGCACTCACCAGCACCCACACAGCCAGAGGTGATACAATGCAGACTTGGATATGGAAAGGCAGTCCTCACTGTTCTGCTAGTGCCTCTAGAAAGGTGTGCTGTTAAGTATGGATAGATAAATAAATAATAATAAATGTATATATAATAATGTACATATAAGTAATAATAAATGTATACCTGAGTGTTCACAAAATATAGACACAAATGGCTCATTTCTCTTCTGGCATTCAAAGAGCAGCGAAAAAAAAAAAAAATGCATGGTGATCATGGTGGTGCTCCTGATGGGCTTTTCAGCATAACACTATGGATATCACATTTTTCTGTACAGTAAAACCAGCTCTGTGTTTTATCTGCAACCACTTCTGGCACCAAAAGTACTTCAAGTATGAGGTCCATAATAAATATCTTATTTTCAGTATACTTTTAAGAGAAAATATTTGAAATTAATTATAACTGAAGGAGAACAACCTTTTGAATCTTTTTATAAATGTTGGTCTGTTACTATCTAAGGTAAAAATGTGACACAACCCCCCCACTCCTCTGCTTAAGTCAGTGCAAAACTCTCATGAACTTCAGCAGGGCTGAGGTTTTGCTTTAGTTGTTTGTTCAGTAGTACCTGCTTATCTTTATATTATTACTGTCCTACATCATTAGTTCTTTCAGAGCAGTTACAATACTTGTCATTCAATACTCCAGTGAAATTGCTGTCGATATTCATTAAACATAAATTGGAAAGGAAAGCAGCTGTTTTATACAGTGATTAAATGATATCAGTTAGCCAAGTAATTTTGAGTCAAATTTGCCTGTTTATGTCCACTTGCTATTGTCAGTCATATTGTTAAGTGGAAAGAAAGATTCATTCTTTCCTTGGTTAAAGATGCATATGAACATTTCTTGGCAACTGTGATCAAAATTGCTGTTTGATGATGCTTGAAAGATTATTGTATTTTATTTTAAAGTCTCATTCTGTGGTAGCATCATCAAGCTATATTTCACTTTCATGAGACTTCTGGAATAGGAAGAAAATGTAGTAATATAATACACAGCACATTTTGACTCATATGCCCAAGGAGATACAACAAATCACATGACAAATTAAAAAAAAAAAAAAAAAGAAAATTTGAATCCATAACTAAGTCAATTTAGTTTAGCATTAATATTTGAAGGAATAACAGAATGTAGAGTTTCCGGGGTCTGTTTTACTGGAATGGCACTACTTTAAAATAAATATTGCAAATCACTTTGAGTTTGTCACTGACTACAGGCAAAGGATAAAACCCTGTTGCAAAACATGAATACTGAGCACAGTTCCATGGTCCCAGTTCAGACAAAAGATCCACTGAATTCATAAGAAATGTTTGCTTGAGGAGGAATTGAGAAAGCACTACCCTGGCTTGTGATAGCTCATGGTTTCGAACTGTAATTATGCATATGCAGACGAGAAAGGAAACAAACACACTGCAGGGCTGACAGATATAGGTATCTTACTATTAACTACTTTCTGATTTATGCTTGCATTATTCAGTGCCTTATGGTTTTGCATATATAGTTTTTAATTCTTTTGGAACCCAAGAAGGGGACTGAATTGACCTAACTTTGAACTTCTAAATCAGAGCTGGTTGTCTAGACTCTAGATTTTTGGCCAAAAAATAGACAATTTTGTAATACAAATCATCCTAACTTCAGGCAGATACCATATCAATCGTAAACAACTGTTGGTTCTTTTTCTCTTCAGTCACCATGAAAAGAGTGTAGACTGCTGTTACAGATATAGACAAAAGCATTATAGTTTAGTCAGTTAAATGTCACCCCAGGGTGAATCCAAAGCTTTTATTACAACAGCAAGCCACAAATTTAAACCGAAATCCCCCCAAAAAGGAGGAAAGAAAAAAAACTACTTAGCCCTTTGGACAGTAAACATTTGTGTTGGTAATACCTCTTACTGCATTTCCCAAGCTACAGAGGACAAGAAAAGGATTGGTCTATAAAGACTACATGGTTAGGCTTTGTAAGCCCTCTGTGTGACGACGGTGAATGCTAGAAGTGTCAGAAATAATTATAGCTATTTCACTTTGTTGTACCAGGGACTCAGACATGGCACAGCACTCCTGGGGCTGCTTATCAGAGCGCTTACCTGGAGACCAGCTCCCTGGCAGCTCTTGTGCAGCAGGTGGCCTGGAAATCCCTCTGCTCTGGGTGGGGAACAGCTATTGGTGCATGTGTTGGTACATCGCCAGGATTAGCTGTCGTAACTTTGGAACGACTTGGTTTTGATTCTGGTTTTATCTCACCAAATGGACTTTTCCCACTTGTGTAACTGTGGCACCACTAGCCGTGTCATTTCTTCCAAATATCCTCACAAACTCTCTGCTTGTGGCATGTGTAGACATTTGCAACAGGGTATTCCTATTTCTTTTTTTTCCAGTTAGAAAAAAATCTTTAAAGAAACATACAAAATAAAAACTATCCTTAAATAACTTAAAATGCAGCGTTCACCTATACAAAGTGATCCTTGTGATAGACATGAAATCACATGAGGTTATCTCAGGCCTGTCAGGTCATATCATGTTATGTCAGCAGTGATGTAATACCTTTAAGCTGCTCTTATCCACAATGATTTGACAAAACATGGCATACATCATGTCTTAACAATGTTATTAGAAAAAGAAGGACTTAGAATCAAACTACAGCTGCATTACATGTGACTAGTTCAGATCTGCTTGTACTGTGTAAATACTGAATGCTGTATATAAAGGTTTTGTAATTTTTTTCTGTCTATTTCTTTAAAAAGTGACTGCTACTTGCTCATAGACTGCCCATCTACAAATTTTTACAAAAAGTCTTCAGTAAACATTGAAATACAGCTCTCAAGCTACCACTGGGAAAATAATACCTGTTTATGGTTCCTTATAGTCAGATCTACTTTTGTAAGTTTTGTTTCTTGTTGAAATACAGCAGCTTAATCTCCTTGGCACCAAGATGATATCTAGTAAACCATTCTGTGAGAGTTTGTTCTATAAGAATTATTTTGAAATTACTGAGAATCAACCCCTTTAGTCAGATCACATTTCTGGTTTTCAATTAATTTTAAAGTGTAAGAAACAGGAAATTCAGCCTGGATGCTCTCGGTGCAAGCGCTCAAGCCTTAAAGGATAAAATCTTGTTCCCTGTAGATCTGGCCTCCAGTTATTCAGACTGTTGGTTCACCCCATCTCACATTATAATTTGAACTGATATGATAGCTTATAACAGGCTAAATCCATTTCACCAGATGTTCAACCACAGATCCAAAAGTCAGTCTTTGGCCTGAAGAGCTTACAGCCTTCTCTGTCATAAAGAAAAAAATCCTGTAACTTCCAGAAACCATGATAACAGCACAAAGTTTCCCCAGGCAGATGCTCAAGTAGCAGAAGCCATTGTAACCATCATCATTGCTGCAATGACTGTGACACAAGTCAACAGAGGCACCAGTCCCTGTTATCAGCATGATACAGCAAGACTGCAGCAGCCAACCCCTGCTGTAATAGCCAGCCTTGCACTCTGTCCCATGATATGACCTCAGCTGCATATGTATTCAGATGAGCAGAAGCAAGAGTAAAGTGCTAAGGAATCATAACATGTTATACACTTTCAAAGACTACCTAGCTGCATTCGTATGATCTGTGATTTTGAAACAACCTAACATAGAAAAGTTGGGCATTTAACTCTCCATGGCTTCTGTGGAAATGCAGCCACTAGGTAGCTACTCTAGTCCCAGTTTAACCATGCAACTATATAATCTTATTGCCTTGAAAAATATTGTGCAGCATAAATAAAGGTAACACTGCCAAATACATAGACTTTGCTATCTTACCGAACCATAGAGTAAACACACTGTACTCTAATCCTTAGCAGAGCCCTAGAGCCAGCAACCACTTCTCTTAGCACAAAGGGACACAAAGTGTCCCTGGTGGTCATATCCCAAGGGCTTGTCTGTTCATTGTGGAAGAGTTTGGCTCAGAAGCACTACAAAATCCCAGGAACAGTTCAATGTATGATGGTAGATAGCTGACAGTCTCATCTTGATTTGAGGTAGATACTTCAGGATTCAGGAGATTAAAAATTCAAGGTTATTATGGGTAGGTAGATGAAGATAAAAATCAGTTCACAAATAAAGCAGCTTCTGTGTAACCCAGCTGTGGCTGCACTCCATGTTTTAGAAACAAAACTTGTGAAAGCAACACTTCTTTGCATCTTTTCAGAAGAACAGGATGTTTTTGACTAAGTTTAATATAGGTTAATACTAAAGGTGTTGTTCTAAATATGAAGCATGGAAGGTTTTGATGTTAAAAGGATTTATATTTTTATTATAAGAATAACTTATATGCATGGAAAACACATACAAGGTGTCAGATAATAAGTTAATGTTATCTAATGTAACTCTTTTATCTACTGAAATCAATGGCTTTATTGTGAGTACCAGCCCATTCTTTGTGCGCTATATGAGGGCCATTCAGTGACACTTCGGAAAATATTTAAAGAATGTGGTCCTAGTGATGAGGTAGCTGTAGAAATTTCTTATTTGGACTTTTCTGGGAATTTGTTGCATCAGCTCCATGCCTTCACACCAGCATGAATAGGTTGTGTGTGGTTGTGTAATGACGGCATGTATTTCTGAGGCTTACTGGGTGGAAGACCAAGCAGGTAAATAATTTAGAACTACAGAACAGGGAAGTGGAGTTTAGAGAGCCTAAAGGTGCACCTGGATCCCAAGTGGTTCCTTCACCATCTTTGCAGGTTTTGCCTCCAGCAGAAAAGCCCATGGCCACTAGGAAGAAACATAAGACATAGTATATGCCTGAGACAGAGTTTTGCATATTCCTTGACAGTCTTTTCAAAGATTAAATTGTTGATGGACTTTGGAGGCAAAATGTTATGCCATAAAAATTAGGGATATTTTTGGTGATGGGATGAAGAATAGTGCCAAGTGTTTTCTCATGGAGTGTGGAGAACGGAGAAAAAACGGTGAAAACATAGCACTCCACAGTGTCACTATAAATGGTTAACAAAAAAGCTTGTAAAATGAATGCTAAAGTGCTCTATAAAACACATTATATAAAAGCAATGATAGCTACAGTTAAATAAAATGGTGTGGCAATGAAGGTAAAGTTTTATACCAAATTATCCAACAGTGCATAATAACAGGATTTTGGTTCTCCTCACAGCTTCAAACAGAGACTTTTTTTTCCTTACTGTGTTATTTTCAGAGAGCAAACCTCTTTGTGTCCCTACACCTGACATCTGACCATATTTAATGAGCATGGTAACAATTTCAAAGTCAATGGTCAAGAGGGAAAGAGGGATGTCCTTTGTGATTACAGAAGTTCCTTTTGTGTGCGTTGACTGTGTGCTGTTTGATTCAACTTCTAAATCATATAAGAATATCCTTATTAAGAAACTTTCTGTGTCACACTGTCTTCTCGTGTACATGCTTACAGTTTGCTCATTTGGGCACTAATGAATCTTGCAAGTTTCAGCATGAATTATTCTTTGTAAAGTGTAATATCTGAGGGGAGAAAGTGTTGCTGATATATCAGACTGAGCATACTTCTTTAAGGGTAGTGAAGAGAATAAACAAGTTTAATTGCCTTAAGTTCCTACACCTGAAATAGGAAACATAAAATGGTTTCAAAATCAGTGGTATCCTACATTACCAGAAGGATCTAACACCATAATATTTGTCTGCAGATGTTAGTTTCTAGACTGATGTCCTTTCTGTCTAAATATAGAGTAGGTTCTATTTATTTCAATTTAAAGTCAGCTTCTTTAAAGTCAGCTTATTAACACATTTTAGCAGATAAGTATTTGAACACTGCTAAGAAAAAAATTTGGCTGCCCATGATCAACAGTATATATTTTTAATGTTTGTGAGGACAAAATATGTCCTCATAAAACTGTGCCCTCCATGCTACAAAATATGTGGAATAAATGTTTACAAGTTATTTTCTTCAGTAATGACTCCTAGACAAAAGCTGCCATTCACCCTCTCTCTTCATCCCCACCATACAATCCAGCTGGGGGAGGCATTCTCCCTCCTTTGGGTGATAACCATCCTTACAGCTACACCACAGAAGTAGTTGGAGGGCAGGAGTCAGCCCTCCCATCTGGAGCATGTCACCAGGTTGGCAGGTGGAGAGGGAGTTTGCAAATCCACTCTGGGAGAGGAATCCACATTTTTTGTGGTACACAGTACAAGCAAATTTATATTGAAAATAAAATCATTTTGTATGGCTTTAGAAATATATAGAAGATTGGTGGGGTGCTCTTCTGCAGTGAAGAGCTTTATACAAGGGTATATTTTAAAGAAGGGGAGAAAATAATCACACTCCGTGGGAGAAAGAAGGGCTCACACAGCCCTGCTCTCTTAGGAAGAATGTTTAGCAATGTATTTAGAAGAATAACCATAGCACAACCGCACAGGCACAGTTTCAAAATCACCCCTTCACAGAAATTCTTGTGAGAAGTGCTTCGTGCCTTTCATGTTAAAGTTGACCACATTCCTGTTTTATTCTTGAAGTGGTCATCAATTGAGATGCCACAATGCCAGAATTCTTTCTGAAGGGAAACTTCCCACACTGAGGCCACCTCTCCTTAGTGCCCACCTACTACTTGGGGACACCCCTGCTGCCTTGGGTACAAAGGCTGGAAAGAAGCAACTGCCAATTCACCTTCCAGTCCACCCTGGCCCACCGGCCCCACTGGCTTTTGCTAGTCCTGCGGTCTAAGCAAGAAGAGGGAAGGAGAACTGAGAGATAATCATGTCACTGTAAAAAGTTATAAAGCAGGACAAAACTTGCACATTTGGTCAGCTGCTTGCAGAAGGGTTTGTTTTCTTTCTTGTCCTCCCTCAGTCCCTAATGTATGGTAAAATATGGGGTTAACATGCTTCCTGCAATTGTACTATTTCATCAGCTTGTCCCATTTTTGTGCCTTCCCTCTCTAAGTAGGCCATAAGTCATTAAAAGCAAGGTCAGTATACAGCTGGGCAAGTATGCAATGACAGGCTCTATCGTCAGGTATTGCATTAATAAATCTGAGTAGTATAATATTAATTATTAAGATTATCTGGTTCATTACCCTACTAAAATATGCCACAGAATTTGCAAAAGCATCATTAAAGTTGTCTTTCTAAATGCCTTAGATTACATTCTTGAAATTAAACTGTTAGAATGAAATACACTTCTAGTGTAACAAAATATACTTTTAGAATAAAAATATACTGATAGGGGAACCTTGTGTGCAAGCTAAGGAGAGAATATAGGCTTTGCTCTTAATGTACCTGAACTTCTCAATGTTATTGTTACGCATCAAACTGCAGAAAAGGTGACTATTTGAGTGTATTTTCATCCTCTGAGAAAAATTATATTAAAATAATATTTAAAATCAACTACTAGTTTGCAACGGGAGAAAAACTGATATATCTAGAGTGGTCTGTTTAGCAGAGGGAGAATTATTCAGATCAATGTTATTTAGAGCACTTCAATCAGTTGTTTGCTATAGAACTTTTCCCTCTAACTTCCACTTTTTTGATTAGAACTAAAAAAAATGCACCATTTTTTTCTGAACCTGTTAAGCATTGATGTTTTTTGAATAAATTTTACTACATTATACATTTTCTGACATAGGTATAGTGAGGCTCACAGAAATACAGATATTTTTGAACACAAACATATGGTATATACTTCAAGAAACAACAGTGCATTATTTTGTTAAAAATGATAATACAATGGCCTACATGACAGAAATACTATCTGATTTTCTCTGCAATTTAAATAGGATTGGCTTCAGTCCTATAAGACACATAATTACATTTATGAAAGTAAGTAGTCTCACTGAAACTGCATCTCGGAGAGTAAAGCCACATTGTGAAGCCTACCCATTGAGATAATGATATTCTTTTTGACAAGGACCTTTCAACTGCTTTTGTCTACATGTAGTAGTTAAAAAAACAAATTTGATTGTTTTGTTAAGTAACTGTTTGCCTGACATCGTATTTCTATAAAGATGGAACCATGGGAAAACATTAATATCTAGTAGAAAGAGAATTAAATGTCTTAATGAAAAATTTCATGGATGAATTAACATACAAAGATGGCTTAAATAAACTATATTAATAAAATATATTACCATCCCAAGGGCCTGCTAGAGTATTTTTAATTTTATTCTGGAAGCATAGAAAACATGCGTACTTTCAAATAATGTTATAAAATCTCCAAACAGTTGCTTGTTTGTGTTTAACACAAATTACCACTTGCTGTGCAAATGATAGTGTTTATATCTGAAAGATTTTGGTTTTAGCTTACATATATTCCAGTTGGATAAACAAATCCCAAGGATTATCTTCCAGCAAATAAATTCTTTGTAAACATAGTTTCTGAAAGGCTCTTATGGTTAGTACTTTTCACCCTATAGGATGTTGCCTGACTGTGAAATCTTTAAGCTCTGTATATTCGCTAATAAATAATGGAAATAGAGGGTAATTTTGTAGGATGAGAAAAGAAAACAGCAAGTGTATTTCCTGTTTGTTTCACTCTGACCTTCATTAAGCTTTCCATGAACCAGCCATTTGTTTCAAAACAGGATGCTTTATGAAAATCCAATTCAGAATATTTGAATATCAATGACTGGAAAAAAATATGGTGGTCTAACTTTTGCATGTATAGATATTGCTAACTGATCCATTCCTTTCAGGTTTTATTATTGTGTAGGTCTAGCTTCTAGCAGATTACCCAGTTATCTAAATCCTCGCTAAATATTTATTTGCATCCAAATCTTGTTTACATGGGTGAATCCTGACTATACAGAATTTTGCATATGGAATCTCTGTAGTATCTGTGAGACAAAAATCTCTGCATGCAAGTCCAAGGTCTGATGGCCCCACAGCTGCTCTTCCCTGCAGGCTGGCAGCATGGCGGTTGCCCTGCAGTCACTGGATTGCAAACAGCTATCGACAGCTTCTGTGCTCGGGGAGAAGAACTGCACATAAACTTCTCCCAGAAGCAGCTGGGAAAAACTGCAAAGGGAAGTGATGATCAGAAATGAGAGCCTTCGTTCGATGTGTCTCATTCCAGCTCTGCAGATTGTCATTTTGATTGACCAGATCTGGATTTGTTTATGATAGATAAGGAGCTTGCCCTCAGCATGAAAATGCCCTCTCATTTATTTGCTGATTTTATCTCAGTGAAATAAACGTTGTTCATGTTATGGCAGCCAAGTGCGGCTGCAGATGAAGCTTCCAGCCCTCCTTCAGCACTAACTTAGGCACCAAGGGCCCATGCTGAGGACCACAGTATGGATCCAGCTCTGCTGGATGTAGAGATATTCTGGATATAAAGATTGTCTGAAAGTCCATTGGTGTGTTGTTCTTTAAAGCAAAAATTAAAATTTCTACACGAAATAAAATGAAAATTGCCAGTGAAAAGTGAGTATATATTATAAAACATGATTGAGCTTTAGTGAATTTATGAGATTCAAGATCTTTTGTGCTACATAAGAATAGGCTAATTTGTATAATGTCAGAAGGAAAAATCATGCTGTGACTCTTAAAGTGATTTTTATTTTTAATTTCAGTTGGCTTCTTCAGCTTTTCCTTTAATTGAAGCTGAGAAGAATAAAAATTAAACAAATGCCAAACTCTATATGAATCTGTTACAGCTAACAGGCATAGCAGGAAACTTTGTAATAGTAATACTTTAAATCAAGCTTGTTGGGAAAAAGCAAGTAATCAGAGCCATTTAAGAATTTTCCATGAGAATGTTTTTCCAATGGAAAAATGCTGTTCTCACAAATGTGAAATTTTCCCATGGAAAATCTTAATTTTGTCAAAAAAACACATGATTATCCTTAAGAAAAAAAAAAAAAAAAAGAAAATGTCTGCATCCAACTACATATGTAGCTTTTCAAATATCTCATGATCATGCATATTACAGGCAGAAAACTTGCCAGGTGTAAAATTACATGCCAGTGTTGTTTACATTCCATTTTTTCTGGGCTTTTTTTCTTATTTTTTCAGCCTGACAAGAGATGGAAATACATTAACAATTCTGAAGGAAGAATCTTCTCTTCTAATCAGATGTGGCTTTATGGCTGGAAATAGGTTTCATGATCGTTATTACTGATTGGAAAAAAAAATTGAAATTTTATGTATGTAAATACTTTTTCAATTTTAATACATTCTATCAAAAATATCTGTCAACATTTTAGCTTGATTTTAGTTTTTCTCCTTTTCATTCCTTTTCCCATTTTGTCTTCCCCTTTCATTAAAAAAAAAAAAAAAAGGAAATTATGTTTCATGAAAAGCAAAGGCATACAGATGAATACTTAAACATGCTTTCTACAATGTGAATAAAAATATGCAATACTTTTGCTTTTTGATGATTTAAGAGATTGGCAAGAAAAAACACCATGACTTGGAGTGGAACTCTCATCTCATTTAAGTCAATGACAACTGCACTGAGAATTACATTCTTATTTTTCAAAATACCCAAGAATTCCTCTCCTATCCCAGAGCTATTTCCCAACAGGCAGGCCAACCATTGACTTCTGTGGGTTCCGCACAAAGGTTCAGTCACTAAACCTTCATCCTTAACAATGAAATACCTTATTAGTGCTAAACAGCACAGTGAGGCTTCATTATGAAAACCTGAGCCTTTGAAGATCTTCAAAGGTTTACTCTTTTTCTAGTCAGTAAACACTTTAATAATAAGCAATAATCCTGCCTTTAGCATAAGATTCAGTGCAGAAATTAATAACTCAACAAATATTGCAGTCTGAGTGTGTTTTGGGTTTTGTCATCTGAAGTAAGTAACAAATGGGAACTTGGCAGTTGCCATCTGGTTAATTCTATTACAATCAGCAATGAAATAATGTATAAAAGTAGGAAGAGGAAGAAACCTATGAGCATCTTGACTAATGAAAGTCTGAATATAAATGACATCAGTCATGTCCTTAGTTAATTTGCAACATCTGCAGCCTCAATAATGTGGACGTAATTTGCCTGGGTGTAAATCAGCATTAAAACCCTGCATTTTTAAAAAGAAAGCATAATAAACTAATTTAATTGCTTTTCTGGATAGAAATGCAATGTGGAGGAAAAAATAATACCTGCAGAGTTTAGATCCATTTTGGCAGAGCATTTGTTACAGAATCTCATGAAATATTCTGTGAAAGCTTTATTTAAGTTACTTTGGGCACAAATGCACAAGAAAATAAAAAAAAAATTAAAAAAAAAAAAAAAAACAAAAAAAAACCAAAAAAAAAACCTGGGACCTCCAATGCATGCTCAGAGTGTGTTTTGTACTTCATTAGAAAATTTCTTGCTTGTGTATTGCCAACACTGTTCCAAAAGCAAGGTCTTCCTAGACTCGTCCCTATACCCTTGATAATGCATTTTTAACAAATCCTTGTCACACTCTGTAAGGTACTTTAGACCACATACATACTGCCTTGCTAAGCTGATGGTAGCAGTTTTGTTGTTGTTTATAATGGCTGCCCTGGTTTCCTGCTTTGAATTAAACATCACCATCTTTCCCCTGTTAAATCCCTATGTTTTCTGTCAACAGTGTGCAGGAAACCATGGTTTGTGTTGACCATGAGTGCTAGCAAATTGATTATGAATTGGCCAAGGGACCAAACACTGAACAGTAGTGAAAACTGTGACACCAGCCTGAGCTGTCTGTGAATGCTCCATATTATTTATAAAGATATTAAACGAAACTGACTGCCTCTTGCAGCATTGCCCACAGGAGCACCACCATGAAGAGTGCTAGATCTGATCTGAGTGCTTCTGTTAATTATCAGATGAAGAAGAAACGCAGAGCTCTTTGAATGTACAGGTGAGACCAAGGAAGGAAAATTTCACTGGGTCTGGAGAAAGAGCAGCAACTTTTTCAGCCTCGTTTATCTGCCTCCTCCACCTCCTTTTCTCTGCTCAAAACCATATCAAGTCAATGCAGCTTCCAACACCCAGTCAGTGCTTGAGAGCACGTCAGGGGCCAGATATTAACATCCTTGGGACATGTCCAGCTGCAGCAGCAGTGTCTCCATGCACCACTGAGACACACCAACAGGCCAGGACAGGCAAAGGCACCTGCACAGCTACCCTCATACAGCCTATACACAGCTGGCAAAAGGCCTATTTTAATATTTCAAAGGGAACAGAGTATAGCTGAGCCTCACTCACTGGCTGCACACTGTATATTATTCTATGGGTGTCACTTTGCAATCCCTAGAACTTGGTTTTCAAAGAGGAATTCAACATTAGTCACTGCCATTTTATTTACTGTAAGCATATATATACTTTTTTTTTTTACGCCGCCTCTTGAACTATTTATTAATATATCATTAATTTACTTTTTCTCCAGCAAGAATGGCTGAATTCTTTATGTTGGTGAACTGCAATCTGGAATAACCACAAGGCCTGTAATTCTGCTTGATTGCCTCTGTTAACAAACAAAATAAGCACAGTTTTCTAAAAGGTTTTTTCAGCTTGGAAATATTTGAAATTGTCTGCTGGCTGAATTCACTCTGTGAAATTTTGGCATTTCTATGAAGCTTCAAGACTCACAAACTTGAATTTTTGCCACTTCTTATGAATTGTGGAGATGACCTGTAATTATGTCAGCAGATTCGGATAAGAGTTTATTCCAGTATTAAAATGGTTTTCTTATCCTTTTCTTTGTTCCTTGGCTATTACATTCTTTGTATCTATTTCACTTGAGAATTTCCACAGAAAAGGAGGAAAAATACTTCCCTTCTGCTCTGGCAGATTTTCAGCTGCATTAGTGATTGAGCATTTTTAGATTTAGATTTCCATACGATATACATTTCGGCACAAAATCTGTTCTTGATGATGGTATGCTCAATCTGTCATCTCCATGCACAAGAAGGTTATAACTAGACTCTCATTAGGTGGATGGCAGTGAGACAGGAAGGGAAGATTGGCTCTGCACATATGTAGAGAATAATTGTTTAAATATGTTTTGTAATATTGCCAGTATCTATTTTGGTCAAAATATTGACCACACAGCGAGACAATATAATCTTTGGAAAACATTACTGTAAATTGTATCTTCGAAGTAGAGAGCATATTAAAACTTTTACCTGGAGCAAATCAACCTCTTCTTTGATTTTGGCAAAGCTTCCTTGATATAGCTGAGCCCCTTCATTCACACACACCCCGCCTCATGCACACCTTTGCCTGGGTGTAGCATACATTGCTGTTAGTTTAATCCTAAATAAGCAGAACTCTGGACCTTCTGCATGTTAGGGATAACTTCCAAAATTATTCTTCTTTGGTTGCACAGATGTGTCCTGGATTCCTTTGAGCAGATTGAAAGTTCCTCCACAGACCTCTGAATGGTGTAGTGATGTTCCCAGGGAGCTTCCAGTCAATCGCTAAACCTACTAGTCACTAATTCCCCAGACTCTGCTTGACTTGTGTGTGTGTGCGTTTACTCAGGGTATTTCTCCAAGAAAGTGCTCAATAGGGTGTACGTTGGGAAAGGAATATCTCTGAACTTCCCAGTGCAACAGAGGAGTTCAGCAGAGGACGCAATCCAGATTTGGCTCTTGGTAGCGATGCAGGAAATGCAGTAATGCTTGTTGCATTATTCTAGATTATACTTAGGCAGATCAAACAGAGCGAATTCCTTTAAATTCCTTCTTGGTTTTAGGCATTTTTCAGTAGCTCTGCATTAAAAAAATATAAAATAATTTTTTTTTAGAAAAAGTATTTAACCCTCAGGCTAGAAATCTTAGTGCACAACAAATATTATTTTAGAAAGTCTTGCCTTGCTGTCAGTTCACCCAAGAGAAAGCTAAACTGAAATACACTTTAGAACTTAAATTCACAGCATTTTGTTCATTTAGTAAATGTTTTTTTAGATATTGTAGATGTTTCTGACTGGGGCAATGTTTTGTATTCAGCTTGTTTGAGAAGACCAAAAGCCACAGAACTGTAGGTAAACATTTCAATTTTCACCTCTCATCCTTTTGCCCTTATTGGGCTATGATAAACATGAAGCCACATCTTCATCACCCTGTCAGCAAAGATCCTCCTTGACATCAACAAGCAAAGCACATGTCTGCTGAAGTAACTGAGATCCCCCTGGATGCCACCAGCAGCAGGCCCAACTCTTTTCCTTTATTTTGCATTGTCTCTGGACAAAATTCTTTGAGATAATAATGTGGGAAACAAATGAGGTCCCACCACTGTAGAGAAGAACCACCATTTATTTATGAAAAACTTTCTCTTCTGTTGTTACTTTCAATATTTTCTGTTTGTCCAAGAAACTAAAGGACACCACTCAAATTCAAGACAGCATGTAACCAGTGGTGATAACACTGCACTGAACTGAGCAACTACATTGTAAAATGACTGAACATTTGACCACATCTCCACCTCCTGCCCACTAAGTCACCTCCCGTGGTATTGTCCTGATGTTCCATATCCCATGGCAGCTTGGAACAGCTGCACCATCATAATATATTAAATAGAAAATATTAAAAAAATATTAAAATTATGAATAACAGCATGCAAAGACACATATTGAACTTTTTATAGGTGCAGAAAGTGCTTATCCAAAATTATGCAGGTCTGCTGTCTGGGATGGGTGAGATGCTGGGGCTAAGCTTAGTCTCTGCGATTTTATAGACCATGGAGGAAAGAGAAGGTTATGCTTATAAAAAGTGGAGAGTCTTCTTATTTCAGTGTATTTTCTCCCTATTAGGAAGTGAATTAACTACGAAGTGTGTAAAGTATTTTTGTGTGTATAAATATATACACACATAAATATAAATATGCACAGACACACATACATAGACTCCCCTGTCCTGCTATTTTACAGACATCAGGCACACTGCTGGGACACCTGCCAGAACACGCTGTGTTCAAACACCTTCCTGAGGGAAAGCTTTGACCTGTGGATGCAAGCTGGAAGCTGAGGAGCTTCCCTGCACTGCTGTCTGCCAGGGCTGTGGTGGCAGAGGGCTGGAACCCGGGGTCACAAACAAATACATGCCCTTGCACAGGCTGTGCTCACCCTCACTCTTCCCTGTCTTTGCAGCACAATTTCAGTTGCTGGGAGCCTGTCAGCACATGTGTTATGGCCATACCTGAGGGTTATCTATGAAGCACGTTGTCATACATCTGTGGTGCTTGTATGTGTCCCCTGCTCACACAGCTTGATTTTGAGCCATTTATTTTGGCAGTTCAATGAGAGTGTGTGCTATGGCTTTTCCTAGATGGTCAGCTTGGGGACTTTCCAGTGTCCATATGCTCACAGACTGGTGCAGGGTAACCACATCAAACGGGAGGGACTCTCCTGCCATTCCTGAAAGGGATGGTTATCATTAGGGGAAAAAAACTACTTGTAGCCTTACTAAATGTACAACCATGATACTCATACAGCCTGATTTCAGAAATGTGTTTGTTAGTTGGAGTAACAGAATGAAGACTCTTTGAAAACCTGTTTCAAACTATGAGAGACTTGCAAATCCTTCGCTGCAAGTATTGCTTGCAGTGTTTCTTCTTTGTAATCACTCAGTTTTTCATGTTGCGCTCTCCATCACTACAGTCATACAGTGTTGTTCCCATGTTTGCGTGGATGGGCCCAGGCCCACAAAGTGCTTTGAAGATAGTTGTGTGAACATTTTCAGAGGTAATCTGCATGCAGAAATATGTATCTATCCAGAGCGTGTTCGTTGCTAGCCCTCACAGGAAAGTCCTCCAGAAAAAAAAATTCCTTCCAGGAAGATGTGCAAGGCATAAATGAAAGAGGCCAGAAATACCACTGGAGTGTATTTTATATTCTGCATTTGAATGAGGTAATTCTTTTCAGTGTTACCCTAGTTTCAATGATTGTACGGGTATGAAGGCAGTTCTCAGATTTTAGACAATCTCATTCTCAGACAGTTCTCCATTGTCTGAAACCCATACCCACTCTAGCCTTCCAGGCCGTAATTTTCTGTTGTCCAAAGTGGCTTACTTAGACTGCTTGCCCAAACTGTGCTGCTTATCTCCAATAGTATTTATTAAGATAAGAATTCCTTGATTTGATAGGTTTTTTTAAGAAACTCTTCCATAAAGTTATCACATATTTCAGAAAAGGAATATTTACATGAGGGATTTTTGTCCTGCAGTGCTTTTAAATTTTAAAATAGATGACATTTTTTTTCTGTCCCATATCTATCCTCTTAAATTGACAAAATAAAGCATAAGTTGCTGTTAAGTTATCCACCCTCTACAGAGGTTGAATTTTATGCTCCGTGCATGAAGAGAGTATTCTATTATACCTGATAATTCTTTTTCTACATTCATTTCCTGGAAATCCACATTCAATCAGTCTTTTTCCAGGGGGACATATACTGACGACTAATTTTACACAGGTTTCTACTGTAGTGTATATCTGCTGTTTCATTTCCTTCTTGCTAATGCCTACAAATATAGTTCTCTTTATCTGCAGCTCTCTGGGAATGCTTGTGAAATTCAGCTTCTGAAAAGGATTTGTAGCATAATATCTCAGCTGGAGATATTGTAAGATAATACTTTTTCTATAGCAACAGAGAAGAAATTAGCCCATATATCCTGTGGGATGTTGTGAAAGCAGTTGAGAGGGACAAACTAATTACACTATCTCCTCAGCAGAAAACAGACAGATTAGAAGAGCTATATCAGTCTAAAATTGTCTGGAAAGCTCACACATTATTATATTCTTCTTGTAAATATGTGCTCAGCTAAATTGATAAACTTAAAATCAACACGTTTAGAATCGATACATCAGAAAAGGACTTGGATTTTATAAAAGCATATATATAATGTGTTCTATTTGTTTGTGTTCAGAAATCAATTAAAGGCTTCTTGGAAATCTCCAACCTAAATTATAAACAAAAGCTTAGTCATTTAGATGTATTATTCCACATCACATTCAGTAAACATAGAAAACTTTTTAATTATATTATATTATATTTAATTACTTGGAAATGAATCAGAAGAGTCAGGTTAGCTGTCTGCACTCCCACTTTTTAAGGCTATGGCACTATTGTCCCTTCAGTTCTTCAGGCTACCCCTCCTCCTGCACCTGCAATTTTTCCTCTATACCATTACCTGTACTGGAAGAATCAATGACCTTTTCTCTTCTGTGTTATTGGTCTTCAATAGTTTATTCTTATGGATAAGAACTTCATCCCCCTTTATGTGAAGAAGAAAAGTATTTTTCAAAGGGAAGAACATAAACAATGAGACAAAAGTTGTTTGCATAAGCCACAGAGGCTTTGCCATGCTATCACATACAACTGTGTTGTGGCATTGGATGGACTGGTCAGATAGAGAGGGAGATCCACTCAGGTGCTGGGTAACATGAGAGAAAGGTGCTCATATTTGCTGGAAAATTTAAGAAATTATGGAAGTTGTTGGTATCACAAACTGTGTTAGACAAAGATCACTCCTGTAACTGAAGTGAGCGGTAAAGAAGGGAAATATTAGACAGAGTATTAACAGTGAAGCTAATCACTACAGAAATCAGGAGCAGAGACATGATGTGACCAGAGAAGAGTAGTGGGAAAGTGATCTCCTTTGCTATTTCTTCTAGTGTATTGCTAAATATAGTGTTTTTCTTTATATTGTATTTTTCTTTACCCTCTCAAATTTCTTTCAATTTTCTGAAGAACAAAGTTTTTGGTTTAAAATAAAATGTGTTTAAAAATTTTACTCATACAATTATCAGAAATTGGAGAAAATCAGCCCAGTTATTTATCTGACACATGGTGGTTGTAAAGACTTCTTCCACAGAGTAGAGAAAAATTATTCCTCCCCTTCTATATCTAAATCTCATGTGGGCTAAATCTGCCTGAAAGGAGCAATAACAGTTTCCATTTTTTCCTTTTGATCCTGGAAAAGTCTGGATCTGCAAACGTGACAGTTACTTCCTGATAACAGGAGCTTTGACAACAGTCCAGCCCAGCTGGGACTAATGTAAACAGTTTTAGGGAGGCAATTATCAAAAAAATACAAGATGCTGTATTAGAAGGCCAGGAGCAGAGTAGCCTGCAGCTGGATTCAGGACTTAAGTGTAGGTGGTAGTTAAAATATACTCAGAATCTTTGGGTGGCTGCTGTAAAAAGACTTGAATATTTGGTTGTGTTTCAATTCCATTGTTCTTGAGATAAAATGGAAGAGAGCACAAGGCAAGGTCAAGGTTCACAGTGGCCATTTTTAAACTACCTTGCAACAGCCTCCCTGGCAACCTCATTCATTTCAAATTCCTTGATGGTACATATTGTCTGGTCCTACAAGTTATTGACTAGGTATCCTGAGCATGGCCCAGTTTTAGTACTGAGGAAAGCCTCATTGTACCAGGGCTTCAGGAAGCCCATCAATGCCACCACCACTCACAGCTGAGGTAGCTAGTTTGGGGAACATTTCTGGTCTCCTGACAAAACAGCTCCCAAATCCATCTGTTTGCATCTCTGCCAACCCTGCTTGGGGACATTTTTCTGCCAAAGACGAAACAACATTAGTGTATCCCATTTGCATGAAGAGTTGGTGCAGGAATAGCTGTTGGTGTAAGGAGCATGGACTCACTTGCCGACAGACGCACCAGCAAGCTTCCCCTCAAACTGGAGCCCATCCTCCCAGCAAAGCAACCTGAGGGATGAAAAGAAGTGTCATTCAAAACATGATAATCCCACAGTGTGGCCTTTCCATGAATATGAATTATATGGGAAGGATTTCTAAACTTGCTAAAAGCTCCCAAACAGGCTGTTCAGGCCATAAGAAATGGGAAACTATGGGAAGTCCTGTACCAGGAGGTACTGAAATGATGCATATCTTCACCGAAAATACAGGTTATTTTGAAAATATTGATAAAAGAAGATTGATGTCAGATGAAAGACAGCTGTCAAATATTATTTGCTATGACATGACAGTTTTTGTTCTCTGTTCAGGTGTCTTCACAGCTCACTTTCAGCTGAGTGGCTGAGCACCACAGCTATTCCCAGCTCAGTGCACTGCCACAGCCTGTGTTTCCCTATGACCAAGCTCCTACATACCTTAGAGGAAGCTGGTCACTGGCCAGATGGACAGTGTCTATACGCAGTTACCTGGGACTGGGGAGGGACTGTGTCATGATGCTATGAACATACAAAAGTATTGTAGTGGGAGAGTGTGGTGTGGGAGTCAAAAGTATGAATCCTGTTCAGTGGGTCTGAGACTTGGCAAACTAGGGCAAGTAGGGTTGAGCTTTTGGGGACAGAAAGTGTGGACAGTCCCCACTGCCCCATAAATCAGCAAATGCAAGCATGGCAAGAATCCTTCTCACAACAGTTTTGCTACCTATTCAGGATCTGGCCCAGAAGTAAGGGTAAGTGTATTTCCTGAACAGTGGGAAATTATCTATATCACTTCACTGATTGAGCCCTCAAATATTCCAAATCCTTGATAACTGAATGATGAGCTTAAAACTGCAGAGAAAGCTTGGTTCTTTTACATATAAGAAGCTCCTGCTGAGAAAACATCCCCTTTGGCATGAAGGCACCAGCTGCTCTGACAACAAGCAGCCATGGGAGAATCTGGATTTAAAGATACCAGTTTGTTAGATTAATTTATCCCTCAATAGCACTCCACATGCCTCAAAACACTGTTTGAAGAAATTTTATTTTGTCCGAATTTGGGGCCTGGCAGTGTTTATTTTTCTTCCTCGGTGTTCCTTACATCATTGCTGCTGTTCAGTTAACTCACAGCATTCCTCCAGTCCCAGTGCTGCCTGTCCCAGAACTTCACGTCGCAAGGAGCTTTTAGATATGTAAGAGACAGAAAACTCATTTCTGCTTCTGGCCTGCATTCTGTGTTGTTGAAAGCACCCATCCCTTCTGACTCCTCTGTACTGTAAGTCTTTCCACTCCCAGGGCTGTACTCTGGCATAGGGACCATGGCTATCACTGCCATGAAGCAAGCCTGCTTTGGCAGTGTCTGCAATGCCGATCTTCCCTGGGTATCACTTAGCGACACAGCTGTGGGATGAGGTGTGAGAGAAGAAGGACTAGCATGTGCAAACACCCTGTGCAATGTAGGCATCAATGATACAGGGAATTCCCAAATTGCAGGGAGAAAGCAAATTCTTACCAAGAAAGCTGTGAGTGCTGGGCTTTTGGCAGGTCTTTTGTGGTGTTTGTGCTGGAGCCTATTTCACTTTCTCCACATATCTTCTATGAAAGATTATCAAAAAAAAAGAATATAATCCTCTCTCAGCCAGGACAGCTTCATGTTTAAGAAACAGTTAATTGATTCTCTTGAGAAAATTGGGCCATTACATAATTACATATGAAAAGGAAGCTGATTACGAGAGTCAAGCAGGTGCTTAAAACTGTTAAGTTCTGTTACCTTCTTCACAAATTAAAAGAAGTGACATAAAAATATGAACAAACTTAAGTGATTATCTGTTGTGGTTTAACTCCAGATGATAACTAAGCAACACACAGTTTCTCACTATCTCCCCCCCAACCTAGTGAGATAGGGGAGATAATCAGAAGAATAAAGTTAAAAAATGCCTGGGCTGAGTTTAATAATTGGAAATAATAATAGCTACTACTACAATTATAAACAAAGAATACACAAATCAAGCAATGCACAAGGCTATTTCTCACCACCTGCCGACTGATGCCCAGCCAGTTCCAAAGCAGCACCCCCACAACTAATTTTTCCCTAGTTTTTATACTGAGCATGACAACCTATGGTATGGAACAACCTTTTGGCCAGTTTGGGTCAGCTGTCCTGTCTGTGCCCCCTCCCAGCTTCTTGTGCATCTTCAGCCTTTGTGCTGGCAGGACATGGGAAGTGAAAAAGTCCTTCACTTAGTGTAAGCACTACTTAGCAACAACTAAAACATCAGTGTATTATCAACACTCTTCTCATACTAAATCTGAAACACAGCACCATACCAGCCACTAGGAAGAAAAGTAACTCTATCCCAGCCAAAAGCAGAATAGTATATTTCTCTGTCAACTAACTTTAATAATTATTCACAAAGCGAAATATAGAAAAGAGAGACAAAATCCTTCTGGAACCTTTTCTGTTGTGATTTTAGGTTGCTAGTTAAACTGAGTAACAGACAAAAGTGTTTAGACAGTGTATAATTATTCAAAGTTTGCCAAGCTCAAATCCAATACAGTGCTGCAAACAAAATACTTGGAAAAAAAATTGTAAGGCAGTATTCAGGGATATTTGTACCTTACAGTGTCCTAAACTGCAAAGTCTGCCCCAGTATCTCAGAATTTAGAACAGAACACTTTTCCCCTGCATTCCCACTGACATTTTTCTTGACCCAACAGAGAACCCCAAAATCTTCCTTCTCTCACCAAAAAGTGTATAAATGACGTATGTCTGAACAGAGCTGTGGTATAGATTTTAACCATAGCACAGCACAGTTAATTAACATGAGCTATATAAAAATGATTCCCTCTGTTTGGATAACTCCAAAGCCATTCAAATCATTAAGTCTTCTAAGCCAATTATTCTTCTAAAGTTCAATTAGTTATATACTGACTTCACCACAAATATAATTTGCTTAAGTAAAGAATATACAGCATCTTGATTGCCTGAATGATCAAAAACTTCCCATAGTTCTGAGGTGACAACAGTGTTACAAAACTAAAATAAGTATCTAGAGGACTATTTGTATTAGTAGGTATTGTGCAGTAGTTATTCTTATGCCACCCATTCTGTTACCCTGAAGACCAATTTCCACACCATATTCATGCTTTTCACTCTGAAGCCCCTCAATAATAATCAGCTTCCAGGACACTGGTTTTGGGATTATCAATGTGAAGAGTTGTAAATGTAGTTCACTTTCTTAAAGGCTTTCTCCTCCATTTTTATAGCTGTTGTGAGGTGAAATGGCCTACATGCAGATGTAAATCTGGCTACTAGCATATAGCCTACAAGATCTAATACTCTTCTGTCAACTCCATCATGTAGCATTAAAAGTTGGTGTGAAAAATCACGCAGATTGCAAGCTGAAACTCCAGGAAATAAGTTATTGAGTTCCATACAAATCTGTAGGGGAAAACAAACAAACAAACAAACAAACAAAACCCCACAGACAAACAAAACCAACCTATGCTGCATGGATTAATTTGCTCTAATTTTCTACTTCCAGCCTTCCCTTTTTACCTCTCCTTTGTTGCCCCACCAGCATCCACTCCTTACAGCATTGTTCTGCTTCATTATTACATGAGTTTGCAATGGTACTATGTGTTTCACTGACTCTGCCTATCACAACAATGCAGCTATCCATCACTGGTCCCATTCACAGCTGTGCTACTCTCTTTTGTTTACAGGTTGAGTATAGGGCCATATTCACACACAAAACTAACACAAAAACCAACTGGGAGTTGCTACTACACATTGCCTCCTGGATATTTATGGACTGAAAAAAACCACATACTCTAATTACAGTATTTTTTTATTTTGCTTGGGTTAACGTAGTGTGGTCTAAGAATTAAAACTAAATAATCAGGAATTCTTGTCTAATGTTTACAAGAAAAACTGAAAATACTCTGGGCAGGCAGAAAGCAATTGGGTATGTTCTCATTTGATTATGCTAATCACTTGATTTTTTTATTTCATACTTTGTTCTCATGTTTGATCTCCTCTTCCTCCTGTTCCACTTGGTGAAGAGTAAAAGTACCTTTGAGCCAAAAAGACAGACTTGTCACATGGAAACGGGTACCAAGCAGTCAATTGCAAAGTATTTAATTTTGCTAAACTTTCTGCTAATTAATAACTCTGCTACTCAGCTGGGTTTTGACACCTGAAGTAATTTTTCTATTCGACAGATCAGTTTTCAGCTTTTCCTTCTTTAAAACCAGGATTTCTCAGCATCATTCTCAGTGTGGAATATTTTCTTCCAGTAAAACATGACAAACATTGCACAAAAATAAAAAAAAAGAATAATTACAATTTCACAGAATTCATGCTGAGGCCTGAAATCCAAAAATCAATCATATATGTTTTCAGCCTCTTTGTGTTAACACCTGCTTAGCCATCCTGCTGTATTTTTACATTCTTAGTTTTTGCTCTATGCAATCAGCCGCAATGCAAAGAAACCTGTAATGAATATAAATACATATATCAAGAGTGATAAACAAATCTTAAGTGTATTTGCAACCATGTCAACACATAAATTCAAATAATAACAGACCTCGGTAAAGTGTTTATATCTCATTAACATGGGCACAAGAATATCACCAGTTCATGAACACTATGGGTTTTGCAGTTTCATCAGTGCCTTTATGTAATTTGTTTGCATTTATGGATTGCATTTTTAAGATTGAAGTATTTCAATTTTCTTTTCCAAGATGATCTGAGGAAGTGTTGCTTTCAAACTTGATGAAAGAATCTCCAACTAAACAAAGTTTGTAGGTATTTGTGTGTTGAGCCATCAGAGAAATTTGTTTACTAATACATATTCCATCATGATAGTATATGTGACAAAATGCTAACATAATGTCACCAGAAAGTTTAGAGGTTAGACACAAGAAAGAATTCAAATACAATTACACTACAAATAAAGTTGCCCCTTTATGTCTAAATAAATAATCATCCATTTGGGTTTTTTTAAAGAAAGGTGTTTGGTAGTAACATCCTTTCCTGTGATGCCACTACCACTAGCTTGTATCACTACTGAATGTTATGTTCCTCTATAATATAAATATAATCTTCCCTACTGCTACCTGAGTATTACAGCTTTGTTCATTCCTCTATGCAGCAGCACTCATTATCTTGCTCTTTTATGCATTATCCAATTTTCCAATAGAAACTAATAGCTATAAAACTTGTCCCCACAATTTTGTCCTGAAATAATTAAAACGTATAAATAATTTTAGATATACAGTTCCATTTTATGACTAATTCATTAATTTCTTGTCCATTCTGGGGTTTTTTATGCCCATAGTTAACATCTAGATTTAAAGCCCTATTTTCTTGTCTCTTGGTACCATGCTTCTTAGATTTTGCACTGAGTAACAAATGTACCTGGGAATGTTTGACCAAAAAAAACATGCTTATCTTTGGGGTCCACTTGAGTTTTGTGGAAAGAAAAAGGGGAATTATGTCCCAAACCAGGATAAGCTGCGAGAAAAGTATTCAGCTCAGTGTGTAGAAACATGAAACCCCTTCCTACAGTCTATGCATGTTAAAAGGGATGTTGCAGGAATCATGGTCCCATGTATGTTTGCCCAGCACTGTAGGGCATCCCCACTAGAGATAAGATCCGTAGTATGAACCAGTGTCTCCCTGTCAGTGCTGTTTGGCTTGGCTACCCCTGTCGGGGCAGATATGATCCCTCACAGGGATGTTTGTGCCTTTCCAGTGGCAAAGCAAGGAACAGAGCACTTCAGATGGGCAAAATGGCAACTTCAAAAGGTACCAGCCCACAGCCTCAAATAAAAATAAACCTTGTTTACTGCACAGTTATCTTTTGTTTTCTTGTTCCTCTGAAGCATTGTTTTGCATTTTATCAGCTCTAACAATTTCACACTAGCTATGTTCAGGCTTGTGATTCTGCTCAGATTCCCCACCCATGGACAAAACTAAGAAACCCAGTTAAGCTTGGCAGGGAGAGAAGAGGACAGAAAGAAGAGAGTGGCAGAGCTTATCCAGCCTTTTTGGCTATACAAAAAACCTCGGCTAGCTTAGTTTTAGTGGCTTGTACCTGAGAGAACCCTAAAGAGATTATTTTTAAAACTGTATTTTCAAGCCCACTTCATTTTTCAGGGAGCCTGAGACCTGATGTCTGAACAATGGCAATGAACCAGTGCTCCAGAGCATAAACTGGTGTTTTAAACTGCAGTTGTGGGTCTGACTGATTCCTTCAGATTTCTCAAACTGTCATGGCTCAAAACTGGGATAGGTGTGTGGCAGAGGCCCCATTTAGAAATACAGATGGTGACACAGGCAGAAAGCTTGAAAAACAGTGGAATTCATTCCTTTCTGTAACCACCATGTAATTATTTATTTCTGCTGACATTGAGAATTTTCTGTAATAATAGTGATGAAGACATCAAATATGTGAGGAAAAAATGGTAAGCTTTCAGTCTACAGTAAATTACCAATATCTTTTACCAAGGGAAATCATTTCTTATTTTAAAAATGTAGCCTTTAGCATGTCCCTAGTTTTTTTCTCCATTTCAATATAATCTACTTACTTCTCCTTCCTTACTCACCCTTCCAGTCCTCTCTACTGTAATGTCAGATCCTATCCTAAATATTGAAGTTTATGCCTCTTCACATTTCTAAGGAGACATCAAAGTGATATTACTGTCAAGGGGAAATATAGCTTAAGGGCCAGCAAGCAGATGCTGAGCAACCCTCACTGCATATATATGTATATTTTCTTACTAACAGAGCTTCATCCAAAGTGGGGACGAGGATGAGGGCATTGGTGCCATGTTTGCGTTCATGCGAGTGCTCTGTGTGTCTGCTTTTGTTGATCTGTGTGTACATGTGAATCTGTTGGACACCTGTGCCCAGGTGTCTGTGCCTACAGTCTCACTACAGGTGGGACCTGGAGCATGGGGCTGCAGCAGCCTTGTCTCTGCTGGGAGGCATTCAGACTCAGCTGTCCTCAGCACAACTCTTTTCAAACTTTTAACTTGAAAATATTTGAATGAAAGCTTTCACGTATGATTAAATAAACTAGGTATAATTATTAACAATATAAATATTTGTATAGAAAGATCTTAATGCTTGTATTTCCTGAAGTACCATTAAAATCAATATTATTTTTTGACAGAATTCAGCAGTACAAATTTTACCCAGTTACTTTTTATCTACATTTTTAAACATATTCGTGGAAGAGAAGCTCACAAATCAAGATCCAAAAACAATAATCCAAACAGGCAAAAGGCAGAGCACAAAAGTTCAGCAGACGGGTTTTGAAAATTATATATTGCATTGAGGCTTCTGTCATTTCTTTTGCTCATCACTTATATTTATAAAAGAGGTGGATCAAGAAAAAATGGCTTTTGGTCTTAATTCAAGCTTAAAAGAAGCATCAAGGGCAGCTAAACTTGGGGCTGGATATTTGAGTAAACAAACAGACTGTGTAGATAGTACGGTGCATTTTATACAATTAACATAAAAAGCTTTCTGACACTGTGAGTGTTGTTGGCCAAGAACAAGTTCCATTCAGGTGGTCAGACAAAATGGAAATATTACATACTCTGCCGTTTCATCAGAGTAAAGATACAAAATAATACAGCATGTACTCTAGAGTACTTTGTGTGGCATTATATGAATGCCTTAAAAGCCTCCTTCTGTGGAGTTCTGATACTTCAAATTTCAAGAAATAATTACATGTATAATTCCTCCAAGGAGTGTCTACTGCCTGTTTATCCAATATGTAACTCTTAAACTGTTTCACTGTACTTTGTCCCAGCCCTCACCAAATGTCCAGGTGGTACTAGAAGCCACATCCTCAGCTTTAGAAACGGATACCCCTTCATTAATGTCTGCGATGTACCCCACAGGGGTGACTGGGGTCTCTGCAGTCTCGGGTCTATTTTGAACCCTGCTGAATTTACTTTTTCCTAGAAGATTTTTTAGTACTTGGTTTAGTCTCCTGCTTTTTCAGTCAGATGGTTTATAGTAGAGCTACAGAGGGACTGGCATAGTTTTAGCTTGATTTCATAACAAACTTTTCAGTACTCTTTACTCGGACACTTATAGTTCAAACACCCATCGACACGTGACAACCTCCCCACTGCCACTTTCAGCTTCACCTTTTTACCTTCAAGTGCCTCTGTTTTTTCTCAGTGTGACTTTCACTGTTCCCAGCAGCTGCCTGGCTAATGCAGCTTTGTCCAGCTTAAAATAGTTACTGCTCCAATTCTTTTCAAGTCAATAATCAGGCCAGCTGCTTCTCTGGGTATGAATTCCTCTGAGCTAACACCGTTGATGCTGCCCTTCAATGCCTACCATGCACACTCTGCTAGTGGGCACACACATGCCGTGCCTTGGCCTTCATCTTCACTCTTGTGTCTCTTTCCAAGTCCTTCCAGTGTTTCAGCATGTAGTGCTCCCCCCAGTGCTTTCTGCAGGCTCTAGCACCAACCTCTGTGTGCCTTTCCCACACCCAGGTCTCCCTTTGTGGTGTTTTGGGTTCCCCATCACACCTGTGGGGTTAGGGCACTGTCTGCCCTTCTTTAGTGTCCGTCTGGAGGGAGGCTTCCCTTTGCTCAGTGGATGTTACTGGCTAAACTACAGGGCTCCCAGTTCTGTGCCTGTGGCTCTTTGACTCTTAGACCTTAACAGCACTCTTGTCTTTTTTTTTGGAGGTATTATTGCTGCTTCTCCCTATAATAGTGAGATTGCAACTCTACTTGTGATAGCAGAATAAAATTCTTCCAGGATTTCATTTATTTTGCACTTTGCTTAATAACATATTCTAAGTACACGCACACTCTGCAGACATTGCTATCTTTCTCAGATTGTGGTGTTACCAGTACATAGTTCACTGGTTCTTCCACAGTTAATTGAAAACTGTCATATCCTCAGAGCTGGCCATCGTCAGGAATAAGGACACCTCTGAGTTATTTCCACTTCTGTGGCAGCTACTGCTCATAGATACAGTATGAAGCTCTGATTAAACCACATTTCTGGAGTTAAAGCTCTGCTGAGTGTTTTAGTTCTATTTTTTTCGCTCAAGTTATTTTCATAGTTCATTTTATTTCTGGTACCAAGTGTAATTCAGTAACCATTAAAAAAGGAAGGGTGACAGCATCCTACCTCAATAGGTGCCTGGAGCAGCACCAGTCCATGACAAGCCTGCTGGTGGCACTGGCAGGACCACAGGGAGCCCCACACCAGCCCGTCCATGGTGCCAGCACAACAGTACATGCAGCCACCCAATTACCTGAATTGGCAAATGGATCCAGTTGAAAAATAACCTCACAAGAGAAAATGGGTTAATTTCTAGTTGGATCACTACCCTGAGCCTGTTGGGTTTTTTTTGTTTTGTGTGTGTGTGTGTGGTTTGGTTTGGTTTGGTTTGGTTTTTGTTTTTATTTTTTTTTTCCACAGTCCTCCAATGCCTGTGCTAGCAAAATGGTGGTACAGCGCAGGGACAAACAACCATGGGAGAGACCTGCTTAAGAATTTCCTCCAAAGAAATCCCCATGCGACCACAGCTCAAGGGCTGAGCTCTGCTCAGTCTGAACCACTGCCAAATGCTAGAGGCAGCTGCCATTGTACTGCTTTCTGTTAGGACCTCTACAGGAAAGAGGGCTTTGGTGTGGTGTTCTAATGGTGCATGACTTAAATACTGCTAGCCTTGAATTTGGGGAGGTAGGCAGAGTTGGGGGCATCCATTGAGGCACATGTGCCAAGATTTTTGTGGCTGTGATTAAGCTTGCTAACAGACATTTAGGACCACACAATTCAAAGGGCTTACTTCCAGCATGTAGCATATAGCTCTTACTTAGTATCTTGGAAATTTTAGGGAAAATGTTTAGGTAAATTGAACTATTTCATGGTATTTCAATGCTGAACAGGCATGTTCAGGTTTTATATCCCCTGTGAAAAGCCAAGTGCAGTATTCTACAAACAGATATTCAAACACAAAGCTATTTCATGTTTTTACCTATGACTATGGTGCATTTTAACTTTCAGAAACTTTAAATGAGAAAGGTACAGTTGCTGAAAAAGCAATGAATCACTCAGGCTGAACTTTAACACCCATTCAACATCTAATTAGTTGAATTAGAGTCACTTTGCAAGAGAGTCAATCAATTCTCTAGCTTTAGCTGCCCCAATGGTTCTGAAATTTGATGATGTTATCATTACTTCAGAGGAGACACTCAGTTAGCATTTTAATAAGTGCATTTTCCCCCAGCACTTTAGCTCTGAACTAAGAACTATCATAAGTTAAAATATTATCTGCAAAATGCAGACTCTCTTGGGCCAGCAATGTGTCCACATCTGAAAACTTTTCTGGTAGAGCACTCTTATTACTTTCATATGGATGAAGAGAATTACCATCAACCAGAGTTTCATGATGTACAGAATGAAAACATAATTAATGGACAGAATTTGAGCTGAAGTAACTCTTTTGCAGAAGCAGCTCAAAATGAATTATTAAAATTCACGATTCACATATGAATAAATAGTGAGACGAAAGTACCTCCAGAATGTTTAAACTAGCCTTTAAATACAAATCAGATGAATACTATGCTACCAGCTTCCTCCAAGTTAAGCAAATACATTTGAAGTTTCACAGGATCACTGCTGAGTAAAAGCTAAAGGATTTTGTAAAGTTTGAATCACACCAGATAAGAAGATGTATGCACATACAGAAAAGCCTAGATATTCTTGACTATTCACACTATTCCCTTAGGAAGGGAAGGAGGGGGTCTCATAGCTCTAAAATTGCTTGGTCTGTCCTTTAATCTCTCTCTCTTACTGAGAAATGGTATGCGGGCTGCTGGATCCCTTCTTCTGCTGTAGGACATTAAGAAATGGCTCAGGAGGTGACTTATTTCAAGGAGCCATATAATTTTATGGAGGTACCTAAGAGAAACCTAGAAAAGGCTGATGCCTTAATCACCTCTGAGGCTCTGGCTTAGCTGTTTTTGAGCAGCCTGGTTCTACACTGGGGGAAAGACCTGGCTCTCCTACAGCATCTTGTTGAAAAGTACCAAGTTGGATGGAAGGAATGGTAACTCAGACCCACAGGCCTTTCCCTTCCCTCTCAGCTGATGCTATCCCTCTTGTCTTTCTCAGGTACAATGATGGCCTTCCAGCTGGAGCTGACCTTTTGTTATCTTATTTTAAAATATTACCCTATTTTTTGTGCTTTCTTGAACAACTATTCTAGCCAAAAGATTGTATAGTTCAAAAGCACTTGACAGATTCTCCACAAGCTTTTGAAACTCTTCTAGTGCACAGCCACCATTGACAAGTTCACTTTTAAAAGTGAAAGTTTCAGAAAAATTGCATGAGTGAAAATAAGGACTTAGAATGAAAATGTTGTGTGTGCCATGAGCCAGCACAAGGTGACAGCTTTCATTCTTGTTGTAAGAAACATTAATGGCTGTGCCAGACCAGCTTCATTTGTTGGACTGTGGCAACGTTTTGCCTTCCTTTTTGTGCGTAGTTTTGATTTTTTTTTGTGCAAGATATCATTGCATAAATGCTCTTATCACATTCATTTAAAACACTCCCTTTTTCTGGAAGTTCATTTTCCAGGCAGATCTCACTACACTTCAGAGCTCTTAGAAAACAAAATGACTCAGCATTCCCCAAAGGTGATAATTATTGGATAACATCATCACTCACCTCTGCAGCATCCTTATATGCCTTGATAGTTTGTTGGTTTTAAGGTATATGTAGATGTTAAGAGAGGAGCATGAGGATAAATAGGAAAATGGAAATGTAATGGGCCATCCCTGAAATGTCTCAGTGGCAAGGAGAGTGAGTCTACTTCTCAGTCACTGTCTGCAAAGGGACAAATCAAACCTGGATTTGATGCACGTGCATTTCAGTTGCTGTCAGTGGAACTAATGCAGCAAAGAGGGATTCCTTCTCTGCATTACAGAACTGGGGACCTCAAGAGACCAAAATATAGTGGAAAATGGGCTAGACTTGCATGGGAATTTGAGCAAAATGGAAGGGGGGGAAAAATAAAAAGGTCACACAGCCAGCAGGGAAACTGTGCTGAGTACCTGAGAACTGAGTGGCCAGACAATGGCAGAGGTTGTGGCATTTATTATGCTTTAGAAGGTGATCATGGAACGGTATTTTCTTAACTACCACAAAGGTATCATTAGCTCTTACCCAGTTAATTAACATATTAACTTAATTATACCTTTGTTTATGCAGCCTGGAAGTGTTAATACTTTCTCAGATCTAAGGACCAAATCTCACACAGCTCCCATTGCCATTTCCATTCATGGAAATGACGGACTGTGTCTTTGTTATAATTAGCCTTGCAACATCCCCACGCAGAAGTCATGAAACTATTTTTTTCTTTTTTTTTCATTTTGAAATGGAATCTAAGCAAGATTTCTTACTGAGTTTTTAGATGTCCTAGGTCTACATTTAGTAATTTAGGCCTAAGATGTCAGCAACCTACTGCAGAGCAGGCATTTGAATTCAGAACCTTGAATTTTTAAGTAACTCCTCTAACTCCTGAGCCATGGCTGGTTTTTATAGTGCTTATGCAAAAGTTTACTAATCCCAGTAAGGCATGATAAAATAAAAGAGGGTTGTTTTTAGTCTCAGTTATGATGATCAGCTGTACCCACTTCTTGCTGTGTGTCCTCTCAACATCAGGCTCTACTGGGTATTTTATATCAAATAAGCCAGCCTCCTGAGCATGCTAAGAGGTAAACACAAACACACACCAAAAAAAAAAAGAAAAGCAAAGTAGATGAGGCCATGATAATTAAGGGAGAGACATCTCTCACTCCAAAATCGGCTCTTCATTCATAGCTCTGGGAAAAAAACATGCATTTAGATCTAATCCTCTATGCAGTTTTTGCTTCCCCTCCCAGAAAATGCTCTGGTGTCAGCACAGTAACCCTGCACATGCTAAAGCAAAGTCCCAGCTTATACAGGTTGAGACCTCATGGTAAAAACATGCCAATGTCTGGAGAGGAATGAGGACAACAAGCCACAGACATGGTTCAGCAGAAAATCTAATTCTCCATTTTAAGCGTCTTTACAAATTGCGCCTCACTCAGCTTAATGCATTTGTCCTTCACATCTGCAGATACAACTTTTTAAAGACAATATATGAAAGATAATAAATGAAAAGAATATGCAAGGTACAGGAGCAACTAATCAGTTTTCTCTCTCAGTGTAGGCACGAGAGTTAGAGAAAACAATGTGACTGACACGAGTTAATTTTCTTTCCATTCTCTTCCTGTTAAAGATTATGAAATAGTGAATTATAAAACAGCACATCCATAGTAGACTAAAATAACTTTTCGTGCAGAGAAAAATAAGTGTGTTGAATAGTTTACTATTTTAAAAGATTCAGATGTAACCCTGGAGGAAATATTTCTACTTAATGTTTGAGCAAAAGCAATTAAAGTAGCCAGCTTTTACTCCCTTTTTACATTCAAGTCACTTAGGATGTTTATATGCTGTGGCAGCCAGTCAGAAGTCAATGGGCCAGATCCAGAGCTTGTAAAAATCAATGCAGAATTGAACAGGACTAATCCAATTTAAACTTGCTGGACACCCAGGCCAGGATCTGCTATGAATGTCCCATATTTTCTTTCTTTGTTCATTTACAAACATTCTAGCTTTGCTTTCTGCAGGTTTTCCTGGTCTGCCCTGGCTGTGCCAGGTCCATGTCCTCACGGGAGTTTGGCCCAGGGACTTGCTGAATGTAGCCTGATGTCTAAGTCAGGGTTCTCAGCTGTGGCAGTCATACACCAGGGAGGTGTACCCATACACCAGAGGAGCATGTCCACCAGGAGAGGCCGTTTTAGTCACAGGATGTTTAAATGCTGTTTTCCCAAGGGAGAGGCATGGAGCAGTCACTATACACCAACCTCATGGCCTGAGCCCCCCTATGAGAGGATGTACTGCCCAGTTCTCCAGCCAGGCTGCATAGCAGAAACTCAACTCAACTTTGTTTAAAATGACATTCTGAGCCACATGAACAGCCTGAAAAGCTGCACAGGCAGCCATTCTCTAGATCACCCCCTCTCCTCACCCCAAATCCCAGATCACCCCATTTGTTCTGGTTTAAAATTTTCCTAGATCCCTCTACCAGGCACTCAGATCTCTTCCTGAAATCTTAACGGGGTTATAACTCCCTCCCAAACTTTTCAACGGTTTGGCTCTCTAAGCATAGGTCTGTATGGACTTCAGGCTTTAACATATAAGCCTATACCTTGGGATACAGTGCAACAGCCTGCAGAGAAAAATGAAACTATATTTTATCAGTGTGACTTTTGGAGACATACAGACTCCAGAAATTAGTGTTATAAACTTGTCAGCAGGTGATGTGTGGCTGCAGAATTATCCCAGCACTACCCCTTGTGTCCTTTGGATAAAACATTAAAGAAGAATGGAAGTTAACTATGCATGAGATGCACTAAAACTATATGCTTAAAAAATATCCATTGACTGTATATTCCTATTTCTTTTGAAGTCACTTTTTTCCAGTGTGGAAATTCATAACTAGGCAAATAAGTATTTTCTTCATGAGTATTTTATTTAAATGCATGCACTGAGCCTTGCAAAAGAGCAGTTTTTTACATCCTTGCAACAGGACTGGAACATGGAAACGGCAACCATTTTATGCTTACATTGCATAAGACCATTGACTGCAAAATGTGCTAGATAATGGAGAACATTTCCCTTTTGGGCTTGATTCAAATCTCATAGTAGGGTGATTTCATCGTGACCTCCCTTCTCATGTTCCCCACAATAACTCCATGACATTATACTAGTTTACTCAGGTGTATCTGAGCCACAGGCACAACCCACTGAAACAAATGGAAAGCTGCCCTTTTCTTACAGCACACAGACAGAAAGTTATATGAACATGGGTCAAAATAGGAAATCTACATGATATTTGTTGTTTAACACAGTTTCACATAAAGTAAATGCAGAGCTTTGCCCACTGAAGGGAAAAAAAAATGTAAAGAAAATAATTGTTACTGATTTAGCTGGAATATGCAGCAAAATGCAGACTAATGCAGGTTTCTGGTTTGAGAGTTCCCATCAGAAACATTAGCTATAGTTTATATATTTTCATTTTTCTGTTTTGTTATTGCATTGAAATTATTGGCAAAAATAACACTGTGCCCTCATTAAAAGAAAAAAAACAGATTGAATCTAGGAGGGTATATTTTTAATTTGAGGAAATATTTCAAATCAGTCATTTGAAAATGTATAAATCTTCTAGTGAGAAAATTAACCTTGATAATAAAAAATAAAAACAGTAAATGCAATTATATTAAGCATCTTTATCATTTTGAGAATGGTGGTATCAAGATCATGGATGCCTCCTCTTTGCTGAACTGATTCACTTGTCTGAACTTGCTGTAATGTTTTCAGATGGCGAAAAAAATGATACTTGAATTAGCATGTAAGGTCTTTGCAACTTATAAAAAGTCATAAAAGGGATGAATCATATTTTGTGACACAAATATGTTTAGCATTTTCTGTGAGTTATGTTCCATTTCCTGCTCAATAACAATACAACAGTATACCTGCAGCAGATATTTGCTATGACTTAATAAGATTTCACGTACAAATCAGGGCAAGGCAAAGCTGTAGAGGTGAATTTAGGCTGACAGCTGTCTCCAAGGTCACACTAGAGAAATCATAAACACTGCATATACACTATTTAGAGTCAAACTCAACACCCTGGTGGTGCAGGGTGAGTGTGAAAGACCAGTTTTTGTTGCCAGGGCTGGGTTGAGATATTTTCAGAGTAAATGGTTATCAAGTTCATCCATTTTAAAACCTTTCTCAGGTGGTCAATGACACATCTGGTTGTCTGTCAACTGTATCAGTCAAGAGCCATTCCATAAGAGCTGATAGTCATGCATTAAAGATGCAGTACAAGTGATAACAATGGGTAAATCAAACCTGGACCACTTGTTTGAAGCTACATGTGGGTCCATTTCTATTCCGGAGAGGATAAGCAGTGGTGTAGAAAGGAGAGGAATGATGGTAGTAGTTTGTTTTTTCAAAGACAAAGAACTCATCTGGCCTGATCTGAAATGAGTACAGAAGATAAATTCTTAGGTTTTCTTCTTTATTGAAAATCTTTCAGAAAAAAATGTCATCTTGCAGCTGGAGGTAGAGGTAAATCATTTCTACAGCTATGCTGCCTTTTGTGCCCAGAAGTAACATTTTCATATCTCCATAATACCCATACATCATGGAAGACATTCTTACCTGGTATAATTGGCATAAATCTATGATGTCCCCTTGACAATGGGCAAGATAGCTCTTTCTTTTCTCATAACTGTTTCTTCTGCTATGACAGATCAGTGTACGTAACATTAATAGACTGCCTTCAATTCAATCTGCACAGTATCAAAGTTAATGACAATATGTATTGAAAACAACCTTGGAAATACTTTTTGATGTTTATTTGTCTCCAGAAACAAAATGTTGCTTGGTCTTACATTAAGTAGACAGTGTCTCCAAGAATGTTAGATGGATTAAAACAGCTTTCAGCCTTCCTAATACAGCCTATGAAATGCAAACACAAGTTTGCTTTCCTGTAAACAAACTGTCATCCTGTTTAAAGATGATACCTACATGCATTGCCAGAACAAATGACAATAATATAAGTTCTATTGCTATCTGATCACAGCTGTCAGCGTGTTTCTGAAGAGATCCAAATATCAGCTGTGAAGATTTACTGGAAATAGTAGAAAAGCACAATGTAAAATAAAGAGATTCACTCATAGTTTGGCTAGTGGAAAGACCTACCTGACATTCTTATTCTACCCTTCTCCTATCCAGGAATATATCAAATTGTCCCTTCAGAAATTTGACTCCACTGTCCTTAAACAGGGCTTATTGTCATTTATAAATGTATATGACCTACTGTCAGTAGAATCCACCTTTAATTATAAAGATAACAGAAAATGCATTCTCATGTACAAATAAAATGACCATTTATGGGAAATATCTTAAACCTATCAGCCATCAAAAGGTTTCTGTTATATTCACAGATATTGAACCAACCCAACAGGTTTGTTTGTTTGTTTGTTTTTCCTTATATAATCTTTTTTTCCCCCAACATTTAATGGTGGAAACTCATTCCAAGGAGCTTGGATGGAGATGTGCTGAATCCTGTGGACATTGTATATATCCACTGGTGTTAGGAGAGATTGATTTGGGGAAGGACTGTAGGTTTGCAGGTTTGAATAGGAGTTACACTTTTAGCTATCTGAAGCAAACTGTTGTTTTGTAGACTGGAAGCAGAAGCTCAAGGAGCTACAGCAACTGCCCACAGAAAAGAAAATACAACCTAAAGGAAAAGTATAGAGATAAAAAAGATTATTTTCAAAACTTACTTATATTTTTACCTTCAAATTTCTGGGGCATATTTAATTCACCTTAGTTCTGCTGCATTTTTTGATATCATAAAGATCCTATACTAACTTGTAGTCCTGTAAGTCACAGCGCATGTTGCTATTTCATAATATAACACTAAATAGTTACATGGTATTCCACCAGAAATTCACAGACTAAATTAAAGTGGATTTTTAAGCCTGAGTTCTGGAAATAAAGAAGAATGTCTTTGGCAGTCCTCTAGATACCATTATATTTTGTCAAAGATATCAACCTAAATTCACTCTCAGAATAAGTCAGCTGAAGGCAGCAGCATCGTAACAGAATGTATTTGGCTTAATGGAATTGAGCTCAGGGTACTATTTAGTTCATATTGTATGTGGTAAAGCATAAAACTCTGTAGTTTTCCAAATGTGTTTCAATCCCACTTGGCAAAGATTGTTGCCATTTTAAATGTGGTTCCTTTTGTGTCATAAACTTAAAACTTTGTCTTGATTAACTAAGCCAAATTCTGCTTATTGCTTAAGTTTCTCACCTATAATACGACTGTTTAGAAGTTGTTATATCCCAAGACAATTCTGACTTAGCGGTTTATACGTAGAAGTAATAGCCCAATAAAATGGTAATATAAGCTAAGGGATACTACTTTCTTCTGATTTTGTTTGGTTTCATAATAAGCCAAGACTTCCATTGTAGGCTTCCTATTAGTGCATGTCTGTTAGTGTTTTAGGTCAGATCAGGTGTGCATCACCCAAACATCCTCCCCTTACCACATTTTTGTTTGCTTTGTGCAGTAATCTTAGAGGGCAGAACTGAAGTCCATTTGGATGAACTAGGCTGGAAAATGTATGCTGCGAATGCACCTGAGCACCCCCAACCACTAAGAGATTTCAGCCTAGAGCTCAGACTACAGTTACCACAATGCAAACCAAATCTGTGTAGTGTAGATATAATGTCTACAAATTATTTCATGCTATGCAACTTCTCTTACTGGCTGTTACTGTTTACTAACATAGGCATAGCCTCTGATCACATAATTAATGTAAAAAAGCTAGCTACAGAGACAAGAAATCTCCATGCCTAGTTTTTGATGACCTTAAATGTTTCCTTGTAAAGTATCACTTTAAATAATAGTTTCCAACAGTTCTTCATCCCTAACAGAATCAGCAGGACAGCACAGAGAATTTTTTTGAGGTGAGTGATCAAAACAATAAAAAACAAGACTGCAGCTCTCCTATGGCAGTTTGGTAAGGAGATATTGTCTGATGTCAGGTCTAGAAATGTCCTTCTTCAGAATATGAAATCTTTTGCTCTGCATTTGTCAGATTGCTCTAATACCCATGGGAAACCCTGGTTCTTTCCCTCAGAGCAAGCATTGCAGTTACAGGGTAACTTGCAGTGGACTCAGCTGGCAGAAATTGTCTTACCTTATTCAATTTCAGTAGAATTAGGCCTAAGCAATGTGGAGCAGTGCACCTGTGTCACTGCCCTTAGCAACAACCTCAGCTCTTCCTTCTACACTCCTGCCTCTCTGAAGCTTTCCATATGACCCCATGATGAAGCTCATGGTCCCATTCATGGACCTTAAGTAGCATGCAACCTTCCTAATCAATCTCAGCAGCACAGGCTGCCTATTCTCCAGTATGGGTGAGGATCACACAGGTCATAAACAACCCTAACTCATAGCAGATATTGCTGCAACACAGGAACAGCCTGTTGTGCTTGATGTAGGGCAACAGGTGTGACTTTCTGAAGAGCCCCTGCAACTAATGTGCCTCTGCAGCTGAAAGTCACCAAAGCTTAGGTATGTAAGAACCAGCATTTCCAAAAGAGATCATTATGCAAGGTGAGTGCCTTGACATGCTTACTGCAGAAACAGGATGGACCCTTGGACCCAGAAGTATTTAAACCTGGGACCTTGTTTTAATCTATGAAGGAATCCTGCTATACAATTGTAATTCTGATTGACTTTGCCCCTGTCTCTCACTAGGACTCAGCTAACACATGAAATTTAGGAAGCAGTTGCAGTATTTTGAATAAGAAATTCAACAAGAGTAAGAAACTATTGCAAAATAGAGCTGCTGCCTTTGCTTTCAAGAGATAGAATATGCTAATGTGTTTAATCTCAAAGTCTGACAAGGAGATAGGGAAGGAAGAGGATATAGTAGCCTGTTGAAACGTAAATGTTAATAATGGTCTCTAACTGAAGCAAAACCAACAAAAATATTCATTCACTTTTTGGATTAATTTAAAATGTTGCATTTCTACAACAGGATTGCTGCTTTGTGTTAATTTTTTTTTTAGTTCATTAACAATATTATATTCTTAACGCTTTATTGAATGCATGTTTACATGGTGTTATAATCCTCTCATCTAATATTTTGTCCCCTATCATCAATATAAGTTTCTTGTTTCCTGGTCAAGGGTGCATTAACATTGGTTTTGTGTTAGCTTAAGAGCAACAGAATTCCATGGGAAACTGCATCATTTTCTGGTCTAAGCACATAAACTGAGACACTGATAATGTCTTACTTGCCACTATACCACCAAAAGCTGATGCAAACTCAAAATTACAAGGTAGTTGGAATCCTTTGTAGTGAAACTTAGAAGTATCATTATTTCAGGAGCTCTTAAAATTGGTTAGCTGTCATACATTATGTAAGTTATTTTTGCAGCTCCTTGTCATATTCAGAGATATATTGGCTTATTATACCTTTGTCAAATGAATTCTCTCTCTTCAGTAGAATGTAGCAAAGTGTTTGGTTTTAATTTGGTTAGTTGGTGAATCAAAACATACAGTAATTATAGTGTTTTCATGTATTTGCTACATTATCCAAAATGTCTCATTCAAGTGTATCTTGGCACAGTAACCTCAAGGAAGTTAAAGTTCCCTGGCAGAAAGGGATGTATTTTAGGTTTACCGTGAATTGGTTGTCAAAGAGTTATAACCATGTGCAAAAGTTAAAACTATAAGCCAGTTTAAGGCAAGTCTTACAAACTTACGTTGGTGATCTTTAATGTGAACAAAAAAGTAATAATGTTACTAATAAAAGCTAACAATACTTACCTAACTATCTAGAAATCTTACTCCGTCAATATTTCTGAATCTGTTTTAAAACAGCAGGAGAAACAGAAATATGTAACTTTAGAGTGCAAATACTGTGTTTATGGACTTATAAAACCCTTTAAGCTTTTCATCCCTTTCCATCACGTCTGCCTGTTCATCTGTCTGTGTTGATATGAATTTCACAGAGCACCAAACGTGCCCTCTCAAATGCCTGGAATTCTCATATAGTATTTTTGGGGATCAATAAAGGAAGAATTAACATAATAAAACTAGAAGATAAATAGAGCCTTCCTGAAGGAGTATTTTTTTCCTTCAGTAAGGTGAGATTTCCTACCTCAGGTCCAATTTTTTGTCTGGTTCGGTGAATGAACCACACAGTATCTAAATACCTTCCAGTACACAGATATTTTTTTTTTTTCTTATTTAGGACAGATGTAGCAAGATCTGATATGTGAAAAGCTTAGGAGTTCAAAAAGCACTGTAATGAGGAATGCAGAAAGAACCTCCAATGGTGGTAGGATCCAGCCATCCCTGCTCAGCAAGGCAAGGAATAGGTCTGTATGCTGAGGAGTAGGAAATTGACACTTGACATTTAGTGCAAAGTCCCAGCAGGTTCTCTACAACCTCCCATTCTCATTCAAAATTTGAATAGCTTTTGACATACAGCTAAAATTTGAAATGAAATCATCTGAAGGTCCTTCCATGTTCCTTCCACGTACAGATGGCTCCTGCAATGCAAACACACAGAGAAACACAGATCTTCAAAGGTTTTGTGGTTGGCAAGCAAACTGAAATGAGTTCACATTTAAGTTGGTTTAGGTTAACTGTTTGATTCTATTGGCATCTGACGAAGGTCTTGGAAGCGAAGCTCAAGGCAAGGACTCTGAAGTGCTGCATGAGACAGAAGCAGTTTGACATCAAACACAGTTTTACTGTTTGGCCAAATGAAGCAATTTTGAGCTGTTTGTTAACTGATCTTTATAGTTAAATATCAATGTCTTCCTCTCAATGGAACAATAGAAATAGAGGAATATAAGTAATCACTACTAACAAAATGAGATTGTCACACCCAGCTTCACGGTGTTGCTCTCTCCACCTGATCTCTGCTGGAAGTATGTTTCCGAGAATTTGTCCCTAGTTGACAGTGCCATGAGGCAGCAACCACTGCCAAAAAAACTCTCCACGGGGGACATTAAGTATTCTGAAATAATTTGTGGGACAACAGGTCAGGAAGACAAGGTTCAGAGTTCAAGTGGGTTTGGTTTATGGATAGGTGGGCCAAAGGAGACATTAGGAGCAGTTGAAGGGTCTGAGAGGGTTGGAGGATGCAAGCCATTTTACAGCATACAATGACTTCAGGCTGCCTAAATGACAAATTCTGCCATGCTCCCAAGAACAGAGGGTGCTTTATTAAACATTGGTAGTTGTTACAGGACAACTTCTTCAGCTAAAGTGACAATATTTTTTGTTTTGGGGGGTGAGGGATGTTTTGTCCCTAGTTCTCTGAGACTGACTTTCACTATTTATGATATAAATTCCTGACATCCACAGGAAAGCTTATAAGAACTTGATTTCTGAACAAAGTGATCATATTCTTGCAGGTGAGTAAAAAGAAAAAAAAAAAAAAAAAGGAAAAAGAAAAAAGAAAACTACTTTTACTTGAGGCATCTTGTCCCTTTTGTTGCCTGAAATAGGGAAAGTCAGGAAGTACCCAGCATGTAAAAATGAAGAGCACTTTTAAAAAAAGGGTTCTGAAATGAGGGGAATGAAGATGCATTTCCTCAGATGCTCTCTGAGCAGTTGTGCCCTGGGATCCTGCTAGCTTTTTGTTCTGACTGAACTTTAAGTGTTCCCTTTGTGGATAAGCATGTACTGTGCTTCATTTCACCTGAATTTCAGGCGAGGAGCACAAAATAATACAAATCAAACCTTTTATCCCTGAGATGTTCCCTCATTTTATCAAAATGACACCAGGTTTTCAATGAACCCCAGCTTTACCCAGGTAAAACAGCCTTTGGTGTCTCATATTTGTCTTCATATTGGCTGCTTTTATAAGCATTAGGTGCTTTGCCTTGGAATCAAGGAAAATAAAACAGTAATTGACCTTGAAGACTGACCTCTGAGCTAGCTACATCCTACAGCAGCAGAACAAATGTAGTTCTGTGCTTCTTTTGAACTTTCTGAGAATCCCTTAATATGCATCATTCTGCCTGGTGCACTTTTCATGTCATCCATTTTTTTTTTTATAAGATTCATTACTTTGTGTTAGTTATTCCAGAAGCCACAGACTCAATATTTTCCAGATCACCTGCTCAGTGACCATTTATGCATATTCTCTGTGCAGACTTTGAAATGTTTTTTTGTTTCCATTGATTTCATCCCACATCCTTCTGCTGCAGTTTTTGTTTCTACTAAACAATGTATTTCTGAAATATTCCCCTTAGCATTTCTGTAACAGATGTCAGGAAAGTTCCTTGTTACATTGTGCTCCTTGGCTCATATTCCATTTTGCCTTTCAACAGTTCTTGTATCCTGAACATAAAAGAAAGCCTTTTCCATTAGTATCATAGAATCCTTTTTCCTGTTGCCTCCAAGGCATGAAGCATGCATTCTCTTTCCATTTTGTCTACTTTCGGTCTCTGCACAGTCACAGTCCTGCTCTCCCCATCACTAAACCAGCTCTTGCATCTGCATTTCACAAGTTCTGGGAAAAAAATCTTTAAAGTATATCCTTAACTTAATGTATATGTATAAATGTTTATATATGTCTTAACAAAAACAAAGGAAGATCCTTTATCATGGAATAGCTTTAAGAAAAGTTTAGTGTGCTGAAGGCCTTACTTCCATTTCTCTTAATGTGTTTAAGAGATTTGCAAAAGGACCTTCAAAACGGAGCGTGTTGCCCAGTATATGAAAATAATCAGAGCCACCAGTATCTAACAAAATCCAGACACTGTCCATAGACAGACTTCCCAGACCTCCACAGTCTAATCTGGAAACACTGATACACAATGAAGCAGACAACATGAGAGGCCATCTGAGATTCAGAAGGGATGTGTCACTATGTTACACCACCATGCTATCTGAATGATTGCAGGCAGCCCATTCACTTTCAGAGGTTCCCATCTCATTTCCAAAACTTTCCTCATAAAAAATTAGAGCTCATTGTTTCATTCTGCTGTCCTGGACACCCCAAAATTTCATCCATAATTTCACATACAGTGACAGCCAGGGTGAGATCTCCAGTGTTTCCCCTGCCTGCCTCTCGCACTGGCTTTATTCTGCAACTGCCAGTGCAGTAGATGCTACTGCTGCTGAGCACTGCCACTGCCAGGGGCTGCCCAGTTTTAAGGAAGGCACCCACTGGAATGACATGCACTGTGTGCCCCAGCCTCATCAGGATGTATGGCTCCTTCTGTATTAATATAATTCAATTTATAGAATCTCAGATCATTCTTCCCAGTTATAATCCAGTCATGCACAGAGAGAATGGGAAAAACTCAGCGAAAGTAATTTGAGTTTTCACTCTTAAGCCTCTCGCATCCATCTGAAAATCCTACTCTCTATTTTTCTAGAGGAACTGCTGAACACAAAAAAGCCTGTTAATGGGTAAAGGTTAATATGTTCATACTACTGCGCTCCTTATGACTCACCTTGTAGAACTCAGGGTGTCTGAGGTGTACTGGGTTGTTATAATTTAATACTCAAGGTTTGTTCTAAGCAACATGGAAGGAAATGCATCCTCACATTTTAACAGCAACAGCTGCTTTATTTTTTTAAAGAAATTATTAACCTTTAAATTTCTCTGCAAATTTGTGAGTTTATCAGGAGAACAGGTTAGAAACTTATTTCTGCTTCCTTACACAATGAAGTGTTAGCTGCTTGCTAAGCTCCTGTGTGATCTGAAGAGGAAAATACATTGAGTGAGCATTCCCTGGTGGGTCTGTCCCAGTATTGCTCATGTTGTTGATCTGGCTGGTTTTGACAGGCTAGAGACTTATGACAAGTGCAGTCTGGTTCACACAGGGAACCCTCCTAAAAAATATATATTTAAAAAAAAAAAAAAAATGCACAAAGAAGTGTGTCTCTGTTCCTATGGCATTATGTTAAACTGTACGAAAATTCACAGTTCAACCTGACAATACTCAAGAATCCGGAATTAAAATATTGGCCATGGTCCTTTTAACATGCACTTTTCACTAAGGACACAAATGAAGAATGTCACCCATGTAACTATGATTGCACATTTTAGATACAGGTGACACGGTGACATCTTACAGCCACAATGCTGCAGCATCTCCCCCCTCTTTCAGACCTGGATTTACTAAGGCACTAAGAGGACTGTAACTCTCCTTTCCACTATGTGTTACCACAAAATACAGTATGTGGTTTCATGGTTATCTGGATGACTCACATCTGTATCTACTCCTTTGCATCCTGCTATCTTTGAAGACTTTCCTAGCTCCCCTAACTTCATGGATGTTACAGCACCTGGCCCCACTTACACTATCTGCCTCCTCATGTTATAACTTTTGCAGAGTTTCACATTCCTGAGTCTCCCATTGCTTTTCCCCTAGTGCTCCTGGTTGCTTTTCCTTTAGTCTCACCATGCTTTTTCCAAGTACTACATACGTTCCATGGGGGTCAGCTTAAACTCCGTATTGGTGGTCCTGTTTCTCATGCTGTTAGCACTGGTTGGATCACACTACTGAGAGGCATGGGAGATGGATCTATTGATTGGCTTTTAAGTCTCCATGCACATATATTTCTGTGTAGTGTTTATCAAGCATTTAAATGACTGTAATCTGCTTTGTTGTGCAGTGTACTCGATTTTCCCTAGCATAAACTAAAATCAGCAAAACAAGACTAAAGGGGGGTAAGCAGGGATGTTTCTCATGCCAGTGGTAGTCACATCCCATGAGAACCTGCATAACAACAGCATCAGGGTTTGCAGATGCAGGGACATGAGACCAACAGCATCAGAATAAAAACTTGGAATGCAAGTAAAAGCTGCCTGGGAGGCTCCAGGCAGTTATGGCAAAAGGTAACAGAGCTGCAAATAGCAGATCTGTAGCACTGCAGATCCTGAACCGCTAAAGTACCTCAGGCACTATTCAAATTCATTTTCTGTTTACCTTCTTCACCCCACATGTGATTTCACAGACACCTGCTTTACCACCCCTCTTTATCTTTCTTCAGTCAGGGAAGTCTAGTTAGTCATTCTTCAAGCAAAGCCTGTCCGGTGCCTAGGATCATCCACACCATCCTTCTCTGTGCTATTTTCAATTCTACTACAATCTTTTGAGAGGATTGCACTAGAATTACACAAAATTTTTGAGACACAGTGCAGGAAAGTATTTCAGAGTGGACTGGTGATGTCTTCTGTTTTGTTCTTCCTCTCCTAAATAATTCCTAATATTGTATTTGTTTTTTTCACGGTAATGGAGTAATGCAGTAACCTTTTCATTTGTATAAGCCCTGAATCTTGTCCACAGTGAGCAGATTCAGCCAAATAGTTGCAATACACTGTGAATCTTCATTTTTCTGAAGGTTTCCTACATGAAATATGCCAACTGAAGCCGGATCGTCACATGAATCTAGGCATTCTGAAGGTCAATAATCATGTATGCAGATACACAAAGTCAGATTGAAGAATGCTTATCCAAATGATGTAGACATTTTACATGGGTTGGGACATATACCCATAATTTTTTTGTAGTCATTTGCTTTATTTGGGGAGAGGACTTGTCAGGTTTTAGAATTCCTAACACTCTTATCTAACTTTCAATAAATGTCTTAAAACATAGGTTTCCCTTCAGAAATACCCAGAAGTGCTGCTGTCACATTGCTTATGTGCAAATGACTTAGAGTCAATCCTGAAAAATATGTTCAAATGAATGCTTATTATGGAAGCTTTTTTTTTGGATAACTGCAAAACTAAACAGGGGTACTGGGACAATGCTGCTATTTGTATATAAAGTGAATAAACACCGTCTGTTCATCACATCTGAATGGTGTTGATTCTTCCTGGGCTGCCATTTCTGTTGTGGAAGCTAGACAACTATGGCCAAAATTAACCCATTCCTCCTTGGATGTGGAAAATCACAGCATTAGCAACATCAGCCCAGTGCTAAGGAATTCCACTTAGCAAAAGCTGTTGAGGATTTGATCCAAAGGTCTGGCTCCCAAGCACTTCAGGGATTTGAGTCTGCTTCTGAATGCAATGCAAAAGTCATTTACATGTAAATTCCCATTGTAGTAAAATGTTTTGTACTTCTCCTGCAGCTGAGATGGAGCAGAATGGGTCACTGAGGAGAAACGAAAATATTTTAATCTTTTGGAAACTTTGAGGTGACCCCCATCACCTCCTCCCCTGCTTCTGTCACGAGCAGAATCTTGGAGGCCAAAGTGCCCCTTTGCCTGAGGGGCGATTTCTCATGGTAGGCTGCAGCACAACAAGTGAGAACAGAGCACGTGAACCCTGGAGCCCTGTTCCCTGACCCTATGTGGAAAACCATCCTCTGTTTAGCATGCCAGCTGTTTGCCTGTCCCCAGAAATGTGTGTTGTCCAATGGGACTAACTACAAAGGTCCTGCAATAAAATATCATCAATCACCACTCCTCACTAATGTTCACTTTCTTGATTGTTTTTGAAGGGAAATATTCGAGATTCAGCTGACTGAGAATGCAGAGATAGAATCAGTAATATCAAAGGAAAGGAATAAAAAAATTCAGAGGCTAGCGTCATCACAATGTAACTGATTTATGCTCATTTGCTTTTAGTAAATGTTTGTATCTATAAATGTTTATTCTTTCTGATTCTTTTCTGTTATGTCTTGATTTGAAAAGATTTTTCCATCTTCAACCAAAAAAGTTGAATTCCTTTCTGTTGAATAATAATAAAAAAAAAAGATTGCTAAAGTTCTTGAGCAGAAGTACATGGTTAATTATGTATTGCAGCATAAAGCCACTCTAAGCTATTTTTTTCATTAAAGACCTGGCTCAGCAAGGCATTTTTGGTAGACCCTCTTTTTCATTCAACAAAGTCCTTAAAAATCTCTTGAAATAAAAACCTGGTTTTCTTAAAATTGAGCTAAAATCTATTTTAAGCTTCTGGAAAACTCAGACAAGGAATTCACCTCCTCAGAACTGTAAAGCTCATCTCTAATTATATGAAATTAATGCAGACAAGGCAGAAACCTTAAACCTTTCATTTTTTGAAAAATGCAGTTCATGGAAATTGTGAAATCAGGCAAATGTAACAAATGCTTTCGCCAGTACCAAAGCAGTTGTCCCTTAAGCTGGAACACTTTGGTTTGACTTAGTTAACTAACACATTTCACTTTTTTTACTTTGAGACAACCTTTTGTTTCAAACCTGGCAGAGCCCAGGTGGGCAAAGGTACTTGCTAGAGATGCTCTTCTTCTCTATTAACTATGTGAGACGGGCTCACTGCAGCTCTGTTTAGACGGCTACTTTAGGTGGCTCATACTAGGTGGAATGAACTTACTATGTTCTTTCTTCAGAAATAAAATTGAAGAAAATCACAAAATCATTTGAAAAAGAAAATAAGCAAAAATCAGTCCAGTTAATAGTGTTGCCAATGGGAATTATCCAGATGATCCCGTAGCTGAGACTTTGGGGCACATAACAGCATCCATATTTACACTGCAGGAAAACAGACTAGTCTAACTCTTACATTAACTGATTGAGGAAAAACAGAGACTCTGGAATTTTTGCCCTTAGAGATATTCAAAACTCAAATAAACTAAGCCCTGATCAACCTGACCTGATGCTGAAGGTAGCTCTGCTGTGAGTCCAGAGTGGGATGAGATGACCCCTGAGGTCCCTACCAGCCCAAGCTATTAATATCCTGTGAATGTGATTCTACACCACTATGAAAACTAGAAGGAACAATTTGTACAAAAGTAATTTCCCTCGGTCCTCTCATCCTCCAGTCTGTTAAGATGCACTTGGGCAAAGCCACCTTCATCAGTGAGCACTGTCCCAGGCCAGGATTAAACTGTGATTGCTCCATTAAATGGCAAACCAGGGAAGAACACCACTTCTGAGACCAGCTGTTACTGAGAAACACCTGTGCTTTGCCTAAGCAAAGTACTGTCCCTCTGCTTCCTTGTCACAGAAACTTGTCTTAAATGAAGACGGAAAAAACATAGATAAACAGAGAGCATTCTATTTTTAAGGCACCTAGGAGCCCTCAAATAACAGAGAACTGGACTAGAAGATGACATTATATATACTCATTTGTCTGCTTGTTCCTTTCCATCATGTGATACAAAATGCATGGAGATCTCTAGCCTGATCTTCACAAGGGTATCTGAGTTTAAATACAGAAGCATTAGAAGGAGAACACTAATAAGTGATCAGCTTGACATCCAGGAAAGCCTCCTAGCTAACTGGATAGGCCAGAAGCTGTAATTAATCTGGAACATCATATTTAAATTAAAGCAGGCATTAAAAAAGGAAATGTTCAGAAATTTCTTTACACAATTGCAAATAGCAGAGAAATGAAGCAAAAGACTGTGTGAAAAAGCTACTATTCAGTAGATAAAGCTGAAGGGATAGTCCTAAAGGCACTATGGAATCATAAATCATAAACTTGCTTAGAGTTACAGACATAAGGAATTGCATAATGTTACAAGGATGCCATGAACCTTAAGACAATGACTATTATTCATTGTAATTAACTTCTTCTTCATCTACACAGACAAAGTCACAAGATAGCAACACAGTCTTGTCTAGTACACAAAAATATCCATGGCAGAAACAAACCACCATAGGGTATATTCAAATCTAGCCACAAAGACTTCATATACATGGAATCAAGTTTAAACTGCCCAAACAGAGAAGAGGGTTACACCTGGGTTTACAGCATACTGAAGTACTAAGATATGTCATGAAAGCAGAACATAAATAACTCTGAAATCTAGACTGTCACTTTCTAATCTTGGAAAGGCAGCATTATATTTTGGATTAAGCATGCTTGATTTGCCCCAAACTAAAATTGTTTCATGTCTTTTTATATCAAGCTAGAAGCTTCTTTATATCAAGCAAAGCATCTTTGCTTTGCTTAATTGTAAATTGTGGATTAAATTCTTGTCTTGCTTACAAATGTGAAAATGCATATCCAAGGGCAGAATTTGACCATGTAGTATCAAATTAATGTACGTTGCTGGCAGAGCAAATTTTTAGATTCTGACATGGAAAGATCCATTAACAACTTACAGCAAAACTTAAAATAAGCAAAATTGGCTCTTCTCCACTTTGTACAAATGAGACTTGAGCACTGATTCCAATAAGAATAGGTATGTATTAGAAGAACACTGACTTTTAAACAAAATGTTTATTTTACAGCAGTCTTTCCTGATTTGGATTCAGCATGAATTCTTAATGCAATGTAAGAATATTTATGTATCTCTTTTTATACAATTCATGCTACATAGAAGTAATGTGTCTGTAAATAGACCAAGGATTCAGTGTTAATAAATAGCTACATTTTATTTAGATTCTGTGTTCACTATATAACAATTTTTAATACAAATGGTAATATAAAAGTCGCATAAAATTCATAAATAAATAAAATAGAGTGAGTTTGAAATGTTCATTTTCTTCAAGTGTCAAGAGTAATTCACTGTTCTGCATCTGAATTCATCTAACAGCTCAGGAAGGTTTTGGTGTCTAGGGCCAGTAAATGAAAACGTTGGTCATCACGCAGCAACATCAAAGTTAGACAACATAATTTCTAACTTTTTGCATCTTCTGGCATTCTAAAATCAATTAGCCAACTTGAAAATTGGGTAAATGTAGTTTTTCCCCTCATCAAATCAACTGCGCATGAAAATAGATTTTTTAGGAAAAAAATGTATTAAAGCCTGTAATAAGCACTGCTGGTTTGGAAGGCTGTGCAACAACTTTCATTTCTATATCACATCTGCATTTTCAAAGGTTTTACTGTTCAGAAGATCTCGCTGATCTTTTTCCATTGTTATTTCATGTTATTGAAGAATTTATCACCCAAATTCAAATTACCTGATCAAATCAAAGTTGATTTACTAATTTAAAATTGCCAGGACTGATCATGCCTTTCTGACAGTATGCGAGAAATACAATTACGTGTGCATCTAAAGCAATGGGGAGCATGTCCCTTTTAGAAGTGGTAAGGAGGCAAGGATTAGAACTGATCCAGCTTTGCCCAGGGGTGCAGATATAACCCCAAGAGCCTCCCTGGGGCTCCTGGACAGCCACACTATGGAAGTGTCTCTGGGGTCACATCACAGGCCACATTAACTTGGGTATCCATAACTCTGACTTATGGATACCCACTTCAGGAGCAGGTAGTAACAGCCAGACTATGTCTAAATGAAAGGAACATCTATTCCAACCACACAGTCCACTAAGCCTACTCATTTCATGTCGTTATGGAAAATATCACTGAAATCCAGGGTATTCTTCAATTCACAGGCTCAGAGGGAAAAAATAATCAGACTGGATAATCAGATGGATCTTTCTAAAAAACGTATAAGATATTACTGTTACTAGCATACATTTTGAGTGAGAAAGCAGTCATATCCAGGACAGCATGTGTGCTTCAGTCTATATGTGTCTTAAGTCCAGAGAGGTTGATGGGGCTTAAGCACTCAAAAGTAAACAACATTGGTTATGAATTTTCCTCTAAAAAACCTGAGTGGTACAAAGGCAGTAGCAGGAGCACACGCATAGGCCAGATGTAACATCAAATATTCACTCAAGGAGTGCTGCGGACATCCGTATTGGAAAGTATCTGGAAGTTACTAGATGTGACAGATGTTCAGTTGCCATAGAAAATCAAATCTCTTTACTAAGTTGATTAAATATGTCTGTGGGTGGCTCTTTTTATTGAAAATGTCTGCCTTAGAATCAATGAAGCTTATTTTGCTAAATTCTGTATTTGATGTAACAAGATTATTTAGTTTTGTTTATCTAAAATTGTCTTACCATTTTCCTGGCCATAACATGACTTCTTGAAAAGAACCTGTTAATTGAAGTCCTATCAAAATGCTGAGAAAACAAATGTTTTCAATATGGAAGAGATCCAAGCGTAAAGGTTCTGATAGCATCTCTTCAAATATATTGCTATATGAAGATACTTTTTCATGTCATGACAACAGCTGGATCAGGAGCCTGATGCCCACAGGAAGTACATAGGTGCTCAAAAAAGTCTTTAAAAAAACCTTCTTGGAGTGTTGAATAAAGCATATAAGACATAATTTACCAGAATTACCAACCTCATAATGGTGGAAATGCGATTGCTTCCTGTGCTGTGTTGTTCTACTCCTCACACAAAAATTCTCAAATTAACGCCAAAGATTCATGTTTCAACAGAGATTCTACCATAGTGTGTTAACTATAACTACATGCAATGAAAAAATACTGCTGTATGCAGATAACACAGGCTTAAAAGGAAAGGTTCCTTTTATTTGGCCTTTGTGAAGGACATAAAGATTTGTACATTTCTGATAAATAATTCCAACATTGTTCAGACTGTGTGCCTGCAATGTTTGTATCAGACCAATCCTTATCCTAAATTTGTATCACCATGTTGCCATAAAATCTATATTTGAGTGTTAACAGAATTTACAAGTTGTGAACAAATGTTCTTAGACTGTACCATGTGAAAATACATCAATATCTCTTGAGCCTGGAGAATAATTCATTCTTTAGTAACTAAATAAACTAAATAAACCAAAACCAGCTTGTTCTCTGTGGTAGAGATGAGAGCACATGATACACAAGGACTGATGAGAAGGCAGAAGGCACACAGCATTTCCTACGGGAAGAGTCTCCCTGGAAATGTTCCTGACTCTTGGAAGATGCCCACACAGATTTTAAAAACAGTGATACACATCCCTTCTATTAATAACATTTTCTTTAAGAACATTGTAGGATAAATTGCTACACACATTTTGCTTGAATTTCAGGGCAAATTGATTTCTTTCCTTATTGCTTACAGGTGAAATCCAAACATAATTTGCTTTTGTTTATCACCCTCATGTTTTCTTCTGCTCCTCTTACCTCTACTGCTGTTCATTTGGGAAGTGAGCAACAGAAATATCAGTGAGTAACGTGAGATCCTTTAGCCAAGTCTTGATTTTTCTAATAAATTTATTTTCTTGAAGTCTCATATCAACAACACTCAGTAAAACTCCTTACAAAATCTCCCCAACTAAGAATATCTAAAATTTCTTGCATTTCTTGCATCTATTTTACAAAGAAAATGGTCTTAAACAGTTTTCAAAGGGTGTCTAACTCAGGAGCTCTAGTCACATTTTGAAAATAGCTGTCTCTCTAAGTGCCTTAAGTCATGTCTGAAAGGAAGATTTAGATTTCTAACTCACGGGAGCTTTTTTGAAAATAAATCTGTCATCCATCTGAAACTATTTTACCCTATGCTTTCTAACTCTGTAGGCATTCATTCCAACATGTCATCACTCTGTTGTTAGTTTTAACATAGCTCCATGAAGAAATTTTCTGAGCACTTTAAGATTTTCTTTCCAGTTTTGAAATAAGTGATTTGTCTGTTTCTTTTCAGTCTTTCCCTTGCCAAGGCTAAAATTTCAACAAGAAGAATAGATGGCATTAATCTTAAGGGATTTTTTAAGCTTTTTAAGTATTTAGACTGTATTAAACATTTTGTAGTGTGCAGCTTAGATGCCTCTATTTTCATGCCTAATAGTAACACAGGAGATGCTGCTTTTCAAGAAGCACCTTGTGCTTTTTCTTCAGGATCAGAGAGAATGGTGAAGGGCCATGGAAGTCCTTTCTCCTTTTTTGCCAACATCACTGTAAAGTCTAGTGATCATTAGTCCTCCCCATGTGGGTGATGATGTTTTGACAGAAGGCTGTGCAAAGCAGTTGGTACAGGTGCTGAATTTGGTTTTGTTGACAGGGACTGTGAAAGAAAAACATGCTGCAGTCCATTCACCACCAGGGTCACTTCTTTAGCAAGTAGAGAGGGGGAAGAGGAAGAGCAAGAGCAGCCCAAGTGCTGTGTTAGGATGTATAGTACTCACTCCTACAGAGGTTTGGCTTGGTCCACCGATAGACATTGGTGATGCTTTGCATTATGCTTGCCATCATCCATCAGTAGCAAATGGGCCCAATGCTGGCCTCAGCCAGGACCTTTCCCCCTTTTGTTGACAAAATGGTGCTTCGCTACATCTTCACCTTGATTTACCAATGCAAAACAATGTTCAAAGGGATCTCCCCATTTGACAGTTTACCATGCAGACCTGAATAGCTTTGGTACCAGCTTTCTCTTTCCCAACATGAAGTAAGGCCATCAGGAGTCAAGCCTTAGTGCTCCCTCTAAAACAGGCTGAGCTTAAACATGGCAAAGTAGTTCCTAAAGACATGGCAAGTCTAGAAATAGCAGAGCTGCCATCTAAAGTTTGCCTGAAATGTTTCTCCAGTAGATAATAGTTCTCTGATGAATACTGTGACTGTGAAGACCACTGCTATTCAAAACACTTTGAAACATAATGTGAAGCCCAGTAGGTAAATTGTAGGCAATTATCCATGTATTAGAAAAGTTTTGTTCTGCTTCAGCTGTATAATCTTACGGAAGTCTCACCACACTTGCAACTCATTCTGACAATTCCCAATTAACAGTTCCAATCTTAGCCTCAAGTGCATAGCTCAGTTTCTTTTACAGAAACAAACACTCCACATATATCTCAGTTATACTATAAATCACTGTGACGTGTTTTCATCCTTATCACCCAGTATACAGATGCTCTTCTACTTTCCAGCTCTATCTTATCTCAAAAAGCACCTGAGGACATGCTGAAGTACTGTCCGTCCACCAGAAGTATTTTCATGGTTTGTAGAGGGGTGATTGAATGTAAAGGTTTTGGGATGAGAAAAGGAAAGCACTTAAACACTTATTCAAATCTGAACAATTGACTCTTTTCAGCAGAATGTTTTTGAGAGCATGATGCAAGCAATTCCACACTTACATTTTTTAGAAAAATAATGAAGGGCAAATTGGACAAAATAGTGATTTCCTATAATGTTTCATTTTATGTTCCACTAATAACTTTCCAATTATCATGAAACTATTCTGTAATTGGATTGCAAATATATAATAACTTTTACCATGAAAATTACCAGATAATTATAATTTAATTAGGCTCCACACTCCACATTCACACACATACATATACTGCTTTAGAAAATATTTCATAGAATTAAGCAATAATGCATTTCTGCTCAGATCTCAAAGTAGGTAGTTTAGAAAGGGATATGAAAGACTAAGACACAAGGACACAGAATTAGAATTTCTTAACAAAAATGCCTTATCCACCTCTGACAAACCTTTTCTCATCAGTCTAACACCTATGCGATATATGGATATTGCCACTACTGGAGTGACAATGTAATTGAAAATTGAGTAAGAAAGACAAGCTGTCTGAGGGCATCACCTTGGTGGATGATGGTCTCCTCAGACCGCAGTGGCATCTCACTCCACTGGTGCCAGCAGGCCATTCCCTCTGTGATGGATTGCATTTACAAACAGGGAAGGAACTCAGCAAGGACTGACTTTTTCATATAATTTAGAGAGCACCTTTGGTTTCTTATGATGCCAGCTTTGGGTGGAAGGATTGAGGGCCAAGGATGTACCTGGAAGAAGATAACATTGCTGCTGTCGCATCTGATTTATGAGTTTGCTATGTGTTGACTGTAGCAAATGGACTGGGCCCATCACTCACTGCTGCAGGAGTGCAGACAGTTTTCTTATGTCTCTTTTCAGTAACTGCTCCAACTCACTCTTTTTCTCCCCTTTCTTCTTCTCTGAATCACTTTGCTTGTTCTCCCTTTACTTACTCTCAGCATCTTTCTGAAGCTTTCTTCTCCCATTACTTTCTATCCTTTCTGCCTCACGTGCACTTCCATATGTGCCTTGCTTTCCTGTGTCCCTTTTCTTGCCTCTTTTTCTCATCATCCACCAATTCCTCTTTGTTGTCCTTCCATTTTCCTGTTTTTTGTTCCCTTAGCTTTGAGGCTGTGGTACTTCAGACAGATTCCCTAAGAGGCCACTTTCCAAAGGAAAGATGCAAAAAAGAGCTGCATTCATAATTTGCAGCAATGACCCCATCTCAGCCCACAAATGCCATAAACTTGGAGTTGCTGCACAGGTCCTTTCTCTGTACCAAGTCTGTAAGCACTGAGAGCCATGCAAAGGCATACATTTGAGAATTCCTTTCCCACAGAAGTGTGGCATTGCTATCTCCATCCACAGAGATGTCTTATTTTGTAAGAGTCACACACACATAAAAGCAAAGCAATTTTATGGTTAATGTTAAAATAACGAACCAAGCATTTGCCATATTTTGGCATTCAATGATTTAAACTAACAATATAAGACTGTGTTAAAGAAAAGGCATGCCACTGTGCTGGATATAACACATTCTGCAATGGAGAGCACCCCATAGATAAGCTACTTTTCATCCTCAGCTGTTAAAGTCATTCCTGCCTCCAATGTCAACACAGTGACTATCCTTTCCAAATGCTGTCAGTCATATTTACACCAACTAAGTTTTCTGCACAACTGGCCACCATTGTCTATGATCAAAGCATCACTTTGCAGAGCAGAGGCATGTGTTTGAGCCTCCCTCCCAATCTCTACTTGCAGTAATCCCCAGACACCTCACCCACAAAGGGGCACCTTGGCCTCTTGGCCAGACAAGATTTGACAGCAGCACCAGAGCTGGTCTCCCAGATGTCCCTGCCCAAGATCCAGGGATCACCTGCTTCAAAACATGGCCACACCTAAGTAGAGGATGCTGTATACCTCTCCCAAATACACTGAGGGCAACTACTGCAATTAGATTGCAGAAAGATTAAGGCCACAAAAAACATGCAGTGTACATTTAAGCATCTTTCGACCCCTTTGGCAACTGAAATAATTGTTCTGGCAGAGGACATCAACTAAACCCTGCAGGCCACAGCTGGAGGATTGCCAGGCTGCTGCACCAAGGAAAGGAGGATTGCAGAGGTTGAAATAGTCTGAATAAACCTGAAAAAAAATCTAGATTACCTTTGCTGTTGCAAGAAAGGTACTTATTGTTATAATAATAGTTACAAATGGGAGCCCACATGAATCTGAAGAATACCTTCACAACATCCTACAGGAGAAAAAAAAAAAAAACTGATGGAGAAACTTTGGAATGAAAATGTATGAGCTGGAGATTTAGGGAAATACTCTAGTGTTTATTGGTTTGTTGTTGTTTTTTTGGGTTTTGTGTGTGTGTATGTGTGTGTATGTGCATTCCAGTCACTTGTTTTCTGAATGAACAACCAGGTCTTAAGAGCCATCAATGACCATTTGCCCATCCCATTTTAGAAATTGGATATATTCATATTTCACTACTCACAGAAAAGCTAACATAATTCTGCTCATTCTGGTAATAAACTTTTTTTCCCTTACTATCTCAAATATCAAAAAATAATTCATTACTCTGATTACAGCAGCACTGAAGATCAGTTATTCCGTTCAGAGATCACTGGTTTTATCTATACACTAGAAAACTGGGGACAGTTTATAATTTAACTTTTAAAATTGCAGCACTTTTGTAAACATGCTACAGACCTAATTAATGTTTGAAAAAGTCTTCAAAAAACAGAGGATGTGTAGAGTGTTTGAGTGCTGCAAAAGTTAACACATTCACTGCAATCATGAGCTCTTTAAAACTCATTGCAAGATTAATATAATATTTTAACATAAGGTAGCTCTAGAAGAAATATTGCACCCTCCATTATGTGCAAAGTCTGGCAGCTGTGCCAGGCTTTGCCTCTTAAACCCAGCTGTGTCTTCCCTGAACTGTCTTAATATAAGTTCTGTTCAAAGAGTTATTAGTCAGACTGGCTAGACTGCTGGGACTTCATGTTTTCACTACCTACTTTTTTATCTAGCCTTATAAACTTTATATCAAGATATAAATTAAGACTTTAAGTGCTCCTATTTGCTTCTCTGACTCCTTGCCTGAGGCTTCCTTTAATTCTAAGCTGTCTGTTGAGCTATACAAATGATGCATGTGAGAATGCCATCAGCTTTGTTATGATGTTTATTTCTTCCTGTTAATGAAAAGTTTTCCCATTTTTTATGCATATTTCTGGTGGTTTAAGAAAATGCCATCTATGTATTACTTTAAGGTTCACTATAAGGGAAAATATTTTTATTAAAACAATATTTTTCTCTAGTTTCAAGATAGGCACTTGCATCCTCTCATTCTGACAGTTTACATTATTTCTCTGCATAATAGGATTGAAGCAGTGGAAGATTAACAGGAGGCAATCTAATTTAATGGTTGCAATTATAGTTGATGAAGGAATGTGTTAATCAGGAAAAATATAACTCTGATGACTTCCTATGTGGGGGGGAAAAAAAAAAAAAAAAGAAAGAAAGAAAAAAAAGGAAAAAAATGGAGATGAGAAATCTGTGCTGGATGAGCTTGCTCATCTGTATATCCACTTCTGTTCTAGAATCCTATTTTAATATAAATATTCTGGCAGGAAATTGCATCCTGAAGTACATAGGCTGTGTCAGCCTGATGGTTCAGCCAATAGAAAATATTGAAGAGTTACAGAATTTCTTCACTAACACTTGAAGAGATACTGATAGAAGTAAAACACTTTGTTTATCAAATCATCAGCTTAGGTGGGGTTCATGCCTGTGTAGCAGAAATGATCTGTGGGACCACTTCTCCACCTCAGCTGCACTTTCCCCCCCAAGTATATGTACATATGTAAATTGAGAAAATTGCACCAGGATATTGTTGGTCATTATTTCCCAGATATACATAAACTGCCATCTACCTGATGCTCTAATACGTAATGTAGCATGCATCAGGGTATTTCAAACTTGTGGACCAGCCACTTTTCAGAGTTCAGGGAACCGCTGACTCTCTTCCCTCCTCAGGAGTGGCTGAGGCGATATATTCCCATAAAACAATGTATATGGCATTATTCAGTTATTATCAGTATGACACAGCAGATAATTTAAAGAAACACCAAAATTTAATGAAATAGAAGTTGACATGTGCAGAACACACTTCCTTATTTTTGTCTCGTATTTCAGGGGGTGAGGAAGAAGGGACTGCGCTTACTTAGAGGATGACCCTTCCTTCACAGATTTCCTGAGAATCCCCAGCCATCTGCTCCATGCATCCAAACACACAACACACTGCTAATGCTTCTGCATTCCCCACCCCAGGACAGCAGAGGTCTCGGTTCCTACAGTGCTCCTGCAGGCACCTCAGTGGACCACTGCCTGCTGTATCAGCCACCTTCATCTCCCAGGGCTGTGAATATGAGGTGGTTCTCAACTATAATGCAAAACCCACCACTTCAGATCAGTTCCCCGTCTCAAGGAAAAAAAAAAAAAACAACAACCTTTCATTCCATATTCAGATATATTTGTACATAGTTAATCTGTCCAAAAATTGCATTTCTGTCTCAGGGGAAATTTCAGTGAGTGACACAAGGAAAAGAAAAACATACACTGTACACAAAATAAACACCTTATGTAAATATTTGCTGTAATACTGCATATTTCTGAGGACTAGTTTTATGACTAAAAATTATACTCCCCCTGTGTTATACATAATCTTCTGCACACCTCCAGTGATGTATAATTCTACAGAGTTCTTTCACCAACTAACAGTCCTCAACCCCTGCAAGCAGGAGCATCCCTTCCCAGTATCACTCCCAGTTTTGGAAGTAATCTACTGTAGACTTTGGGTTTCCCCCAGTTTTCACCCTGTGGGCAAAAGGAACAAGCAGGGACACGCAGTAACCATGAAATAATTGCTGTGGCATTTTTTTGTTGCACTCTCTGCCAGCCGCAGGACTGTTAATGAGAAACGTGCCAGAAGAAGGACAAAATGGGCCCAGAGCATTGTTCTTTTGATGAAATTATTCCCCCCCCCCTACCTTTTATTTAGCACCTTAGCTTGGAAATAGTTCTGCCCCTCAGCAAAAGAGGCCTGAAGACCAGATTTAACTTTTTACTAGTGTTTTGTTCTGGGACTGTATGTCTTTTTGGCAAAACCTGAGAAGCATTTAATTATTATTACTATTGTTATCATTATCTTTTGAAAGACATAAGATTAATGGGCTTAATGCACTGAATAACCGGTAATTTTAGAAGTTCTGGGTACCCTTTTAGGCAGAACTTTGGCTTTTTATTACTTGCACTACTACAGAAATGTTTCTGTCAGCTGTAGAAGCCAAACAAGGACTTGTGTTTCAAGTGACCAGACCAACCACCTTTTACAAAGAAACAAGCTGCAGTGAAACGTGATCAGATAGAAGTATTTTATTCAGTGATTTAGTAATTATTTAGTAAATCATTACACATAGCAACTATCTTTATATGCTTTATGCTCTATTCACAACAACAACAAGGAAAACAAAAACAAAAAACCACAAAACAAGTTAAATACAGTGGATAACATATTCATAACAGGTAACTCCTGTAACTCTATGTTATCTGTTTTCAAACCTGTTCATCTTACTGTTTCATTCAAGGGAAATCCTTGTACATAAACAAGTAAGGTTTCAATACCTGTGATCTTGCATTAACAGTAGTATCCAGCATTTTTTTCCAATTTGCAGCACTGCAGCTCTCCCAGAAGAGCTCAACTCAAACTCCATCTCCTGAACTCAAGCATCTCTGGAAGCAACAAGTAATCTCATTGCTTTCCACATATGGCTAGTTTCTAGACCCGAAAGAAAAGAAATACAATGTAATTTCTAAACTTAGGCATAGAAATAAATAAACAAAAAAGTAGAATCAGAGGCAAGATTTTCTTTGGCCTTTGGGTTTTGAAACAAGCAAAATTATTAGCTTTTTCTCACGGATGCAACTTGTGCATATGATTTATTGTTGCTGGTGGGCAATCCATCATGCTCTCCTATCTGTGCTCCTCCCTTGAGGTCCTCTCATTTTGAAATGTTCCCCCAACACACTCTCTTATATGCTTGGCTCAGTCTTCTGCATTTCCTTAACTTTTTTTTCTAAGCTAAGATCTTAATTGTTAAAACTGACTCTTAGAGCAGTTAATGCCATGGCTCCTTAGAGTTTGAAATATTTGTTGTGCCTTCAGGATATCTCACTCAAAAGCAGACTTTGCAAATCCACTGTAATATAGTACCCATTTTCCCCTGTTCTCCCAGGAAAGCTGTAATCGTCCTTTCCAATTGGTCTGGAAATGAAACCAGAATACTAATTTATTAGAGGTACTGATCCATATTCAATCAAGACTCAGCATAAATAGCGAAAGAATTCATTCAAAAATGAATTTTTATTTCAAGCTCAGTTAGGAAGCTGACATTTAAGAAAAGATGGGCTGTGCATACCTCATTTCTTATCCATGGAAAATGTTTTCTTTAAAACTTTTGTGTGACTAAATCAACAGACTTGCTCTTCTGAGCAATTTGTGTCTGGGAATTTTTGATTTTTTACCAGAAAAGGGGAAAAAGATTCTGTTTAAAAAAGAAATATATAGCAAATTGGTTACAGAAATCAAAGTGCACCTTTGCACTTTTCAGATCCATAGAGAGAAAAAATGGGATGTAACTTGCAAGTTGAAAGATAATGACATGAAAAAAAGAAAGTAAAGAAATGGAAATAAAAGAAATGAGTAGGGGATATAGATGCAAGGAATCATTCAGAACTTTAAAATGAGCTCACTGGAAGCAGCAATGGAAAAACCATTGAACTGGAACACTGAATGACAGGGATGGAAGAGGAAAGTGAGGAGGAAACCTTCCCTCGGTGTGCACACAAGTGGTTTCAGAAACACTTAAGGAGGAGGATATTAGCTGGCTCAACTTAGGAATTATTTTGAGGTACTACAGAGAACATAAGAGCCGATTATAAAAAGTTTCAGCTTTGTGGATAATATTTAAATGTTTCCCAGTACTGTAATATACAGCAGAAAAATCTACTTCTATTATGCTAAACACTGCATAATAAAAGGAAACTTTTCTATAGCTAATGTAGCGTAGCTATAAAAAAAACATTCGAGAAGAGAAAGAACCAGGTATTTTACCAAGACATGAGTTTGCAATTAGAAATGATCAAAAGCCAACACAGCTTTCCTCACTTGCAGTTTTCAGGGATGGGGCAGAGACAAGGAGGGAAGGGAAAAAAAAAAAAAAAAAAATGAAAAAATAGGATCAGGTCCAAACCAGCTACCTACACCTTGTTTGAGAAGTAGAACTGAAGCTGCTGTTTCCACCTCAGAAGCTTCTGACAGTGGTCCTATTTTCTGAGTCATCCTTGTTGGAGCGGGGCAACAGACCCATCCACGGAAAAGCAAGAGCAGAGCTGGACATTTCTCACTCGGCCTCCTCTTCCACTGATCCCACCTTCTTCTGTGCCCAGTCTGGCTGGCTGCAGCCATTTCCCTGGTCCCCTTGAGACACCAGGCCTGGTGAACATAGCCTGGGGCCAGATGAGCACCAGCTAACAAGCCCCAGTAACACTGGTTGAACCAAATCCAGCTGCACTTCAAGATTTTTCTATGAGTCTACAGAGAAAGACATAACAAACAGGAAGTAACAGAACTGAGCTTCTCTATTTAGATTGTATTTAACTGGCAGACATTCATAGAGTGATATTAGTAAAGACATACCTTAAATTCAAGGTATTTTCTGCCATGTTTACAGTTACAATTTTAGGCTATTTAATCTGTAATTTGTTTAAACTTCCTATCCATTCACATATTATAAAATTTCTAGGCATTTTGTAAAACAATACTCGTTTCATAAAGTAGTAAGAAATTTTTTTAGATAACTGTTTATTCTGACCACAAGAGTTGTGTTTTGAAGTGCACACTGCAATTTTCCATGATGGATATCTCGGTTATTTTGCACAGGGCTTCATGATGTGATACAGACATGTTCCATGCAACCTCCTCTTTGTGTCAACCCAGGTCTGCCACCACTGGATAGCCTTTGACACTGCTGATTTTTGGAAAAGCTGTTGAAGGAATGGGCTCACACATTGCCTGGGTATGCTAGTCAAAGAAATGTGCGTTTGGCAAAGAAGCAGCTATCTGGCAAAGTCATTCTGTCTAGGAAAGGAGAATAAATATATGCTTTAATTGTCACCAGAGAGGCAAAGGGGGGGACTAAATTTTTTTTTCTACCCTAAAACTGAAAAAAAAAAAAAGCAAAAACACAAAACCCCACTCTTTTTTTTTTTTTACTATTTGCACTTTTTGTTCTAAAAATGTTAATGAAGGACTGAGATAGTATTTGCTTTTTTATCTGCAAGTTGGAGTGATGAATGGAATGTAATTAAATTATGGGAGAGGCAGGAAACTGCTGGAGGGAAACTGAATTACAGAGGCACTCAGAGTGACACTCATGAAAGAGGATATATTTCCACTGCATGTGCAGAAACACTTGACATACAGAAGACCTTGGGGTATCTACAGATGCACTTGCTCAGGTGTAAAAGAGGCAGAGCTGTGCCTGCCTTAAGACATAAAGACAGGATCCACATTGTGACTTCAGATGATGGCATCCTGCTGGGATCCTGCTGCGATGTGCTAGTTACTTTTCTTTTGGCCTAGAAGTGCCTGCAGAAGAAGCTGATACTTCTGACTTAGCTCTTCCTGAAAGTCTTCTTAGAGGAATTTTTTTCACCACTTTATGAGAAAATTGGGAGCCCCTATAGGAAGCACTGGGAACCAAGGAAATATTAATGCTTCATTGCAGTTCTGAGTATCTGCAAGAGACATCTCTAAAATTACCTTGCCTTATGAGTAGTACCTTTAAATGCTGAGTTAGTAGCGTTCACGTCACTAGAGATCAGGAGCAATTTCATTCCTAGACCTCATTACTGACAATCAGATGCAGGAGAGTCTGCATCCTCGAAAAGAGAAAATGCACAGACGGCATAAAAGCATCAAGCAGTAACGTGCTGGCTCAGTCAGCAGCACTGACTTCTGCACTCTTCCCACAGCATGCTGGGCTCACGCTCACTTTATTTCTTTCCACCTTCCCCTTCCCCTGCTGAGATCAGGGACATGGGGACCAGGGGACCTGCACCACCTCTCTGTAGTGGGAACAGCCCTTTCCTACAGCAGGTGTTCCTCCCTCCCTGGGAGTTGTGGGTCTCAGCACCATGCTAGGGGCAGCCTCCTGAAACGCCAGATCTTGAGGCTAAATGAGGTCATATCACCATGGTAACAGGTGGAAGGACACGAAATGTCATCCCATCCACACCACAATGTTTTGGATGAAACTTGCTGGGCCTGTGATATCTTTGTTGGTTTGTTGGGTTTTTTTTGCAAATGGTGGTATGAAAATATGAAATGCTATTACTGATCATTACTGTGTCCTCAGGTTTTGTTTCCAGTTTTCTGGGTTTATTTGTTTTGTGGATCCTTTTTCCTTAGAAAATTCCTCGTAATCTATTTATTTATCCTCAAAAATAAAATACAAGGAGCTATGCATCTAAGTACAAAAGCCAATTAGTATGAACACTGTACATGAATTTGCCATCTCACAAACCTTTATTTTCCTGTTTGATCTCCTGGATAACTTTCTCTGTATCTTTTGTGTTTTATTTAATAGAGTTTAAGTGTTATTTTTCAGGACTCAGCTGGAATTGTCACAGTTAACATTTCAAAATCTCAGGTGTTAAGTAACTTATCAGAAATGTTGAAAAGCCAAAGCCCTTAGATAAGCTCTGTTAAAACAAACAAACAAACAAACAAACAAACAAAAAAACCACAAAAGAAACCTTTAAAATACAATTTGTTATATGTTAGATATAATACCTTCAATATAGCAACACCCAAATAAGGCAGTTGGAGAGGAAAGGAAAATAATAGACTTTTTGAGTTGGAAGTGACCCACAAGGATCATCTAGTCCAACTACCTGACCACTACAGGGCTGACCAAAAGTTAAAGCATGTTGTTAAGGGCATTGTCCAAATGACCCTTAAACACTGACAGGCTTGGGGCATAGACAGCCTCTCCAGGGAGCCTGTTCCAGTGTTTGGCCACCCTCTCAGTAAATAAATGCTTCCTCATGGCCAGTCTAAATGTCCAGTTCCTAATGTCCAGCTCTAGTACAAAGAAGTATGCAAGGAAAAGACACACATTCCTAATTTCATCTTTTTTCCCCTTTTTACTCACATTACAAACATCAGCTCAGCCTACATGGCTTATCACATCTACTTACAAAACTTTAACAATCTCTGCTAGTATGTATGTAAAGAAAAAGCTTAAAAAGAGCAACCTAAAACCTGTACGTATTTTTCACAACTCTTTGCTGTAATAAACTAGAAATATTACTATTTTAATTTTTGGTTGTTTTTAATCAAATACACTGAGGCCAATCCAAGATTTTGCTTGGTTCCACTTTGAGCCCTAGTCTAAATTAAAATATCTTTCCTAAAAATGTTTTAGTCGGGGACTATCTTTTCCATATGAAATACTAGAAATTTTATTACAAATAAGAGCTATTACATACTATAATATTATATTAATCAGCATATTTTGGTATTTATGTTAAGCAGCCTCACCAAAGTCTGATAGGACTATGTGAAAAAAAAAATAAGAAATAAGCAGAAAAAGCTTAATAGAACATTTTAACATCTGAAGAAGTGTTTTGTTTTATTTAATTTTGAACAAGCTTAGCTTGATAATTGTTCAAATTATTGTAATTTTCCAGCCTTTACCAAAAGAATAAAATGGGAAAATCAGAAGTGTTCCTTCTTCAGATCAAGGTTTTTACTGAAAGTGTGCTGTTTGTTCATACTGATGATATATAAATGTTGCCTCTAACAGATCAAACTACTGGAGATGCTTAAAACCTCTCAGTATTGGCCCAACTAGTGAATACAATGGAAGAATTTTCCCATAACTTCTATGCCTGTGGAGCTGGGTCAATGCCAAGCACTTTAGAAATTCTTACTTTCACAATCTTCCCTTCTAATAATTAATGTTTTTAACATTGGTACTTATACCTCACCATGAAAACCAGCGCTTCTGGTACATGGCTTAGTTAAATACATTTAAATTCAGAGTTTATTTTAATACATTTTCAAGTTGCTGCATCTCTGAAGCTTATTGGATTTATTTTCCACATAAACCACCAAATACCGTGACATCCACAGACCAGAAAAGATGCTTCAGGCTCTTAAATCTGACTAAGTACTACCACCACTAGGCATAATGTCTGTTATATATTGTACTATCCAGAGCAACAGACCATGTAAGTCAGTCGGATCTCACATCGAAAATCTTTTTTGCACTCATACCTGAGTTTACCGCCCAGCTTTCTATTAAATTCCTCCCAGATGCCCACGTGTCACAATTGGAAACATCAGATGGGGTAATGGACAACAAATGGGGTCCAGAAGACGAGGTAATCACCTGCCATGAGAAGTACATCTATGTCCTTCCACATCATATCCAGCATTTATCTTTCTCCCAGAGGTTTGACCACTGGTGATATTCTCATTTCTCAAAGCAACACTAGCAGTTCCAAAAACGTAAGGCAAAATAAGGCTGGTTCTTCAAGGCAAGTCATGGAAGTTTCCAAACATTTTTCACATACCTGTTTTTCACTTTCTTTGATCTGCTGTGTTTCTAGGAAGACACACAAGCATTTGCACATCGAACACTTAAGACAAACACTAGAATATTCTTGTTCAGAAAGGAAAAAGCAAAGGAAAAAAAACCCTGAGGTTCTGTGAAGGAGAATTAAAACATCATGTAACAACTCTTGTAATAAATTATTGCCTTCGGTTACTGTGTTGTTTCACAGAATTGCATTTAAGTGATAGCAACTCTGCTCAACCGCTTGAAAAATATAATTACTATTTTCTCATAAACCAGTGATTTGTTTTTCACATTAATATCAATGACCTGAAATCCATCTATTTGGGTTTGTTTGTTTGTTTTTTAATGATCATATAAACAATGATACTTGAGAAATCAAAACACTTGAAAGAACTTTACTTATATAAGTGATGTTAAAAAAGAAACATATTTTTTCTAGACAGAACCTGAATTTTTAAAAAAGGCAACAAGTCAAGGTAATGTGGTTGCTGCCTCTGCATTTCAAAGCACCTGAGCTGCCAGGGACCTCTGTGTCCATGCCCTGCATTCATTGCCTGGAAGAGAGAACACGATCCACCATGCTGCAGTTAGTGTTGCTTTCAGCAACCCCAGGTGAAGTGATTGCCTGGCTACCTAGTAACTGGCGTGAGGGCAGGAGCTGTGCTTTGAAATGCTTGTCTTCTCAGGAAGAAACACCTTCCAGAAAAGGAAGGAGAAGTGAAAGTATCTGTGTGTGCAAAGTTACAGACCAATCTAACCAACACCATCTGCAAAGTAAATTTACAGTGATTAAAATGTATTGTCTGTCAGATCCTTCAAGCTCCTGGTCTTTCTTACACTCTTGGAGCAGGCATAGAACTGAAACAGAGGAAATTCTACACAGGATAAAAAGGATAAATGACAGTTCCTTGGAATCACTTTTTTTTGTTTGTTTTGGTTTTTTTTCAGCTTGAGATGCTGAAAGATTGTTGTTACAGCAAGACACTGGAAAACAAAATTTTGTAGCCGTGGTTTTCAAATAATGAACAGAAGAAGGTTGAATATGGTCTCTGCTTCTTAAGTCTAAACATACTTATTCCTTCTGATCTTTTTTCTCTTCTCAACTTGTGAGGCAAATAAAGTCTGTAAAGGATCTGATCACATTGGCCATAACTCAGCTGTAATCTGCTGAAGGCTGGTGAATATAAGCAGTATAGTAGAGAAAAATAAAACAAATTATTGTCACAGGGCACAGCAAGCACTCTTCAGCTAAGGTACCTCTTCAACTAATAGGATGATCCAGACACAGCAGCAACACACAGACATTCATGCAGATAGATATCACACTTTGAAACTGCTGAAATCTTCCACTAATTTGCTGTGGCCTTTCCAGACCAGGTCATCACATGCCTTGCCTGAATTTTTGTATGTCACCACATTGCTCTTTTAAGCCACACTCACTGAATGTTTCCAGAGGACAGAAAGACATTCCACCCTCCCATCACATTGTCTGTCTCTGCATTCTCTGGCACCATGATTCAAGAAGTAGCTTTTTGTTTTCCTTTCAAACCTTTCCAAAAAGCATTGGAAGATGCTCACTGCTAGAAACAGCTCTGTATAATGCACAGGACACTGATTCTCCACCGTTCTTGACCAACATGTGGCAGCTGATCATATACACAAGTTAAACTGAGTACCACATTTGGGACCAAGAAGGAAATGTTCTCCCTGCTCAGACAGGTGAAAGGCTGAAGAATTTTTACCTCCCTCTATTAGGAGAGAGCAGTCTGATTCCCAAGGGGACCCATGAGTTTGGGGGAAAAAAAATCCCAACTGCCTCAGAGATCTTGGTTTCTAGAAATGTTCTCATGCTTTCCTGCTCTCTGCCTCTAGTTCACTATGGGGGTGGTTTTGGCTCTGTCTAATTGCTTGTGCATTTAATGCAAAATTAGGACAACTCTTGTGGCCTATGCTTTTCTGCAAGAGGCAATACAGATGTTCTGTGCATCCTTCTGGTTTAAACCTCTAATCATTGCTGCCTGCACTTGCAGAAGAGTAAACTTATTAACATGTTGTCCCTTCCAGCTTAATACTCTTGTGTAAATGAAAAATGCTTTGGTTTTGAAACCTTGTAATTACATTCAAAACATAAATTTCTATTAAGTTTACAGCAGTAAAGATATCTGAGGATCAGGATGATCTTTCTAATCAAAGCAGCAGAAAAAGAAAAAATGGAAAACTGGAACGTCTCAGCTTCAGAATAGATGTTTCAGTACAACTCCAATTTACATAGCATTTTTTTTCTAAAGATCTCATTTTATTTTCTGCACAACTAAAACAAATTTGCAGAAAGGTGTTGTGAATAAACAGTTGTCCTTCCTCAGCCTGCTGCAGTTCTTGTCCTCCTGTCAATGCTTGCCAAGGTTTAGTAGCTCAAGCTGAGGTTCGGCATGAAGACAGTGAGGAAATACTCCTTTCTTCTAACTCTGACGAATTCATGGGCTTATCCTGAGGCAGCTCCTGGAGCTGCATGGTGCTGAGAAGGCCACACTCAGAAGTGCAAGTTAGGGTGCTAACTTTGCCTGAAGGCCTGCTGTGTCTTGCACAGATTAGGCTGCTGCAGCACTTACTGGATTTTGAAGTGAAGTAAGTCACATTTTGTTCTGGACATACCTATGAGGGGATTAAAAAAAAAATAAATCATCAAAACAAAACAATCGCCTCAAAGTATTCTGATGTCATATTGCCATAATCTACGCTGCTCCAAGAGACACTGGTCAGTAGTTCCTTAATACTTTAAATCACTGGAGTCTGAAAAGACTGCTATTGTCTTGGGGTCTTAAGACATCCTTTTAGGGGTGAAAAACACCTATCTAGCATCTCTTGAAAGCCAGAATCCAAAAGCCAGCTGCCTGTCTCTAGGATCCTCCTCTCTCTGTCATTGTGCCTCAAGGTTCACAATCTTAAGGAACAAGTACTGAATGCACCATTGCTAACCCAGTAAGTAGCACTGCGATATGTTCTTCATGGCTGATTTAACTTACTCTGTTGCTAGTGATCATCCTTTCCTTTCCTTTCCTTTCCTTTCCTTTCCTTTCCTTTCCTTTCCTTTCCTTTCCTTTCCTTTCCTTTCCTTTCCTTTCCTTTCCTTTCCTTTCCTTTCCTTTCCTTTCCTTTCCTTTCCTTTCCTTTCCTCTCCTCTCCTCTCCTCTCCTCTCCTCTCCTCTCCTCTCCTCTCCTCTCCTCTCCTCTCCTCTCCTCTCCTCTCTCTTCCCTTCCCTTCCCTTCCCTTCCCACCCTGCACTTTGCCCTTCCCTTTGCCCTTGCCCTTGCCCTTGCCCTCCTTTCTTCCTCCTTTCCTTCTCTCTTGCTTTCCTGCTTTCTTTCTTTCTCTTTTTCTTCCTCTTTCTCCTTCTCTTTCTCTCTCTTTCCTTCTTTCCATTTTTCCTTGTTTCTTCCTTCTAAAAGGTAGGAAAAATTCAAAGAACAAACTTCCACAAACCTGCAGAGTGCTATTTATGTAGGTATGTATATGCTAAGTTTCATGCTATACAAACTGAAAGTACCTCTTGCAATTCTTTTGATACATCTTTTTTTTTTTTTTCTCCTGCTAATTTTCTCAGTTATTACTGCTAAACCTGGACGTGTTTAAGAGAGCAACTCAATAAGAAAAGCTTTTTTACGGTAACTATACAGGACGCCTATGGTACAGAACATGCTTTTTGTTTAGTATGGCAAACAATATCTTTTGAGTTAATGACAATGATGAGAAATAGTTGCCTGAAAAAAAAAACAAAACAAAACAAACTCATGTAGTCTGCAAGTAAGAACTACTATATTAAACTCATTTAAATAACTTAAAACTCTAGGAAGATGTTTGCGATCTGGGAAAAGGACTTTTAAAACCCTATACTCTGACAGATCTATTTTCTTGTCCCAGTTTTGCTTGACTCCTATTAAAGTTACATGGAAACTACAAGAGGAGGTCATACTTCTAATGGATTATTTTTCATTACATATCCTCCAAAGTTTCATATGCTTCATGACATTCTTATTAGAATTATGAAAATATGCTTAAATCTATTTCACGTTCTTCAGTAAAAAAATTCTTCGTAAATTGAGTGCTTGTAAATACCTCCCTCCCCTTTCTTTGGGGTTACTGCTCTTTTGCTTTCACTGAAACAGAACTGATGAAAATGGATTTCTGCCTAGAATTAGAGTTAGAATGCTTCTGTGAATTTTTGAAATGCAATTTTATAAGATGCAGGGAAAGTTCTTAGACATTTTTCAGTACTGAATGGGCAAAAAGGGGACAAAAGACCACTGTGGCTAGAAAAGGGTTATGATTAGTTTTAAGTAAGGGAAGAAAAAGAAATGAAAAAAGTTATTAAAAACACATACAGTATACAGAAGAAGTAAACTGCATAGGTAGAAAAACTTTCTAATGAGTGCAGACCACTGAAATGACTACTCAAGGTCTTCCAAAAAGTTAGAAAGACATGCAAAAGGAAACATTAACCTGCCTAGGTGGAAAATTCTTAGTATCTTTTTCAACCTTAGGATTTATGATGTTTATTCCACATAATAAATTTAATTTATCTTACATGCTTTACTATATCTCTTTTTTGCCTACGATATTTGTCACTTTTTGTCTTCTTCCAGCAAACATCTCAAACTTCTCAGCTGTTCCAGTGAGCTGTTAACTGTTTAGAAATTCATAATTCACAAAATCTCATCCTTCCCTTGGTCACCTTCAATAACATATTTAGAAGCTTCATTTCTGTGTTAACCAATCCCATTATCTCCTAGGACCTGCCCCATATATTTGTCATGGTTGTACCTGTATTCCACACAATTAAGTCTTCGCTTCACTCATGCTGTTGAAAATTACTTGCATCAAAAATAAAATCCAGTGTAACCATTTACTGAGGTTGCAGAAATTCTATTTTACTCTAGAGAGGTTTTTCCAACAATCCATCTGTGGATCCTTGGGCAAGTCTCTAGACTATTCCTAAGGAGTCTGTAAAAGATAATAAAGATGAACAAACCTACCTATTGACCGTCGGCTTAGCCTCCCTAGACAAGGATGTATAAAGAATGTTTTAGGGGGCTTGCAAATTGAAAATATTTACTCTAGAGTAATACACATGAAATTTTAAATTTTCATGGTGAATATTTTGGTACAACTTCCATTAGAACTTTAATCCTGACAGCACCTCATGATTTAATAGAACGGGTACTCATGAAACATCAGCAGGCTGGAAGAATTGGATGAGACCAGTCTGGATCTTGCAGCCTGGATCATGACTAGAAGACGACCTTACTTCACATAAAAATTCTGTTTTATGTCAAGTGACAGCAGGGAGAAATCTTTTTCCAATGGTCTGACACATTATCTTTCAGCCTAAATAAAAAAAAAAAAAAATGTAGCAAGTTTACAATGAATTAAATGTAGCATGTTTACAATTAATTTAAAAAAAAAAAAAGCACCATTGGTGTAGATGTTTATAGCAGATACATGTGAAGCCATAAAGCTGGATTCATGGGATTAATTGTATGTCATTTAACTTTCACTGCTGATAGCTAGGCACCCAGACCCAGCAAGATTTCCCAGCTCCCTTTGGGTCATGGTGGGATAGCGGTGGCAGGAGGGTAAGGATGGCTCACCATTGGGAAGTGCTCTGACAGCCACCCGTGGAAGGACAGATGGTTGGTCGTCTTAGCCATCCTAGACAAGATGCCTGATCTTCATATAACTGAAAGTATCTGAGATGGAGGCCTCCCATGGCAGTAAGAAAATTCGATTTTACAGATAAACAAGTGCCCAAAATATCACCATGAAACTGTCTGTGCATCACTACTCTTACAGTGATAAGTGTGTGTTTGACTGCATATGGAGATATTGGGACAGCCAGAAGACTGAGGTTTTCATCCTACTATCACGACAATTGCCCATGGAAAACAAGAACATAAATCCTTTCCTGAAACCTGGCTATGCACTGGGCTCAGTGAAACATTCAAGAACACACAGAGCAGCAAGATTTTTACATCTGCTGAGTTAAACATTAGTAATTTATATCTTCTGGGGCAACAGAACAATTTAATTTCTGAAAACTCCAGCCTGAAGTTGAACTGTTAAAGTTTCATGGATTTTTCAAAGAGACAACTAAACACTGTAATGGTTCTTGAAGGAAAAAAAAAATCTTTCTTTGAAACCATATTCCTAAAATATGCTGCGATTTACTATTCACAATTATGAATTTTAAGTATGACAATTAAGCCATGCCTTGTTCGTTAGAGATTTTGATTACACTTCTGAGCAAAATGATGTGGGAATCAAGTTAATTCTCAGAAGAGGCTCAAAAAGCTTTTAAAATAATTTTTCTGATGCATGAAACCATAACCTAAATGGAGCTGTGTTTTCACATGAGAGTTTGTTCCTTAATGTATGATGTATTAAGCAATACTATTTGTAGCAATAAAGAGTTTTAAGAGGCACTGAGAAGTTTAAAAGGTGGCAGAAAAAAAACCCAAACACATTAATTCTTTCCACAAAGCAAATATCGCTGTAAAACTTGTTTTGTTTGTTTTCACTTTTCAGATAACAGCACTTAACTGCTGGTATTTTTGCTTTACATTGCATATAAGCTTAAGTGTATGCGAATGCATAGGCACTGTAAGGGTGAAACATTTCAAGGACTTCCACTGTTCAAACTTTTGCTTTGAGGAGAGAGAGGATCAAGAGGGAAAGAAGGACTGATGGCATCAGGAGCTCAGCCTGTCCAGCTGTGAGAGAGCCTAGAGGTTCAGTAGGTGGGAAGACCACTGTCTCTAGTGCACTCTCTTCCAAAAGGTGGCTCGGGAGGCAGCAGGTTGCAGGATTTTCTGTCCCCTGGCTCTCAGAATATCAGGAAACCCTCTTTTTTTTCTGCTCAAAGTACAAACTGTTTCCTAGGACCATGCATTATGGGAGAATATTGCACGGAGCTTAGATGCAAGGCATAAGGAGAAACGCATATAAAAGATGTTTATAGTCCATCTACCTGTGCGATGTTTAAAATAGCTGGGAACACGTGGCTTTTTCTTCCTAAGTCCTGTGAACGAAATACCTAAAAGTGGGTGCGAAATTATAATACAATACAAATGTCATGAGTCTCATAAAGATACAAGAAATTTTACATTGACATTGTAATAAGAAGAGGTCATTAAGTCCTTAGGCAGCTATTTCCCATGCAGGGAACACAAAAACTACCTCCTTTACAGACTTAGTCTAAAAAAGCCCTTGCTTTTGACTAATTCTTACTAACAAGGCATATCATCCACCTGTCTTAGCAGTCTCACTGACTCCTTGGGCCCACAGGACCCCCTGCTCTGACTGGCTCCCCTCTCACTGCTTCCTCCCTCCTCTGCACCTACCCAGCCCTGCAGCTCACAGTGATGCAGGTGAGCGATGTTGTGCTTGAACTTTGGTCTTCATTTCCATTTTAATAAATTCCCAGCCAATCTCTCAGAAAGCTTTTATAATTAATATCAAAACCAATACAAAAATTAGAGTTAGCAAATGTTTTACATGTAATTCCTCCTCATGCCAAGGTTTCTGACTTAATATAATAGCCCTGAAAATCTAACACCTTAACCTCAGTAGCTGTATCAAGGGATTTCCCCCAGTAAAAGCCCAACCCACAACTAGGCCATAATGGAGTCCTGAAGGATTGTAGAAGTAATTTTACTATCTCTTGCAAATATTCAGTTGACACTTGAATAAATTTTTAAATTAAACTGCCATCGAAGATCAAAAATTAATCTGAATGTATTACTGTGGTCCTAAATGGAGGAGACAGAGAAGATAGGAAATACAAGCTGTCTTATGCTGAGGATAAGTTTCTGCAATAAAACATCCAGTATCCCACCCCAGAGTGATAAAAAGGACAGCAAAACAGGCAAGAGAATGCTACAGCCCGAACCTCTGCTCCTATTCAAATCCAGGTTTTGTTGGGTTTTAGCACAAAAATCTACTTTGCAAAAAAAAAAAAAAAAAAAAAGAGGAGAAATGCATATGAAATTCACAGTATGGGGAAATGGGGTCATAAACTGCCTGCAGTTTATTAAAAATTTTCTCCATACAGGCCTTTTCTTCTCTTCACATATTTCCAAATATCTGTTTTGCATAAACTGATCAGTTTATATAATTTGAAATACTCAAATACACTTGAAATAAATACTGGAATTAAATAAACGTATGGCTTTAAACCAATCAGGCATTTTAGTTAATAATTAGTTGATATCATAGTAACACATGCACTACAAGAGCTTTTATAGGTATATTCCCACTTGTGGCCAAAACACACTCATGTGAATATGTTTTATTTAAGTTGTACATTTCTTTCCTGTTCCAGGAAAGATCTACTCTGCTTCTGCCTTGAATATGCTGTTACAGTTAAAAATACACTGTGTTTATATTTGCTCTTATTACAGATTACAGCTTGATACTTCAGTTCTCTCATCAACTTTCAGATGATCTTAATACGGAATATAAACTTTTGGGGTTTTCTCCACTACTCTGGAACTTTGGTTTTTGGAAACAGCTTCCCAGTTTTTATGCTTTTCCAGTGCATTTTCATGTGATTGTAATTTACGTATTTTCCACAACTCTGATCAACAGCATTTTCTTGGAGGTCAATAAAACCCCCAAATTTGTACAACGGAAATAGATATTTACATGCAAATGCCAGTAGCACCCCACCTCTTCACAACAGAAATGACAAAATCAGTGCCTCTGTTAATCTCTTTTCCTAATTTATTAGAGTAGAATTTCAGTTAATTTATAGAGTTTTGCTTGGGCTCACTGATTTGTCCCTTTTAAGGTTTGTGTGGGTGAGTGGCCATGTGGAGGGATGATGTGGTGTGTGCAGGATTTATCATAGCATTGAAGGAAAGATCAGGTAAAAAAATGTGACTTTTACTTTATGTGGTAGTGGCAGAAGACAGGATTATTTTTTATCTCCTGTGAGTTCCACCACTGTGTGCCAGTTTCTGGGAACTGCATGCATCTCCTTGGTCTTGAATTTTCTTCTAGTTACTTGCTTTCAGTGTCCTGGTGGAATATAATGGTGCCAGAAGCAATCTAGTAAGTAGGTTGTGCCAGTCTGCAAGGCAACTTGAAACATCAGGGTTGAGGCTGGAGCCCCTATCCATATGGATCGCCAGCCCCAGTCATGGGGCTGGGCATCCCCAGTAGTCACCCTGCCTGTTAAAGTCTCCTCTGGACATGAGGTTTAAGAAGTGAACGGTAGCAACTTAAATTATAGCAGTGACTTTCCGAAAATCACCACCAACAAAATGAGAGCCATATTTTGTGGATAAAGGCTGGGAGATGTGGGGCATCTGCCTGGTCTGGATACCCCTCCTGTCTGGGCAGAAAAGCACACCACCATCAGCTACCCTCTATAAAAGTTACAGCATCTGCTCACCAGATACATTGCCTGTGCAGCCAGCAGTGAGGTAGGGCTCACCTCATGTCCCTTAATCAGAAAGAGGTGCTGCCACCAGCTGTGGCAGAGTTTCAGAGATATGGCAGGGAGAGCAAAGCACCAGCACTTCCCTGCTGTAAACACCTACAGGAGCCTGAAGCTCTTCCTCATGGAGAAATGTATCTTCTTTGATCCATGCTACAAGAGAAAATGCAGTGAGAAACTATTTTATTTTATATTCTATGAGCTGCTAGAACTGTAAGCTGACAAGAAGCTGTGAATATCTTAATATTCTACTAAGAGAAGTAAGTAACAGACCAATTGTAGCTTTTTCTTTGTAGGTATTTCAAAAGTATTCAGCTTTACCTGCACAAGCAGTCACACTACAATTCTCCCGGCAATTTCAGGATCAACCCCATACTCAGTATTTGCAGAGCCTTTTTGATGGCAAGGGCTGTCAAGATCTTATGGATAGAGGTGACTTACTAAAAACAGGTACAGCTTATTTTCTGTGTTTTGCTAATTCATAGTACTGACTGACTGGCTGTCCTTAAAATTAGATGTACTAGAACTATTAGCACAAACAAGGTTTAGCTGTAGGATTCATATTTTTTAGGGTCAGAACGTGTTTTTTACATTGTTTACATTGTTATCTAATGACGCTATTTAGAAAGCTTTCTGATTAAGTGTGAAGTAAGTATAGGGGTAATAAACCTGTTCAGATACTGACCCCGAAGTTTAGTTTTAATCCAAAGTTTATTGAAAACCGAGTGCCATACAGTCTGTTTTCATGAGATTTCCACTGTTATCGCTGAATATTTCCAGTAGTTCTTGATCTTGTCCAGGAAATCCTGCAAGGAATTTCTCCTCACGAGACTGAAGTGTCTCACATGTGCGTACAGTTCTTATTTTCCTTATACCTGGAAAAATTCTGAACAGAATTGTCACAGAAGTGTTTTTATACTTTGAAAGGAAAGAGGAAATCTGAATGACACTGAACATGAAAATGTATTCTCTGGAACCTGACAATTTACCCATGTCATAGAATACTGTGCATTACATTTCTTCATGATTAATAATTAGACACATCCATGAACTCATTTTATCTAGAGAAAAAATTATTTCTTATTCATAGGTGTGCCCTGAATAATTCAGGTGAATAAAGTCAAACCATAGGGTTAAAAGACAATTTTTGACCTGAGTTTTGGTCATATAAGCCATGGAGTACTGGTAGACTTTGTTGCATTTTGGAGCATTTGTAAACAGAATAATAAGATGCAGAAATCCTTGTATGTAAAAAATTTCTATGCTAAGCTCTATTCATTGTTTTAGATAAAAGACTGTTTTCACATTTTTTATATTAGCAAAAATAGCTATGATGTGAAGTGGCATACAAGTATTATGAAGCAACAGGTAGGGGGAAAAAACAGAATACCTGAATCAGCTGCAGTTACCCATATTTTCTTGAATAAGACATTTGTTGTTCAAATATGAATAAAGATCAGGTGAATGCCCACTTGATGTGCATTGTTTCAACCTTTCTTAAAGAGCAGACTTATTTTCAGGGCAATTAATGATTTTTTCTTTTTAAGATTTAAACAGCAGATAAAAAACTGCAACAAAAAACATCACTCTGCAAGAGTTCTGTGGCAATTTTTAATTCAACAGCTGTATAGCGCACATGTTCACACAACAGCAACACATTAATAAATGCTGTTAATTCCCTTCCCCCTGAGGTCTCTGCTGACTGTTTGACTGACAAAGTTCTGCTTTTATTAGTTATGACAGATAAGGCTTTGGATTTCATCTCTCTAGGGAAACGTCACACTGTTATTTTAAGGTGAACTGCTCAGTTCAAAACTGCCTTCAGCTCTCAAGACAGTTAACATGGGGCAGCTTTTTTAGTCAAACTGTTTCACACTTTCTATGACAGCAGGTGTGTATATTGATTATGAAGAAAGCAGAACCTCATGGGTTTCAGTTCAACAGGCCTGTAACAGTTGTGTGAACATGCTACCTCCCTGGGCTCCAAAAACACACACTTCAGAAAGACGAGTGAGTTACCTTGTCTATCCCCTTCCAATTTTTATATATTTTTTTAATATTCCTCTGCAAATGCTTAGACATCCACCCACTACAGTGTAGATCAGCACAGCTGGGAAGTTCTCAAAGCTCTTGATGGTTCTTCCCTGGTTTCTCTTCCCTCTCTTGCCATACATGTGGCCCACCCCAAAAGCTGAGCCGAAACTGAGGATTACAAAAGGATGCTCTTGGACAGCTTGATTGTTTATCGCATGCTAAGAAGAAAGAGACAGAAATTTGGTGAGAGACACATAGGCTTGTGTAGCAGCATACCTCCTCTACATTTTGTGCCCTCCACTTAACTTTGTCTGCTGTTGGATTGCCTCTGCACAATGAGCAAGGATACCATTGGACTTCCCAGAATGACAAACACAACTCATACGATTAAACTGGAAGGCAATGAAATCCATGGGTAACTCGAATTGCTATCTCTGTTGTACATAACAACGAGTGGAAGTCAATAGTGAATCAAAGCTGGATACATCTTTTCTTTTTTAATACCTGATGAATTATAGTCCTCAGAAGTTTTGATTCCGTTAAATAATTTCATGTCCTAGCAAACTTTCAATATTTTTCTCTTCCGCCTCACTACTGCTTTACTTCACTCTTGTGATACTTAATGTAATAGATTTATACTGTTTTCCTATTAATATAATTAACACATTAAACACCTTGCCACACCTGTATGTTAGCTTTCCACAATTTAAAGAAGTTGACTGTACATGTCTTTTCATAGCTGAGACAGCTTCAAGACATTGAAGGTATGTTTCTCACCATGAGATCACTTCATAGAGTCATTGAATGATTTTCATCATTGGCTTTTTTAAGTCTTTTTGCCACTAATCTCCCCTATTTTCATACGCTCAAAAACATTGTAATAGATCAAAGGTGGGCGGTTTTCTTTTGAAGAAACAATGCTGCTTTATCTCTGAAGTACCATATATCTCTGAAAGTGTAATAATTTTGGTTTTAAAGATCAATTTTATTGCTGTGATATGCCGTAATGCTCTGCAGTTCTCAGAAGCAACAGCTCTACTTTTTAAAACATACATAAAATGCTTTCCAAGTTCTTGATCTTCAGGAATTGAGCTGATTTTAATACAATAGAGAAATATTCACCATGAAAAGTAGTGCTATAGTTTATTTATGGGGCAACAGAAATGAGAATGACAACCAGTTGGAGAACGGCTATTTGAAACACACTATAGAAGCATGACGCTGCTCTCTTTCACTGGTGAGCAGTGATAGGTTCCCTTCCACTGAGTCCATAATGGCTCATATATGCCTGAATTATTTCAGGAGTTCACTAAAATGTGAAATATGTTTTTAAAAAGCTCTAGTTGCTTCCTGGATTTAAAGGTCTTTCAAAGTGATAGTTAACGGTAACATCTTCTTGGGGAAATACAATCAAAACTAAAAATAATTAAAATACTGACCAAACCCTGAGAATCCTCAATCTTACTCACTTGTCCTCAAAATTATTTCTAAACATGAACATGCCTTAGAAAGCTTTTTGCAAAATCACAAAAACTGGTATCTGTCCTGTGCTGACATGCTCCCCTGTCAATCATCTTTGCCAGTTTTTCCTGCTCTAGCACATGCTATCAGCAGTGTTCCAAGGCTTACACACAAACGTCTGGATTTTTCTGGTCTATGCAAGAAAAAATAACAGATCTCTTGGAAGCATACTGTCTGAAGGTATAAGGTAACCTCCAGCCAAGCAGGCCAGATATAGTTCATCAGGGTGAGTTTTCCTCCAGCTCAGCAGTCACTACTAGCTCCCCTCACTAGTGATGGAGGCTATTAGAGTTCAGGACCGAACTTTCAGTCCATAAACAAGGGCTGCCAGAGGCAGGAGCTACAACCTCTTTGTTGTTTTCCTCAAGCACTCCTGAAGTGCAGCCACAGCACCTATAGCATCCTAAATTGTCCTTGCTGAGGGAATACTTGAGGTGGCACCACATGGTTGTGTATGTTGAGGGTTTAGATTGCGGGGTGACAATAAAACCCTGGCAGATGTATTGTTAACCTCCTCTCTCCCCACTTCCCACTAAGGACAGGCGATCAGGAGGAAAAGAAGGACAGAGAGAAGGGAGTTGGAAAAAATAAAAATGTTTTACTAATGCTACTAATAAGAATAGAGAAAATAATACAAAATATACAAAACCAAACTTGAAAGTCTCAGCAACTGCAGAGCCGGCAACCAAAGTCCTGGATTGGACTCTGCAGCCAACCGGAGCTGGATTCAGTCTGTCACTAGGCCTCAGTTCACACAGACGACTAGCAAGGTCCTCTCCTAATATCAGCCATAAACAGAAGGGACGAGATCCTCGTGATCTCCCACTTTTATATGAAGTATTCACGTGAATGGAATGTTATACATAGTTGGTCAGTTTCTTGGTCACCAGTTTCTCGTTGCCCCTCTCGCGAGATGTCCATCCATGCTTATCAATAACTTCGCATTCCATTGCTATGTTTACCAAAACATTTATCTGGTTCTCCAGGAAAATGCAGCTAATACGAAGGCTCTAGCTGACAGGCAAATTCACCAAAAGAGAAACTTGATTTTTAACAAAACCAGGACAGTGTACCAGTGGCATGCTCAGAAACTGAAAGATCTATCTTCTGAGCTGCTCCTTTCTCACTAGCCCCACGTGATGGAAAAACATTAACTGTCATGCTCATGCTCAGTGCCATTACTAGTACCTAATCTTCTCTCAGAAGACTGATACTTCATGTCAGATTTCATATGGGGTTTGCCCCATTTAAAAGAGGGGGACACCCAAAGAAATTAATAGGGGGCAAAAATTATCAATTGGGAGTGAAATGGTAATATGCTGTTTCAAGGCTTGTTGTACAGCTCAGATTGTGGTATGTCTGAGAGCAGAAAAAATCACATTCTTGCATGACCGAGGAAAATGTAATCAGCAGCAGCACTGGAAAAAAATCTTGCCTAATTACATATTTACACAATAGAGAGAAATGACATTGGAGTTGCTCCAGGTTTTTCGTTACATAATACATGTTTAACAAAACTGCCTAATTATAACTGCACATATTTGCTCAAGAGATAGAAAAGGCTTCAAAGGAGATTTTCCAGCCTCCAGGAAAGACTTCTCTTTTTTTCAAAACAAGTTTAATCATTTACTATTACCCAACAATCTGTGAACTTACAGTTTATAAATATACAAACTTAATATCATTTAATATTTGATATTATATAATAATGTTCTTCAGGTCTCTTAAGTATCTGGTTTCAGCCAATAATATTTTGGAACTCAAGGTTGAGGGTGACATTCCTTCTGGAGCAGTCAAAAATAGACTACAAAAACAACCAGAAGTGCCTCAAAAATAAAAACAAACACAAGCTGTTAACATTAGAGCAGAAATAAATGGGAAAAGCCCATCCTGACAAGGGGAAAAAAACAGACTTCACCAACCTGTAGTTTTTAAGATTCCCGCGAGTACAGACAAAAAGGCAAAATCCTGAAATGTACTGACATACCAACAGATTTTGTTTTGGATATATGAAAATAACCTTAGAGAACGACTAGCTAAAATGTTTTGTTTTTCCAGAAACTAAATATACTCTTCCTCTCTGTCCATCCGATGGGCTTCCTGCCCTCTCCCCAGGCACCTCCCTACATGGGGCAAAGGGACAGAGACCTCTCACTGCAGCCCAGATTTCTGCTCCCTTTCTGTCCCTGTCACAGCAGGCACATGAGCCAGTGGCCTCCCACCCCTTCCTCCTGGACAGGCTGTGCTGCCTCAGGTCCTCATCCCCTATTGCCTCTTCTCCACATGCTCCTTCACTCTGGTGACACGTCCTGGGTTCAACTTGCTGGACCCAGAAGCCAGTGTGTCCTCCTTGGTGCTGGTGTGCTGGGACAACTGCACACAGGTTTTGAGAACAGGACATAGCCCAGTCCAGGAAGAAGGTGGAGTGACAGCACTGGGTAAGACAGAGGTTGTCCCGCCACCTGGGGAGTCAAGGAGAACCAGACATCCTGACTTTTGGCCAGCTTACTTGCCCAATTCCCACTCTAAAATTCACAAGGACCAACAAATCTCCCCAGAATGTCTCATTTGCACAGAACCAGCATTTTCTGGTGTGGGAGCTGCTCTGTCAATGACTCCTCTGTTTTTGAACCATCTCTAACTCTGAGCTGAATTTAATGAGGTTTTGTAGCAGCATCACGTCCACAGCACATCAAGCACAGAGAGAAAGCTGCACCACTGACTCATCGGATGCAATGCAAAATATCTCAGCACAGCAGGGCTTTAGAAGAAGCTCAGGGAACAAGTGGCTCTACTGCTTGTTCTTTCTCCTATGACAAATCCCCAGCCAATCTGCAACTTCACTTTGTTAGCACAAAAACACTCTGTAGTCATCACGACTTCCACACAAGTGACAGGGCTAGACATTAAATCAAAATTCTTCTTCCCTGCAAGTGTGTACAATATAGTGTCTTCAAAGACAGTAATAACAACAGCAGTACCCAGGCCTGAGATGACGTGTCTTGCATGACTTCAGCACAGACCAGAGCTAAACTATATCCGAGACTGAAGAAAGCTCCCTTTTGCCAAAGTCATTAGTAAGTCCAGTTCTTGTTTTAATAGATGCACCTCCCTCCCACTTATCTTTACTTTTATGTTTTTAAATGTGTTAAATATCCAAATACATTATCAGGCAGAGAAGGATATCATGTGAATGCTGAATTTTAATCCGTGACAAATACATTATGTATAATAGCTTCCTTTTAATATTTCATAATCATCTTCATTTAATAATTGATCTGAGTCTAATTTGTAATGTTCATGACTCATATGATTTGAAAATGTATTTCATCTCACACTATAGCTCCAGCACAGGCAAACACTGGAGCTGCAACTGCTGCTCACGTTGTGTTGATCAGGAGCTGCAGCCAGGAGAGCAGCAGACAGGCACTGGGTGAAAAACACGTACCTTTCCTGAGAACGCTCAAGGACAGAAATTGCTTCTACTGAGTGATGCTCCGATGTATGCTGAGTGCATGTCAGTAAAATGAAGGGCATGTCTTGTGCTATCTGTTCAATTGCACTGTCACTGCCAGCTCAAGCATGTCTTTCACTGTGTTGACACGCATGACAAATTGCAGAAAAAGCTCTGACTACTAATACTTTATTTTTGCATTCCAGCTTTTGGTGCTGGTAAAATACAGTTAAGCCTGACGAAAGGGTTGTGCTTATGAATGCTTGTCAGATATGCAGCATTTTTGCTACATATGCACAGATGATGTGTCATGGAATAACCCTGCTTATATTTCAGAGTCCTGCAAGTGATGTTTTTCACATTCAATCTTAAGAAGTCGAAAAATTTTTTATCTTCCATTGCAATATTAGGACATGTCAACAAACTGCTAGTATCTGTGAGAGTCTGTGGGCTGAACTGTAGTCAACCGTAGCTGATTTTTCTTGCTGCAACATGTTCCTGTAGCATAAAATATGCCACAGTGTTTGGATGATTGTAGAGAAATGTTTGGATACAGCAAATGGATTATGCAGGGGTTAATAGATAGGCAAACCCAAGGCAATGAGCAATTAATCACAGAAGCAAATATTAGTGGAGATATTTTAACTTCTAGAAACTATGAAACAAAAATGCGGGAAATGTATTTTAACAGCTGTGAAGTTGTGCTCTTACAGGAGAAGTGTCGACCTTTCCACCTTGCAGGATGTGTCAACAGAAATCTTGCAATTTACATTACTCAAGCAGTCACAGGTCACAGCGAGCATGAAGGAAAACCCAAGGTGAGTTGACTCTGTAAGACTCTGTAAGACTAAGATGCCTGCAGTAGCAGACATACAGACAGGTAGACAGATGTTGCCAGAGTTTGCTGCATCCATGTTAGGTGCCAGACAAGACTGCTTCCCTTCCTCAGCATCTACTACAACTCTGGAAAACCTCAGATCTCACCTAGAGCTACTCAAGGTGAAGCTTTCCCTGGAAATAATGGATTTTGCTTTAACAAATCATATGTGAAACTATGCAAACTTTTTTAAAAAAATATATATAGATATTATTGTTTGTATCTGTTAGAGGGATACATTTTGTCCATATTCAGTCTTTTAATTTTATTGTTTCTTCAACTACAGTTTTGAGCAGGAATTTCTTCTTCACATGTGAAAGTGAAACACTTCAGGCATGGAGTCCCAGAGTTTCGAGGGAGGCTTACTGCATCATCAATACAACCATTTTCAAGTATAGAAACCCATCCGTCATGTAACATTTAGAAACAAGTACTTTGGTCCTCTCCATCCTTTTGAGGGCAAGTGTTGGGAAATGAACATGAAATCAGGCTTAGCTGAAGCAACAATGCTCTCCCTGGTCTACCTTTTTCTTCCTCTTATTCTGTGTCAAGGCCAAAGCCCTTCTGAGAATCCTTGTGGTATTACCCACATTTGTATGGTGTGTGTATTAAAACAAAATAACTTTCAGAATGGGATAATATGTATGTTTTTTTACAGCACCGAAATTATCAATCAGGACCAATAGCACTTGATCTAAGCAGTACTGGGAGTACTTCCGTCTTTTAAGAACCTGAGCCATGTTCCCCTCCCAGGAATTTCCTTCTTCTGTGCTGATCACATGCTTTCATTTGGTCCTAGGAACTCTGTGTAGCAACTGTGTTCATTACATATAAAATACGACAACAATTCTTGCTGTACTTCAGATTGTCTGACAGTGTAATCATAACTGGCCTGAGCTAGGAGTGTGACCACTCATGACTCCTTTGTCACTAGACCTAACCTGGGAACCCTCATTAGATCCCCCTAAAAAGCCAAGACAGATATTATAGATCTGAAAATAGGGTTAGCTGTTCACTGGGATTCAAACACCAAACATGACAGAGATGGTGGCAAATGCAGTCTCCCCTCCGTGTCCCTTCCCAGTCCCCCCAGCCTAAAAGCAACAGGCACTTCCAGGCAAATTGAACACTAAGGTCATGTACACACCCCTTAATTGATAGACAGGGCCTTTGACCAATGAGACGGCTCAGTTGAAAGAAGTTTCTGGACCACTACCATACATAACCACAGCTCAGACTAGAACATAAATGGAGCCCACTGGAGAAACCTATTGAGTTTGTCTTCCTTGAACAGTAGGTCTGCAGTAGAAGACTCTTCTCCCTAGGTGGGCCATCTAAGGCATATTCCAAGGGGACAGAGACACCTTGCTGACCTGGTAAGTGATCATCTGAGTACCCTTGAGAGTCCTCAATTTGATACACAGTGGGAAGATGCGCATTTTGAATCATCACTCTAGAGTTTTGGGATCTGATCCCCTTGAGTCGGTTCTATAGTAACTGAACTCCTAACCCATATAGAAACCTGTGTTTTATAATGTTGTTGGACTGTGTAACAATTTTGAATAAACCCCGTTTGTAGTTGGTTTTCTGCTAACTAGTTATTTAGAATAAAGTCTGTTTGGAGATTATTGCCTGCCTAAAATGACTTTCAGGGGACTTCTGTGACAGCAATGTTTCACGGGATTTCCAAAATGCCCTGGCTCTAAAAGGTTCATGCTGATCCATCTCTTTTGTTTAAGCACATTCTTGACTTGGGTTGTGTGTTTGGGTTGCTAATGTAAAACTTAGAAAGTGAACAACCTCCAATGCTGAATATGCATAGATGAATCCCACTGCTTCTGTGTGGAGTACTTCCAGATGGCTTAGATGCATACTTAATGTTTTTTATGTTTTTTAAAATAATTTGCTTGAGTTTAACAAATTATTACCGAGCGTCTAAAAAGAGAGAGTAAACAAACAGACAACCAAAATGTATCAAAAAGCTAAGTAATTGTTTGTAATTGCTATTCAGGGGTATTTGTTTTCATGTTTTATTGTGTGCTCTCCAACAAGTATTTTGGAAAGCAGCACCCAGAACAAGATGTTCCTACTCAGTGTTTGAACTGCTGGCAGAAAGGGAACAGGCGGTAGGAAGTCCTTAAAAATAGAGAAGGAAAACAAGGTTCACCAGCCTGCCAGAATGCACACACTCAAACCAGTTTTCTGAAGCTGATAATTTCCCTGTAAGACTGTCTATTTTTAAGATCTGCCTGTTGATGTATAGCTAAAGATCTCCAAAGCACCCAAGTGCTCTATTCAGAACATTATCTGTTCACATCTAGCTGCTATGGCATCTTGTTGACTCCAGAGAGAGGCAGTAGTTATCAGCCTTGAGCAGCAGAAGGTCTCAGATTTTTATCATTCCTGCGTACATTACCATGCCTTCATACAGAAGTTGCTCCACTAAAGGTAGACTTGTAGGAGATGGTTTTAATGTTGGATTAAATTACTTGGAAGCTTGAACTTTCAGGAATTATGTTTATGCCTCTCATCACCCAAGTTAGGCATCTGTCTAACTGCTATGAATTTCAGTAGAAGTTACGCATGGAAGTATTTTTGCAGGACTGAAGTCTTACCACTGCTACATACCTTTGTTTAAGGATCTAAGTCACCCAAGAAGAAAGTATATTTAAGATGCAAAGACTTTTAGTCCTTCTACTCTTGATCATGAAATGTTATGATGGCCTTTGAAACTAAAAAAAAAGCGGACAAAACTATTTGCTTTGAAATGTAACGTGAAATAAAACTGTTTGTTTCAGGTGCACCAAAAAATCTTCATATAATCATTAAGATTTCATTTGAATTTGTTTTGCACCTTTCAGAATGTAAAGTTATTACAAAAAGTTATTAATGAGTCTGATGTTTGCAGCTTTTCCCACTAGACTTCCAGGATCTTAGTCAATAGTAGATTTCTAAAGGATCAAATCAGTAGACCTCACTTTTGTGATTATAAGTTAGAAAAGCTCTTTTTTAATTTCACCTGGGGATACCTCTTCCATGACCTCTGAACTCAAAGTTGTCCTGTATGCTCAAATTTCATATTTCCCCAGTATTTTGGAGAATAAGCCAGTGCCTGAAGAAAAAAGCTCTCCTTAAACATGCTGACAATTAAGTCTGTGCTACAGTGTTTCACCGAATCAAGATCAGCATTTGACCAATGTCTCTAACCTAAAGCCATTGGGAAATAAGAACTCACATCACTGGAGTTTTTTCAAGGATGTTACATCAGAAGTCTGACTTACTGCCTCTTTTGCTTGACATTTTTATCTTTTCTCAGTTTCTGCAGTCTTTCCTATGTAATGGAACCAAAAGCTTATGATTTATTCCACATACTGACTCAGCAGTGCTATAAAAGCTACACTATTTCCTCCCATGTTCTACATATGATCCAGAACATCTGTCTTGTATTTAGGTTGTAGGGTTTTTTCCTATCATTTCCAGGTTCCCAGCTGGTTTCCAGGTATCCATCTTCTAATTTTGATGGTATTTGTTTCTTCCTCTGTATTTTACACAAATGTATTTCTTCTTGCATTTTCCTATGCTGACCTCTTTAAGTCTCCTTGAAGTTTAATTTTCTTCTATTCGCTGACACTCTTATTTTGATGTAACTGTCAGATTTGATCAATGTCATATGTAAGCACTCTTTTAAACTAATCACAAGAGCTTAAATAGTAAGAGTTATAATACTATTCCGGGCATTAACCTCAGCTCTCTGTCAGTTTCTAATCTATTATGTCATACTGTATGCTTTGATTCCATTATAAATCAATAATGTAGCACTATAACACATGCATTATGGAATTTCATATGTGAGGAAAACACCCTTTAGTTTTGTTGTGTCTTTTTTTTTTTTCTTTTCCCCAACTATATCTTTAAGAGATTATATTTGTTGTGCAATGAAAACATATATTTTTCTATTTCAGAGTCATAGTCCTATTATAAATATTCATATAGGAATTTCAGACCTGACCAAAATCAGTACACTTGCTGACTAAACAGGATTGATGCTAGTATCAAATTCATGTTTTTTTCATATAGTCAGACTCTTAGAAGCTAAACATTGGATGTGTCCATGCAGAATACTATATATAAATACCTAGGCAAGTTTCTTCAAGCCAGTTCAACAATTGAAATCAGGTACATTAGCTCAGTTCTTGAGTTCGGTTAACTCAGACAAAAAGTAGTAAATACAAGGACACAGTCACAGAATTGTAAAATGATTTGGGTCAGAAAGGACCTTCACAGATCAGCTAGTCCACCCCTCCTACAATGGGCAGGGACATCTTACTCTAGATAAGGTTTCTCAAAGCCCCAAGTTGGCCTTGAAAACTTCCAGGAATGCAGTATCCACAACTTCTCTGAGCAATCTGTTCCAGTGTTTTACCACAACGTTCACCATTAAAAAATTCCTCTGTATATCCCATCTAAATCTACACTCTTGCAGTTTAAAGACATTGCCCTTTGTGACTACAAGCTCTGGTAAAAAGTCTCTTTCCATGCCTTCTTCATATACTGAAAGGCTCCCCAGAGCTTTCTCTTCTCCAGGCTTAATAATCCCAACTCTGCCTGTCCTCATAGGAGAGGTGTTCCACCCATCTGACCACTTTTGTGGCCCTCCTCTGGACCCTCTCTAACAGGTCCATGTTTTTTCTGCATTGAGGGCTCCAGAGCTGGACACAGGACTCCAGGTGGGGTCTCACCAGCACAGAGTAGAGGAGGAGAATGACCTCCCTCAACCTGCTGGCCACACTCCTTTTCATGCAGCCCAAAATATGCTTGGCTTTATGGGCTGTGAGTGCCCTTTGCCGGCTTAAGTTCAATTTTACATCCACTAGTAGACTCAAGTGTTTCTCTACAGGGCTGCTCTCAATCATCACCCAGTTTGCATTGATATTGGGGAATGCCCTGACCCAGGTACAGAACCTTGCATTTGGCATTGTTATATGCAGTCAAGCATTACTTTCTATAAGAGCTCTGTTCATTACCTTTGACAAGCATTAGTGAGCCTGTTCTACTTTGCACTGAGATGGACCAGAAGCACTCCCACAATCAGGTGCTCCATTTCATCTGAGGAGTGGTAACATCACAGCTGGACCTAAAGTGCCTATGCTTTTAGCTCAAGCAGAGCACTAGGAAGACACCTTTTTGGTATGCAAGTAGTTTGAAAAGAGCTAATTCGGCTATCTCTGCATGACAATGCACAATGCTAAATGCCTGTACCTATTGCAGTCAGTACTTCCATGGACTTCCATCTTCTGTAATGAGATGTGTGTGTATTGCAAGTAGTTCTCATACAAAAACTGACACCTTTTGAGAGTGAAGGGAGAAGGGGAGCAAGAAGAGGGCAGATTCAAGAAATTGTCAAGATTTCAGTACCTTCCTCAGAGAAAAATAAGAAATTCCCTTTGGACTAGAGGAACTTCCTCAGAAGTGCTACTCTTAGTAAATTCTTGTCTTTGCGAAAGCCGGAATGCTCATGCAATTAAAAGAACAGAAGTGGATTTTAGTTGAAATAATTCATCTACAATTCTAAAGCACGATCTTAGATGAGGACTTCCAGTTCAGGTCAACTAGTGATCCCCTAACAGCAGAGCTGACTGAATGCCAGCAGGAGCCAGGGACCTCTTAAGTATTTGAGTCAGCTTTTTTACTCAACCATGCCTCTTCTGGCCTTTCAGGCAGCTGACAAGTGCATTAATCCTTCAAGATGAACTTTCTATATGATTTCCACAACAGCACAACCATGATTGCCATTTGCGCCTGAGCTCCATCATTACTGTCCCTTTCTTACCCCTGGGATTACTGCTGCCTTCAGGTCTTCCATAAATATAAAACATCTTTCTCATTTAGGCTACAGTATTTTTCTTTAGCGTTCATAAGACTCTGCCATCTTACTCTACTCTTCATCCTGGCCAAAATCTTGGCAAAATACTGAGGTAAATAATGAACTAATGTGACGCTGCTATTGCAAATCATTTACTATTTTCGTTGGCTTTAAAGAAAGTGCTGTCAGATCATTATGTGCTATTAAATGTTTTATATTTCTCTGTTTGAGCCATACAATAGAATTCATGTGTGGTAAGATCTGTTAATTCCAATATAATAATAACTGGAGGAAGTTTGGACCATAATGATAATTTTCACTTGAGAGTTCTTGTTTTCTCAATATTCCTTCTTATTGAGCATTTGAATGTACAACTATATAATATTTTTATTTTTACAATTCTTCATTGAGTGAACAGTGTCCTTGCTAGGGACACTTTTATTTTGCTGCTCTTTATTATACATGTTAGCATTTCCTTGTTCAGCATTTCTTAAGCAACATAGGAAAAGCTGTTTTTGCTATTCCAAAGCTCACAGTCTGGGGAGCAACACTGCCATAGAAAGGGTGCCAGAAAGAGAACGAGTGAAGCCAAGAGAAAGGAGTGAAAAGAGCTACCTCCTCTTGCTGCCAAGGATATCAGAGGGCCTGAGGCATTATCTTTGATGTCTCTCATACATATCAGAGCCCCTAGGGATAGACCTGAAATGGTGATTTGGAGGTTAGAAGAACACTAATGAATTGAGTCTCTGATCAGTTCCAGTCTTATGTAATTGAGTTCTCTGCAGCCTTGCTCGTTATTGTCATAGCAGCTCTACCTTACACAATGTCTGCTGCTCTTCAACTGAACTGATAACTTACACTGTAATTGCTTAGAGGAGAATAATTGTGAGAACTCAGCATTTTGACAGTGTGAGGTAAAAATCAGACACAGCAAGGTCTGAAGTGCAGTAAGATTTTTTTTACATTATCTCCCTTGTTTTCAGTCCACAGAGATGGAGAGTGCAAGAGGTGGGGACAGAGTGCATCTGCCCTCTGCACAGCTTGTAAGTGAAGGCAGTCTCTCCAGTGGAGAGTGAGGGGACAAAAAGCCACACCACCACATCCACTGACAGCAAGGAAAATAGGAACATAGGACACTGGGGAAAAGGTTGAACCATTTTCCTTATCTTCTTAAAATGCACACTGTGGTAAAGTCTGTCTCAAGTTCCCCCAAAAAGCTATGAAAATTAAAAGATAGAGTCCTTAGGAAACACTGTAGTTATCATCTCTCTTAGCACCACTCAGGAGTCTCTCGCGAGGTCGTAATATGTGACTGGATCCCAGTTAACACCTTGATTTAGGGGTAAGAGGTGGTAAAACAGTATTCACCACACAAATTCGAGAGCATTTCTTAGTCTGCTTCACACTGTTGAGCTAGCTCCCATGTGGAAAGTGATATTACAGGCTGCTGCAGGTGCATGGTCTTGAAAGGAGTGCTTGGAAAGTGCCATGGTGTTGCCAATCCTCATCGTTTTTTTCATTCTCAGGCCAAACAGGCTTTTGCACATGCAGCTCCCATGTAGTTCTATGCAAAGTCTTTATTGGATACAGTTCTGCCCAAACTTACTCCTCACACCCAGCACCACTGGGATACTTGACAAGATCCCTTATGTCTTTCCTGAATACATATGCAGAAATATCTGTAATATTTGTTGGAATTAAAGTGAAGCCCTCCATTTATTAGGGTGATGAAGGGATGCATAGTATGGGTTAACCCAAGCATGTGAGGCTGAATTGAAGTCAGAGTACATGCAGTTAACCCTTTTTTGACAAATAAAAACAACAAAGTTTTGTAGCTCCTCCTCTTTAATTTCAGTGATTATTTGAGTTATGGAGTTGCAAAAAAAAAAAAAAAAAAAAAATTAAAAAAAGAGTGAAAGAGTTTGGAGTGATAGTCTAGTGGTGATACATCTTTGTAACATTCCCTTCTGCAAATCACTCAGGGCTATGGGATCTCAGGACATTTGTCCCACCATTTCTATCTTTGAACATTTGTATTTTACTGCTACAACCAGTCCAAATTGCAGGTTGGCAGCCTTCATAAGCAAAGGAAACTAATAGAGATGCTTCTGATTATTTGGGGCTGTGATTTCTGTCTGCTCTTGGATGATATGCATCTTTGACATTCAGGGCATCTGTTGGGTAATAGAGGGACTTCATTCAATTTTGAGCTTAAGAGGGTCTGCAAAATGATTTTTTCCAGTTTTTCAAACACTTACATTAATACTAATTGCAGTAAAGAATTTTTACACTCATCAGTTTTCTCCACTTGCCTATTAATTTTTCAGGATTTTATATTGGAGGGTATTCACTATCTCTGTGGAAAATCACAGTATTTCATTGCTGAAGAAATTATTTGGAATTTGGTGAAGCAGTTGTCTCCTAACAGGCCACTGCAGACAAGAAACAAATCTGCATTTCCTTTGTGATTTTGGGATTAGTATGCACCCTTCCATTAAAATAAGTCTTAGAAATGTGTGGTGAGCAACCTATCAATCTGCATGAGTATGTGAAGTATGGATTGAACAATAAGTCCATTAGTCATGGTGGTGGGCCATGGTGTGTGAGAAACGCCATATTCTACAGGCAGATTGTGCAGAGATGATAGAGTAGAACTGCTGTGCAATTTATCTATATGTCCAGCCTCAAGGAAAGATTTTTAAATTATCTAGGAATCTTTCCTGGAACAGGATCATGAAGCAGGTGCCCAAGGCTACATAAGGTGGCATTACCTCATGCTTTTCACTTACATTTTTTACTTTACACACTAGAACAGAGATATGAGGAAGGAATCTCCTTAAGAAGCTGGAGAACGGGCTTAGTTGGTTCGAGGTCTGTTTGGCCTAGAAACAAAATTAATCTCTAATAGGAAGATGATTCTAACAGAAGGAAAAAATAAATTGCACTTCTTGAGTTACCCTGAGAACAATTCCCAGGTGGGCTAAATTAGCAAAGCTACAAATGAGTAAAATCACATTCCTTATAATATTTTCTCCTGTGTGCCAAGGCAATGAATTTTGTCCTGTCATCCAGCTGTCTTTCAGATACATATGTTTTATTCTTATGCAGTCACACAAACCTTTGGATACAGCTTGTCGTTATATATTTTTATTGCATAAGTAAATTGAAAGATGGTTCTCTAATGGACTGTAGAAGTATGGGTAAGCATAAAAGAAACAACTGGGATATATCTTGCATATTGGAAAGGCAAGTTTGGGCTAAGCAGAGTAACGACTAATAGAATTGGTCCAAAAGACAAAAAATAAATGATTACTGGTCAGGCTACAGGTCAGTAGCCTGTCTTGCAAAAAAGGCACTTGAGCCCACCAACAGAAAATGGAAAACAAGGATATACACACCTCAACAATGTCCATCATAATCCCAAATGTATGTATTTCTTAGGCAGTTGCTAGTATGTTCTGTGAACAAAGAGGAATAATAAAGATTTTTGAAGAATACAAGCTTAATGTAAGGAGAAAGAAATCTGACATTTTGGCTTCATGGTGATGCATGGGGGGAGATGTAATCTGACCAGGAACAAGGACACCTGAATAATACAGTAACTAGAACCACTAAGAAATATATCCTGGTCAGAATATTTCAGGTTTTTGACTAACATCGTTCACTAAAATGCCTAAGTTTTCCACGGAAATTAAGAACGATGTTATGACCTCTAGAATATCAATGGATTAAAGAGAATTATGCTCTTATGCATCTGCATTCATACAGTACTAAAATATGCTTTTTCTTAATATATTGTGTTATTCAGTATATATTCACTTGACTCACATGAAAGACTGAAGGCATCCTTCCCTGAAGCTCTGAATTTCCTTAAATACTTCTATTGTAACCGCAAATGAACTTCAACTGGATATGCAGCAAAACTTGTCTTTTATATAACATTGGATATATTTTGTATTCCAAAAAAGTAATGATTCTTTAGGTGCTCCTTATACACGGAACAGATATATATTACGAAATGGCAAATTTCATGCCCTTAGATGGGAGGATACTCTGTTGTCAAAAGAAGCAGTGAATTAGCATTGCCACTAAAACTTAACTATTACCAGATATTTTAAAGCTACATCTAAGTCAGTCAAAAACATAAAAATAAGACCTCTCTTGCAGAAGGCTTTTAAGGACAGGGTTTGCAGTTTGTAAAATATATTCAGGAACTATTAAGTGATGATGACTCATTTGAAATGTTTCTTAAGCATCTTTTCCTTTGCTGTCATGTTATTTAATTATCCCTGAGCACAACTTCACGAAGATTCAGTGGTTAATTTTGACTAATTTCTTAAAAAATATATGCATCTTTGAGAACTTCATAAAGTCACTGCAAAGTTCATTAACTGGATAAAAAACCTGGTAGATTTCTTGGCTCTAATATGCTCTTTATTTAAGTCAATAGAAAGCTTCTCATACCTCTCAGGGGTCAGTGAATCATGGCCAGCAGAACTTCAAGATGTCTGTAAGTCAATACAGGATGCAATGAAAGTCAGTGAAGTAAGCAATATTTGTCAAATGAGCCACACAATTTAAGATTAGCTGGAAGAAAATCTGAAGTAAGATTTCTTGTGCCTCACTGTATGACATATCTACCCTATTAATAACAATTAGCAGGTAAAAATGCAGTATTCACGAGTTTTTTTATGCTAACAAATTAAAATTCAGATGCGGATCATGTTATAAATGTATATTCACCAAAGAAATAGAGCACTTCATAGAACTGTAGATTCTCCAAGATTCTTTGAATTTCAATACAGTCATAACCAAGTTTCTCAGGGGCTTAAATTCTTTATCAGTTGTCAGCCCCCATGTACAATCCACACATGACTACCACTGTAAGACACCATTTTATAGTCCAGAATCCTGCAGTTTCCTCCAATATCAAGGGAGGAAAGTTAAAAAGTTGTTAACAGTCTATAGCATTTTATTATTTTTGTCTGTGGCTCACTCTAAAAACATTATTTGGCAATGTAGTATGATATACTTATTTCTCAACAAGAGCTAGAAAGTAAGGATTATGGACCCAAATGCAGAATATAGTCTACTGAAACTACCCAGTGACACAGCAAGTATCAGCCACTTCTACATCCCTCTTCCCATTTTCTGCTTTTGGAAGGAAAAATGGCCAATGATGCATGCAGTCTAGAGTGAAACGGAACTTCGTCCACCATTCACCGTCCACCTGAAATGGCTCAAACCTTTGCCATTGCTTGATATATGGCTCAGATCCTGTACTGTAAGGAGGTTGATAGCATGTGAAAATAAGCATCAGAACTTGGGTCAGTTTTGGAAGCTTAAGTCTAAATTTCCTGATGGTTGCTTTGAGATAATTATTAGCCTCTTATAGTTATTATAAATATTTTCATATGTATAAAAATTTCCTGATTCCACCCTGAATGAAATCAGGAAATGCCAACAGTTAAGAGAAGTGGCACTTACTAATGGAGCAAATGGCTCACCTTTGTCTATGGTACAGATGAGTCAGGGATGTGAGGTTTTGCATGTTGATCCAAAGCAAAAGTAAACTCTGAATTTTCTGTTATTTCCTCTTTATTGATTTTTTTTTTTCCTCACACATTTCAGCTGTGTGAATTCTTCTTACAAACTCAAACAACCTGTTGAGGTGATAACACAGTGGCAAAGTGTATTTAGTAGTTTACACTGGCATGCTTGTCTGAAAGGGTAAAAAGAAGAGAAGGGCTGTGTATTAGACTAGAGACACAGTAAGGAAAAGTGAGTGTTAATCTAGGAGAGTGTGCTAGTCAGAAACAAGAATTTTGTAATAGGTACACATGACATGCAGTACATACTTAAAGAAAATCCCAGGTTTTCAAGTAAATTTCCTTCAGTTCAAGAAGAGACCCCAGTTTTTAACAATCTGTCAGAAGTAATATTATATGTGTGACCTTAAATATTCATTGAGCTTGTAGAGATTTTCATCTTCTTCTTCATTTATCAAGAATTATTCATATTATGGCAGTTTCTGTCATAATTCAGACATTTTAGCCCAAAAATGTAAAAAAAAAAAAAGAAAAAAAAAGAAAAAAGAGAAAATGACAGCTACAGTGATGGAATGGGAATAAGTGATAGTTTTAAAGAAACTCATTGTACATCTATAATTTTCCCTTTTAACAACTCATCTTTAAGCTATACTTCATTTAAGATGTCAACACAGCTTGATATGAAGTGCATAATTTATTGAATGCTGACTTTTTTTATAAGAATTATTTTGGTGTTTTGCTAGTCAAGTACAATCTTGCAATTCTATGTCTTACTTGTAAAATAATTTAAAAGAAACCCCTTTGTGTTTACTGGAGCAGTGATCAAAACATAAACACTTTATGCCACATCTAGTTTAAAGCATAAACATGAATGCCCAATTTACCTAAAATCAAATCACTCATCCAGAAGACACAGCGTCAAGGAGTCTTGATTAGATCTGACAAGCTAGTACAAGGCACTTAATGGGACATTCAGCAAAGCAATGCAAACTTGCTTTACCTGTTGAATCACTCTGTGTTTCCTGATCCATAGTTCTTCCTTATTTGATGACATGATAGAGTTAAAGAAAAGGACACTACAAAGATCTGGATGGAAACTTTTACTTTGAAAGTTGCTTGTTTAATTAATACTTGTCATCTGTATTACATCAAGATGGAGAAAGGTTCATACTCCTAATTTTTAGAATGCGGTTCCCATAAGGCTCTTCAGAACCAATAACTAGAAATGTTTTTATATAAGTGAGGAAGAAATAAGGGAAAAGGATGGACCTTGTGCCTATTACAACATAGCAAATTAAATTATGAAAGATAACTAATAGACAACATGGAAACCATAAAAAAAAAGTCCAGAAATTGTTTGTAATGTTGGCTGTGCAATTCAAACCGAAGATCTAGGCGCAATAACATATTTTTCTAAGCCTCTTATTAGCAATGACAAGCTTCACATTTAGAAACTGTAGTCCTGCCATCTGAGAACATTTTTTTTAAACACAAGTGCATCTATCGTAAAATAAGCCTCATCAACCCTATTTTATGCAGAGGTAATGTGAAGAACAGGCGAAGCCTTTGTAAAGAAAACAGTGTTAATGTTAGGTCACGTTTTCTATACTTATTAATAGAAATATATCCACATAGTTCTCTGTGTGCATCTCTCTCTCTTCCAGATGCCCACAGGCTCCTATCCACAAAGGTACATACATATATCTGTCTCAGTTGAAGGACCTGTGACTTAAACTTCCTTCTTCTCGCAACATCAAATGTCTGCTCTCTATGCAGGTCTTGTAAGCTATTGGGTGCTTTCCTCTTAAAGGAAATAAATTTGATATTAAAAAACACCCACCTGCATTATAGTCTTTCAAATTTGATAATTCACATATTAATAGGTTTCTCACTTTTTTTTTTCCTCAAGGTACCTGTTCATTACTTTACAATCGCACAAGCATAACTCCTTTTTCACAATTAATAATTCTGATTGCTGTTAGATGGTGCTTAATGGTTTATGGCCTAACAAACTCTCCCTAAATGAAAAAAGAACTAATCAAGGTATCAATAACACTTCAATTCTTTATTCAATGCATAAAAAAGAAAAAAAAAAAAGGTAAAAAAAGAAGAAAATCTATCTTGAGTCATTGTTGCAATGTGAAGCTTGAATGTTGTGGGATTAATTAATTGAAATTATATAGAGACTCTACAGAACACTAAACAGCAAAAAACTGTCTTTTTACACAGCATTTACAAGAGACAGAGTCCAGTAATTTTATTATCACCAGGATTTTTAACACAGAATTTGGACAACAATTGGCTAGTGGTACTGTCTACCTTAATCATCTGTTTTTAATTTCAGATATCTTAAAAGTTCCTGAATTTCAAATGACCCTTAAGCATCCTTTCTCAGAAACCTTTCCTTTGTTAAGGTGCGTCAAGTCAATCAGCCAGAACTCAGTCAAGTCTCTGTGATTAGCTTTGACATTTCAGCTTAAATGCTAAGTAAACATTTTGTACTCATAGATACACCAAGGATTCCCAATACTTTAAGCTAGACTGAAGTGCCATAAAAAAAGAAAATTAACTGTGGTCCATATAGACAGGGAACATTTATCAGGACACTTCAGTGATTAGCTTTATCCTTTATGCAAATGATTTAAAGTAGCATATGTGTGTATAACACAATATAATAATACAGCACAAGCCATACACTATTCTGTCAAACAGTTCCAATCCAAAAAGACAGGTGAGGGGACAATGGGGAAGCAATAAAATTAAAAAGACCGAGTCAGTCAGTGTTGGAGAATGAGTTTTTTATTTTATCCTCTCTTGTTAACTCCAGGTCATGCCTTCCTAGAGATTGAATGTGCTGTTAAGGATAATGCTGCATAATAAAATGTAAATCCAATTGACTTCATCTGAACATTTCACACATTGCATTTAAATACCAATATCTTAATACTAATTAGCAAATTTTATTAGGAAAAAAATCCCAAAATATTTGTTTTCTGTAGAGGAAAACGTCTCGCCAACATCATGTTCTACTCCAATTCATTAACAAGCTGTAATTAATTAAAACTGTATGATTCCCCAGAATGGACAAAGCAATACTTAACAATGGTCTGCTGAGCTGTAGCCATTAGTCGTAGATCACAGGCTGTGAAAAAATGACCTGAAGAGGTACTTCTATTAACAAGAATTTTTTTAGAAGTGATAATGATGATCGTTTTAGTATATACAAAGCAGGAGATAGGACTACTGAATCTCTTGTCTTTTGAATATTGATTTGTATGTTATACAAGAGAAAGGTAGTTAAAATAAAGAGAACAGAAATCAAACATTCAAATCACAAGTTACCATTTCTTACAGGTCTTTGAGGACTACATTTTTTCTTTTGAAAAACATGTTTCTTATATAAGTCATCAGTAGGTACCTTACAGAAGATAATAATATTCAATATGACATGGAATCCAGATTTACATGTTTGTGTATACTAAGTTGGCTTGCTTCTTTTCAGTTAATATGAATACTTAAAAGGTCCTAAATCTAAACATTTTACCACTTGCTTTTGGTGCTTTTATGGCTCTGTAGATCGAATCTTAAAATCTTGCTTGCTGGTTCATTCACATAAGCATCTGTGAAAATCAGACTCAGGCTGCACATTCAACAGTGGGTATCCAAGATCAGCGACTACTCTTCAAAATTTGTGCCTTCATGAACAGACATGTACTAAATGTGCTTCCAGAATTGTTGTAAGGCAAGATGCTCCATAAAAGAAACAGACACTACAGGTTGTCAAGGGAGAATTCCCTTGTTGTTTGGTTTTTTTTTTAAATCTGTGGTATAGATCTTCTTAATCTAAATTACCATGAAAGATACTTCAGCCTCAACCTCCCTGCAACACTTGAGCTCTCCCTTCTCTAAAACACAGGGACCTCCTGCATCTAAACTATTACTGTCTATTGCTATCTAAAAAACTCTTTCCCTGCACCAAGAATCTCTTTTCCTTAAATCTTGAGAGGCCCTTAATTACTTTCTACCTCTTTAGCCAACTAAAATGATTTCCCTTCTACAGTGTCATATTCCACAGAATAATTCTGGAGAAAGGAAGAAGATGCCTTTGAGCATCAGCAGGAACAGGGAAAATTCTACATTTACTCAACTAACAAAAACACAGAAGACACTGGTAACTTCAGTGAGCTGCTCAAGGGATTCTGTGCATGGCTTTTGCTGGAGTATACCAAGCAGCGTTTTTGGCTTAAGTGGGAGTACTGCTTTGCAGCGACATGCTGCCACAAAGTTGCGCCAGTGTACGGTAGCAGAGAGCATAAGAACAGGTTCTGCTAGCTTTATTTCTGTCACTTAGCACAGGGCTGTTTGATTTCTCAATTAATCCAAAGTGATTATATGCATAAGATAGTTCAAGTCAGTGGCAAAGGAAAACAAAAAAAAAAAAATTTGTGTTTTTCAAGAACTCTAAGTCTGAAAAGTGAAGTTTTATCAAATAGTCTAAGAATCTTTAAAGCATCCCATCAAGCGCTTATGTTTTGACAGGTGCTTTAAATAAGCAACATTTGATATTTCATGTTTTTCTAACGCCATCAGTATAATGTTGTACAAATTAAATGTGAATTTTTGTTGGGACTAAGGTACTGAGCAGTGGGAGTAAATCCAGCCATCTTGGGGGACATAGGTTTGTTTACCATAAACCAGTTCACATTGAACTTGAAACTAATGTTAGTGCCCATTGTGGGCTTTCATCATGCTTCTGCAAGTGAAGGAAGACATCATCAGAATAAAATCTGTGAGCATTTTAAAGGATGAATCTAAGATGATGCATGAGCATTTCATTGTGGGGAAAAAAAAAAAAGCTGTGAGAGAGTAAGTACCTTCATGGGCCTTAAGTGGCTGAACAAGGCAGTTAAATGAAAGATTTATGCTTCTCTCCTTTGGTAATATTCAGAAACTTGCGGGATTTTGCTACACTTAAACATCAGACAATGTCACATATTTAAGCACACTGAGCCTGTCAAAATTCCAAATGCATTAAAATGCGGTCATCGTAAAAACTCATGGTTTGGATTTCAGTGCGAGCTCTAAGTCTTTATACTGCTGAAAGCAGAAAGCACTTGGATCCAGGCATCTAACTTTTTGTCCCACAGCTTACATTTCAGTTTGAATTTTTTGTCCCATGTTCACAGTCCCATTTGGGAGCCAATGTTTTCAACACATCTGCTGCACTGAAAATAGATGAGTTCCAGCAGTGACACAAAGTACAGACACAGTAATGGATGGCACCTCTGTACAGGAAAGCGGGAATGGAATGTGACACACACTTCCCCAGCACACAGAATAATAGGAGGAAATCAGACCTGCCGAAGAAAGGGGTCAGACACAGAAAATGAGCTTGACTGTTTGGGCTGTATTAGAAAGGATAAATAACTTTGAGCAGCCAGAAAAGTATAAAAGGGCAGCCTGAATGTCCAGAGCTTGTTCTAAGCCAGTGTTCTCCAACAAGCAACTGCAGGAAGCTACCACCATTATGGTCCAGTGAGACAGGAACACAGCACAGCACGTTATTGCCTGCACCATGTTACCTAGCCAGTACAGAGAGTCCTGACTGTACTCCTACAGTACACTTTGAATAGCTTTCCACAACATTGTTAGGTCAGTTCTTTTAAATAGCTTATCAGCAGCAGCAGGTATTTTCTAACTTGGAGAAATAGCCAAAGGAGATGAGAAAAGGTGATCTGACAGTACCTGCTTCCTCAAAGTTAGTGACCAACAGCAGATGGACTTGCACCCCATTTCTGCATCTTGAGTTTGTGCTTATGTTTAGGCTTACATTCTCCAAGCCAAGTAGTTTGATTCCCATTTCCTGTACAATGCTTGGAGGAACAGAAATCAATTATCGATACATTCCCCTGCACAGCTGTTTTGCTACCTGTGATGTCAGCTGACCCACTCCAGATTGAAGCTACAGAGAACTAGAAGTTAAGCTAAATGGATGAAATGAGTCAAGATCCAAACCACTCATGACTCAGGCTTACAGATGAGGGTAGCTTCTGCTTTTGTATTTTGACAGAGTCTGTGGGAAGGGTTTAGGTGGATGTGAAGAGCTGCAGCAGCAATTTCAGGCAGGGCTCGTTGGAGCTGTTTTTTGCTGCTAAATCCATAACTGAAGTACAGAAAAAATATGCTCAGGCTGAAAAAGAATAGTTGGCAGGGAGTGTAATGTGGTGAGCTCAGTAGGCAATTGCACAGATCCCAAACACTCCATCTACTCCATAAACAGGCAGCAAATGTATGCTGTCATTGATCAACAGCCAAGATATAAATCACCCCTCTGATCTATGTGCCTATCGATTAAATTTATGAGATTCAGTACTAAGGTACAACTCATTCCAGGGAAGAAGGTGATTGTTAGCCAAGTTTTCAGTGTACTTACAAAGCCTCCTGGATCAAAAATATCATTATTAGAAAGTGTGCATACACATAGTTAGAGGTGATTATGCAAGAAGGCATATGATATATTACCACACACCATATTTTAGAGAAAACTTTAGACTCCTTACCTTCCACCTTACTATTGAGAACTGCATACTACTTAAGAGTTTGAATTGAGATTACAGACATTTTCTTGCTGAAATATATGAAATACCTTTTGTGCTTTTATTAAACATACACTTTTTCAACAACTTTTTCATACTCTAGCAAGCATTCTGCATTCATAAGGATTGCAAGCATCCTTGCCACGAAACAAAACTTTTGAGGTCACAAACCCTCAGCATAGCTTTCTTCATATACTTTTGAACAACACTGATATTTTAGTTCAAAACCGTTACTCCTGGTCCTTTCATAACAGGCCCATCTAAAAAGTCTGTCCCCATCTTTCTTACAGGCCCCTTTTAAATACTGAAAGGATGCAATAAGGTCTCCTTGGAGCCTTCTGTCCTCACAGGAGAAGTGTTCCAGCCCTCTCATCATCCTGTTGGCCCTCCTCTGGACCCTCTCCAACAAGTCCATGTCTTTCCTGTACTGAGGGCTCCAGACCTGAATGCAGAACTCTAGGTGAGGTCTCACCAGAGCAGAGGGGCAGAATCACCTCCCTCAACCTGCTGGTCACACTGCTTTTGATGCAGTGAGTACACATTGCTGGCTCATGTCCAGCTTTTCATCCACCAGTACCCTCAAGTCCTTCTCGGCAGGGGTGCTCTCAATTCCTTCATCCCCCAACCTGTATCAATAGAGGGAGTAGGGGAGTTGCCTGGACCCAGGTGCAGGACCTTGCACATGGCCTTCTTGAACCTCATGAGGTTCACACAAGCCCACTTCTCAAGGTTGTTCAGGTCCCTCTGGATGGCATCCGATCCATCAGGTGTGTCAACATCAGCTGCATCAGCAGCAATTCCTGTACATAACTCAGAGCTGTGGTTGCCTTTCTTTTCCATGCATACGAAGTAAGTTTGAGAGAACTGTACAGTATTATCAAAAACGTCACTGCCTTGTATCAATTTAAGTAGCCAAGTCAACATGGTTTGTGCATGTACATGATGATTGTATCTTACATTTTCCATTTAAGTTATTGAAGTTATACTTACTAGGGGAGAAAAAAATACTATGGATTATTCTGCTCCAGTATATGAAAATCATGTGAAAACCATGATTGATGACATGGCTCCAAGGAATAAGCCTCAGTGACATCTGCAGCACAGCTATGAGGTTACTAATAACCACAACCTGTGAATTGAGAAAGAAGCCCTTAAAAATGACTGCTGACAAACACAATGAAAGAGATTTATGGATTGCCTACTTCAAGAGTGCCCATCCCTTGTGAAGTGAACGGCTTGCCTCATTCATTATGTTACTGTGGCATGAAAATGGTATTCTGCCTTTTTTTTTTTCCATTTTTTTTTATTTGTGTCTCCACTGAATATCAGAGACTCCCTTCCAGGAAAAATAATAAACATGAATCATGTAGCCACTGAACTTTTGGAGATTTTAGCCCTTCATTCTCTTAATGTTTGAGGAAAACAGGATGTCTTTAGCTCTCAACAAAAAGAATATCAGCTTATCAACAGCAGATTTTAGCAAGCCTATTATATGCCTGTAAAGTCAAAGCCACTTTTAAATCCAATTATCTGCATTTTTACTGCCTTTATTCCTGCCAAGTTTTTATACTAAATCATTGAAGGTTGATATCTGCAGCTTTAAATACACTCAAACACTACTCAGTTCACAGTGGCTAGGGTCCTGTCTCAGGTGTGTTGTTATAAAACACAGGCAGGAATAGATGACAAGACCCTTGATGGCATACAGACAAGGATCCAAAGGTTGTCACTGTATCACACAGTAAAAAAATAAATATATTAAGGATAGAAAAGACACAATGGGTCAAATATATAAAAAGGAAGAAGCCTGGTTCGCAGGCAAGGGTTACGGTCAGAACTACACAGGCCACGTAAGCAAGAGATCTGTACTGGCAGAGGATCTTACAGTCAACACTAGCACTGACACTATGACCTCCAGTTTTAATCTGGTAGATGACCATACAGGTGTAAAAGATAAGTTGGAAATGTATATGCTTCTTTCACAAGTCAGGACTTCTCTGGTAGTATCTCGCTATCCAATGAAGAAGGAAGACAATTGATGAATCCGTACATTGAGCAATTCCTAAGAGATCTACAGTTGACACTAAATGAAAAGGATCTTGTTCACTTCTGAAGATTTCTTGTGTCTAAGATCTTGGACCAAGACACAAGCGGTATGGAAGGAATAACTGTTAATACAAAAGTACCGTGTTGCTAACTTATGTCAAGGCAGCAAGCTTCAAAACTACAGAAACACAACGGATCTCAAGACTGGCTGAGGGATTCTTGTTAGTCTCAGTTAATATGTGATTCTGTCAAGTCAGTCTAGCTCTGTATCTGTTTGTGGATTTTACACTGCCACTTATCTGTGTGGCAGTGTGCACCTGCAGTACTCTATAGCATACCACATGTTATGCTGCTGAGGTGCTTGCTTTAGCAGAGTCCATATGCTGGCACACAGTATAAGGAGGAAATGTCTTGATACACATATCCAATTACAGAAGTTTATGTGGATTACATTAGTAAGTACTGGTATCTCTTTCATTTCTGATGTTTAGGCACCATCATTTTCTCTCGAAAGATCACTTAGAAAGCATTTGGGAATCAGATATACAGCCTGCATACTTGTTAGTCATCATCAAAGAGACATCAAAGGATTACAGAGAGGGTTCAAATACTTACCTAACCTGGTCACAGTAGATGAAATCTGTAGCTGCAAATAAATCATAATAGAATAAAATAACTGAATTTCAACATATGTCTAAAAGAAAAAAAAAAAAGATTGTGTATGGGAAATGTGATGAAGGGATAAAAAAATAAACTGACAAGCAGCTGGAAGACGATGGTCTGCGCTGTGAAAAGACGAGGAAATGTGTATATCTGGTGTATCATGTGAAAAGCTGAATCCCACTCTGGGCTTTATTATCAGAACCTTCTTGTTGGTGTTGACTGGTTTTGCTTTATACTGGAGAGTTTTCTCTTAGTGCCAAAGCCAATGAAGTGTGACTGTCTATACTTAAAGTGATGAATGGGCAACATTTATGGTATACGTTATTGAGAAGCCCATGACTTCATTCATTGTGTGGGCCAGGATGAAGCTGTTCCAGCCTCAAGGTTTTTCATAGTAAGTACATATTGTCTCCATCAGCATCTACACAGCAGTCATTGTATTGTAGTTTTGTAAACATTCAGCACAAAAATGAAGTAGTAATGGTGTTGAATACTGTAGAGAAAAGACAGTCAAGTCCACTCACCAAATTTCGCCAATAAACTGATCACTTAGAATAGAAGTAAATGAGTAACTGATCAGCCTGAACAACAGGTTCACTGTGTTATGCTTTCAATGTTATTATATTAACATATGCCTGCTGCAGAATTCACAAACTACTAGGCACTTGCCTCCCTGGACTAATGTCTCCCATACACTTTGCAGTGCCAGCTGAAAACATCACTGCTCCTGCATTGCTCTTTCCCCCCTGTCAGTGAGAGCTTACCAGGTCCACAACTCTGTGAGCAGGAAGCTGAGCATATAGAAAACAGAAGTCAGATGGGCTGGTGCTAAACCCCTCTGTGGACTTTTGAAACTAACGCTGCAGAATCTTACTGGGAGCTAACCAGGTTGTGATCACCCACCCTGTGCTCCCAGAGCAGTACACTCAGCAGAAGAGAGATAGCAAGCAGAGAGAGACAGGGGGGACAGGGTGAGGAGGATGAAGGGGGAGGTAACAACTTCAGCAGACACCCTGCTTCACACAGGAACATCTGCCCACAGAGAGGGCCTATTCTAACACTGCCACCAACTGCTGCATCTCTGTACTTCCACATTTTACTTATTGTTAAAACGATATAGGCATGTTGCTCACTTTCAGATGACAACTGATTGGCACGCACAGGATTTTTCAAAGATGAAAGATAATGAGGCTGTAATAAAGTTAGCTTTTACCTTGCCAAACATCAAAAGGAGCTGTTGTGATGTTCTGAAGTCTTTATTTACTGACCCAGAAGTCATGTGCATTTGAAAATCATTCTAATGTGCACATTACAGCCAGGGAAGTAATAGTAATCATAATGGTAATAGGAATAGTAACAGCAATAGTAACAGACACAGGCATAGCTGTAGCCATAGCTGTAGTTGTATTAGTCACAGTTACAAAATAGTTACCTAATATAAAGGTATAAAAGATACATTAATAAATAGTGTGAAAAGGCAGATATGGGTTTGGGGGGGTTGTGGCAGTTTCATTCGGTATTTTGCTTGCAAATGTCTATGTTATATATATTTCACTGCTGAAATCATGTAGAGCTCCTCAAAGGTTTTAAATTGCTCTTTCTGACACTGGTTTCCATATGTAAGGAGTTCCCAATAGTAAGGTAGTTAACTACTGGTTCCCAATAGTAAGGTAGTTAACTTTCCCCTCTCTACTGGCCAGCATTAACTTACATACAGAAAGAACAAGAGAACATTTTTCAGTTGAATAATTATATTATAGAATCCTGTTCATTTATATCCATTTTCATTAACAGGACACAGAAGACCACAGCAATAAAAAACATTTTTCAATATTTAAAGAGAAATCTGAAGTTGTAGTTAATTGGGCCCAGTTAGCCCTATCTGTCATTTACTAGCCACAGATTTACTTGAGGTGCTGACAAATCTGCAGATCTCTCATCTTGTTACTTGAGGTCACTGCAGTTAATCCTAGTTATATGATCTGGAACTGGACTCAATTCATGAGTCCATCTTCAAGCAAGCACATCATATGACCATGCAGGCTGGAAAGGACCGCAGGAGGTCGCTAGTCCAGCAGCTTGGTCAAAGTAGGGTCAGCTCTGGGGTCTGAGCTGGGTGCTCAGTCAGATCATGAAGCCCTCCAAGGATGGAGATAGCATAGCCAGCAACAGCCATCTTGAACTGAATCAAGGCATTATCTACCATAAGGCAGGGCTACCCTCATGCTCAACACGTAGTACCCAGCACAACATACATCCTAGGCAGCAGCAGATATAAATGCTGTCTTAATGCTATAACTGAGAGTTACTGGTAGTAACTGTCGTTTTGTCCTCACTAAAGATTTTATTTGCCCTGAATTATCTATTTTTTCCCCTCAAAAATTCCATAAATTACATAAAGTAAAAACTGTACATATGTCAAGTTGAAATGCAAAATGAGAAGCCAGCCAGTCAATTTTTTAAGACTCCTTTAAGAAAGTCAGTGTTATAACATTGAAAAATGGTTCCTTATAAAGTCAGCTTTATTGGGGGAAGGAAGGAGGGCAGAAGAAAGAAGAGTGTATGCTCCAAAGCAATGAGACAGTTGGATGGAACAGAAGCACTACCTTGCCAGTAAATATGCAGAGCAGAATCTCAAATATCTTTCTGATATGCATTGCATTTTATTTGAAAAAATATATGGGATGGACTGCCTGTGTCATTATCTAGCAGATGTGCTGGTTGGTATGGTACATTGATGTTAAGTCATTTGGTGTATGTTTGCTTGGAGACAGAACAATTTTGAATTTAGCACTGTAAAATCAGTCAGGTGTCATGAAGCCCCTCTAAGCTGTTCACATACCTGAATAACTGTCAGCCTGGGCCACAGAGGTCAGTTAGGGCTGATAGCCTCCTTCTCACCATGTCTACTGGTAGATATGTAGGGGAAGGTTATAAGACACAGAGATTCTTTCCTGAAAATACCCTCTGACCTTATTTGCAGAGATTTAGATGCATTTTGAGATGGATACCGCCTCCAGACCATCATGTTTAATTATTACAGAGTTGTATTCCTAAATGTAGGTAAACCATGTAATCACAGGATAGATTTTAGTTTTCTTTTGCTTGTGCTTTTCTGCCTTACCTAGTACTTTACAAGCATTCTAATATATCTTTTTTTACATAATTAATAAAAGACTAAATAATTCAATGAATTAGATATGTTTAAATGTGCCCTTGCTGGATGGTAAATCTAGAGCAGTAAAATGCTGCCTCAGTGAATCACTTTCCAGCTTAGGGAATGTGGTGCAGTCCTGTCTCCCACACTCTGCCTATAATAGCCCATGTCTGTTCCTTCTGACTTTGCCTTTGGCACAAGAATTTGATGCTAAATAATTAGTGTAGCAGATGTGAAGAATACTATTTTTCTGAAATATTCAAAGGAGCTTTTCTTTTCTTTGGAATCCTGTCAAAATTGGTTTGGCCAACTTTAGATGTTCTCCACCTAGCTCTACTTAAAGTTGAGTCTGATAATTTTCCCCTCAGTAAATAAAGCAAAATTGTCAAGCATCTCATTAGGTCATGTATGAAAGCAAGGTCTAGGATGATAAGCTACCGGTAACCCACTCTGCTGCTATATGAGTACAACTGTTGGAGTTGGATAAAGCTGCACTAGGCTTCCCACTCTTTCTGACACTGCCTTGGACAATGCAAAAATAAGGATGACCTCTTGAAACATGGAATGAAGTTGTTGAATGGGCACCCCGTACAGGCAGTTATAATTCTTGCTATAAACAGAATTACAGACAATTACCCAGCAAGCTAAATTCAGTATCCATTATGCTGCATATGGTGGGCAGAACTGACCTCTCTTCAGTCATACTTCAAGTTAAAAAATTCTGAGTGATATCATAAGCAAGAGACAGAAAACTAGGTGATATGGAGCATATAGTACCTTTCCAAGACAGGAAAGGAAGTCTCATGGAAGTCAGAGCCATATGACAGTGATAAAAAAATCACTCAGGGTTTCATGCAAGAGCTCTCCTGGTGATGTTTAGGCTCCAAGTAGGTCACTTGGCTTGCTTTCTGCGGTAGGATCATCCAGCTCAGGTACTTGGGCAAACGAAGTGTCTTCACTGGGCATATTCTGAGCTGTGTTGTCATGTAGCAGTGAACAGGAGATCTGCCACTAGATGTAGTATAATCCTCTTAATACCTCAAGGTGCAAAAGGTGTCCAATCACCACGACCATCCATTCAGGTTGACCAGTTTTGTTTCATCAGAAACTATTTTATGCTGTTGTGATCTGCCATCAGGAAATGGCCTCCACAGATGGAGTTTTCAGCAGGTAGCTAATACAGAATGGCTGAATGATCTTCTGTATTATCAGTCATGTTATCATTGTTATATAGAAGACACATTTTTCTCCGTTCACACTGCTATAACTTGCAAAACATCCAGGACTATGTTTTGAATTCTTTACTTTTTTAATAAAATACAAACCATTTTTCTTTCCTGTGTATGCACACATGGATATTTATTACTGCTTCCTGTGCCCATCAGCAACAAATTTATTGCTATTTCATCAGTAAGGAAACCTGAAACAATTTATAGATCATGCCCTTCTCTATGAGAAATGTGAATTATGCAGTCAATAGAGCCTTCAGCTACCTGCATCCGTAGCTTTTTTGCAACCAGACTCCAGGACAGTTATCTACACTTTCATTACCCCAAGATGACATTAATGCCATTCAGTGCTGACTGGTCTGCCTGATAAAGCTAAGCATAAACTCACGTTGATGCAGAATGTGACTGACAGTTTTCAGAAGAAAAGCAAAAGCCAGGAGCACATATCACCTCCCTAGAAAGAGCTGCATTTAGCTGCCAGTTAAATATATGAATTTTAAAATTGTTCTCTTTGATATGCTGCATAGACTTTTACATGATCTCATTACAGCCTGTCCCATTTTCTCCTCATGTTCCTGAACGTCCGCAATAGTTATCTCTCATATCACAGGAGCTGGTATCCATTTTCAGAGTAAAAATTGTACATTGTCAATGAGTAGCAAGCAACACTTCCAAGGAAAACACCTTCTTAAGGGAGTGGAGGAAGAAGGGCAGGATGGAGAATGAGGATGTTGCCTCAAGCTTAGGATGCAGGGTAGTGGATAAAAGCTGTTGTCCCACAACACCCCACGCCTTGTAGTAAGCAGAATTCTGAAGCAAAAATGCTTTTTCATGTTGCACTGAGTATGGCAACCGTGAATTTAAGCAGCAGATTTATTTGGGTTGTAAGGAGAAGCTGGAGGACTGAATGTGAAACTAATACAGTCAACACAGTAGCTAGTAGCTTATTATAATTTATTTGATTCCCTCTACATCAGTTTGATCATATTTATTTTCACTACTTGTGTGCCACAGATTTGTGTATTGACAGACTCAGTCACATTCTAAAAGTTAGTGAAAATTTTGGCTTTAGGAGCAACCTACAGCTTGGCCTTTTGACACCAAAGTTGGGTGAAATTTTTTCAGTGAATGCACAAATAACTGAATGTTTTGAACCAAAGCTCTGACCTAAATCAGGAGTCTTGGTCTCAAAGGCAAGATTTTCTGTAACATTGGTAGAAATGTTTTCCTTCAAAATTGCCATAACTTTTTGACATTTTCAAATGTAAAATAGTGAGCTCTTTTGAAATAGTGTTTTTACTCCCTGTATTGATATACAGCTTTTGAAAAGGAGTTTAGAAAGATCAAAACCAATCCAAATCAAAATGAAATATATTCTGTTCAGTTCCAAATGAATTATTTGAATAGTTTTAGTTGTTTCATTTTCTTAAATTCCTAATAGTACTAAAAACCTTGCCTTTTCCTTTTACTCTCTTCTTCAGAATCAGCAAATTAATCATCAACTTCATTTCTTTTCTAGCTCAACTTGGCACCATAAAGACATTCAAGGTAATAGAATACTGGCCTAAAATTTTGGTGATAATAAAAGTGAAATGACTATGAAATACTGGCATTATCTCAATTTGCCACAGGAGATGAAGGGCCATTCACTCAGAACCACTGTCATAAGGTGTCTGCCTATTCAAGCTATTGTGTTGCATGGTCTATACACCTGCTCTACACAATTTGTTCGCTTAATTTGAAATCCTCTGATCCTTTGCAGTTCCATTTCTCCCTTCCATTACTTGACTTGTTCATTTTCCTGAGTAGCCATCTGAAATTGCACATGGGCTGCCCACATATGTTTAACTGTTTTTTATTTTTCTTTTTATGCAATCTTTGGTCTTGGTTGAAAGGAAACACTTTTAATCTACACCTTTGTTTCTTCCCAGTGTTTCTTTAATCCTAACCTTTCCTTATCTGTTTGTCTCTTTATTTACTTTTTCTGTTTGTTTGTTTCATACTGTAATTCCCTGAACTGTCTTTCTTTTCAAATTAAAAAAAAAAAAAAAATTAAAAGCCACATTTGCTAGTCTTGTGCCCAGTTTTCCTTAATGGCAGGTAATTCTCTTACCTGCTTTGTGCCATCTGTTGCTGCGTATTTGCAAGCAAAATTAAAGTAGCACTCTGGCTGCATCATCAGGGACAGATCATTGACAACAGCTGCTCAGTGAGCACTGATGGTCAGAAAAGCAGAGGAGATGCAAACCTGCAGTAGGGTGGGGCTACAGAATGACACTGTCTTGATTTCTGGATGTGCTGAGGATTTTTTGCTTACACTGGACTTTGCCAATAGGAGCAGCGTTTTTCCACCTCTGTTGATGGTGCACCTCGCTGTAGACCATGGGGGCCAGCTGTTCTCAGCCCCACCTGTGCAGAGAGGGAACCCAGGTGCCCTCAGGACGTAAGAAACACCCCACCTCAAGTGTCCTGTCTCTGTGTGTGCAGAATGACCACAGGCTGCTTCAGGTTGCTGTTTTGAGAACTGACACCTTTATATGCAAAACAGCAACAGAGAAATGTCCATCCATAGAGACAAAGTGGACACTTCTTGCCCAGGAAGGAGGGAACTTGTTGCTGGCCTTCCTTCTAGATAAGTCTCATCTCTGACCTGAAGTCTCTCTGTGTCATAAGAGCTGCCACTTCCCATAGTGGGACTGTTCATACTCCAGCTTCTAAGAAACAGTTCTGCTGCTGCTCATAGCTCAGTCATCTTTCAGGTTCAGATCTCATGCAGTCCAGCTCTTCTGTTGTCCTACGTGGAGCTTGGAAGCTATTGCCTAAAGCCAGATTTCAAGCCTGCTGTCAGCATATTTCAAGATGCACTAACTTAAAATAAGACAAACTTCTCTTAACATTTAATTCACCTGGCTGACGTGTAAAGAGAAGCATGTTGTGCTTACACATGGCTTTCTGTAATAAAGTATTACCTATCATGTGATGTGGTAATAAGTTACCTCCTAGTGTAAAAAAAAGCCCAAAGTCAGATAAAATGATTCTGTTTTCCAAAAAAATGTGACAATATTTGCACAAGGGTCAAGAACCTATATGACCTTAAAACTTTACTATTTTCATATTTCATCCTGTTTACCAGAAGCAGATATTCCATTGTTCAAGGTAACAAAAGTTATAAACAATACAAGGTGTATTAATATTATGAAGAATTGGCCCTGAAAGCCTTGTCAATCATACCAAAGGCAAACTGCTTTGCTTAACTTGGTTTTGGGTTTTGTTGGTTTCATGTGGTTTTGTTTTGTGGTTTTGTTTGTTGTTGTTTGTTTTTGATAAAGGCAGTGATTTCAATATTGCAAACACTGGATTTTTCAAAATAAGTCATTTAGATGCAGTTATACCAACTAATTTCTCAAGCTTCTTATTTAAATGGTTGGGAGCAAGAAAGATGAGGCTTCAACTAGGGAATGCTGTGGCTCTGAACGGGAGGTATAACCTTGGTTGTCCATCTGCAATGAGTCTCAAAGGGAAAGACAAACCTCAAACTCCTGTGCAGATTATGAAAACACTTTCTGTAGGAATGCTGGAGTAAATTGGCACTAAGTACCAGGTTCTTTCCTAGAGCAGACAGTCTGGTAGGGCCAAAGAAAGGGCAGACTGAGGGTCATGAAGCTCAGCCAGAAGTGAGAGAGCCGCCTTGTGACTTGAATTAGCAGTTAATTACTGCCCACTACTGGCAGAATGGCAGGGCCTTGGTTGAGCTGCTGGGAAAAAACCTGCAGATAGACAGCAGATACCAGCTGCAACTCCACCAGGTCTCTAAGAGTTGGTGGCAGCATGATGGTTTCCCTCCCCCTGTCAGGGAAGATTTCCTCAGGAAAGCGCAGAGAAGGGTGGCCAGTTGGAATATACTGACCGTGCTATGTAAGACATGCTTCTGCTGCAAAACTTGAAACAGTTAAACACTTCAGGCATCACCGGCATGTAACAACCCTGCAAAACAGATCAGTTTACAGCAAAGAATCCCCACAAAAAGTTACTGTGAACATCCTGCTGCATAGGTATATTTTTCTCTTATTTATTTCTCTTACTTACAATGTAAAATTGAATACAGATCCTAAGTGAATGCTAATGAATAATCTGCTAACAGATATTGTTTCAGAAATGGTGGGTCCATACTTCTTCCAGTTAGCAGGGATGAATCTATATGAATGATCTGTCCCCTTATCTATTACTAAATCCAAAGCAATTTTATCAGCTTAATATTATACAAGTCCTTTGGGATAGTAGTACTAGCTGCTACCTGCAAATCAGGAACCTGGAAGCTATAAAAGCCAGGCTTGTGAAATTTCAAAAAATTTTACAGCCTGAAATCTTTAACAGTTTTATGAAATGAGCAGAAATTGCAGACTGATTTGTTGTTTTAAAGCCTGCTTCATGAGATCCTCCTATTTACAGCAGAGTACATCAAGGACATTTCAGTTCAGAGGCTTGCAGAAGCTAGAGATTGGAAAAATTGAAGGGCGAGGGCAAGATCAGTGAGGGGAGGGGTATGGCATTATATCATTCCCTGAAATATTACATCTGTTATGTGTTGCCCAGCTCAGCAAGGGCAGCTTTGCCAGAGTAGCTGCTGTGCCTTTCTTTCTTAAATGGACATTCCACTGTACTTTACAAACAGTGAGTTAGATCTTGTTATTTTCTTCCTCATTTTACAACAGATAAATTAAGGCACAAAGCGATTAGGAAGCTTATCAAAGGCGTTGAGCACACCTGCTCCAGCTAAAGTTAATGGGACCTCTGCAAATCAGACTGTAAATGGGTAAGTCTGAAGTTATAACTGCCTGCTGTATTGGCAACAGAAAGAGAAGCCAGAGCTCTTGTCCCTTAATTTTTGCTTTAACCAGCAGTTCTCACCCTTGTAATGACAGCTCTTTTTATTTTGCTAGAAAAATGGAAACATTTGGCTTGTGACACCATGTTAATAAATGATTCGGGTCCTCTTTGATCACATCCCTATCTCTCCTTTGGCAGGAAAAGGGAAGCATTCTTCACAACAGTACTTCCATGAGATGGGCTTGTAGAGCACACATTTTTTAGGGACAGTCCCTAAAATCGTTAGCCAGATAACATTACATTGTGCCCCCATTATATCTGCCTCATCTACTTTTTTGTCTAGTCTGTCAGCAATTAACAGCTAAGCCAAGTGTATTTTCTCCAATTCAATTCACAGTAAAATGGGTCTTTAAAAATCTACAGAGGGAGCATGCAAGGTGTTCATTCACTAAAGTGATGAATGTAGCACAAATTAATTACTAGACTATTCTGCAGCTATGGGGACAGCCCTAGCCTCTACCACTGATACGGACCCCTCCCTCCTTCTGAGAATTTTGACTGGAAATAGTGAGGAGTTGCAAAGTCTCCGTGGCATGAATTACCCATGCAGAACTTCTATTGATTTTTATGTGTCTGAACAGCAAGAAAGAGCTAGCTGCAGGAGTATAAGGTAGAAGTCAGAGTCCTTTAACTAATTTATATGTTCCCTAAACATCAGTCCTTTATGTCTAAGTCAAAATAATAATGAAAAATAATGGAATAGAATATTAGGTAGTCAATATTCTGTAGGAATCACTGCAGCTGGAACATTTGCATGAGCTAGCATTTTGTAATAACAGAAGCTTGAATATTTGAAAATAATGAGCCATAATAATTGATCCCCACTGTAATGAAAACATCACTTAGTATTTCTGTTCCAGTCCTATTTGGCACTGAATCCGATTTGGGAGTGAGGAAAACAAGCTTTAACATTAAACAGAAAGTGCTGAACAACTGGTGATCTACAGGCAATGCAACATCTATGGCTTCTATATTTGAATTTCGTCTCATTTTGCTTTTCAAAGCTTATTGCTGTAGATCAAGTGCTGGGATCATGTTCAGTGGGTCTCTGAGACTGAAACTTGAGGATCTGAATGTGGACTTGAGGATGAAATGGATGCCAGTGGGAGAGGGGAAGAATCCAGTCCTTGCCAATGAGAACAGCTATTGCCAGATTTCAGCTGGAAGTGAACCAGAATGATGATGCCAGACTGAGGAAGATGCAGAGCCACAACTAATCTTCAGTGAAATATTTCTGATCTGCTAAAGGAAATTAAGGAGTCTAGTACAGACTTCCAAGCATTGGACTGGTACACAGATGAAAATCTCTGCAATAATAATTAAGAAATAAAATATCAACTGATATTTTCTTTTCTTGAAGGTTCTAACTTTCTTGGTATAAAGACAGAAATTATACTAATTTGACTGCAAATGAGTCTGGAGATAACAGCATGAAGTATTTTTTCTATCAACTACTAGCTGAAAAAAATGAAAAGTTGGCTTTGGCAAATAATGAGGACACTAGAAAAACTGGCTACAGAAATTAATTTGATCTAAACAAAATGAAATAATAAAAGTAAATCTGTAGTTGAGATTCTTTAGTTCAAAAGAGGAAACTTTGATAAGAGAAATATGAAGTTGATGAGAAATTTCGGAAGTTGAATGGAGAAGGCACCTGGAATTTTATTAGGATAGATACTTTTTTAAAACTCTGTCCAAAACTTGAACAGAAAAAGTGTAGAAAACAGTGTCAGACTTGTGCACACCGAAAGGATGTCAATAGGAACCGAGAGAATAAACCTGGATTAAAAAATAAAAAAAAAAAAAAAAACAGCAAAGAAAGCTAAATATTGGAAAATGGGAAAACCGAGACATAAAATTATAATTTCCAGAAGGCCAAGTGAGTTACAGACGCATCAAAGGGTACTAAAATAGCCGAGTAATGCACCCCTGAAGAAAAACAAGTGCAGTCCCCCGAAGACTTGAACAAAATATTTCAAGTAGATGTGTGATTGAAATACTTTAGTAGATATTGGTAAAACCTTAAACAAAATTTTGCCGAAATCTCCAGTTCCTAGCACAAACCTGTTTCACACCAGTTAAGAAAATATAAAGTTGATGGCTGATCTTTTGAGAAGAGACTAAGAAATCTGGAATTGTTTAGTAAACCAAAGGTTGAGTGAGGATCCGAGAGCACCCTGTGAGCTTATCTGGAGAATAAACTAGAGGAAAGAGAATGGACAGGACTTTTAAAGTGATAAACACTGCCCATAAATATGTTTACATTCTAAGTGTCGATACAGTTTCTAGTCAGAAGTAGAAAACTGAGAACAGCTTCCCTGTAGGAGTACTGAGGCATAAAAGCTGATGTTTATGACAGTGATTATATCACTTCTAATATCAAAAAGTGGAAATCATAGGATAAGATAAAGAAATGTCCCCCAGCTTCTCTGTTCCTGAATTTCTTGATGTTCCTGATACTGTTTAGTTTTGCTGTGATTCTATTTTGCACCTATCTTTATCACTTACTCATTCAACATGGGACAACGTGAGAAAAAGACCTGCCACTTTAATATATTGCATAACTAGCCTATAAGTATATTTCTTTGACATAGTAAGGCCAAGAATTTCTCAAGGGTCAGAACAATAGGCATTTATGAAGATAATGAGTGCAGTCAGTGCTGCTGTAGAGAAACAAGGGAGGGGGAAAAGCAATATAAAAAAGAAAAAGGGGGGTTGAAAAAAAATAAGGAGGTTGAATACCAACCTTCTTGCTTAGGTTCACAAGCCAGCTACTAATTGCTCATTATGGCAGATAGTTCATCATTATCTAGCATTTCTTGCTTCTTCTTCAGAAGCAGCTAGCCCTACCCAGTTTCTAGTACCAGTTTTAGATGAGTTAATTAAGTGACCTGGTAGAGCACATTTTATGCAGTTTCTCCATCATCTTTACTTAGAGGGAGAAGAGCTGAGATTCTTTTGTGTATCAGTTTCATAATTACAGAATAATAAGGGACTCTGGTAGTTCTGGCAACTGGTACTGAAGAAAATGGAGAAATAGTGACAAATAAAACTGAAGCCTGCTTTTCCCAGGGGTTTGTTGTGGTTCGGGTATTTTGTTTTGTTGTCATCTGTACATGCAAAAGGCTTAAGCTCCCATGGTGCACAGCTGTAATTATTAGTAGCTATGAGAATGAAAGTGATACAGCTTCAGGTGAAAAATGCATTTGCCTGCAGAGAAAAATAAAAATAAGAAAATCAACCATTACCATCGTTTTTCTCTCACCAGCCCCCACACTTCTGGAATTGCAACACAAAGTATGAGACAAAGCCCATTACTCACTCAACTATATAGAATAGAGATAACCTTAACTCAACACTCATGACCAAGAAGTTCATAAATAATGCACAAAATAATTCAGAATGGTAGGAGTATGGAAAAAATGGAAAGAATTTCAGTCTAAGTAGCTCCTGCAATATCCAAGAGTTCTTTGTACTTTAACATCTTAGACTTCAAAATGTGTCTCTATCTTAGTTTTAATGCATTTTTCTCCACTTGAATTCAAGGCACAAGATTTCCCTTGACATGGCAATGTACTGAAGAAAGATATAATGCATACATTTCTTTTTAAAAATAAAGCACAAATTTCTGCATTAAAAGGCTGATTTTTCAGGAGCAATTCATTTAAATCAGACTGAAGACAAAAAAAGAAAAAGAAACTACCTGACAAGGTGGTCTAAGATAATTTTCAGAGGAAATACTCTATGTTGAAGTTAGACAGAAAAGACTGCAGTAAGTTATGGGCTCATTTTCTACTCAGTAAAAAATAGATAAAGCACAGGCTGGAAATGCTAACTAGGTCTAAATGATATCCTTTCTATGTGTGCATTGAAACAATTCATTATTCATATAAAATGGTAGGAGAAAAACCTGTCACTCATGCTGTCTGTGACAGCAAAATACCTGCTCACAAATAATAGGAGGCATTATGATTAACAATTCACACAGAAACTTAGAGAAGCCCAAATTTAAAACACCTGTGAGCATGACTTCAAAAGCCAGTATAATTGGTTTTGACACATCAGAGTACACTGGAAGATATTTAGTGGTAGTCAATGGTGCGGAGTCTAGTTGGAGGCCAGTATCTAGTGGAGTGCCTCAGGGGTCAGTACTGGGGCCAGTATTATTCAATATATTCATTAACGATTTGGACGAGGGAATAGAGTGTACTATCAGCAAGTTTGCTGATGACACTAAGCTGGGAGGAGTGGCTGACATGCCAGAAGGCTGTGCTGCCATCCAGCAAGACCTGGACAGGCTGGAGAGTTGGGCGGGGAATAACCTGATGAAATTTAACAAGGAAAAGTGTAGAGTCCTGCATCTGGGCAGGAGCAACCCTAGGTTCCAGTATAGGTTGGGAAATTACGTATTAGAGAGCACTGTAGGGGAAAGGGACCTGAGGGTCCTGGTGGACAACAGGATGACCATGAGCCAGCATTGTGCCCTTGTGGCCAGGAAGGCCAATGGCATCCTGGGGTGTATTAGAAGGGGGGTGGTTAGTAGATCGAGAGAGGTTCTCCTTCCCCTCTACTTTGCTCTGGTGAGACCCCATCTAGAATACTGTGTCCAGTTCTGGGCCCCTCAGTTCAAGAAGGACAGGGAACTGCTAGAGAGAGTCCAGCAGAGGGCAACAAAGATGATTAAGGGAGTGCAGCACCTCTCTGATGAAGAAAGGCTGAAGGAGCTGGGTCTCTTTAGTTTGGAGAAGAGGAGACTGACGGGTGACCTTATTAACGTTTATAAATATATAAAAGATGAGTGCCACGAGGATGGAGCCAGGCTCTTCTCGGTGGCAAACAATGATAGGACAAGGGGTCATGGGATCAAGCTGGAACACAAGAGGTTCCAGTTAAATTTGAGAAAAAACTTCTTCTCAGTGAGGCTGACAGAGCACTGGAACAGGTTGCCCAGGGAGGCTGTGGAGTCTCCTTCCCTGGAGACATTCAAAACCCGCCTGGACATGTTCCTGTGCGACCTCACCTAGGCGTTCCTGCTCCAGCAGGGGGATTGGACTAGATGATCTTTTGAGGTCCCTTCCAATCCCAAACATACTGTGATACTGTGATATTCAGGTGAATGCACTTATTTATATTGGGATTCCGAAAATGTGAAGTATTTCCATAAGCCATATTTTTATGGGGAAACTATCATATGCCTCACCCTCCCCACTGTTTATCACAGCTTAGACAAAACTGTGGTTGAAGAAAAGGTTTTAATGTACTTTAGTTGTCTTTAGGAAGACAAGAATTCTTGGTGACATTTTCTTCTCTTTCTATAAATATCTGCATCCGTTTTGTTTTGTTTTGTTTTTTTTTCCAAACCTACTGAGCCAGGAAAAAGTTAGAATACCAGTTTTATACTGTTCTCTTCTTTAACTGCTGTGTTGCTGGTGGCTCGCACAACCTCAGTCCCACTGCTGACCCTCATCTCCACAAAGAGCTACAGGTCATTCTTTCTTCCCCAAGATCCCAAGATGAGAGTCCTCCTTCTTTTTGAAATACAACCCAGGGTGGAATCATTCGGTAACTGTTGTGGACCGTAAAAATATACTACAAAGACTGTTTCTGAGAGCTGCGTGAGAGCAGTTGTCTTAAATTATTACTTTAACACACCAATGACAATAATGTATATATTGAAGGAAACGTTGAAGCTTTGGGTTGTTCTGAACAGAAAGAAAAATGAATTGAAAACACTGTACTAAAATGTCTTGACTCATTTGGAAATGGAATTCTTTGAGGGATAATTTTTTCTGTACAGTTTGGCAAAAAGAAAAGGTGCAAATTCCCAAAAAGCTTGATTTTTCCTTTTTGGCAAAAAGAATTTCTGCTGAAAATTTCTTAAGCCAGCGATGATAGCTGTTGCAAAAATTAAAGATACAGGCAGTGGTTTTCAGATTGACAGAAGCAATTAGCTGGAGCAGGAGGAAATCTAAAAGATATCTACTTGAGGAAAATGAAGAGAGTGCTGATGCAATTATTGTTTCAACAAAGGAGATGGACTGTGAAGATGATTTTGTATTTTGAAGACACAATGCAAGAGTGCAAGAACATTAAGAAACAAGTCTTAACCAAGAGAAGTTAACATATAAATTTGCTATGGATATAACACAGTTTCTATGGGATTCCAGTGGGAGTTAGATACAGTAAAGCAGAGGTTACAATCATAACTCAAACAGCAGCTTCCACCAATTAAAGAGAAAATGCTTAAGGCCGGTGTCCAATACCCTTGCCAAAGATATTTCAAAAGAGACTGATCCCACTGAAGTTTTTGGTTTATTCCTCTGTAAGAGGTAGGCTCTGCACCAGAAAACGAACCTGCATGAATGCAAGACTCTCAGCAGAGGACATGCTCCATTCGATGGCATCACTGAATTAAACACACATACTAAAAAAGGATAGCATCCTAAGTCCAGTCCCAGTCATAGGATGAGCCTTACACAAGGCCCCCAAGCCATTGCACACGCAAAATATTTTCCTACATCTCAGTTCTTTTTGCAGCCCATACTGTGCTCCAGCAGCTTCTTTCCATCCCCACTCTGGCCGCAGCCCTTGGCTCCCTGTTGTAGCACAGAAAGTGCAAATTGCTGTTAGTAGTAAAAGAGAACAGACCCCAGAACTACAGTTGTCTTGGCTTGAGCTGGATTTAGTTTGTTTAAGCTATGGCAGCAATTTTCTAGCAGTGAGTTAACTGTTCTCTAAATTGGTTTTAGCTTTCATTTAATTTTGTGTAATGGTGTGGTTAACACTTATTGTTAATAGCAATAGCCAGTAGCTATGTTCTGTGGCATAAACTCTAGAATAAAATGTGTTGTGGAAGAGCACCAACACAGGCAGATATCAGAGGTCCCCTACACTGAACACAAATCACAGTGGGAAACTACTGTTCACTACAGGAGTGCAGCCCTGTAAATCAGAGACAACAAAGAGAACCAACAAAAAATTGATAACTGGCAAAGAATGAAATGAAAGAGCATATGTGCATGTTGTGTCAGGAAACAAGACAAAAATAACCCCAAGGAGACTGCAGGACAAAAGAAGAAGGGATCATTGCAACCAGTATTAAACCTCTTCTGGCAGAGCACCCAGAACATCAATGACTCTTGATATGCTCACTGCCTTCTTCTGGAGGGACACTGAAACTGCGACCTGATAACTCATAGAGCCTCTGCATGAGTGACCATAATGCCAGTGAAACAACCAGGTAGGTAAGAAGAAATATGGCCTTTGCAGGTTTTGATTTTTACATGAACTTTTTAACTGTGTTGATAATAAGGTAGCTGGTTATTTTGGACATTTGTTTTGCTGTTGTTGTTCTCTTATGTGCATCTGAACTATGAAGGCTGTTATTATTGTGCCTGGACTAATACTTTTTTGTTCTATATCTGATTTGCCTGTCAAGACTTTAATGAGACTAATAATAAGTTCTTCTGTGTACATGTCAGGTGTGTTCCTTTTCTGCCCATGACAAGATTTTGAGAGTAATACAAACAGGTGTATAGATCAGTTTTGTGATACACTGAAATCCTACTGTGGAATGAATCTTTTCTAATGGCAGTGTAGGTGTCTGCAGTGAGGCTGAACCTCTTAGAGTAATGGAGTTCAGAACATGATTCATCCAGAAAACACCAGGATTGACTTTAGGGTAAGATGGATTGCGTTAAAGTCTTTACTGACTCTAAAACCTAGATCTCCATTGAGTGGTAAGAGTGGCTCTAAGTCCCTGTACTGGAGGTGCTCACCCATAAAGACCCTATTGGTCCATGTCCAAGAACAGGCAAAGACATACTTGCATGGGATGCTTCAGCTGGCTGATGGAGGAGGAAGATCAGCAGTAAATGCTTGCTGTGGATGAAGTATCCAGTAGAGTGGCGGAGTGTGTTATAAGGACTACTGCTTTTGGGGTATGTCTTAGTTGCCCTTGCAGGAATAGTTTTGAGATGCTGTTAAACCCTACATTAGTTACCATTGGATTAAGTAACATTTTCTGTAGTCAGGGTTGCATGTCTCTATAGCAAATGAGCAGCTCAATCATTCCTTTCTTCTAAACAAAACAAAATTCAGAAGAGTGAAGACTGGAAATTATTTGCAGAAACAAATGTTAAGAGGAAAAATATATATATATATATCATGTTTGAACACTAACCTTTTAGTCAGCCCTCCTGATGATTACGAGAGCTTATTTGGCATTGGTTTAGGAAAAAGAACATTTTGTTCATATGCATCAGTAGAAATGCATGTGAAATTGCAAACCACTCAACTCTTCTTTCATTAAAGTTCTGGACACTATCCCCAAGATGACAGTGAACACTGGCATGATTAAAGGCCTGTATGTGGATTGGTGGATTGCTGATATAGTATCTAATGAGTTGGTGTCCCTCCCAGTAGGGGAAGTAACCATGCTCCTATCAGACTCCTCACAGAAAATGAGTACTGCATTAAAGAAGGGACAGAACATCTTTCTGAGAAATACAAGAGCGGTGTTTTGGGTTTTTTTTTTCAAATCTACATGCTTAGTATGTGATACTGAACGCTTTTGACTCCTGTCTGCACCAAAAGGAATTAAGCAACATTCCTAAGACTTAGGTATCTTTCTCAGAATCTTATCAATTTTATCCTTTGGAGAAAGCAGTCCTTGTGTATGAATTTTATCAAATAGGAAACAGACTCCCAAACCACACAGAGAATGCACTGGAGCCTGTCATTCTGGTTTGTAGCCTTACACTTTCTGTCCATGGGACCACGCCAGGCCAACGGACTGTGTTTCACAAAGTGCAATATCAAAGCTCATCACATAGTCTTTCATTACTGTTCTGCAGAGCAACTGGTAATGCTCATTTGTGGAGCTTTTAAAAAATGACAAGAACTTTTAAAAGTCCTATTTAAGTTGTTCAGATTTTATTTTCTTTCCTTTTTGGGAGGGATGGAAGAGGGAATAGGTAGAAGAGGGCTGTTAGCCCCTCCTGCACCTCCTGCACTGTTTCATGTTTCATTCAGGGATGTCATTTACTGCAGCCGAGTCAGCACTTCTCTTTTTTTTTTTTTCCTCCAGGTTGGTTTTACCCTGAGTGTTGACTGCAAAAATTGGATAGTGCTTCTCATAACGTTGCTAAGCCATATTAGTTTGTCTTTTTTTTGACATTAGATTACACTGTAATGAACACAGAGGATATCGTGCTGCCTACCTCTGCTTTGAATATCTCTCGTTCCTCTGCTTTGAATATCTCTCGTTCCTCTGCTGCACATTTCCTAAACACTGCTTGATTTTAATCCATTTTCAGCAGCTTATTTGGCTTTCAAAGATTTCAGTGTTCAGGTCTGAGCTCTTCCATGCTGCTGCTTTCTGAACACATCTTCATGGGTATTATATTCAGTGAGTGCTGTGACAGACTAGCTTTTATTCATTTACCAAGATGCATGAACAGCATTCACTACATTTGTGTGTAAGTAGAGACAAATTGAAGTCAGACACAGTAACACAGTCAAAGAAAACACAGGAAAGAATTCAATACAACAAAATACTGAATAGGGAATCATTTAAGAGATGGCTGTTGAAACAACAGTTTTGAACCATTTCCATTCCCAGGTCTGATTATCAAAACTGCAGTTATCCAAGAAATTGACTGAATAGGCAAGAAAGTATTTTCTATCAGAAAATGGGCCAGAAAAATATAAACTGGAAGAGATCAAAATTATTTCAGTCAGCTTTCCCTTTACAAACTGATTTTTTAACAAACCAAATTCAAGAACATTTTCACTCCCACTCCTTGTCTCAAATCATTAGCTTCAAGTTATCTGTCACTGACCTAAGTAATTTCCATTTCAGGAGTGTTGGAATTGTTTCAGAAGATGTTTGATATCTTCAAAAGAAAATAAATAAATGGGAAATAAATACATTTTTGTAGTGTTCTTCCACTTGTTCTATGAGGACCATTTCAAGTCCAACAAACTCTGATAACATTCTCCAGGATGAAACTTCGGTTCCAACAAAAAGCTTAATAAGGGAAATGCCTAATAAGGGAACCAGTTAAATGAAAATAAATCAATATGGAAATTCACACAAGGCACTTACTAAAATACCAGTCTCCGTATCTCTTTTGTTTATCCTATGCTTTATGAAGATTAGCCTGTTGTTTTGTGGGAAGGAATTTCAAGGAAAGTACTTAACTCCTCAAGTTAAAGTTGAGTCTAGTCCTTTTGAATAGTTTCATTATTCCAGTGACACAAGGTTGTTTTAATGGCTACACTCTTAAATATTCCTCTAGCCAGGTTAATAACGGCATTCAGCAGCCGTCCTCCTTCAGCAGAATACCAGCATCAACATAAAGGACCCATCACACCGTGATGCAGTCCTCAGAGCCACAAACTTTTCCTCTGCTTTGAACTTAAGAAGATTGCCTAGTAGCAAGACCATATCAGCAGTGAATCAGCAAGAGAGTGTCAGTTTTGTTAAATTACTGTTATAGAGTAAAGCCTAAGATTGTTGTTACCATCCTATATTTTTAAGGTAAATGATGGTTCACATTTTTTTGCTGAAAGACTGTCTCAAGGGAGAGAGCATTCCTTTTAAACCAAAAAGGCACAGGATATAAAAGATCCATTAAAATATTCTAGCTTTGATTCTGTTTTTCTTCTTTGTCTTTCTTTTGATTAAAACTTTCAGTGTTTTTAAAAAAACAATGAAGTTTCCAGTTTTCACAGAAAAATAAGTTTTTAAAAAGTGAAATAAGACGAAAAAAGATATTATTTCTAAGAAAATGTGTTTCTCTAGAGGAGTCCTAAAAGGGGCAGTTCAGTCTGCAGAAAAGCATACACAATGCCTATGTTTAACAGAATAGAGCCTTATTTTCCCTTAGAGACTTGCATTACATCAAATTTACAGGCTCTGCTCGGTGGTAGCCCCATACAGCAGCCAGGTGCCACTGCACTCAAAGGGAGAAAATGGAAGGTCATTTTTGCTATTCTTCTTTCTACCTTGAAGATTTTTCTGTGATGGAAACAGTCCATTGTAGCTAACCCACTGCAAATCATCTTTTAACAATCAGAGCTAATTAAAGCACTTACAAGAACTATCTGTGTTAACCTTTTATACATCTAAATGTAGAGTAAAAACATTGAAATTGTACTACTCAGTCCTTTACAGAGGTCATTTTCATCAAAGAAGACAAAATACTAGCAGTACACCAATGACATGCTAAATACTTCCTTCAAAATGGATCTCAGCCCCTGCCAAGTGTGAGCCTTTCCCAATAACCCAGCCTTTACATATGCAGCCTGTACATTATGATCACTGTTTTGATGATGGCTGCAGCTAGGCAAACTTATGGATAATTTAACTTGCAAATTCAGGCATTAATCAGGATTGATCTAAGATACAGAGCTGTAGGGCCCTGGCTTGAAAGTGTTTCCATAACTGGTCCAACATTTGACTACCAGTCCAAATCTCCATGTGTCAGGCAGTCACTCTGCATACATATAACTGATGTCAGGAGCCAGGTGTGAGGAGATGCTCACAGTAGCCTGGACTTTACCCTGTTACATCTGCATACAGCTGTTATGCCTCATCCAGAATTCATTGAAGTCAATAAGCCCTGGTAGAGATTATCTGCTTTTTCAGTTCACAGCTTGTTCAGAGGGCCTTATCCCTGTAAGTGTATTTATTAGTTGCTGGTGCTAGCAGAGATAGCCATACAAATGCTTCTCAGGCTGTGGCTTATTTACGACCAGATCTGCTCACATACTCTACCTCCCGTGTAGCTTCATGTGGGTACAAGTTCCAGAGTCAGATGCCGCAGAAGACTATGTCTCCCTATGGTTTGCAGTTACCAAAGAATGGACTCTGAATTTCTAGCGGGGCATTTCTGTGGTGTTAGCCATCTTTATGCACAATTTTCTGTAAACAGACTACTTTACATCACAAACAGAGGCAGTTTATTTCCTCCTTGCTGGGTAAGCAGCAGAGAAGTTTTAATGATGAGGCTGGACAATACAAATTTTCTAACAAGTAGTCATTGCAATAACATTTCCATGAAGAACTAGAGACTGGCAGCATTTGTTTTTGCTGCAATCATGAGTTTGATTCCACAAGTCAGAAGGAACTATTAAGTCTTTAAAATTCATTTTTATGTTATTTATTGATATTTATTGTAATTAATAATCAGAAGAGAAGGTGTATTTGTGGACTAAAGAAAACTCTCCTTACAGGCCAGCTTACTAAAGCCAGTGATAAAAATGACAAAGATCAAGGGAGTTGTGACAGAAACCTTTAAGAGTCATCATAATTCACTTCAGTGCCTCTAAGAGGGCAGTAATTTTTAATCCTACAAGTGTAACTTTCCACCCTAAAGCCTGAGACACCCATCTAAAATGTCAAAAATTAATTCTCATCTTTCTCACGATCCTAAGTTCAGTGCATCCACTCACTTGTTACAGAACAAACAACTGCAGCCCCGCAAGCGTGCCTTTGTATACACTCATGGTTCAGTTGTCATTCCTGTGCTCCACCACTGCCTTGTCACTCCTACACATGATTAGTTTGGTATTCTGTTATATTCAAATCTTGTAGAATCTTCACTTCCTTTCTTATTTGTTAATTGTCTCTCTTCTGATAAGGATACTGTAGGCTGTTTTCCGGTATTTCAGAACAAAATATTTGGGGAGAAGCACTGTATGTACATTATAAACAGAAATAACACCCTATTAAAATTAAAGAAAAAATAATCTTGTGAATTAATATTAAAATACTAGACAATAGCAGTACCAGACGACAACATTATTTTGTCCCATGGGGCTTGTTACTTGGAAGATACAACTGAGAGACATGGCATGTACAGAGTCATTTTTCCTCCAGCTAGCCTAGCTGCCTTACCCGGCCCAGGCACTGGAAACTCACACAGGGTTAAGAGATGTTTTCATCCACTGCTATTTGGTATGGTGGACCAGTAATGTCAGTCAGACACTGCACAGCATTCTCCTGGTAACACATTCACTTCATGTTGCAAATGCAAGCAGAGTCACCAGAGCAACCACAGTCCCCTCTGTTATTTCCATCCTGGAGCCATAAAGAGAGGGACAAGCTGGAGAACAATCTGACTTGCTGCAGGACAGAGAAAAAGGAGGTATGTCCATAGCAATGCCAGTCTCTCAGAAGTGTAAGAGCAGCACCTGGGAGGGCACTGTAATTCCCAGACAGCTCCTCTTTCCCAGGCTGGACCAACGTCACAATCATTCATGCAGGCTAATGCTGAAGAAAAGCCTTCAAAAGGTGACAAATCTCCACGAACTAGAGCACTCAAACTTGGATCTCTGCTGGGTGAAGATACCTCTAGGTCGTCCTTCCAAAAAAGGGAAGAAATACTGGTGACAGTAACAGATACCTGGGCCTTATCTCAACCTTTTGCATCCAGACAGGGCAGTCCTTGAGCTCTAACTCAGAGGAGCAGGTTAGTATTTCCTCCTACCAGCCTGCAGCACCATAACACAGGTTGTTCTGAGCTGTTGTCCACCTATTTAGAACAGATTTGCCACTTAATATCTATCTATATACCATTTAACTTTCATTTTGAACAGGAAAAAACAGCTCTCCTGCATGCTAACTAAAGAGGAAGAAGAACATGTGGCAAAGGACTGTGCTTCTTGTGGTTTGTTCCTCTGCAAGCTACCTACCCACTTTTTGAATGTGGAAAGCTGAGCTTCTAAAGCCAACCCCATGTTGCTCTATACAGGCAAATCTCTTATGGAAACCAAGGGCAAAATGGGCATAGAGCACCCTGCTGTGAGCTTGTGGTGCTCCGTCAGTTTCTGTATGTCCAGGCAAGAGTGATGCTGGCTTTTTGTGCCTAAGCTTACTCATAGATACATAATTAATCACCTTCAGCAAAGTTCATCACTGGGGTAGTTGGAGGCTGGGTTGCATGCTGCCTGTCCTCCAGAATCACAGGTGGAGAGTGTCTTCATACAGAGGCAACACTATAGAGATTTCACAGGTGCTCAGGGACCAGTAATGACAACATCAAAACTTCTGTTTTCTGCTGCTTGGACCAGATGAAGAAACTGCAGAGAACACAACGGCAAAAGAGGGTGTGGATTATCTGCATCCATTCTTTCTTGAGAAGGTTTGCCTTTCTTACTTAAACACCTTGGTCTATATTACCTGCCAGTTATTCACAGCTCCAGATTCATCAGTCTTGTTAGGCACATACAAAAGCTTCATTTAAACTTTAAGAATATTTTTTCTGTGTAGGTGGAGAGTGAGGGCAAACAATCAACTAAAGTTTACAGAGTATAAAATAAACTATTTCCTTTGTCTAATCAAACAAAGTGACAGCAAATCGAGATGAGAAGAAATATTCTTCAACCTGATGATGTCTAGGGAGAGACAGGAAAAACTTGTACAGATTCCTTCTCATTTGTTTTCTTATCTCACTTCTCTCACAATATATTGATTGCACTCACAGAAATAATTCAAGACTGCGCAGGTTCATTGATGTTGCTAGTTTGTCACAGTCTTACGTAAGGCCTAATCCTGAGGGCTGTTGATGAGTATCTTCACTGCTGGCCTGAGCAAAGTTCTGCATCTCACACAGTCCTGCTCTTCAAAGCACTGGCAGGACACAATCACAGGTGGACAAGACAGCTTGAAAACTTTGACTTTTCTACTTTCCTTGCTCAAACTAAGGTCAAGGAGGAGTTGATGTAGTTCCTCAGTGAAGAGTGCATTTCCCATTAAAAAGGACCTTTCACAGGGGACTGAAATGACTTGAAAGATCTGTTCAAATTTTATTTAGCATCATACAGAAGAGAGGGTAGATAGGACAGGGAATATTGGTGTGTTTGGTCTTCCATTGATGTTGCTTTGAAAATTCCGATACTTGAAAGTGTTACACAGCACAAACATGCATAAAAACTCTTTGAAGTGGAATGGACCCCAAATGACAGTTATTTTCATTTTTATCCAACCCCAATTTCATATTTTTGTGTTTGTCTACAGGAACTTAATATTATACATAGTAGTTTCTAATGCTGTGGATAACAGCTTGTAAAAGATTCAGATAGGCAGCTTACTAATCATTTGGTCAGTTGTTTCAGGCATCTTATCTAGTAATCTGTATGAAATGCAACAGAAGCGTGAAAACTTCTGTTAGTTATGAACCAAGTGAAATAATGTTAAGTCTGAAGCGGTATTCTGGCAGTATGCTTTTAAGTAGGTGCCAAATAGGAAGAAGAGCAACATGATAGAATGAGTCAACTAGAAGAGACACGATGTTGTGTTCCCAAGTCGCTCAGGAAAAATACAGCCCTGTCATACTTTGGTCAGGTCTTACAAAGGGTTGCACATCTACTAACTTGAGCTCCCATTTAGCTCAATTACTGTTTTCAACCAGCCAGTACACCATTGCAAAAAATCATCAGTGTGTCCATTCTTGCTCTGTATCTGTTTTGACTTGGCCAAATGTCAGCTCCCCCTGCAGCCCCTTGGAGCACTGGCATTGCTGGGGCTGTGCATCCCCCTGCTGCCAAACGTCTCATCCAAAGCTTTCCAGTGCCCCTGCCCCCATGACCTCAGAGATGAGGACATCTATGTCAGCTATTAGTAGGACAATGAGAAACATGATTGTTTTATCAATGAATCATGAATATCCTCATTCTGTCCAGCTTTTCTTCTGAAAAGCACATTTGCAGAGCCTGTTGCAATGTTTAAAAGGATGGATACACCTGCTTAGGGATAACTTATGTGCAATAAATAAGACATTTATATAACATTTAAATACTAACACAAACACTGTAGTAATATGTCAATAAAGACTCAATTTTTTAACTAGAGTGCTGGAAACAGCTGAAAACTTGGAGGTAGGAGCTGTAAAAAGGACAGGAACTGATGGTGCATGGTTGAATGTGGTGGTATGTAGGGAGGAGATGACTGAAAGAGCACAAGTATTTACAGGCGAGGAGATATTAACCTCTTTAACTGGTGAGAATGTCCAGAGTCCTATCTAAAACAAGCAAGCAATCAAGCAAACAAACTCTGCATAAAAAGGTATATCTGGAGTCCAGTAGAAGGTTTTATAATGAATGAAGAATGAGGAAAAAGAATGAGGATTAAATCAGTGGAATAAGTGGATGATAAAATAGTAGGGTTATTAATATAAAAAACACTAGTAAAAATCCATGTCTTCCATTAAGAGTAGTTATATTTATAGATACAAATGGTTGCTTTCAAGCTATTAATATTTAAATGCATTTATCTCTGCCCATAAAATTCCTAAAGATTCTCGCTGCAAGAAAGATTTTGAATCACTATGATATACAGTATTTTTTGATACCAAGAATGTGCTGTACAAATGTATTTATAAAAGCTTCATTATAAGAAATACTACAACCCCCATATTAGTAGAATGAGCATTCAGTCTTCCCAGGAGTCCCACTGAAAGCAGGAGGACTTTATGCACGACTAAGTATGCCATGATTTGCACTGTGATACACTAAAAACACTGTTTACAGCTAATCCTGGATTTTTTTGTGGCTTTTACATGTTTTTTCCAGTCCAAACTGGATTATTTTCTTTTTGTTTAACTGCATAACTCGCAGTACTTTGAGCATGTCACAGAGGCACCCCAAAAGTTAATTTAGGCAGGCAAAAAGGTCAAAGCAGACCTTATTCTACCCAGCACTGTTTAGCAGAAAACCAACTACAAACTGGGTTTATCCAAAATTGTTAAGCACTCCAACGTCATTACACATCACAGGTTCAGATACTCGTTAGGACTTCGATTACTACGCAACCAACTCAAACTCAAGGGGATGAGATCCCAAAACTTTAGAGTGATGATTCAAAATACATATCTTCCCACTGTGTGTCAAAGTGAGGACTCTCAAGGGTACCCAGATGATCACTTACCAGGTCAGCAAGGTGTCTCTGTCCCCTTGGAATGTGCCTTAAAAGGCCAGCCTAAGAAGAACCTTCAACTGCAGACTTCAACTGCTCTACAGAAGAGCAACACAGTAGCAGCCACCAACCAACTCCATTTATACCCTAGTTGAATCTTAGCTGTGGTCATTTATGGTAATGGTCCAGAAACTTCTTTCAACCAAGATGTCTCATTGGTCAAAGACACTTTCTGTCAACCACAGGGCGTGTGCATGACCCAAATGGTCCATCAGCCTAGAAGTTTCTGTTGTTTTTGGGACAGGGGGGTAAGCGCATCTGCCACAGAGCATAAACTCCTTTTTATGCAGCCGTATAAAATGTTAAGCCCAAAAGGCCCTGTTGGGTGTTTTTCTTCCAATGCTTATACTATCATTTTCAAATGCAATGGAGCTGAAACTTGAACCTTGCAAGTTTTCAGCTCCATTAGGAAGTTGATACTAAATAATAACATTTAAATAATAATGCTGTTTTGTTTTGTTTTGTTTTTTTATAAGGTTGCTTTTCTATCAGATTGCAGCTAAATATATGCTTCAGTCAGATTTGGAAGAAGGCAGGTGCTGTTCAGTAGCTAGGAGATTGGCTCACAATAAAACTATTTATATATACATATATTTATTTATTTATTTACTTACTTACTTACTTACACATACACTGAGAACTGAGGAAACTTAACTCCTCCCCAGCTCCAGGGAGGATGTACAGCCCAGCTGGATAAGGGCTGCCTTCCCCTACACCCAGAGCATCCTCCAGGCTTTGTGCACAACGAGCTGCTGTGCCGTGGGAGGTGCAGCTGGGACGAAGTGGAGCCCCACAGTTCACACCAGGGCCCAGGCGCATGTGAGATGAGGTGATGGAGGAAGCCAAAATCAGATACAGGCAAGGCAAAAATACAGTAAGAACAACGCGGTAAAAACATGTGAGATGAGCAAGTCAGTCATTTATATGTCACTTCCAGAATGTCACTACCAATTTTCAGAAGTCTGAATAGCATATTAAAAAAAGGTAAAGTTTATGAATATTGCAGGATTGGGAAAAATATTCCTTGTGTAGCTATCACATAGTAACTGCTACAAGATTCATTTCGATGACAGTTTATCAGCAGGTTGAGTTGAAGACTGAGAGAGCAGAGGAATTAGTTTGCCTTCTTAACTGAGCCTAAGAAGTAATTTATTTTTTTGAAATTGGAGATTTAGAGCCATTAAATTTAATGTCATATCACTAAAATTAAAGGGACTTTCTCATATAGACCTAATTTTTTAAAATATCTGAAACTCTTCCAAGGTCTGTCCCCTACAAAGGGTAAAAATGTCCTGCTTTTATTAAAGTGCCATGACTCCAAGCTGAGTTTCAGTATATTTGATAGCCTCACTAGTGCTCTATATTTTAGTGGTAACATATTTAATGTATCCCTTGCTGTCATGAAGATGTAAATCCAAGTTGAGGGTTGTAGTTTCAAATGATGATACACAATCTCTTTGTTAAAAAGGTGTTTTTCCAGTGATGCCACATACATATCATCTGGAAGTTCTTTATTTCCTGTCCACCTTCCATCAAGGATGCTAAAACAGGTATGTCCATTCTACAAATGATACATTCTGTGATTCTGTGATCATTCTCTGAGAAAAAGGAAAAATTGTAGTAGACAAGGACAGCTATTTTTCTCTTACACCAATCAATGCAACTCTGTATCCCAGAGTTAACATTCACAGAAAAGAAGGGCACCACCAAAAATAAATAAATATCTGATTTCCTTAAATTTTTATGTGTTTGAAAGGAATTCAGCAAATTTCTGGCACATCATGCCATTAGAAGGCTTCTTGCAAGAAAAATGTTTACATCTTAGATATTTTACCCTGCAGGTAACTTGTAACATATTATTTTTTTAAGTATATATATTTATCATTGACAGGGTCTTTTTCATATGAGGATAACCAGATGTGTTTCTCCTGTTCAGTAGCAACAGAACTTACCACATACTGTCAGTGCACAGAACAGAATGTTGTTTGTATGAAACATGCTGATCTAAGGGAGCTATTGTCATAACATGCCAGACAGGGAGCTGTCTGCTCTTCCAGGGTTGGTTTTATTTTTTTGTTTAAATATAATTTCTCATAGAATTTTAAGCCTCTGTGTCATCTGGGGGTAGGATGTGTACTGAGGCAAGTTCTAGTTGATCTCTGCGAGACTGAAACAAATAGAGCCACAAGTGCTTGTGATGATCTTGACAACCAGCCAGTGATGAGCAGCTCATGAAAGGGATCCGTTACTGCTGCATACATTATAAAACCTGTAGGCTGAGGCAAAAGAAAAATGAGGCCCAAAAGAAAACCTGACCGCAGACTGGAACATCAAATGAGCTCCTGGCTGCATGGCAGACTGAGCCAAAGGTCATACAGCCATGGAAAAACAGTCACACATCTCCTTGGTCCATCTACTGAGAAAGGTGCGCATGGGGCAGATCAAGCTACCTGAGGACCAGTCCAGGACTATCACGCTGCAGAATTATCACCACATAAAGATTTTTCACTAACAGTTCAATAGGCGAATTTCTGAGCTTAGACTCATTCTGTTCATTATTTTATTTTACTATTTGTCTGTTAGTGCCCAAAATGGCTTCAGCAGATCAAACCCCATCACTTGCTGGACTAATTCTTGACTGTTAAAATAAGAACTGCAATTTGTCACTCACTGTTGAATACCTAATTTGGCAGTCTATGAAATGTAAGAACACCTGAAAGCATACTACAGATGAAAGGTTGGGTATTTAAATGCTTAACAGAACTGCTGCTGTGCAAAGATTGTGGAGCTGCTGTCCAAGAGCAATCGCTTGATCCTCTTCCCTCTCACTGTCAAAAGTGATAGCTACCGATACAACAGCACTCTCCTCCCAGGAGCTTTCCAGACTGGTTTGGTAAGTGTGGAAATTCATACTTAAGGGGTAGATTTAAGGGCAAATCAAAGTGCTCTTTAAGAATCTGACACTCCTAGCTAGGGAATGAATGGCTAATCTTCCACTGACTTTGAAGTCAGCAGGAGCAGCTTCAAAAACAACACAGAAATGCAAGACTTTAATTCTTCAAGAGTGAAATCTGTCAGTGCCAGCAGCACCTATGAATCAAGTGAGCTCTTCAGCTACTCTTAAATGTACCCTCAGTGATGTACGGGCTGTAGGCTGGCAGTTTGTGTGGCAAAATATCACATATGTTTGTGAAAAGCCACACTGAAGGCTGAAGGCTAACTCCTCTTCTGTTTTCACATGCACAGTCTAACTGGATATGATAAATAGCATAAATGCAACTGCCTTCATATTTCTGTAGATAATAAAGTCAAGTTCTCATTTGATATTGTCCTACTTCTAAAATTTTAATGAAGCATTATGATAAGAAGTAATTTTCTCTGTTTAATCTAATCTGGACATAACAATTGCTGTGCTACAGCATATATAGAAAATTACTCATTATTACTGAGCTCCAAAGTGGAGAAATAGAAGATTTCCAAAGGTACAAACTGTCCAAGGCTATAATTCCTCTTTCCACTGATAAGAAATCCTTCCAGTGCCATTAAGAAATTAATCAGCATTTCAACACTTTAAGGTGACAAAAATAAAATTATAGAACTAAACAAATAATTTTACATAGCACTTAAATTTTATGTTGTTTACTCATGCTCATTTCCAGCCTCAGAGGTTCATATTTAAGACTTTAAGATCAAGGACTGAATATATCTTGTCAAAGTGACACTAGCCTGAGAAACGGGAATAGTAAAGTGTATATATTCACATACACAAATTAATTGTGGATTTTTGTTCTTCATCAAATTAATTACCAAACAGTATTTGATCTTATGTGAGTTGATAAATATATAGAACCAAACATTTATAGACTAAAAGATTCAAGATGAAATGTCAGATATCATGGCTAACACTTTTGCTGCATACCTCAATACTTCAGCCTACAGGTACAGCATCCTTCTCAGGTCTCAACTTAATGCTAATGATCCCACTTTCTTTTCTACTCCATCATTGTTGATTGCCAGAGTCCACTGGCAATTTTAAGTGTGATTGTGATAAGACAAGATTTCTGGCATGTCGGTATTTATTCTGAAGAGGTCCCAAAGCAAGGAACAAGGAGAAAAAAATGCAGCAATAGACCAGCACAGAAAACGAACAGCATCCTCACTGAAAAGAAGGGCCTGCAGAGCACATTGTTAGATCTGATACCAAGCATGATGGAATGACATGCAGGAGGGGAGGCGAGATCCACTGCCAGCAGTCTGTGTGCTGTGCTAATGACTTCTCTATTACCCAGTGCTCTCAGCCTCATGACTCTGCTTATTGCCTCTGTCAATCGTGTCAAGGAGTCAGTACCCCCTCTGGCAGGGAACAAAAACCCACTATCCACATCTTCCAAGATGTGAAGCCTCACAAAAAAAAAAAAGAGGTCCCTCTTTTCACACTGCACATTATTTCTGCAGATTCTCTCTCCAGTGCTTTGTGTCTGAGTTTCAAGAACTTAAAATACTTAGAAGCAGCACAGAATAAACCATAAATCCTCATAAATGCAAACCTATGGTTGTAGACATTGAAATAAAGGCAAAAAGAACAGAGGCTTTACAGGGGGGCTGTCCAAAAGGCTTGCCATTTTGCAGCCTCTGAAGATCATGAGAGAACAAAGAAAGCCTCAGTCGCTGTTTATTGGGAGGTATGAGATTCTGTTTTGGGTATATTCCCACAGGTAAAGGTTGGAAGAAATACATGGATAAGAGCTACTATGCGGTCTGCAAATAAAGCTGTATTTTCTGCAGAGGTGTAGAACACTTCTCTTTCTACTCTCAGGGAAAATATACTCTGGTAAGTTTAAACATCTTTAAACACCCAGCTGCCTTCCTTCTTTGCTCCTGGTGTAGTATGTACTGTGGTTAACTGCAGCAGCAGCAAATACAGACGTGGCTACAGGATTTTAAGCCTCTTTTGAATATTTGATTCTTGCATAGGCAGCATCCTCTCTCACCCTCTCAAGCACATAACTGTATTTCACCAGGGATAATGGGAAGGGAGGAGGCAGTGGGAACCACTAAAGGACGCAGTAACAAAGTGAATGCTAGGAAAGACAAAATAGAAGGAAAAAGGGAGAAAAGTCAGCATCTGGAAAGTTTTGGTATCTTTGCAATGGGGATAATTCTACACTGGCCAGAGGAGTTATTCAAAGTAGTTGTTTGTTTCATGCTACCTTGAGGTACAAACATCTGGCAGAGACTGACAATCAAACTCTGAGCTTACAGTTGTAAAGCCAGAAGTGACTTCTGTAGGGTCTAAGCAGCCAGGGCAGAGCTAGAAGTGGCACAGCATGCACATGTCACATCGCCCAAAACTCCAGGGTAGCATGGAAGGAGGCAGAGCTGTGGTACTGCAGTTTAATAAATGTGTGGACAAAAGTCACCTCACCTCAATCACCAAACCACTATTTTATTGAGTCAAAATAGGCATGTAGCTGACATGGAAGTCTAGTGGTATCATCGTTACTTTCTCCTGGTAATGGGCACTGGAGCCACTGCCCCGCACTGCAACGGTGCACAGAAGTTGGCTGCTCTCAGATGCAAATATAAGGAAAACATTTCAAAACTAGAGTTTATGTTGCCTAAATATCCCACTTAACTTTTGGGGCTTGACTGCTCAGCCCTTGGTGGTTTGCAGTTCTGGGCATGGTGAGGAACAGATTCCTTGGAAAACTTTACAGATGGACATGTGGTTGCCTGTGAACTTAAGGAGCACCCGAAGCAAGTAGCAAGTAGTAAGCCACTATGGGAGCAAACGGACAGCACTTACATAGTTCACAGATGTGACTAGCTAAGAAGGTTCTTTGGTGGCCACTGAAGCCACCTTGCTTGCATTAGAAACAGGAGTATGTCAAAGACTTGCAAATAGTTCAATTTAATATATATGATAGGGAGTATTCACTCAGCTCTTCATCTTTGAATTCAGTACTTATCTTCATGATGAGATTATCCCAAGGAGGTTTTAAACATACTAGTCATCTGAAAATTTGACATGTAGAAGAGGAGAATCATCCATACTTGGAAATTTCCACCAATTTTATGAGCTCATTTTCCTCTTTGTTTTCCTTCTCATATTTTTCCATATAAAAAAATCTTGCTCTTTTCATATAGAAAACACACTGCTGTTTTATTCTTCCCATTCCTTAAATGATTTTTGTTCTGCTACGTTGTTTGGAATAAACTGAAATCCCATAGAAGTATGCCGTGTAGTCTTGTTACTATATTTCAACAGATGGTAAGCAGTATTGTTCCGAATCTCTGCAGAAGCAGCTATGGCTATATCCTTGCAGGTATTTTTCCTGAGGAGCTGGGAGTTGCAGTCACGCAGTGCTTGATGTAATTTTCTTCCATTGTTCCTAGTTCCACAATACACATGTAAAACCAACCCAACAAGATTCTCATTTTGAATGTGTTAATCACGCCCACGGTTTGAGAACAATGAAGAATTAGATTAACTTGTATTTGTAGGTGTGCACATTAATCTACATAAAACACACATGTGCACTTACCACAGATCAAGAAAGTTGGATGCTGATTTCTTTCTCTCATCACTGCATATTGTGGCTAACTCCAGTGGAAGTCAGTGGAATAAAGGTCACATATCAAGATCACCATATACAACATAGTAGCAATTACCCAGAGAAGCAGCAGCTGTGATCACTATCTGTTCAAGGGAACAGTTTATAGGAAAAAAGTCATATCCACACACTCATGAGCTGACAAGACTCAGAATGACCAAATGATGGTTTAAAGCCTCGGCTAAATATGCTAATAGCAGTACTATAAAACTGCAAAGCTGAGCTGCAATTGAATGTTCAGTGTAAAACCCAGGGCCTGTTTCAGTGTTACCTGCATCACAGAACCAGCCATCATTTTCAGTGAACACTGGTCTGCAAAATACTTCTGTAGTAAAAGATACTTGCAGGAAGGAGATGTGTTACAAAGCCCTACCCAAATATAGAAGTTTTTGCTTGGGAAGTGGTCAGTATTTTTCCTGAAAGTCCTTGGATGGCTCATGACTCATCCAGTCAGGGACCAGCAGCAACCTCAAAAACCTTAGGATACCAGCCTTTTAATACCTGCCATATATCGTGACAAAAATTCTGATTAACAAACTACAAATTAGCAGGAATAATAAGTATCATATGAAAAATCCTTGGTCTCAAACATGCCAGTAACTCTGAGTGACTTTTAGTGAAATATTTTACGAACATAAGTCAACTTAAGGACAGCTCATAAACATGGAAAAGAAATAGAATTATTTTAATAAATTCTTTGCTGTATAGAAATCATCCAGTTCTTCTTCCAAGGGATAAGAAAAACCCTGCAGGTCATTGGTATCAGATGAGACATTATAAGATAAGGTAGTGAAAGCAATGTACCACATAGCTTTGAAAAATGCCAAGGGTCAGACCGGCTGACCCAAGCAATCTGTTCGTGCCTTACAATCTCTGACACTATGCCAGCTTGGTGCACCTTTTATCTCAGTGAGACTTGAAAAAAGAAACACATTACTAAGATGGTGGCAGAAGAATTTGGAAGAAAAAATAATTAAGGTCCTGCCTAACTCTGTTTATTTATTTTTCCAAGAGCAGTATGAGACCTCATTCAGTTCCTCCCTGAGTGTGTATCTTAAGTTATTGTGCTAACAGGCATTTGGGATGGTAACCACCTGTGTTGAACCTGGTCTATCTGAATGAAAGAGTAAAGCAAGACTGTAAATAAATGATTGAAAGGATTTTAGGAATGGATTTTAGGAATGGAAGAGGACTTTTGAGCAACCAAGTCCAGTTTCAGTCATTATAAGCAGGCATTATCATATAATCAATAACACAAGCTTATCAAGCATCATCTTAAAATTAGGTATTTCTTTTGACTTTACTATTCCTACTAGAGTATGGTTTCATACTCGTAATATTCAGATGGTAAGAAATCTTTCTAATTTGTAGTTGCAACTTTGTCACAAACACATCATTTAGTTAGACTAGTTATTCTCAGATCCCACAAGACTCCTTTGGGACACGCGTATAAGAGACAACCACCCTCTCCACTCCCATCAGAGACATCATTGTACTTTGCTAACTAAGCCAACCTCTTTTGATCTCTTTTAGTAAAAGGTGTTCACCCAGATGTCCTTTCCTACCACTGAGATCCTAGCACAGATTCCTGCAATTAGGCCTAAGAGGTGTGTCCTTGGCCTGTCCCCTACTGTAACCATTTCTACCCTTCTGATCTTCAAGATCAGCCCATGTTAATGTACAAGACTCCAGTACTGCTGTACACTACAGATGCTTCCTACATGTGTCAGCCAATTTCATTACCACACTCCTGTCTTTTATGCCAAGGTCTTTATTTGAAATATTAAATAAGATCTGTCCTGAGACCAGTCCTTGAGAAAATTGTCGCGTAACCTCTTTCAGCTTGATCATTTCCCTCACAGTATGACTCATTGTCATCTCTCATTTAGAGAGCTCCTTACCACATCTCAGTTCCTGTAATAATCTCCATCTTCACCATTTTAGCTAAGAATTTCTCATGTGACACTGCATCAGATGTTTTGCTCAAGGTAAGACAGATTTGATCTACTGCTTTTATCTACAGAATCATCCCTTTTTTCCTGGACACATGAATGAAGGTTCTTATAAATCTTCTTTGATAAGACAGGCATCAGGACAGGCTGACACAATGTGCCTCTGACCAAGACTTATTCAATTTTATCCTCCTTTCCATTTATCTGCAGAGTTTTAATTACTGTCTGTTTCAAAGTTTCTTATATAATCCTTGCACACAAGTCAGGTCAGTGAAGTTCATAAGCCACAACAAGATGTTTGAAATCCCCTAGAAGATAATGTGATAATTAAGACAAAGTGATAATGCAGATTTGGTGCAGCTGTGGATGGCAGGGGGAAGCAGAAAAAACAGATAACTTAACCTCTAACCTTTATGCATATTCTCCCTTTCTCTGCCCAAAGAAAACAGGAAATAGCATGATCCAGTAAAAAGTATAAAAACAACAAGAAATAGAATTAAATTCGTAAGATACAGCTGTTCCAGCTCACATCAACAGACCCTCTTCTGCAGGGCTGTCTCCCTCAGTGCTGCATAGCGGGTCCCTAGGGAAGAGTACAGAAACAAGGAAAGCCTCCAGTGCTGCTTTCACACTAGTCTCTCCCAGCTCCACAGGTTTGTGACTAATGAAACCTTGAGAAAAAGGTGGTATTTGTTCTTTAAATAGTCCTTACTGGATTTTTGGTACTGGATCACTTTCCACAAATCAAACTAAACTTTCAGCATCCACAATGTCTTTGAAGACATTTGTTTTATGTCCATTATCAGATGATTTCTCTTGATGCCCCTCAGTTCTTTCAACAGGACCAACACTGAACCTTCATACCTCCTCACTTTCCCCATACCGTGCATCCTGTTTTGCCCCTGAGCTCTGTTTTCTGGAGTTCAGCAGCCATACCCATGGAGATATTCCCTGTGCACAAACCACTACACACCTTCAAGTATCTTTGCTCCCCTTTTCTGGACTTTCTCTTGTCTTTCCCATGCCCCTCAATGTACACCCTGCCTCTGCCCAACACACTAAGTCTGTCCCCGGAGGGGGAAGTTAGTTTAATCTTTCGGGATGAAGCCAGGTTTGTCAGTGTCTGTACTAAATGTCGTTAATTAGTTTCCACACCCTGTTCCTGCCCCTTCAGAAAAATCTGAACTTTAGTTGCTTTGTGGACCCTGTTTTTAGGTGTCTGCTTCTGGCTCATCAGGTAAGGACTGCAGAAACCAGCAAGTTAGCACTTGACACTGTGATGCTTAAATCCTTTTCAGGATTTTGCCCTCACACCTGCACCTGAGGCGATTCATAAAATCGTTCCTATTTACCTTTAATTTCTGTGCAAAATGCTTGTTCACTTAACAGATGTAATTACCCAGTTAAAAACAAATCCTCCCTCTCACCCTGCATAACCAAGGCCAGGCAGACATTTGTGGCCATGCACTGCGGGCAGGGGTAGGAGGGCTGCATGGCAGCAGGGCTGCCCAGGAGTGCTGCCCATGGCGCAGTGCCTGAGCCCTGCCTGAGCACAGGCACCTTCCTAGGGGCTCCAGCAGGCTCTGGCATGGCCCTAACCAGGCAACAAACAGTGCCCTCTTATTTTATTTGGAGGAAAGAGAGAGGCTGCATCACTTCTGCTCATTTAATTCGGAAGCTAATAAACACACTATGAAAATTGCACAGGGGGAGAAGGGAGCATGCTGGATTTCAATACTTTTATTAAAGAAAAGTGTAGCGTTACTGACTTCGTGATTCCAGTGTCATGTATGCTTATTAACTTATTAGGACCTTAATTTTTACTGACCCATTACACTAGCAACTGTTTCCCAGTAACATTGAGTTATTGGTTATTTTGTGCGCTCAAAAAACTGAATATTTTTTATATACCGTTTTTAACCTGAGCATATACGTGCTTGAGATTTTCAGCTTTTCTTGACATTGTATTTCTGCTGACGTTGCACAAATTATTCACTCTAAAACTTAAAATTGATTTTAAAAAAGCATTCTGTGTAACCAGTACCTGTACATCATGAAAAGCTTCAAAGGTGATAGTATAGCTTAGCACAAAACTGGTCTTTTTTCAAAAGAGCTTTTGCCTGTGATGCAGATTTTTCAGGCGTGTGGTTATGTCCTGCAACTGATATTGCAAGAGAACATTGCCCTCTGGTGTCACAAGCTGTGGCTTTGTGCTTGGAGGGGTCCCCACATGCACTTTCTTTCTCACCTCTATTTTTCCTTCTCTTTCATGCTGCACTGACAGCTGGAGCTGTAGTTCACAGGCGTAAGTCAGCAGAATGGGGATATTTCCATTTCTATGGAAAAATCTTTGCAGTCATGTAACAATTGCCATGTGTGTGAAAATAATCTTTTTACACTACTGAAAGACAGAATTAGTTCCCTTCAGATTGGGTGATTCTGTTAAATCTCAGCTGATTCTTCTTTCTGACTAAGTAATCAAGTAATTTATTCATCCTTTTGAACAGACAAGTTTTAGGGTTTTAAGGTGAATATTAGAATTAAAGCTATCAGAAGACCAAAGCAAAAATGTTACCAACTTCTTTACTGTTACCAGAGTTGTTCTGATCATTACCAGGTTCCAAAGCCTGCACTTGGAGACAGCTATGAGCACACAGGCATGCCCACAAGCTCATGCTGGCATACTAGGAAAAATAGTGGCAGGAAACAGCCAAATCGAATGCAAAAGAAGCCAAAGATTACCTGAGTGTAGGATGGCAGTACGAAGGGAGAGAGGAAACATTATTGTCCAAGTAGTTGGGGAAGGGACAGGGTTGGTGCAGTGGGAGTAACACAGAGGTTAGATTTGCCTGGCTGGCCTTGCAGACTCTGCTCTTAGATTGTTTGCACAAAACAGAATAGGCAAAGAAAAAGGCCAGATTATTTTCCCTCGACTCTTAAAGCCAAAGATATATTTTCTACTCAAATTTCCAAGTGTTTATTAAAGATGCCATTTTCAAAAGGATAGTTATCACAATGAATAAAACTTACGGCAAATTAATCAGTCCATGCATTTTTCCAAGAAGTGAGTGATGGTCCCATTGTTTCCATCAGTGACTTATGGCTACTCTGAAAACCACGAGGTGCGATGGATGTGCACCATTAAGACAGAAGCTAGAAGATGATTGCAGGGGTGGCCAGATGGTGCTGGTTTTAATTGGCTGCCTGTAACTCTCTCAATGTTGTCTAATCATTACTTACCTTTCTCTCACTATTTACTGACACAGTGGGATCCTACATCTAGCTTTAGCCTGCTATCAATCAATGGTCTAGGCTCAATTCTCTGTGTAGGACCCATTACAGACAATGGAAACATCTCCAGGGATTATTTATTCTCCTTTTACTGTAGATATTGGAGGAAAGTGCCCCTCTCCTTCCATTAACAAGATACAATTAGCTGAGACCAGCCAATTCAGTTGTGTATGCAGATTTCTACCTGTCCTGTGGACTTTTCCCCAGATGCACAAGGCCAGTTGTTGAGCCAGGCTCTCCATTAGTGCACAGCTGCTGAGTTAAAGCCTTGTTGATAATTTCAACACAGGGATTTTCTTTCCAGCCCTTTACAGGGCTGTTAACTTTTGCATTTTTAATAAAACAACTCACTTTTCTGCCCTTACAAGAAAATATAAATTGCTTTCTTGAAGAATTGAGGGCTGGCATTATTTTTTGCATCTCCTCATTTGTAAATTGTTTTTACAGAGGTCTTTGCAATCAGGAGTATTCGAAAGAGAGGTCGTAGAAGGTTGAGATCAGATAGGAGGCACACTTTAGGAGTTAGAGAAATTAAAGTCACTACAAAACTTAAAGTTGAGAAGAACTTCAAGCTGGACTTCATGGGAAAAGATTACAGAAAAAAAAATGAAAGAGCATTTTCCTTTTTCAAAAGAAAATAAAATGTCGATAACAGAAAGAAAACAAGTTCTGAAAAAAAAATCTCTTGAGGCATTAAAGTAGGAAATAGGGAGATAACTATAAGAAAAACTGGTAGTGAAGACAGAATGCAGTCTGCAAGCACTTCTCTATAAAGTTGTGGGGTTTTTTTAATATAGTAATAAACATGTAGTAAATCTGTATTTTGTTGAGCTTTTAATGTCCTTGTCAATGCCTGCTTACACTTCACCTGGTGTAGTTCTAGCATTGGCTTTTGGTGGATCTATGCCAGATGAAATCAAGGAGCTGATCAGGCTGAATGTTGCTTTTGCTTTCTATATTACTTTTCATCTGTATCACTTTGGAGGGTTTAGCAGCAGTGAGGCTAAAACATGTCAGGCTACAATACATTAATCTGGGTGTGAAATTCAATGACAGTCTGAAATTTAGAGTAATTTTGTAGAGTCATGACATAAACAAATACAGCATTTAAAGACATTCTCCAGAGCAAATTGTTGACCAGACAGAGAACAGGCTGAAAAAGTTAGAGCAACCTCTCTGAAATCAGTGGATACACTCCCACACCAGGGACCAGACATTCATGTTGCCCTTTAGATTTATTTGCAGTAAGGCATGCAATATGTGCTATGCGTGGTAGTTTACATTTTTCTAAAAGTTTTTGCAAAACAAATATTTCAATGAAAAATTTACACATAAATTATTAGAAGACTGCCAGCTGTGGTAGCCAGCAAGCTAGAAGGTGTTGGTTTGTCCTGTATGTCAGAGAGTCAAAATTTTCCTATGCTTCAGTTTTTTCCTGCCACCTACTTCATTACTTCTTTTTTTTAAAAAAAAAATCTAGTGATAGTGCTACCTCTCACTCCTGAAAACCTCCTACCTTTTTGACTTCACTGACTTGAACTCTCAGTGGAATAGTGGTCTTCAGCAAGTGATTTAAATGCTTGCCACATTTCTCTCCAAGCACACTGTTAAGGTACATGATTGAGATGGTATTTAACAGGAAGTCTCCTCCATAGCTCCTGCATACCTGTCTCCAGAGGCAGGTTAGTCAGTCTTTGCCAATTACCTCTGATTACAGTCCTGCTGGCTGAAGCTCTGGAGCCACCATTAAGTGTTATATGATGCAAGTTGCAGCCCAGCTGACTTCCCCTTTTCTCCCTTTACTTGTTTACTGGATTACAGTTTTGCATGCAGGCAGATCATATATGCCTGAGAACTGGCACATGTGGGAATAAGTTCTGGAGAAGAGATTAGCATTACTTCGGGGACAGTAACACAGTGAGGTTGGCCCAGACTGTGGACATGAAATAGAGGATCAGTCCCACGAGGTCAGTCTCAGCTGTCTCTCTCTGTATGCAGTGTGAGTGCCCATCTGCATTTGTGCTCCATGCACAGCTGATGCAAAAATCCTAGAGGCAGAGACTCTCTTTTACACATTAATGTAGCACCTGGCACAGCAGGGTGTGAGCAGCATTAAGGCTTTCAGCAGCACTACCATAGCTACTACGTTTGGTAGAGACAATTAGATAACTAATTTCTTTCCAGAAAAACCTTCTTCCCTAGAATGGCTTTCAATACAAGTATTTACTGGAGTCATTTAATTTCAGAGCTGCAGAAGCAGCTTTATGGTTATTTTTTTAAGTTAATTTAGTGTTCATCAAGGCTTTGTCGATGTTAGACAATGGATACCGTAGGGATCAAGTGCCTTGGGGACACTGAGAACTGAACTTGAAACATTTATTTGCATCCAGACTCAGTATAGCCACCCTTACCCAGTATAGCCACACTAACTGGGTGCTGGGAGGCTGTGGCTGTTTCATCTCAGGTGTTGGTGCTTGCCATGTCTCTGCTCCTCTTGGAGCCTCTTCCACATGCGATTGTACTGAGAGGGTAAACCCTATAACTCCCAGGGTACATCCCATTTCCTGAGGTATCTCCCGCCTTTCTGTAGCTACTGGATAGGAGACCAGATGACACCCAAGCCCACTCTAAGTTCTCACTGGTCTATTGAAAGCAGTAAGTGCAAATCTCAACATAAACTGATATAGCACCATTATTTTCAGTGGAGATACATCCACATATATAAGATGCAGATTCAATTGCCTTCCAAAAATTGAGACCATATTACCTTTTGGTCGTGTCTGTTTAATGGTTACTGTTATTAGTTACTGTTACCAGCACACAGTCTACTCTTCCTCCTAAAGGTCTCTACTGAACTGGAACAGTATACTATACCCTTAAACAGAGCAGTGATTTCAAGTGTAGATCTTTAAATAGAAATGCAGGAGCTGACAGCAGCATGCCTTTTGGGAAAACCTGGTTTGCTTCTTCTGCATTTAGAGCAATCACTTGTTTATAGTGAGTTTGTATTTTTTAAAATGTTGCAATACTGTTTAATGCTATTATTTTATTGGAAAAAAAAACAAAAAACAAAAAACAAAAACCCAACATTTAATCAATAAATAGATGCATTTATCTAATAGTCAATGCCTATTCCAAGGATATTTTGGTCCTCTGGTAACATTGCTAATGATTTATCTTCATGAAACAGAGAAAGAATGAAGCTATTTGACTAGATTCAGAAACAGTATGAAATCAAGAGAGCGTTACACTGATTTGCAAAAACACACTGCTGGTTGCAATTCTCCCCATGTTCAGCAAACCATGAAATAACACTATATCAGATTTCTGGCACTTGAAGACAGGAAAGCTATCCAAAGACAGTGGCCTTTTGGCAATTTCTAGCAGAAAGGTGAAAGTGCTGAATCATAGGATTTCTGTTCTTCCCCTTCTCCTGGTATTCGTATGTTCATAAAGAATAAGTGTAACAATTTTCCAGAGTCAAGATCAATGGAAATGAGGAAATTAATTGTTGCAGTCACCTCATTACTAGACTGTCAGTGTTAATAGATGTTGAGCACAGCAATAAGAGCAGCGGCAGTGTATGATTTTATCATTGCAGATAAGTGCTTTTAAAGTGAGAGCTCACCCCAAGTGGTTGAGCTAGGTGCCGTGCACCACCAACACAGCTCAGGATGACCCTGTCTTGCTGCCAGGGAGGGATCAGAGCACTGCAGCTCCCTGCCACTTGCTCATATGAGCAGCTTAGTCTTGGCAAATCTGTTTCACATGAACAGTACCAGGGCAATGTCAATGAGCAATAAACCGAAGTCCATATACAGTCTATTGTAAAAATCAGAAAACATTTAGAAGGACTTTTTCCCATTTCCTCTAAATTTCCAGAGGGCTATTATGAATATAATTTCATCACCATTCTGTGCCACCAGCAAGCATGAGTATAGCCCTGCATCTGTGAAGCGGTCTGGAGACAGTACTTTGGAGGAATGTGTCTGCTGGGCTGAAAACACCCACCTCAATACGGCTCTTCCAAAAGTCCCAGAATCAAGCATTGGAGTTCAGAAATGATATGTTTGTTACGTATCATGGTGAAGCGAGTAACATCCTTCTACAGCCTTGGTAGCTTCCTCCTCAGACTTCTTAACTGTGCCTATTTTGGAAATGGACTAAGCTAGAGAAAAAAAATAGTCTATATGAATCCAGTCCTGAACAGAATATCTGTGTTGATAAGGTTGAGGATATACATGGTTGCAGCTGGTCAGAGGCTAGATGTTCTGGAGCCACACCACAAAGTTCTAGGGAAAGATGGGAGAGGATTCTCCGGAGTCCTTTCTTCACGTGGAAATCCATCCTCAGAGAATGAAGATTGGCATGCTCAGAAAAGTGCGTCTAATTCTATCTTAATTGAACAAAAGACGGTTCAAATTCCAATAAGACAGAGGACTGGGTTGGGGTTTTTTTTGTTTTGTTGTTGTTGTTGTTGTGTTTTGTTTGGTTTGGTTTGGCTTTTTTTGGCTTGGGTTGGGTTTTTTTTGGTTTGGGTTGAGTTGGGGTTTTTTTTGAAGAACATGCATAGGGAAAATGATCTGACAATATAAAACATATTTTGCCGCATATCCTTTTTTTGCCAAAACTCAGATAATGCTTCACAAGCAGAGGCCAGGCTTAGCCAAGAAACAGTAAGCAATTGTTACAAACTCATAACTATCAGAGCTTTTCTTTACCAGGTGAAACATTTTACCGATCTTTGCCAAAGTGACATAGGTTTAATGGCTGTTAAATTGTCACCCAGACATCAAAAGTCTTTGATTTGGGGTTTCTGATACTGAATCTCTGTTTGCTCAAGCCAGTCTCTTTGGTCTGTTTCTATTGACTTTGTTCTGCAGACCTCACTTTCTCCTCCTCCTTCTGTGCTTACAAACTCAAAACATCAGTCAAAAAGGAATTTTGAGTGCCTATAATTCACTTCAGAAACTTTTCAGACTGCAGAGGAGACAGATGAGACACTAACACTGACAGTATCAACAAAATAAATCCTTCAGCACCAATAAATTGTATCAGTGCTTGTTTATTGAGTTTGAGTCTTTTTTCATCTGTCCAAACTGATGGCAACTTATCAAGGCAATGCTACATAGGTTTGATAGTATATTTACTAGCTGACAAATTTATAAAGCCACATGGAACTCTAAGCTCCTATGAGAAAGTAACCAGTGTGTTGTCTCTTTCTTCCCTACGTCAGCTGAAAACCACACACCGCACAGGAACAGCTTTTACTCAGAGGCCCTCAGAGCTGTAGCTCTGCATCTATACATTTCTTGGCTACAGTCCATGCTCTCCAGCTCAGTTTCAACCCCAGCAGGTAAAGAAGGCCTTTAAAAGGGCAACACAAATTTCCCTGTAGCAGCAATTGGACAAGCCACCAAGAGGCCATAGTGATGCAGATGGCTCCTTGTGGATGGATGACATGTTTGTAGCAACTAAAACTAGAAATCTCCATGTGAGGGGAGGAAGCAGACATGATTGGATTGCTACTGTGACCCACCGTGTGCTACCTAGACTATTTTCCTCTCCCATACCCAGGCTTATTTCTGCACAGAAAAGTCCCCTTGAAGAAAGAAGATCCTTTCTTTTGGAATATGTAGAGCATCTTGAGGCTGGACTTTAGATAAACTTTTTGGTGCACATGGTAAGACTGAAACACCAGTTCACTGATGTTGAGCCTTACATCTTCTTGAAAGGGAATTCAGAAAGCTGCCTGTATTTTATTTCTCTGTGGGGAACAGAGATGGCATGACACCTGTAGTCTGTGATGAATGTTAGCAATGTAAACTACTTCAGTACCTTATGTCTTTGGAGGCTCCATTTGCAGATTTTTGTGCTTTGGCTAAATGCAGCCAGGATTCTGTTACAGCTAAACTTTCATGCAACTCGGCTCTGCCTTCTGTGGTAAAACATCTGACTGTCAGCAAGTTAAACTGTTGGATAACAGAGAAAAAAAGAAATCTTTCTGTTGCTCTTGATGCTGGGGGATGTGACAACATAAACTTTTTAAAATCTTGCTTCTCTGCTGCAGTGGTGGGCATTGAAATTCATGACTAACTAGTGTTAAATATGCCGTGATATTCAATATGGAAAAATGTTACATCAGAAAACATTGGTTAAATAGTGGTAAAAATGAACTATAACCATATAGCACCAAATGAACAGTCTGCAGAGACTGCTGACTTTTGACACATCAAAGTCCATGAGGTAGATTTTTGTCTTTCAGAGGAGGGGTGTTGTAGGACAGCCAGGGCTAATATTTCCAGTATGCAGCTGGGACAGAACTTGCCTCAGCTCACAGGAAGGAGTAATTTATTCTATGCCAACAACAAAATAAGAGGTTTTTAGGTGTGCTGTGGGGAGCAGAGCTTGTGCTAAAGTATTACCTCAGAAACTGACTCCCCGCAGTGCACTGCTTGCTTTAATATGAGGAGTCCCTAGAGCTAAGTCCCCTGTGTGTAGGTCCTCCACCAGCAAATATAGCAGTGAAACTCTTTGGATCACAGGCTTCAGAAATGGAGTAAACAAATTAAGTCATAGAAGCAGTGAATTTGGGGTAATAGAAAGGGATTTGACTCTTTGTTTACCTTTCTGCCTGCTTTGTTTATACCACAGCATAACGTCAGTCATGTTGTGTCAAGAGTCCCTGCACTGAACAAAAAGTCTTCTCATCAGCATCTTTACATGCAAATAAAAAATAAATATAACACTGACAATTTGGGAAGATGCACTTATCAGAATCTGGTTTAAAATGCAGATTTGCGCTTCAATTTTCCTTCCCCTTTGTTCTTCAGATTTATTGTTACATCTTCACACCTAAATGGACTTTTCCTGATTGCTGGATTAGTTGATATTTTTTACAATCTCTTGTAAGGTCCTCAGTTTTAAGGACAGTGTTTTGTTTGGGAGTTTTTGCTATTAGTGACCCTTCAGATATTTTTATGCTTTTACTGTCCTTGAAAAAAATTCTCCTTCTGAGTATCTCTAAATACTGTGTATTCCACTTTTTGTTACATAAAAATTGGCTGTTATTAGCATTCCAGAGGCAACATGTCTACCAAGCTGACTGCAGCAAAGATAAATTATCTAGTTTATGCTGTACAAATTCTCTTCTTTATATAAACATGGACATCTATGGGACTATCTAAGTTCATTACAATAATTTATTATAAATAGTGGATAATGCTCATCATGCTAGCATCAGATAGCTACGTAATCAACTTATTTCAATTAAAAATTCTTTGGAAAAAAAAAATTCTTTTATTTTTTAGCTGTATCCTTAATGAATAAAAATAAACTATAATCACAAAAGCGTTCTGAATACATATTTTCCTAGGATGTATTTTCCAGTGAACTACACAACAACATTTCCATTAATTTCAAAGGTGAAGGGTTTTGATGAATATTGTAGGCTTTGTAAATACAAAACAGACACAAATAACAAAAGCCTAATAGACAAACAAATGAACCTGTAAGGGTAAGCACTTTCAGGCAAAATTATGAAAATACGTTACCAGTGAACTTACAGTGAACACCTGCTAACACACCTCAATATTTATATTTAATCAGAACCATTACACTTAACAAAAATTCTCACTCCGTTCCATAGGACTCAGTGAGAACGAAGATGAGGAAGGTGACTGTCAGCTTTGTGCTCCATCGCTCCCTGGGCTGCTAGCAAATGTGCCAGTTCTCTTCCTGTGGGACAGCCTCGGGGGGCTCTGCTGTCTGCAGGGGATCACCGCAGGAGGGCTGTGCTGGGCACGCTGACCTGCCCAGACACATTTTCAGCATAGAAGAATGAAATAAGGAGATACTTAAGGAGCTGAAATATCAGTTTGCCAGATGGGACAACATGTAGACTTATACTCCTCTGTACTTACACAAAGTGTCTCAATAAGCTGACTCAAAGATGCCACGTTAAAGCTAGGCTGTGGTAATTAGTCAATTATGCATAAATTAGGAAATGGTTGTCAGGCATTAGAACAGGCTGCTCAGGGAAGTGTTTGAGTCACCATTCCTGGAGGTGTTTAAAAGATGCGTAGATGAGGTTCTTAGGGACACGATTTAGAGATAGACTTGGCAGTGTTACGTTAACACTTGAACTCAATGATCTTAAAGGCCTTTTCCAACCAAAACGATTCTATGAAAAACATTTTTTGCCAGCTCTTGAGTGTTGTCACTTTGCATAACAGAGAGATATTGGTTACACAGATACAAAGACGCATACATAGCATATAAATACCTGTATGTGTTGTGTAGTTATAACTTTGTCCATATTTCCACTGTTTCTGTAGCCTTGGTCTTGAGCTACCTGAGGTTCTGACATGGCTTTGCCTGAGTATACTGGGTGCACTTCTGAGCAGAAGCCAAGAAATGTAAACTCATATAATTCCTGTCTGTGCTCTAGAGAAGGCAGAGTAGAAAGGAAATGGTTTAAACTATCATTTGATGTTTCCACACAGAAAAAGCATAGTTTCAAACTAGACAAAGGTTTCAAATCACTGTAAATTAAATTTCTGGACACAATGCCAATAAAAATAATGAGAATAAACAACATAACCTCCTAACCAAATGGAAGATAAAATGAAGTTTCTGACCTTTCTGGCAGAGTTATGCAATGTGGCAAACCATGACAGAATAGAGCTGGACTTCATGATACAGGTCTCTTCTTGTTCTAGGAGTGAGGTTACTCTATGTTGACATTAACTTAGAGGCACAAAGTTGTGTCAGGAAGGGCAGGCAGAGACTGCTATCTGTATACACCAAGGGAAACCTCACTTCTATAGATCCACTCCTACTGTAAAAGTATTATGTCAATATTCATGAGATTGTTTTGCCCCAGGAGGCCTATTTTATCTTTTCTTGATTGCACTATTACACTTATTTAAATATTATTTAAATTCAGATCTTGCCATCCAAACATAACAAAGCCTACAAGGGAATTTAAGATGATATAGAGCAAGCTAAAGTGATCTTTAATTTTTAATCCCTGTCTTCCTATCCTAAACAAAAAGAATGAATGTCTTCAGCAAGTGAAAAATTGCTGTGGCATTATAAATTTCTAGATGGTGCTAGCATAACTGAATGACTTCATATCTGTGATGTAACTCCCATCAAATTAATGGCACTACACCAGGAATTAATTTGCACTAGACCTGTACAAGTCAAACATAGAAAACTGCAGTAACATCAGTTTTCTGCACTCTAACCATTAAAAATATAAAATACAGAAATTTCTAAATTTACACAAATTCTTTTTGTAAATCAACTCATCAGCATGACATACATTTCAGCTATGCATTTTACATAAATTAACAGCAGCATATAGTTATATACAATAATTTCACTGCAGTGCAACATACGATCTTACGTACTGTCATCTTAATTAAGCTATATAGTATTTCCATTCATAATATAGAAAACTAGGCACTCTAGATATTAAGGGACATGTCTTTTTTCTTTAGTGACTGGCCATTACAGAATAGCCATAAAAGTAGAAAAATAATTTAGAGCTTAGCTAAAATATCTGAATCACTGAGTTTTTCAGCATTAACATAAAAAACTCCACAAGAAACTTAAAAATACGAAGTCACAGAGATTAGATACAAACAGGAAGCGATGACTACAGAACAATGAAAACAGGCCCAGGTTACAAGAAAAAGCAGCAGCAACATGGTAATTACACCCTAGAAATATTAGCAAATATAATACCTTTGGCAACAGCAGTTGACAAAGGAAAGGTCACTGTTATTGGTAATGCTTCCAAGACTGTTTTCCCTAGGAATTTAGTGCAGGCTATTTTTCTTTTTTTTCTCTCAGCAGGTAATATTACTAGAGAAAGCCTAAGAAGTTTATGTTTGATATGAAACATATTTTATTTCCCCATTCCTAAAAAATCCAGTTGTGCAGAGTTTACAGGCGATTCTGGGAGCCACAAGTAGGCAGGTGTGGCTGAAATACCATCTCTTCACAGTCTAGAGAACAGCTAGTGGATGTGCAATATGATCATCATGAACGATGTTTTCTGCAAAGTTCAGTGGTGATCTAACCCTGCTTTCACATAAATTGTTGTGAATTTCATACCATTGTCGAAAACTTTTAAAACTCATCGCTGGAATTTGTGTGAAGAGCTATGTAAGAAGGGGGAGAGAAACTTTCCTTGTGAAATTCAGAATGTCTAGTCTGCTTCATGACAGATTCTACCTCTAAAACCATGATTATACTTGATGGGATACTGCATTTCTGTACTAAACATAATAGAGATAGTATTCACCAGACATACTAGCTGCCTGAAAGCTAGACATCTAGTCTAAGACCAACAGCAGTACAATGAGCATATAGACTCAGTAAGGAGCAACTGACATTTCCATTATAGATACTGGAAAGAAAGATGTATTTTAAAAAGCAATTCATTTCACCCTTGAACATCTAGGATACATAGGATGAGTTACTCTCTAACGGTTCTTCTCTTTCTCAACTCTGTGGGGTGTCTAAGTGACTTAGACTAGACACCTTTTACACAGTCTGACTGGGGCAAGAGGAATTGCACCCTTAAATATCTAGAAAGAGGGGTGGAGGGTTTTCAGTGAAGGAAGATATTTGCACATAGCTATTTTCTTATCACCCCATATGAAGTTTTTATTAGGATATTACTTGGGTAATATAGCTTTGAAACTTCTCCAGTTCTCAAACCTAGTGTGTTTTGTTAAGCCTATTTTCATCTGAGATTTAAAAATAGAGGTGCTGTTGTTTGTCCTCCAGGAGTACCTAGAGGAAAGGTCCACAATGTACTAGGCTCAGTACACACATGTTAAAGAATTCTCTGTTGACAAGAGCTTGCAAAAAAAAAGGTACAGTAACAAGCAACAAGTGAACATAAATACCAAACAGGAAAAAAGCAAAGAATACAAGATACCTGGGAAATAATTATATATATTATAACAAATACCTTAGCCATTACTGGATCTGGAGAAGCACCGTGCACTGGTTTTGCAGATCAGTCCAGCAGGTTCCCCCATACGTAGACATTTACATGGCAGGAAATGCCAGGGAAATTAAAGGAAAGCTAATATAGTGATTGATTAATTCATCTTCACAGGGAAAATGTGAGCTTCTTATTCATTCTGGCAGTAGCTTAATGCAGTTCAGGGAACAAAAGAACCATATCTATTCCTCATCCTGCTGAATAATCAAGTTCTTACAGAACTGAAAAGAAACAAACAAACAAACAAACAACAACAACAAACCACACACAGATTTTTCTCAAGCTTTCCATTTTCATTCAGGTTTTTTTGCATTTTTGTGTTGACTTAAGTCTTGAAGGTATAATATTTGAACATTATGATGTAGATGGATGGATGGGTGAACATATAGGCACACAATCTATCTGGAAATGAAGAAATAGAAGACATATTGTCAATATCTTTATTAGAGTAGGTAGCAGGTATTTTATGCAGTTCTGAGTTCTTATCTCAAATGTGACCTCTAAGTCTTTCTTGGTATGCTCAGTACCAAGATTTAGGAAGCTGGCAGTCAAACGCTGTCTGTTAATATTAATACATGTCTTTCAGTGATGGCTGAAGGCATTTTGTACTATGTCTAAACATACAGATCTGAGGATTACACAGTGAGGAGGGAATTATTAAAATTAATAGAATTTATATTTGTACACTGGAAAAAATAATTGCTTCCTTCATGAAGTGCTGCAAATGATGAGTGACTTGAATATTATGTTAGTGAACATTTGTAACATAGTGGATAATTTTGCAATTACAATTTTTGATGACATTATTAAAGCTAGGTCACTTATTGCACTAATCTCTTCTGTTATGCCTCCTGGTATAATTGCATTAGTTACTAAGTACAGTGTTTTTTAAAGAAATTATGCCTGCCGTTAAATATTTCAACCTTACCTATAATGAGATCAGCATTAACAAGCTGCTATCAGTACTGTAGGAAGATTTGATCAACAATGAATTAGAGCATTGAAGAGATAAGTTACAACTTTAATTTATTTTCAACCGTTCTTTATTTTTATCTTGTGAAGATTAATAAAGCGCTTGTTTGAAAAAAGTAGATGCAAATATACACATGCAAAAATAGATGTCAAGGGAAAAGCAATGCATCCTCTAATTCTTCTTATAGGTACACTAAATTGCACCTCGGCATATTTCTTTGCAAGCAAGAATACTATTGTGTGTAAGTCAGTGAAGATAATGTGCTATATTTGGAAGTTCAAATATAAGGTATAGAAAAAGCCCCTTGTGAAACATTTTAAAGAAAAACAAATATGGAAGGAGAAAGATCCAATCAGATATCAATAGTAGATAAATCAACAGAAAATAGAGATGTAGTAATCATACAGCTTTTGGAACAGAATGAAGTGGATGCTGAATGTCTTCAGGGATGTATGAATTGTAGTGTGGGAAGCAGCAATCCTAGACAGGAGCAGACACCAAGAAATCCAAAACCCAGAAAGAAATAAGAGAGGAAAATATTACTACTAAGGTTAATAAAAACTCACATGGGGTAACGATTCACTCCAGATGAATTGAATGAAATTGAGAGACAGAGTTGTATCCCTGCAAGACCACTGTTAATGCCAATAAGGACATCATTTGAAACAGACTGTATTTCTCATCAATTTTATGAACTCTAAGCTAGTAAGATCCCTTTAGAGGGAAGGATCAATGAGTTTGCTATTGAGGTTATATTAGGAATTAAAGAAAATTGCATGGATTCAGTCAGGTAGAAAGAAGGATAAATTATTATGAGGGTTACAAGCGCTGGTGTTTCTCACACTCAAAAAGAGGTATAGCTGACAGTGAAGAGAAACTGAAGAAACAGCCCTGGACCAAATGGCTGCTCTAGTGAGCCCAACCAGAAGTTCTGCCACTGGCTTCAGGTGGGACAAGGGCATCCCGTGACCATTTTCACTTTCAATCATTATTATCTGTACAGTAAGAAACACAGGCTAGCTTCATTGCTTAAGAAAGTTAATGAAGTTTAAACAATGAGAACATAAATAGGAAGTATAAAGTGCTTTTTCTCACCATTTACATTTATTTGAGGCCATCAGTGAAGCTACAAATCAGTACATACATGACATACTGAAGCTTTGGCTACTGACAAGAGGAGCAAGCTCTGTCACTCTTTCATTGTCTTTCTCCTTAAGCAGGCACACCTCACCAGCAAGGGAATACAGGAAAACTGCATCCACTCACATCAGATGAAGACGTAGTGTGAAAATCTGAGAAATCTCAATGGAATTAAATATTGATGAAAGAAGTTTGAGAAACTGTCTTTTACATTAAGTTTTGTAATGGAAGAGCAAACTGTATATTAAGTACTCTCAGACATGAATTAAATATTTTTCAAGGACTTTATTCAAGGATTTTTTGAAGATTTTCAACTTTATAAAGTTAAGCTTAAGGCTTTGCAGGATAAACTATGCAAACAGAAATTAATGTAGCCCGGACAACCCGTGCTGGCCCAATAGACACATCAAAATTGTCATTTGAGTATGTATGTGGACAGATTGGAGAACTGGGCAATCAACAACTGCATGAAGTTCAACAAGGGCAAATGCCGGATTTTACACCTGGGACACAGCAACCCTGGCTGTACGTAGACTGGGGAATGAGAGGAACACAGAACACATCTCTGCAAAGAGATGGGGGTTCTGGTTGACAACAAGGTGACATGAGCCAACAGTGTGCCATGGCAGCCAAGAGGGCCATCTGTGTCCTGGGGTGCATCAATCACAGCATTGCCAGCCGGGCGAGGGAGGTGATGGTCCCGCTCTGCTCTGCACTGGTGCAGCCTCACCTGGAGCACTGGGTGCAGTTCTAGGCACTACATTATAAAAAGGATTTTAAGCTACTGAAGACTGACCAGAAGAGGGCTACAAAGTTGGTGAAGAGTTTGTAGAGGAAGCTGTATGAGGAGAGGCTAAAGTCACTTGGTTTGTTTAGCCTGGAGAAGAGGAGACTGAGGGGAGACCTCATCATTGTCTACAGCTTTCTCACAAGGGGAGGAGGAAGGGCAGGCATTGATCTCTTCTCTCTGGTGACGAATTACAGAACTCAAGGGAATGGCAGAAAGATGTGCCAGGGGGAGCACTGGAACAGGCTCTCCAGGGAGGTGTCACGGCCCCAAGCCTGGCAGTGTTCAAGAAGAGACTGGACAATGCCCTCAGACACATGGTGTGAACTGTGGGGTTGTCCCACACATGGACAGGAGTTGAACTCGATGATCCTTGTGGGATCCTTCAACTCAGGACATTCTATGATTCTATCATGCATATTTTGGTCGAACACTCCTACAGCAGACTTCCCTTGTTAAACAAATGTGTGAAACTATTTCCTTCAGCTGCATTTCCACTGTAAGTGGCAGTGTTGAACTCTGTATTGCATTATATCCACTTTCTCCTGGTACAACCTGTCTGATTTCCATGGGGTCTTACTTAATTTCAAATGCATATCAAAAGCCATAGAGATATATATACTGTTATATGAGGGGGAAGTCACTGAAGTCACATAGGGTAAAGAGGTATTGTGGACTATGAAATAGAGTCTGACAGCCTGTCCAGAGCAAGGAAGTAATGATTTCCTTCAAAGCTAGATAATTACGCTAATATAAAACTGCTGTTATTCCAAAAAAGTGTCAGCTCCACTAGGGTGAAAAAACAAGAGTCTATGTTTAGCAAGAATTGCATTGCCCTGATGAGACCAGAAATAGAACTTACAATGTTTTATGCAGCATTTAAGGAGAAAATGTAGAACGAAAGTAACAACAGGTCTTGTCCTTTCTTTTCTTTAAAACCAAACAAATAAACAAACAAACAAAACCCCACCAAACTGGTAAAATAACAAAAAAAAAATCCTAAATTCAGTCACACAGAAAACCACAGGCCCTGCTCCAAAAGTGTCTGAAACTTACCTTCAGCCTTTTAAAAGACACTAATATGATGTATAACACAAAAATGCATTAGGTTTAACTATTTGCCACTGTTTTCTGCTATGTTTACACTAGAGTGAGAAGGCATTTGATTTGCTTCTCTTTTTAAAACCTCGGGAGATTGAAAAGCTTTTAAAGGAAGCTCTTTACACACTTCCTAATATTTGTTTTCATGTCTCCCTGTGCAGTCTCTACTGTGTATCTTCATTATTTTTAGCAGGTTTTTTAACGGACAGCCACCTCAAGACTACTTAGATAACAAGGTGAAAAAAGAATGGTTACAAAGAACTGACTTCACACTTGATCTCCCATCTCTATATATGTCCAATGCCTTTTCATGTTCATTTGAACACTACAAATTCTGTGTGTATCCTAAAACCTTATCTAATCCTTCTATATGGATGGCAAGACCTTCAAAGAAAGAAGGACTAACAAACTGTATTTATTTTTATCATCTTTGGTATCCCATTCCAAGAAATTTGAATACCAGTAGATCTACTGCAGCTCACAATGATCCATGATTCTTCAGTGTAGAGACTCTTGTTATTATTTCTTTCATCTTTTATTACAGACAGCTTTTACAGCCATATTTAAGTGCCAATATTATTTGTACTAGAACACCGAATATGATCTGTACTACTTTGTGTTTACTCACTGTAGATATCCAGGCATCTAGCCAAAGTCACATGTATTGTCAGAACTGAAGACTCACACCATATTACTTCTGAACTATCAGTTAATAAAAAACATTGAGGTTGGTTTCCTAGCATTGACCTTCCAATGAGGTTGTTTTGTTTTGTTTTGTTTTGTTTTGTTTTGTTTTCCTGCTTAAAGCAGCACTTTCCAAGGAAAGAATTTTCATAATTTATTAGGAAGAACATTTGGGAATACATTTCCATACCCTCAATTAATTTGATAAAGCCTGCCAAGAGGGAAGTGCAACAGTACACATCCATATTGCTTAGTACTCTACTGTTCTGATTGCTTTTTCATGGTCTTCAGAGGAAACAGCATTTGCCACTGCTTTAATCAGGTACAGAAAAAAAAAGACATTCATAGAGGGAGTCTCAATTAATAGCTTATTCCTGGCATAAAGTCATACATTAATTTATTACAAGACCAGAAGAACCCAGCAATTTTGAGGTCTGGCTCCTATAAAGTAGGAACTTTATGAATTAATTCCTCTTTGAAGCAGAACACACCATATAGAAAAATATAGAATCTATGTTCAAGCACTTCTGGTAAACCTGCCAGTTTTAACCTGGGTAAGTCCAAGGAGTAAGTTAAAAAAGCCTTATTAAGCTTATAATTACTACAACAGTTTCAGTTTAATTTTAGAAACACAGATATTGTTCATTTTTTTAATGGCCTGTAACACAATATTCCTGCAATTCAGAGCCAGAATTCTGTAACAAAACAATTTTTTCCTTTAAAAATTGTATTCTTCTGTGATTATGAGTGTCTTTGGCAGTTCCTGAAGGTCTGAAGAACTTCCGCTCTCAGCTGACTGCTACGTAGCTGTAGTATGGAAAATTTTAGACTAATGTGGGAAAAATTTCCTATATTTAAATGCACTTAGTGTTATGAGAGGACTAAAATGTGACAGGGGATTTAATCTGCATGCCATATGACCGTGCTTCCATCTAGAAAATGTCCATAGCTAATGTTTTCAACCTACAGGTCCCACGTTGGTACAAGAAGAGCCTTGTCTGCCTGATGGTGTTTCATATCACATCTAAGCAGCACTGGAGGTAGGTCAGAGACTGGATTTTTGCAGGCTGAAGTATGATTCAAGTCTTGTTAGTGGGAGGATGGGGTCAAAGGTTTGTCACCTCTCTTATACCATTACTCACCAAATACTCTTTCCTAGGTGGCTTAGATTCAAACAGTTTGGGTATGAAGTGAGTTTGATCTCTGAGGCATGTTATCAGGAGGCAGAACATAGGTACTCTTCGGATCTACTGAGACTATGGAAACAGTCCTTTGTGAGGGAAAATTAGCAATATTAATAAATCAATGTTGAGACACTTAAGAAACTACTATTAATGGATCTACAAAACTGGCTTCTGTTTCTTCATTTTGACTGATGTTTTTTGGTAAGTTAATGTGAAAAAATCGTAGAAGGATTTAAAGCACTGATTTTCTAGCTACAGAAGAGCCTTGTTCAAAACTAGTGTGACACTAACGGACATTAATGAGGTTATCTGGTGAATTCCTCCAAGCAACGGATAAGAATTACCTATTGACTTTGGAGGAACTAAGATTTGGCTCATCACATGGTAACTAGTTTAATCATTTTGTATTAACATAACTATTAGAAATGTAATACCCACTTATTTCTGCCAACACTGTTCAGCCTAATGTACCGAAACAGATTTTAGGATAACATGGATCTAAGTGTTCCCAAAGATATTAGTATGTACTGACAGCACATACTGTCATCAGTGTTTTGCAACTGATATTTTAACAGAGCCAGATCATCTCACAAGAAAATTCCATCCTTTTCTGACTCAATTCAGATATGTACGCAAAGGTAAGCATAAGTCAGACAGGGAATACCCTTCTCATAGGAATGTGATTTTTATGAACAGTTTGTTACCTTTGTGTTCCTAATTTTGAATTCAGTCTGTCACTGTTTTTAGAGTCAGCTCAATCCTACAAGTCACTGACATCTTGAAAGGATGCTTTGGGAATGGAAATACGGCTTAGCTTTGAGTAAAGCGAGGATATAATCTTCTCCCAGGTTTCAATATAAAGGCATACAGAACATCTGAAGAAGTGGGAGCTCTAGTTCTAGGGTGCTCAAGATTTTGGTAGGGATAAAACCAGACAAATACATAAAAGAGAAGAAAAAAAAATTGAAACCATTGTCCCTTAAGTGCTCAAAATGCCTGTCTCTCTGCCACCCTGAGGTACATTTCCTTACCATGCATGATCACTGGCCTAAAATATTTTGTGTTTTAAAATAAGAGTATTTCCCTCACTGATACATGTTTCCATTTCAGTTTACAAGTAGTAGGAGACAAAGACCAAATAATCCTTCAGATAAGCTATCGACAATTTAATTTGCTGGCAAAATTTGTATATTCAGTTGACAGTTTGGGCCTGTTAAAGACTTAACCTGTGCCAGTCAGTATGAACGCACAACCTTCAGGTTTGTCTGACGCAGAGGTATGGCTTCTGGCAGACTACAGCAAAACTTTTTATGATTCTTTATATATTCTATAACTAATTCAACAAAAATACTTAAGAAATTAAAAGCTCTGAAAGCCACTTACCATATCAGCCTTTGGGTACTGTGTAATGTTTTTTCATCATGGACTGAAATTAAGCAGTTATAAAGAAGCAGTGATTTCATAGTTAGCCACTCAGAAACTTGCTCATGTTAAAAGAAGGATTTTAGAAAATTACAGGTAATGTTATTCCTGAATGCAAATTAATGTCACTTCTGTTAGCCTCCTAAGACAGGAAAGCTCAAAGTATTTTGCAAGAATCAACAGTCACAGAGACCCATCATGATCAGTTTGAATCTCAGAAATGAAGCTCAGAAATGGAAAACAAGTACATGTAATTCAATACTAGAACATATGCACTGATAAATAAGAAATGACTGGTTGTTGTGACATTCCATTATGACTGTTCAACCTATGGTTTCCTGAGGAATGAGAAGAGGAAACATATGGTTTTTCACAGTATGTGAAATCTATCCCAGGAGCACTGAAGCCTCAAGACTTGTCTGCAAGTCATGCCCCAGAAATGAATCCACATTAAATAATGCAATGGTCACATACTCCTTTTTATTTTATCTGTTTATCCATGAAGGCTTAACTTTAATATACTCACTGATTTTAATGGAATTTGATTGGATTCACTTTTGCGCCTGAACTGACTGAGATGTAAGAAAGAGCCAGTGATTTGGAAAGCTGCACAATGAGGCAGTGAGGATGCACATTTTACATCCTCCCCTCAAAACAATAATACTTATAGCAACAACACTCTTCCTACAGAAAAACTCTAACCATCCATCCAATAGAGATAAATCGACATCAACAACAATAGAACCAAGGGACTAACATTTTTAGAATAAAACTCTAATGTCTGTAATGAGAAGAGCTTTACTCCAGAAAGGATAAGGGTAAACATGACTCTGACCCCTCAGGCCTGCCATCAGATGGAGATAGAAGGTGAGCAGGTATTGTAATGGTGAACACTGGCACAAAATTATAAGACCTTCCCTTTGGCAATTAATTCATTGTATCAGCCTTCTATCAGCCATCTATCAGCAAAGTATTTCGCATGAACTGACCTTCTAGTACATATTTACAACACAATAAAGTCAAGCTGAAGATGTATGTGAAATCCTTCCCTGAACTGAGGTCACAGTGTTGCTGTATTTTTCAAACAATAAAGGACAAACTTTTAAAATTTAAATTATAAATTTTAGACCCAATTCTCAAAGTATTTAGTGAATTTCTCTGTCTTCCTAAAACATTTTTAAGGAACTTAATTATATAGCAATTAAGCAGCACACTGAGAACACAATAAAAGTGTTGGCAAAACTACTGACATAGTGTTACTGTCTATTAATACAAACATGATCTCAGTTTAATGTGCAATGCTAATTTGATTTTATTTATGAGTTGCTATTCTTTGAAAAATATCACTTTGAAATAATGCTGTTTTAAACCCTTTTCAGAGACTCTTTCATTTGGTTTGAGAAGCTAATACAGTGTATTACCTGCCTGAGAACTACTCTTGTTTTCAGCTTTTATTTCTAACAGCCTTATGGCATTCCACATTTTCAGAGCATTTTGTGCCTTAATGCTTCATCCCTACAACCCACAGATTCCATTCTTACAAGCACATTTCCATTAACATTTTCAACTAAGTATTTAGTATTGGCCTGTCCACTCCTGTACTGACTTTCTGAAGCAGCTATTCAATTTTCTGGCTCACCAGTCAGGTCAGAAACCACAGTGATATTATGATACAGAGCATTTTTGATAAAGCAGCATAAACCTTAAAATACTGACAAACATTTTGAGCCTTGCTGGTTGCCACCTGTGCACAATAAGCATTTAAGAGTCATGTGTCCACTTACAGCCACAGTGCTCGGCTGCAGAGGGAAAGGAAAATAAGGTGGATTTTAAGTGAGATTTTCTGACTGCAGAAGGGAAGATGAAAAATTAAATAAGAATGTTTCTATTTCTTTCCTCTTTCCTTTGAACAGATTTGATGCCCTTTTAGACTGTTTTGAAAAATAAAGTACTCACTTTCTAATTAACTGCAGAAGGTGAGAAACCATAAAATATTTTTCTCTTTTGCAATGATGAAGAAATGCAGTGCTTCAGCTTTGTTAATGCAACTTTTGGAGACAGTTTGGGAGATCTATTGTACACAGTGCAGAATCTTTTATTACAAATACCCCTTCATAACACAGTGCTATTATTTTCAGATTTCATTTCAGTAATTAATGAGAATATTATAAAAAGATAATAATAGATGAGCAAAACAGATACTAAGTGTAAACAGGAGGCTGAAAATGAATGAAGCAAAAAACACTGATCAGCAAAGACAGCACTGTTCTAGATAGGAGAATATATAAAAGAATAAGCAAAATTTAGACTGACATACACATTACAAACTAGATTAAGAAATTAAAAAAATAATAATAATAATTTAAAAAGACTTCTTAGCCATACAGAGTAAAGGAGAGAGGGGAAGAGGAAGCAAAAATCTTGGCAGCTGTGGAGCAAAGCTGTGGAGGAATCAAAATCAATATAACAGAAAAAGACTGCTTACAGGATCGACAAAATAAAACCAGAGATTTCTGCATCTATGATGGAAGGAAAACCCAGAGGTTAAGGCACTCAAATGGAGGCAGTTCATCCTTAAGAGAGTTCTGAAAAGGCTGACAAATGAAATCATAGCACACCTAGTTTGGATTTGTATACTCAAAAACCTGGCATCAGTAGTGGAGAGCTGCCACATGAAAAAAAAATCTACATTTGAGTAGGGAAAGGTTAAATGATACAAAATTAGAGGCTTACTATGCTTACCTCAGTGGTGCAGAAAGGCTGTATACAGACTTTGAGAAAACAGTAACTCCAAAATGACAGAAAAACAAAATGAGGTTAAATATTCTGTAGATTTACCAAAAAGACCAGGTAAGTCTAACCTGACACTTTCTCTTGATAAAATAACTGCTTTTCTAGATAACGGAAAGGAAGCTTATCAAATCTGCTCAGATTGCATCTACAGCATCACATGGGAATATATCCGTTAACCAGGAGAAAATGTAGCTTACTATAAGAACTGTAATGTTGAGAAGGAACATGCAAAAAGAAGAAATAACAATCTATGTTCACAGTATAGATATTTTTTAATACAGATGAGTTTCTTGATAGTTTGTTTTGGTTGGATCTTAAAAAGAACATGGAGAGTGGGAAATGACAGATTTACACTCATATATTTCAGGTATAACAAAAGATTTCTACCCATGAGAGTTACTTTCTGCGAACAGGAGCATCAGAGGCAAAAAAACCACCCTGTTTCTAACATGGAGCGCAATGGCTTATTAATGAAGTTATGTGACGGAGTTATCTGAGTTATCTGGAGCAAGAATCAGTCACACAAGAGAACACTTCCAGATTTATTTATTTTAGCATGAGCAAAGCAATACAGTATTCCTAGCTTTGCTCTTGCACACATCTGGAAAATTTCCCCTGAAATTTTTTAAGTAAATTCCAGCTTCAGGCAGACACAAGGCATTGAAGTTTATAGCGTAAGGGGTGTGAGCTTAACAAAGGCTTATGCAACTGAAAAGAGGCCTTTATGCACCTCACGTTGTCAGCTGGAGGGAGATGTTGGGCAACTACAGTGACAGGTGTCACTGCCATCTTTACTGTGATGCTGGAAAATGGTCCCTAGTCCAAAAATTTTGCTGTATTAACAGATGGTGAAAAAAAATGAGATGGCTACAACTACTGTGTTTGTGAGGAGGCATGGGAGATACCAGCTAATGTTGAATGTACAGCATTTAAAGTAAACAATCAGGAGTCTGATCAAGCATTTAGTTCCTCCATAATGAGCAAGCCACTAGGTATTAAACTGGACACATTGTAGATGAGCCCTTCCTAATCGTGTTTGATCCTGTAAGAATTTTTAGGCTCTACATGCAAAACACAGTGTACGATGGTTAAAGATTTTGCTGCTGTTTCTTTGGGAAGATAAAATTGCAATGAAAAGACCTAGTGCTGACGTGGAGCAATGCAGGCTGACAACCTGCCCCATAGGCATTTGCTTTTTGGGGTTGTTGCCAATTCATGCCAGGGCAAGTTTTAGGTTAAGCACTCTTTTGTTGTGGTCACGGAGCAAAACTAGTTGTTTGGTTATTCACAGTGGTAACACAATGCTCTTGTCACAGTTCTCGTCAATTTGGCTGCAGGTTTCTAGATTGGCTCAGTGGTATTCACTTGGTCTCCATCTAACTAAGATCAGAATGTATCAACCTCAGATGCTTCATGCTTGGTCTGTCATGTAAGAGCTGAGGGGAGCACAAAAATAAAATAAGGGCTTTACCTATGATTTTCAAAGGGGAATACTGTCAACTAATGACATTTTCTCAGCAGTATTAAGAGGCTAAGAGAGCTCCACGACTTTTTGAGACAAGTGTTTAATTTGTTGGTGAGCCCTTCTATTGGAGTCATGCTTTAGATTAACTGAAGCTTCAAAGTGATTAAATTATATTTTTGAGATATAGAGAAACTTAAGGGTAATCACAGGTCAAACTGTAAATTCAGACTTTGAATTTTTCTTTCTTCTCATTGAGTTTCAATACAGAATCTTCTGTAGTCTAATCTGCATATGTTAAATAGTGTAATTATAAAGCAATTCTTTATCCAGTGAGTTCATATGCAAATATTGGCTCCTTCCTGAGTGCAGGGATTGGTTTGTGCAAGTGAATTGAAGTTTAACTGAAACTACTATGCTCTTTCTGTTCTACTTAAATTAATTTAATTATTTGCTGGTTAATTATCTTGCAGAATGACTTGTTCTGTGTTTCATTAACTGGGAAATTTCTTTCTGGATATAGAAGAATATGTGAACATCCATCTATTTGCAGCAGAAAATAATGATTAGGAACAGATCATATTATCCAAGGAGACAGTAATGATTTCTTTAAAAAGATCTTTTATGAGAAAACTCTTGAGTCAGTAGAAATGAGTCTATTGTAAGGACTGTGAATTACTTGTCAGACTCGGAAAAGGCAGCTAGTTTTATAGTAGGTACAGAAGAGAGACAGAAGGCAGCCTTCACAGTTAGGAAAATTCAGACTGTAAATGATTGGCTCCAAGGCTGGTGCTACAGGCAGGGCTTTGGATTTTTTGATAATGGCTGGTTTTATAAGACTCCAGTCCGGACAGTGATACGCGGGAAAGGCTTATCTCGCAGGGGCAAAAGGAGGGTGGGACAGGAATTAGCTGGGCTCATTTGTAGAGCTTTAAACTAGGTTCGAAGGGGTATGGGGATGAAGCTGGGCTTGTCCCAGTGGGGCAGCATTCTAGAACCGATGAGGACCAAGTGGCCTCCTGTACCCTTAAGGAGAAATCGGGCTGCTCGGCATGCTTCCTGAAATGCCTGTACACCAATGCACACAGCATGGGCAATAAGCAGGAGGAGTTAGAATCCTGTGTTCGATCAGAAGGTTACGATCTAGTGGCAATTACAGAAACATGGTGGGACAGCACACATGACTAGAATGTGGTCATGGATGGCTATGTCCTTTTCAGGAAAGACAGGCCAGCCAGGCCTGGTGGTGGAGTTGCTCTCTATGTGAGAGAGCAGCTACGATGTACTAAATTCTGCCCAGGAGCAGATGATGAGTGAGTTGAGAGTGTATGGGTGAGGATCAAGGGGCAGGCTGGCAGGGGTGACACTGTTGTGGGCGTCTATTACAGGCCACCGGATCAAGCTGAGGAAGTTGATGAGGCCTTCTATGGGCAGCTGAAAGTGGCCTCATAGTCTCAGGCCCTGGTTGTTGTGGGTGATTTTAACTTCCCTGATGTTTGCTGGAAGGACCATTCAGCCAGCCAGCCACAGTCCAGGAGGTTCCTCCAGTGCATTGACGATAACTTCCTCATGCAAATGGTGGAGGAGCCGACCAGGAGAGGAGCACTGCTGGACCTCATCCTAACTAACAAGGAGGGTCTGGTCGAAGTGCTAAAGGTTGAGGGCTGCCTTGGCTGCAGTGACCACGAGATGGTGGAGTTCAGGATCTCATGTGGCAGGAACAGGATAGCAAGCAGAATTGCAACCCTGGACTTGAGCAGGGCAAACTTTGGCCTTTTCAAGCAATTGCTGGGGGAAATCCCATGGGCAAGACTGCTTGAAGGAAAAGGGGCCCAAGATAGCTGGGTGGCATTCAGGGATTGCTTCTTCCTCGCTCAGGATCAGAGCATCCCGACACGTAGGAAGTCAAGGAAGGGAGCCAGGAGACCTGTGTGGTTAAATAGGGATCTGTTGGGTATGCTCAAGCAGAAGAGACGAGTTTACAGGTCATGGAAGGAGGGGCTGGCCACTTGGGAGGAATATAAGGCTGCTGTTAGAGGATGTAGGAAGGCAGCTAGGATAGTCAAGGCCTCCTTAGAATTAAACCTGGTGAAACGGGTCAAGGACAGCAAAAAGAGCTTTTTCAACTACATAGCAGATAAAACTAATGCCAGAGGCAATGTAGGCCCACTGATGAATGGGGTGGATGCCCTGGTGACAGAAGATACAGAGAAGGCAGAATTACTGAATGCCTTCTTTGTCTCTGTCTACACTGCCGGAGGCTGTCCTGGGGAGCCCTGTACCCCTGAGACCCCAGATGAAGCCAGGTCAATGGAGGAGTTTGCTTTAGTCAATGAGGATTGGGTTAGGGAGCAATTAAGTAGTCTGGACATCCACTGGAGGAAAGCAAATGTCACTCCAGTCTTCAAAAAGGGCAAGAAGGAGAACTCAGGTAATTATAGACCGGTCAGCCTCACCTCTGTCCCTGGGAAAGTAATGGAACGCCTTGTCCTTGGTGCCATCTCAAGGCATATCAAGGATAAGAGGGTTATTAGGGGCAGTCAGCATGGCTTTACTAAGGGTAAATCATGCTTGACCAACCTCATAGCCTTTTATGAGAATGTAACAAGGTGGATGGATGATGACAGAGTGGTAGATGTGGTCTACCTTGACTTCAGCAAAGCATTTGACACAGTCTCCCATAGCATCCTAGTTGCTAAGTTGAGGAGGTGTGGTCTGGACAACAGGGTAGTGAGGTGGATTGCAAACTGGCTTAAGGAGAGAGGTAGTCAATGGTGTGGAGTCTAGTTGGAGGCCAGTATCTAGTGGAGTGCCTCAGGGGTCAGTACTGGGCCCAATATTATTCAATATATTCATTAACGATTTAGACAAAGGAACAGAGTGTACTATCAGCAAGTTTGCTGATGACACTAAGCTGGGAGGAGTGGCTGACACACCAGAAGGCTGTGCTGCCATCCAGCGAGACCTGGACAGGCTGGAGAGTTGGGTGGGGAATAACCTGATGAAATTTAACAAGGAAAAGTGTAGAGTCCTGCATCTGGGCAGGAACAACCCCAGGTTCCAGTATAGGCTGGGAAATGCAGTGTAGCGGAAAGGGACCTGGGGGTCCTGGTGGATGACAGGATGACCATGAGCCAGCACTGTGCCCTTGTGGCCAGGAAGGCCAATGGCATCCTGGGGTGTATTAGAAGGGGGTTGGTTAGTAGATCGAGAGACCTCTACTCTGCCCTGGTGAGACCTCATCTGGAGTATTGTGTCCAGTTCTGGGCCCCTCAGTTCAAGAAGGACAGGGAACTGCTGGAGAGAGTCCAGCGTAGGGCAACAAAGATGATTAAGGGAGTGGAGCACCTCCCTTATGAAGAAAGGCTGAGGGAGCTGGGTCTCTTTAGTTTGGAGAAGAGGAGGCTAAGGTCCCCCCACCTTATTAATGTCTATAAGTATATAAAAGGTGAGTGCCATGAGGATGGAGCCAGGCTCTTCTCGGTGGCAAACAATGATAGGACAAGGGGTAGTGGGATCCAGCTGGAACACAAGAGGTTCCACTTAAATTTGAGAAGAAGCTTCTTCTCAGTGAGGGTGGCGGAGCACTGGAACAGGCTGCCCAGAGGGTTGTGGAGTCTCCTTCCCTGGAGACATTCAAAACCCATCTGGACATGTTCCTGTGTGACCTCATCTAGGTGTTCCTGTTCTGGCAGGGGGATTGGTCTAGATGATCTTCTGAGGTCCCTTCCAATCCCAAACATACTGTGATACTGTCCCATTTCCATAATCCTGCCCTTCTATTTCCAGAACTGTTTTACAGACTCTAATGGTGTTATATATTCAAGCAAGGAAGGTATGTAGGAAGAATATTTTCCCAGTTACCAAACATATTCCACAGAACTGATATAGACTCAATCCCCAGCATGAAATTATAAAAATGAGTCAATACATTTTAAATATCTTGTGCAGAAGAGATAGCAAGAAGAAAGTCCAAAGTATCCTCACTGCAGTAAAGATGTACATTTAGAGTGACTGTTTTATAAGGGCTGTACCTAATTGAGGAAATACACACACAGAGTTACTTTTAATTTCCAAAGGTTCTTTTGCCACTACTATTATGCTTTGCTGTAAATTAAATATTTGCTGTTGCAGAGACTCAGTATAAATGAGCATAGAGGAAAACCTGATATATGCTCAACGACAATCTCTGCAGAGCTGAGGAAAATCTTACATTTTTCCCTGCCTATAAACAAAATAATTTTTATGTTAGAACACTTTTTGTTTCTTTGTAACCAACGGATGCTGCTTTTATAACCTTGCAGACTCGTGTGCACAGAAGAATGGCTATCAATTATGAGTTCAATACTAATCATGGCATGAATATCCAGGAAACAGATTGAATTTCTAACAGAAATGTCAAGGTCCAAAACCACCACTAAATGATGCAAAACTTTCTGGACTTCAAGTTCTTTTCCTCATTTGCACCCAGGTCCTCTAGGCTTTGCAAAGGCTTCTCAAGAAGTTGGATTTAGAGTCCAAAGGCATTATCTACAAACAGCAATTGTTCAAAGGATGGTTGGATGTGAAAGGAGATGACAACATTTCACATGGAATAAAAAAGACAATCACAAGCTGACACATGGGCAAAGTATGAATAGAAAGAAAATGTTGAGGAGCTAATCCTATGAATCCATCTATCATTGAAATCATCACTTAGGAAACTGGCACAACAAGTTGTTCCTATTCTGTTAACAACACTATCAAATGCAGTAGCTGGGGAATGGGATGAATGGACTGAAGGCAGCCTATGGCTTAATGTCTGAGGCCTACGGCCTTCTCAACATGAGGCAAGCTACCTTTTGGTCTGGGCAAAACTGGCTTGAAAAGATATTGTTGGCATGCTGACAAGGAATCAGCAATATATTCTTTTTTTTTTTTTTTTTTTTTTTAAGATGGTCCTTGAGCAAGTGCCAGTGATTACTCCTTATTCTCGCAATATCTGGAATTTACAGCCATTTGTAAATCAAGCAGACGTCCACAATATTACTAGAAATAATCAAAAACCTTATTTTGTTAAGTTTTGACTCAAAGGATTGCTTGATTATTCAACTTGGGCACAGCCCCTCCATCAGTTCTGATTATTTACTATTAACTACTTTATTTTCTTCAAGGCAAATATCTCTGTGTAGCTGTGGTGCACCTAAGCAAGCAGAGCAACAGTTATGAATGGGGTCTCTAAGAGCTGCATCCAGAATATCGAGCAACAAGCTATTAATATGTTTGAACACGCGCTAACCAGTTTAAATGCAACAGTACAGAGAAGAGATAGAGATTTGCAACTGCAATCAAACTGGAAGGTCACAGCCTTTTTTGAAAGTATTTTGTTAACATTAAAAAAGTTTTCAATATCTTTATATGCCAAATTTAGCAGATCAAACAGCAGTGATTCTGGGGGATTAGGTGCCGTGGGGCCATACATTTTAAGGACAGTTTTGTGGTTAAGGCATGGAGCTACAATTCATAAACCCTGACATTTTTCCACGCTCCTGCTACAAACTCATCTTGAGATTGTCATAAATGATCTGGTCTCAAGGCCTGAGATTTTCCACAATTGAAAGATGGTGTTCCTCTTTTAACAGATGTATTGTGCATCTTGCCTTTAACAATACTGTCTAATCCAAAGATTCAAAAAATCATGGCCTATTTCTATCTCTCCCACCCACCAAGGGATGAGATTTGAAAAAATATTGTCGGGGGAGGGTCTTCTTCTTTGCCATTACATTTTGAACGTAGAATGTTTGTATTTTTAAGGTATTCTATGGAACCAGGAGAATTAGGTTATATTTTTTCAACTGCAGCTTTTTCCTGCATCCCTGTTGATCTGAAAAAAAATACAGTGAGCCTTCTCACAAACTCACAAATCCCCAAAACTTCCACAGCAATGAATAACTCTCTATTCTCAAACAGTTAACTCTTAGCAAGCTGTGTTGGCACTAGTAACAGTAGTGACTTCAGTGAACGTACAAACAAAGAGTTGGAATGACAATGCACAGTACTCATAAACTGATAATCTTCCGGTTCCCTGTATTGGGCTTCGGCTCAGGTGCTTGGAGTGGCTTGGGCAGTATTTTTTCCTTCAAGAACACCTAATGTGGGAAAAGTATAGAGCCTGCTGGGAAAGCAGGTGGTACCCAGGTTTCTTTCCTTCTGTAAGTGCCTTCTTGATCATTGATGTCTTTAAATCAGAAAGGGTCATCCTTGAAAGCACAGGCAGATTATGGCTCTGAAGCTTCCACTTTTCCATCCAGAGCATATCTACAAAATTTGATTCTCTGCATGAAAACTCAGTGTATTGCTGGATGGAAAAATCGATCCTTTCATTAGGAAATACTTCAAAAGTGCACTAGCCACAGATTCCAGGTAAATCTCCAAGCTGGCATTCTTATTTGTTGATAGACTGCACCTCATTAAAAGGAACATTGTATTAGTGTTTATTTGAACATATTACAAATAGCATTAAGCACTGTGATTTGTTCACAAGCACTAACAACATTTGTATTAAAGCCACTGACAGACCAATCCTGCACATATGGAAACCTCACACGGCTTCAAAATCAACAAGGCTTATGGCTTAAGTCAGCTTCATACTGAAATTAAAAAATTACAAGGAAAAGGCAGCTGGATTCTCCCTGGGATGGCAACACAGACATTGAGGCTGCTGTCTTGAACAAGCAGACCCTATCAAACAGAAGTGTCCACTGCCAAGAACTTGCATTTGTCTTTCCAAAGAGTCCCCAGCTATTTCAGAAGTGTGTTCCTTAACATCCATTTTAGCCTCTGGAGTGTCTCTGGAAATTAGGCATGTTTGGCATATTCCCAAATCTTATACTATGTTGATTTTGCTCAGAATATGATCAAGATCCTCCATCTTCCTTTTTGCTTTTCATGATTTTTGAGAAAAAAAGGTTTCATTGACAGACCACAGCAAAAACTCAGGTCATTTTTTAAACAGCTAATTTATCCAGTTTACAGGGGTTTTTTTTCCCTGATTTAATTTTGTCCTGCAGGTGCTCAGTTCATTATTCTATAATCATTTGCATTTGTATGAGCAGAATATTTTAGAGGCTTTTCTTTTACATCTTGTGATCTTTCTTACAGGCCTCTGGTCTTCTTTCATCTCCTGCCACTCTCTTATCCAAACTGCTAATCGCAGCTGTAACTGTCTCAAACCTTCCATTCAGAAAGATCATTGAAGTCTGTAATGTAGCACTTCCCTGTTGAAACTGCAAGAGCAGTTCTAAGCAGAACAATCCTTATCTCTTTGATAGCTACTTTGTCACCTTGTGGCTGCAAAGCATTCAGAAATGACATTTGGTACATTAGCTGCAGATGGCATCAAGGGGCTTCTGAAGAAATAAATTTTCTGGTTTCTTTACTGTTATTCCTTGATATTAAAAGATCTAAACAACTTTTTAGTGGTTGCACTGCATTTTTTAAATGAAACATATTCCATATGAGGTTTCATATATTCCTGGGCAGATTTTTATGTGCTTGGAGCTGATCCAAAATCCAGCTTCTCTGATGAACAGTCAGTCTTGCCCCATTAAGCTTCAGTATTAATGCCACTCCCCCTTCACAACCATTGTTTTTCCTATATGTGGCTGTGGGAAAGTTAGACTTCTTGCTAATACCATCAGAGTTTGTGGCTTCTTGGTAGCTATTTTCCTGCAATCCATGTCTAATCAGAGTATACCCAAGAAGCTTAGCAGTGTGGTGTAGCAGACTGCAAATTAGCTTGCTTTTCCATTAAAATATTCTTGTTTTATTCTTTCCTGTGTGTTTATAGAACTGACTGGCTGAGCACTTGGGCACTTGTGTGTTTTGTTTGTCTAAATGATTGATATTTAAATGGCTTAATTGCATTCATTCCACCTTTTTATGGTTGAGCAAATGTTTATTACATATTTTTTAAGATGCAAAGGGAGCATATTAATTTGGAACTCAGGAGAGAATTTTATTAATATGTGCCATGGTGGTTTGAATTTCAGAACAGATCTTATTTCTTGAATATGCTTTGTGGTAACATAAGATTATAAGATCTTCATAGCTCTGTGAGAGTACCAAAGAGTCTAGCTGATTTTGCCAGAGAAGTCTGTAGCTAGTATTGGGGCTATGAGGGTAAACCCTGTGCATTTGATCAAGAAATGTAGAGGAGCTGGCAGGAAAGAAGGATTATACTGTTTTAAGGATTAACCAAAAAGAGGAACGGGTAAGGAGGAGAGAGAGAAGGACTTAGCACTGCTCGTCAGAAAGTCATTCATAGTCTTCCCTACAGGCAATGGTAAAACCAAACCCTTTTTCACCAGTGACTTAACAAGATGCAGACATTTAAATAGCCTCTCTCTCCACGACCATGAAAAGGAATTGGAGGGACTTTGATTTACTTGATAACTGTAAACAGAAAAGCACTGATCAAGATATTTTGTATGAATATAACTCCAGATAAATTTCATCATCATATTGGTTATTGAACTTCTGTGACACCTTCTGCAGGTATTTGTGATTTGTGAGGAATGGTAGAAAAGTCTGGCAAGTAATATTACTATTCAGGATGGTAAATAGGCCTCGACCAGCTCCTATATGATATTTACGATATGTAGCTACATCATTATATAGTTACTTACATCATAAGGTGGTTTTTCTTTAGTATTTTATTCTGATTTTTCCTTTCTAAGTGAATACATAGAGCATTGCTCACATGAAAATCATGACTAATAATCTCGTTTTCATTTCAGCCTCACAAATCATCACAATAAAAATCCTAAAAAATGTTGTTTATATTAAATTGCATGTATGCCTTGCAAAACTTTCAAAAATATTTATTTTACATAGAAAAAACCCCAGTTCTAGATTAGATTTTGACTTTGTCTTGAAACATCAGTGTATAAAGAGACAATAAACACCATTTTCAGACTAAAAACTGTATCTGGGTTACACACGTATTGCATATTCTTTTGTCCTATGATCATGGATGCTAAGTAGGTTTTAATGAGGAATATTTAAGTAATTTCTGAAATAGCTTTCTTTTGTCTCTTCTGTGACAGCAAGAATTCAGACAATATAAAGAAATAAATCCAGGCAACAGGTTACAGCTGCTGAAGATTTGTCTAACTTTACTTAAAGGAATAACTCTATTCTGGGGAGAAGAATAGGACTGAAACTCTACTATTGCAATTAATATTTCACAAAGGTCTGTTCTTCCTCTAAGACATTGGTTGATGTGGTGACTGAACAAGCACCTAGCTACTGCTATTGTGTCAAGGTGAGCTCATATTGTGTTTTCATGCTTTCTTGTTCAGTATCTTTAATAGTTTCTTTTCAACATGAACTTATTAATTATTGTCAACTGTACAAATAAAAGTGGGGGAGAGTAGTATTGACTTTATTTGGTGCTTGAAACAGCTCAAAATCAGTAGTATGAGATGGAAAAGACATTTCTTTCAGCTTATCTTACAGACATTGCCTACTTATGTTGCATGTCATAGCAAATCATATAGAAAAGGGAAAAAATTATGGTGAAAGGCAAACCGCAATAGCAATGATGACAGAGGTAAACAGTGCATGCAGCTGGGCAAACTGATTTCAGGAAAGCTGAACAAGATTTACACGTAAAGCAATTTCTTTGCACTTTACAAACAGTTATAGGCATGCCTTGTAAACTAAACCAGTGCCATCCTTGACAGCTTAGAGAAAAAATAGGAAAAAAAAAATGAATTATTGTACTACCTTGCCTATACACAGCTAGGATACCTGATACACATCCTGGAGACACAACCACCCCATCTTAGTATGTGCATGGTTTCACCAGATGCACTGAAACTGAGCCTGCACACTTTGTTTTCCTTCCAAGACAAATATATAAGCTTAATATTATGCATCACCAGCAGAGGTGAGTAAGTCATTATCCCACTCAGTGCTCATCAGGCCACACCTGGAATACTGTGTTCAGTTTTGGTCCCCGCTAAACAAAAAACATGTGAATGGGCTGGAAAAGGTTCAGAGAAGGGCCACAAAGATGATCAGAGGACTAGGAAGCTGCCATATGAGGAAAGGCTGAGAGAACTGGGGTTGTTCAGTCTTGAGAAAAGAAGGCTCATCACCATGTTCCAGTATTTAAAAGGTGGCTACAAAGAAGATGGGGATTCTCTTTTTACAAGGAATCATATGGGAAGCGTGAGGGGCAATGATTACAAGTTACTCCTGAGGAGATTCTAATTGGATATAAAAGGGAAATAGTTCATGATGAGAACAACCAGCCATTGGAATGATCTCCCTGTGGAAGTGGTGGATTCCCAAACATTGTACACTTCTAAGATTCAGTTGGCCAGGGTGCTGGGACCTCTTGCCTAGACCATGCTTTTGCCAAGAAAGGTTGGACCAGATGATCCTTCTCTTCCAATCTGGTATTCTGTGATACTTCACCACTCTGGACTGGCTGGATTATTGGGCCATGGCCAGTTGTACAAGGTTCAACAAGGCCAAGTGCTGAGTCCTGCACTTGGGTCACAACAATCCCATGCAACACTACAGGCTCAGGGAAGAGTGACTGGAAAGCTGCCGGGTGGAAAAGGACCTGGCGATGTTGGTTGACAGTTAGCTGCAGATGAGCCACCAGTGCGCACAGGTGGCCAACTGGCCAACAGCATCCTGGCTTGAATCAGAAACAGCGTGGTCAGCAGGACACGGGCAGTTATCTTCTCCCTATACTCAGCACTGGTAAGGCCTCACCTTGAATGCTGTGTTCAGTTTTAGGCCTGTCACTACAAGAAGGAAACTGAGGTGCTGGAGTCCAAAGAAGGGCAATGAAACCAGTGAAGCATCTGTAGTATAAGTCTTATGAGGAGCGGTTGAGGGAAATGGGGCTGTTTAGCCTGGAGGAAAGGAGGCTGAGGAGAGACCTTATCGCTGTCTACAACTACTTTAAAGGAGGTTGTAGCATGGGGGGTGTTGGTCTCTTCTCCCAAGTAGCAAGCAACTGGACAAAAGGAAATGGCCTTAAGATACACGAGGGAAGATTTAGGTTGGATATTAGGAAAAACTTCTTCATGGAAAGGGTTGTCAGGCACTGGAACAGGCTGGCTAGGGACATGGTTCAGTCATCCATCATCCTTGGAGATGTTTAAAAGATGTGTAGAAGTGATGCTTAGGGACATGGCTTGGTGGTGGACTTGACAGTGCTAGGTTAACAGTTGGACTTGATGATCTTAAGGGTCTTTTCCAACTCAAATGATTCTATGATTCTATAACAAGCAACAGTATGTTGCAATCAGTGAGCTGGGCAGAGTCACTGAGGCAGAAACATTCATGACAATACCTTATAGTTCAGATGCAAGATGTTGTGTTGTCATTATTTGCTTCTGGTCTTCCACCAGCTGGTCCAGTCCCTGAGTGGCATGGCAGATCCTCATCAGAGTAGCTGGCGACAGGGGGATTTCCTGAGAAAAAACAGAGGCCCTATGAAGTTCTGTTTCTAAGGAGCGAAGATCAGGCACACAAAGGTACATTAGCGCCTAAAAAGACAGAAAAGCCAGGATACTCAGCTCCTACTGGAATCACCCTAGACACACCTTTCAGCATCGCAAATCTAGTATGAATCAACATTATTCTTTTCCCAATTCACACCAAAGACCGGATCTGTTACTCTCTAGTTCATTTTGTAAGCAACAGACAAAAGCAAGATTGTACACCAATTCAGCTAGTAGTGTGTTTATGGATTTCAGAAACTAAGCCTGCAAAATTTTTTCCACAGTTTGTGCCTGTATTTAACTTAATAATTAATTAAATATCCTATAAATACTGTTCCATTCTTTTTTTTCTTTTCATTTTCTTTACCTGAAAGGTAAACACCGAATGGGTAAAAGCTAATGGACTGAATTAATTGTTTCTTCCTTCCATTATTTTAAATTTAAAGTAGGTTTCATCAAAGTGATAAAATGACTGAATGAATCATTGTTTTGCAGTCAGGTCTGGTTTGCCTGGCATACTTACCTCTCAGCTGCTTCCAGTAGCTTGAACAAAATGTAAATATTTAGCAGCTCTGTTGCACAAACAGAAACCCTTCACTTGCTTTGTCATGCATCATGAAACCAGCTGTTTCTGTGTGGTCAAAAAAAGAATTAATGCACAAGCAAATGGACTGATACAAGCACTGCAGTATCTTTATTTGATTTTGCAGCTCTCTTTGTTTTGGATATCAGATCAGGGGTTAAATCTAAGCACTGATACATGGATGGAGAAGTGTGGCTCATATTCCCAAATCCTCTTCTTTATACTATTCGCACGTTGTTCAAGAGCAATCGGGGAAACGTATACAGTGCACTACTTCGCTATACATACAGAACAGCTACCTGAGCTGGTTTCAGACTGGAAGTAATGCAGACGCATCAGCATATGTCCCCTGAGATAATCAGCCACATTATGAGACAAGGCTCATTAGCCAAAGTGCAACTACCTTGCAGAACTGCTATTATTCCTTTGAGACATAAACTAATATTTGCAAAGCTAAAGTGGAATAGAAGGGGTGATAGCCAAAAGACCTGTTCAGCTATCAAGATATAACACAGCTGGCATATTGTCCTCTGCAGAATTATTGGCATAAGGATGGTAGAGCTGAGATTACAGATTTTGTATGCTTAAAGACATTTAAATTCAGATTGGATAAAGACAGGAGCAATGTGATGTATCTTTGATGGTAGCCCAGTCTTAAGCCAGATGCTGGTCCTTCAGAGAACTCTCCCAACCTATTTTTTTAATGATACTATGATTCCTGTCACTTATCCCCACTGCTTTACCACAGCAATTCCCAAATCCTTCACATAAGCAGAATGTGGTTGGAGCCTGTGCTCTAAATCAGGTTAGATATGTGATCTAACTTAAAAGGCTCTCCAAGGATGTAGACCCTCCCTAAAAACCAGCTGTGTTAGTATATACTACACAATGAGCCAGGAGTAAGAAGAGGGGTAGAGGAGCAGGACATAGGAACATAGTCAGTCTGGAAAATCTTAAAGCTGATATTGCTGCCAGAGACAACATATCATTAAACCATAGCTGATGTTCTACAGGAAGCTATCTTCATGGCTTTAAGTCTATATGAAGTTGAATCTTTAGTAACTATGGTACATAGTTTTTTAATTGTTTTTTACCTTGTTTTCTACCTTGTTTTTTAATTGAAAAATGCTTTTCAAAAATGAGTACCAATGGTGCTCAAGGCTTTTATTCAAACTTTAAACCAAAGGTTTTAATATGGAGCAAAGGAGGCAGCCAAATAAAAACTTAAACTGTCAACTACAGGGGAACAAACCATCCTTTTCTACACAGTGAAGTCGTCATTCATGACTGAGGCTATGAATTGTCACAGTAACAGCAAGAACAGATAAGAAAACTGTGATAACAACGATAATAATTTTTATTATCTCTGGCATTCCTTTGCAAAGATTTCCAGAGCAAAATCCCCCAAAGCCAGACTGACTCCCTTAAGAACCACTCGTGTCCCTTTCCCAGTGGCGTTTAGCACTCTTATTCCATGGCCCTCTCTTATGAGGCCTGTGCCAGGTAGGTGATTCCTGATGCCACTGAAAGATACAAATGTAGACAACTTGCTCTGTTTGCATATCCTCAGATGCTGACTAAACACATTTTGGGACAGATACTGATTAAACAATGTGTTCAATTTTAGAATGAGAAATCAAAACTTCAAAATGACAATCAGAAATTCAGTAATTCAGTCATTTCTGGAAAATAAGAAGTATTTTTCTTGGGTTTTTGTGCTGAAAATGTGTTAGATTTGGATATTCCTATTGAAAAAAGATATTTCAATTTTCATGTTTGTTATTTTATTTTCCAACCAGGATTTAGTAATGAAAAAAATCTACATGAAGGCTGATATTTGCTTCTGATCTAGGAGCTGGCATTCTAGCTGATAACTGGCTGAGGAACAAAAATTACTTTGGTAATTAACATTTTAATTATTCTGGTAACAAATACATTTGGTAACTGATGATCAGTGAACTATAATACAATACACTATAATATAATATTTAGATTTGTTGCATTTTAAAATTATTGCTTCTTAGGTAGTGTCTAAAACATCATTTCCTGGTGGATCATTTTAGTTTTGAAGATACAGCATTTCAGATAGGAAACTTTTCACTGGAAGTAGCCAATTTACTTTAATTTCACAGGTTTCCCACATCAGAAAGGGCAATCCACACTACAGCTGAGGTAAAGGGAGTGTCTTTTTTATGGTATCTTTCACAGTAGGAGTATAGACATTCAAGAACAAGTGAAGCTGAAGATACTTTACACCTGACCACACTTATGGTTTGTGAGTATTCCAGCTCTATTTCTGATAGTCCTTTTCTTGGGGGTTAACATAAAAAAAACTAGAATTTTTTATTGTTTTTAACAGACTTTGAAATAAAAGTTAAGGTGAAACATCCCAGTTTTTACAGTATCTTTTGCAGTATCTTTCACCACATTTCGAGGCAAAAGTACCATCCGCTTATTGAATTTCAGATTTCTAACGGAAGTTTAGACATGGCACAACTGTGTTCATTGTAATCATTGTACAGATGTTTTTACTGTATTTTCGCCAAAGCAATATCTTTCTGAGGTTTTTTCCTTTATTTGAAAAATAGCATATGTAAAGAGAACTCTCACTTAAATCTACCTGTTTTACCATTTAATCTGCAATAATATGAAATGGTACATTATCACAATAAATAATATATTTTTCTCTTAAGTCTTAACTCAAAACTTGTCTAGATAGAAATAACTTTTTTTTTCTGCAAATTATTATCACAGCTGAACTATTTTCAGTGCAGTGGGAAGGCAGTGATTATCGTGATCTTGAAATGTAGCCTTTGTTTCCTTAACAGGAATAAACAAACAAAAAAACAACAACAAAACAAAAACAAACAAAACAAAAAAAAAACCACAACAAATAACATCTTTGATAAGGAGAAGCTGAGATAGGATTAACTGCCTTTCTTTTATCAACAGACTGGTTTAATGAGGTCAAATCTCAGCTAAGGATTTTTCTGCATCTAAAATGAGAGATACTGATTTAAATGCTCACAAGTCTTACCCAGATCCTAAGCCTCACAGAGACTTCCCTGATGATTCAATTGCTAAGTATGATTCTGTAATGAACTGCACCAAAGATTTTTGGCTAATCATGCCAACCCCTGCAGGAAAAATATGAATTAACTTCTAGCTTCAAAGGTAAAATGTACATACTTTCTCCAGTCTCTGCACACAAATAGGAGAAAGAAAGGCTTCAACCAATGAGGAACTAATTCCTTCCAAACAAGACCAAGGCAGATAGCTGCAAATTATCTTAAAATGCCCTCACAAGACCTGACAGAGGAGATGCTCATAGAGACAGAAGTTTTGAAGAGTTTTCAGTCTTGATAAATCAGCAAGGTTGGGCTCGAAGCAAAGGACAAAGGCAAAGATAATACCCATTCTTCATGGGAGGATAGAAGTTGTGATCATTCAAAGTACCTGACTTGATAAAATTGTCTCTAGAAATAGAGTCTCTACAAATGACTTAGATTTTGCAGGACATGATCAGCGGTCAGTCTTAGAACTACAGGGCAATGGCAAAATTACATCAAATTGCAAAAATTAGTGACATTTCTCAGATGTACAGTGAGCCTCATGAGAAACTGGAAACATACCAACTGCACCAGATAAATTTACTGCTATATTTGTACTTCTTCCCTTCCTAAGTATAGCTAGTACCACAAATACTGGAAGAAAGGTGTTCATTCTGTTTAATGTCTTGACTGGAAGCAATCCTCTCGTGCAATCTGCATTCTAAAGTCTCCAACCACAAAGCAAAGGTGAACATTACTATTTATGCACATGTATGGATCCACAATTTAAGAGAAATGCTTAACAGGACTTGATAAAAGAAAACTCTGAAAAACTAACTGTATAGCAAGGACTCACTTCAGCCTACTGCCAGTGGAATTCTAGCTAATCACCATAAAGAGGGTGCTTGAGGTTTATGAAACCACTATTATATTTTAATGAAAAAACCTGGTGGCTCTTTCTTCTATATTTCTTTGTCATTCCATTTAGATTTATGTAATATATGAAAGTTGACAGTTAAAACAATTAACTATTGACCCCAGAGATCTACTGCACATTTTAGGAATATGCAGCAATACTCTACATACTCAACAAATACTTGTTCTGACAGGAATTTTCCAAGAGGAACTGAATTAACAGTCAGAAACACACAACTCTTTTCTTTGTTTAATGCATTATAAGGGCTACATCTTCCTCTTTCCTATGGGTAAATCTGAAATGATTAAAATTAATAAGCTTCTATGTCTATTATCTATTTAACACAGCCCATGGAATTTTTATATCGACTGCCATCGCTAAACATCTTTATCGTGACTATTTAATTACTGCCTGCCCAGTCTTTCTCCAAATACTCTATTAAGTAATATCAACTTGGGAAAAACCTATGCAGCTTGTCCTGCCAAAGGCCAAAGACTATCCAAAAAGAAGAACGGAAGATAATTTTAGCTAATAATACATAATGGCACAAAAATTATCAGAATGGGTGCAGGAGAAAAAAATCATTAAAGTAGAAAGATATCCTTATGTACTGAGGACCAATAGCAGAGACCAATCTGCCTCTTATCAAATGTGAACTAAAATTGAGACAAACCTTGCTAGCTTTACCTAGCTAGACTTGAGAGACATATTCCCTGTTATCTGGAGAAATATACAGAGCTAGAATAATCCCATTGGACAAGAGCCTGAAGGAAAGTTACCGCATCTGGTTGTTATAGACTCCATTTGACCTATTCTTTCAACAGCTTTGAATTTCCTGCCCTACTCCTTCTTAATTATTCATTCGTTGAAACAGAGTAAGAAACCCATTATATTATCTGGTAATTTACATGATTAATAGTAATTTGCACAATAGGCCCCTAAAACACTGAATGGCCGTCTAATGGAAAATGTATAGATCAAGATAAATCTCTAAAACCTATGTAGAGTTATATAGATTTTTGCATAATAATAGGTTTAACATATGTATACACTGCAATCAGAGGTGACTGCAGCGTAGCATAGCAATTGGCTCCTACAGTATTCCAGCTGGTACAGGTTACCTTACCTCACACCTGTGACTGAGTTGTAGGTATCCCAAAGTAGCGTCTTTCTAGATGTTTCCATCAAGGAAGCTTTATCACAAGTAAAGTCAGGTAGTTATCAACAGAAAATTAGGTTTCAGATAACTGAAATTCTCCATGAAAAATATCTATTTTTCAAATAACCTTTTTTTCCCCCTCAAAATGTTTCAGATAAGACCTGTTGCCATGCTGAGTGATGGGAGTTGCAGCTAGATGTGTCTTACATTCATTCTATGCTGTCACCTAGATTGCATACTTCTGCCAGAGGCATTACGCCCTCCATTTCAGTGAAGAGAGACAGTACATCTTGGCATTCCCTTGGTCACTGAGCAGACAGGAGATGAAATACAGCTCTGGACCATGCTCAACAAAGAGAATAAGAGCAAGAAACTCACCAATAAAAACAGTTCAGTGGCATTAGAGAACCCATATATTTCTACTGCCTAGCATTATCTGGATGTTCTGTTTTGATCCTCAAATTCCATAGTTTTTTTCTATAGATCATTGAAAAAATGAGTTTAATCAAAAGCCCATCTTTTCCTCCCAAGCTGGTTTCAAGTCAATCATTTTGCCAACCCTTGTAATGACTTAGATGACTAAAGACTCTGCACTGGACAAGATGCAGCACTTCATGCCTAGAAGTGAAGCAGCCAACAGCCTTTCACATTCAGTATGCCACAATGTTATTTCAAAAACTCAGTAACCCTAAACTCTAGCACAACACTGGGAAGTTGTTGGGGTTCCTTGGGCAACCCTCCCCATTACAATTTCAGTGCGTAAAAGCTCCCATGTGTACAAATCTTAAAGGTCACAGACAGTGCTGCAGTTTTGAAATTGCTATTTGTGTGTACATTATTCTTCATCAGTTACATATAGGAATCTTTGCTACTTTGAGCTGTATCACAATGCTTCATGTATCCTTATGTTGTGCTCAGCATGAAGCACTGACTTCTTTGACAACTTAGAGGATGAGAACCCTGCATTATACACCGTCCACACTGTAATCTTAATATTGACTCTAGTTCAGAAGGGATTAGACTGGGGTGTAAAACTCATTTTCACTATGGCCCACATCAGCCTCGTGGTTGCCTTCAAAGGGCTGAATGTAGTTTTAGGTCTGTACAAATGTAACTTACACCCGTGAGGCTGATGTGGCCCCTGGTGAAAATGAGTTTGACACCCCTGGATCAGACTGTGTATATATAAATAGATATATAATACCTGCTAGAATACAGACAATCTGATACCATCACTTTGAGCAAGTTAAGTTAATGTTGAGTCTGATGGGCTGATAAGTAAACATAACCGCCCTTTTCCAGTTTAATCAGGTCAGCTTAAGTAGTTTGCTAATTAGTTTCTTTTTGTGTTACAATATTTAATCCACTTAATCTTGTTTTGCATATTCAATTTATGCTGTTTGCTCATCTGATTATTGTTAACACACAAAATAGGAAACCTGTATATTCAGGGTTTTCTACCTTCTACCTTTTTGATCTAAAGAGTCAAACAAAAGGTGGATGTTCAAGTTCATTAGTTACTTAGTCTTGTCCCTATAACATAATTCCTTGAAGTCCCCAATAATACATTTCTGGCTCCAGAGATGGATAGAAGGTCATCTGACCCTTCCTCACAATATTCAGGCTGTGTCTACAACTACATCTCCACACAAACCTACCTTTCCCACGATTTGCTCTCCTTTCAAAGCAGAGTGGAGCCAGCTGCCTCAAGCACTCCTCTCCAACTTGCTTCTGTTTGATGCCCCCTACAAGCAACTCACTGGCAACTCCACACCATGTCCACATCCCAAAGCAACTACATCCAGACAGCAGCTCTGCACTTTGAGGCTTCTGGTCTTATCCAGAAAGCTGCTGTAACCAGCCAGAGCTCCTGAGCTGACTCTTTATTTTTAGCAGCTTCAATATCTTTCCACCTCTCCAACATGGTTATTGGAAGGTGATTCACCTGAAGCTGTTGCCTTGCCATTCTACTTTTCCTTTTTTTTTTGTCTCCCCAGTAGCCCATATTCAACTCAGTAACTGCATTTAAACAAGAAAGATAACACAGATATACAGTGGCTTTGCATGACATGGTTTATAAATGACAATATGACACAGAAAAACCCCACATCTCTGAGAGCCTCTAAACATCTACCACCAGAGCTGGAGAGTTATTAAATAAAAAGCAGCTAGTCTGTGAGCCTCTTTTGCTTTAATGAGTTCCTTTTCATACTAGGTGAATGTGAGATGACATAGGAGCTGCTGCAAGCCTGACAGCACCGCCTGTTTCCCCTAGTCCTTTACAGTCCCATGATGCCAGGAGCAAAGCAGAGGGGACAGACCCAACAGTTTGCCCCTGCTGCGTTTCCTCCCACAGAAGACCCCCATTTCACATCAAAAAATGCAAAGGTACAGGATGAGGTAAAGATACTGTGTGTGCCTTGTTTTTTAAAAAACTCTGATGACTAGGTATATCTTTTTGTCCTAAAAAAAAAGTAGCCAAGTTAAAATGACTTAAATAGGGCTGGGATTCACATAACCATCTCTGATGGTACCAAGACAGCCTTCTATGCAGTTTAATTGTAGGCCAGTTTCAGCCTCCTGTTTTTTAATAGGACTGTGACTGCCAAAAGCCTCAAAGTCAGTAGAAAAAAGGAGACAAAACACTGGCACAAACGAGGGAGGCAGAATGTGTTCCTTCATATCCTTCACTGATTTTAATGTCAGTTCTCAGGAAGGCAGAACTGGGAGGGGACCCCTCAAGTCATTCAGTTCCCTGGTTTTCATCAGTCCCTGAGTTGGTTGTATGAAATCATTTAATGATTAGACTTCTGTTAATTTTTTCAAAAAGTGATGATGTTAATTACTTCTGGAAGTTAATTTTCCTACATAATTAATGTTCCATTGAAATCCATAATGTAGCTGTTTAAGAAATATTGGACCATATCCACCAAAATCTTGCAAACTCTTGTTCATTTTCTTGCTTTCTAATCAAATAAATTTTTAATTAGGTCTCGGTGAATCCGTGTAATAGAAATAGGGAAAACTAAAGCAAAGTTAGTCTTCTTTCTTTTTCAATATTGTAAATTATAAATGGGTGTTCATTGCAAATTCAGCAGCTCAATCAGCTTGCAAGCAATTACAAATAATTCTCACCATGTAGCACGATAGATAGCATAGAACTGCGTCAAATACATTATTTTAAAATCTTTTTAAAGTTTATTATTGTCAGTAAGAGTCAAGCAAGATATCTCCTATCATCAGCAACAGAAACAATTCAGTTATGATTTCTCACTGGATGCCTCCCTTACTTTTACTGAAATCCAGGGGAACTGCTTTGTATTGAGATCTGGCTCTTTAAAAGAAAAGATGCCCATTAATGGTATTTTGGTTAATGTATTATACATACAAACTAAGCAAGAAGGTTGGCACATTAAAGCAAACACATGTCCTCTGATAGGATTTTTCACTACTAGTTGGATTTGAGAGCTTAAATCAGAAATCCAACTCCCTGATGGCTTTAATGGGCTTAGATAGTATAATGAACTTACGAAGGAAACTCTGAGTGGCTCCTTTCCCCTCTCCAAGAGAGTATATGACAGGAAAGGCAGTACAGCCTCAGGTGTTCCCAGTGCACAGCAGAACCCATGTCAGAGGGATTTTTTCATCTCTCATTCATTACAAATACAACCTGCAGAAGACTTGGTGCTATAACCAACACTAAATCAGGTCAGCCAGGGCCTGATCTAGCTGACTTTTGAAATCCATCACCACCCCGACTAGTGAAAAGGTTTTTCTTATGGCCCATTTGTTGAAGCACCAAATTCACAGTCTGTGGCTGCTTCTGGATTTTGTAACATCTGATACCACTGAGAAAAGTTTCGCTCTGTCATCTTTGCCATTCAGGCTGCTGTTGGGTAGCTTCTTAGCTTCATCTTTTTCATGCTAAGCAAACCCAGCTCTTTACTGCCCCCTCACAGGTCATGAGCTTGTGGCTCCTGACAACCTGGTCCCTCCCTGGACACTCTGTCTGGACCTTGTCTCATTTCTCAATGTCCCCTTTTAACTGGAAGCCCAGAATTGGACAGTCTTCCACCACAGCCCCTGGCACTGTCAATGCCAGAGAAAGTCAAACAGTAACTTCTCTTGGTCAGCTGGCCATTCTTCTCCATACGCAACCCAGCATGTTTTGCTTTATTTGCATTGACAAAGCACTACCAACTTAAAGAGTTTGAACCTTCTGAGTCAACAGTGACCATGGAAGATTATGAAAAAAATCTGATGCAAATCAGATAATTTAATTCATTTGGACTTCTGAATATTGGGTTGGAGAGTTCTGGTTCTCCATAATGTATACACCTGTTTCATCAAATATTTAACAGTATTATTTTCTCTTACTGCCCAGAATTATTTCATTTTGTCTCAGGATTAGCTTTATTCAATCTTTAAGATACTGCAGAAATCTAGGAAGGGAAATATGCTACCATTGATACTGTGATTTTTTTCCTTTTGCCGTTCTGATCCAATGAATTTAAGACGACAGTTTCTACCCCATTTCATCAGGCAGAGCCATCAGCTTATTTCACAGGGAAGACATGAACATTGCTTTCACAGAGTTCTGATATTGGCTTGTTGTTCATTTGCTTTCACATCTCCCTCTTTTGCTGTTTTCTAGACTGAGCATCACTTCGTACAAAAACGCGTGATCACTGTCTAGTTACAGAAATAACACAACTGAGCTCAGTCCTGCAGTTCTTTTCTACACACCTTTTTCCTGCATCTCTGAAATGTATTTTCATCTCTTGTTACAGAAAAATTATGTGGCTTCTTATTGTTTAAAGAAGTATCTTCTGTCACTCCTTCCTATAACCTATTATAGCAAAAATGTTTCTACATTTTTCTGCTCAGCATTGACTGACTCCTTTGTAAGCACCACAGCCTAATCAATGAAACCTCCTAATCTCCAGAGGGAAATATGTAGAGCACAGACTTGGAGGACTGTATTACAGACATTAAAACTTCTAGCTGTTCATAATGTGGCTACTGAAACACTTTTGGTTTATTTCCATGAAAAAAAAACCTGTAGTATTCTGATGTCCCCCTAACTGAAATCTGGGTGGAGGAATATTCTTCAAGCTTTCAAAATAAACTCTTTATCATGACCTTTGATGCCTCATAGAAACCTCTGCTAAAGGCCATGATTCCAGAGCTGTATTCTCCCCCTCCCAGTAGAGGTATATATGTGTGCTCACACGTGAGCAAGCAAACATCCTGTGCATGGGGCACAGCTCATGTGAGAATCTGTATATTACTGATACTTCTGTTGCTTCTGCGACAGAAAATTATACACCTAGAGCAGAGCTCATTTTCCACTTGCAAAAGCAGTACAATAGATCACCTTATTATTCTGCCACAAATTGAGTATAGTTTTCACTGTGATTCTTCGAAATGCAGACAGCCTCTTTCACTCACAAATGAAACAGCACACAATGCCTGACAGAGCCAATACTCCCACACACTAGTGTAATGCTTCAGTAAGTTTAAGAAAGAAGCCTGCCAGCCTTTCCTAGTTGTCATTAAGCTAAATGAAAATTGCAGAGATACTTGTTTAGCAGGCTGTTGGTCTTTGAATACCAAATATTTTCCCTTTCTAAAAGTTTCCTTTACTTGTTCCTCACCAGAGCACAGGTGGACATTTGGCATCTTCTTTGAATGAGGTGCATTTCAGGTTTACATGGACTCTGCCTCAGCTGTCCCATGGCGCAGAAGGCCAGAAGTTTGGACCACAATGTCCTCAGACACACTGAGCTGCTTGTGCAGTGCATCCCTACTGAAAAGTCCAATAGAGCATATGAGCAGCCTGAAGCAAGACTACCTGGATGTTATGCAGCACATCCCTTAAGTGCTGGGGCAAAGCATGTGCTGGGGAAACAGCTGCAAGAGTACTCTGCAACAACTAGCCAGTATGCTCACCTAGCCCTCAACACTGTACCTTCTGAGCCCCAGGATACTTCAAATTATGACAGATGCTGAACTGGTATTCAGCTGGCTTCCAGAGCAGGGAGGTGAAAACGGCTCCTCTGCTCCACGTACAGCACAGCAAACAATGTGGCCCTGATTTTGGATTGTTTTCCAACGCCATTCTTTCTGACCCAGCAACTTCCAGCTGCCACCTCCCACTCAAGGTATCTCAACAACCATTACCACTCTGCTTTCAGTCTTTTAAAGAGATGATCACACATCACATGAAAACACCCTCATTGTGGGAGGATTTCAAGGCTGTCCAGTGCACTAGGAGGAGATGGAGATGAGCTGGCCAGTTCAGCAACAGCTGGCAGCTGCAGGACACCAGCCAGCAGTCCTCTGAAAAAACGGGAAAAAAAGGGCAGTATCCAGGTCACATCTTGTTGCTGTTTAATAAGTAGGTGGAGAGCAGACAAAATATCCCTGTCGGAGGGAGAATCTCCTTCACAGGGGCTGTGGAAGGCAGATGCAAAAGTGACAGCATTGTGCACCTTTGCCCTGCGCAGCTTTTTAAAATCAGCTCTCCAACAGCGGAGGTGTACTCCCTTTTCCATACTTGCTGCCTGCCTAGCTCACCGCCACCATCCCCACCCCAACACCTTGGTTCTGCACTCGCTACCTGTGCCTTTATGATCAAATAGTGTCATTGCAAGTCCCTGGCACGTGCTGGCTGCTTCTCTAAGCCAGAATTCGTAATTGTATTTGCAAATTTTTGGGCAGCTTTTAATTGCAAACAATCCATAAGCACTTGCCGGTATGAAGAAGCAAACAACAACTGTTCTTATTGCCAGCTTTGTGACTGAAATGTTTATAGCTTTACTTTCAAATGCAGAAAAGAATATGTCTGGCATTTCAAGAGCCAAGTCAGACTGCAAGAGAACCTCTTTTGGAGTAGAATTGTTTCTGTGGATGAGGTGAGCAGAACTAAGGTCCTGGAGGTTGATGTTTTAGAAATGGCTTCCCATGACAAACTGCCAGTGTCCTGGACAAAACCACAAATCACAAAATACCCTGCCTAACATCTAGGGATGATTATCTTCTACCCATTGTTTTTTCTTCTTGTTTAGCCACCACTCAAAAGATGCTCTTTCAAGGCATTTCCACCTCATTTTTCAAATATTTCTATTATGTAAAAGTAGTCATGTTTTTCTTCTAGTTTAAAGAGAAATGTATGGTACATCAAAGCCTTACTTTTGTTACAATGGTATTTTCATATGTAGAGTAATAGATGTGTCTGTGTCCTTGTATATAGGTAAAGACAGAAAAAGAAATGCCTCTTTCTCTCTCTCCCCCATCCTTGTATTCAATTCTCATTCATATGTGCTCAACAGTACAAAGCACGTTTCAAGGTATTGTAATATACCTCTTCTATCCATCTTTATAGCAGCACATTCTTTTTATTTGGTATTAATGCCTCTAGGGGCTTTACATAAAATCCATCTTGTGTAAGTCAGTAAAAGGACGACAAAATGAAAATATGTAAATAAAAAAGGACAATTTGTTCATTGCAAGAGCATGCCAGCTGTTGAAAATAACCTGTTGCCCCTTCAAACTAGCTGACTTGACAATAACCTAGAAAAAATATCCAAACGCCAAGCAATTGACTGAGTAAGTGAACATTCTTATCAAGATATGCATATTATCACCTAGGCAAGTGAAAAATGCCTTTGGTATGTGACAGTGAGAAGTATCCAAAACAGCAAAGAAAGTTTTAAATTAAAACTAAGGACTGTGTTAGAGTGTTTAAATAGACTTTTGCACCTGAGACATGGCAACCCTGGCTGTACATTCAGGCTGGGGGATGAGATGCTAGAAAGCAGCTCTGCAGAGAAGGACCCAGGGGTTCTGGTTGACATCAAATTGAACATGAGCCAACAGTGTGCCCTGGTAGCCAAGAGGGCAACTGTGTCCTGGGTGTATCAATCACAGCATTTCCAGCTGGGCAAGGGAGGTGACTGTCCTGCTCTGCTCTGCACTGGTGCAGTCTCGCCTGGAGCACTGTGTGCAGTGCTGAGCACCACAGATTTTAAGTTATCGAAGAGTGTCCAGAAGAGGGCTGTGAAGCTGGTGAAGGGTTTGAAGAGGAAGCCATATGAGCCTAACGTCACTTGGTTTGATCAGCTTGGAGAAGAGGAGACTGAGAGGGCACTTATTCGCGGTCTACATCTTCCTCACAAGGGGAGGTGGAGGTGCCGAACTCTTCTCTTTAGTGACCAATGTCAGAAACCAAGGGAATGGCAGAAGATGTGTCAGGGGAAGTTTAGGTTGAACATTAGGAAAAGGTTCTTCACCCAGAGGGTGGTGGAACACTGGAACAGGCTCCCCAGGGAGTGTCAAAGCCCCAAGCCTGGCAGTGTTCAAGAAGAGACTGGACAACTCCCTCAGACACATGATGTGAACTGTGGAGTTGTCCTATGCAGGAACAGGAGTTGGACTCGATATTCTTGTGGGTCCCTTCCAACTCAGGATAGTCTATGATTCTGTGATTTTTAAACAGACTACAGTTAAGGAACACCAGCCAGGAATTTCCAGTTTTTGTTAATCCTGAGGGCAGGAGTAGTTCAATGTTGCACTGTGAGTTTCACAACAGTGTTATATAAAGGAATTATTAATTATGACTGCTAAAAGTCACCTAACATAATTCTCTTTTCATTCTCAGGATACTCCAGACCTCAGCTAAAAATTCCCCCATTAAAAATGGATAACATCTAGTTGGATTTCTTACCGCTACTTTTCTGCATGTGGAATGCTTCAAGATTCTTTTACATCCATGTCACCTCCTGATTTCAGAGTCCAGCCCTCCGTAGCTGTCTTATGAGCATTTAGCCTTATAGTCTTATGGTTCTCACTTCTTGAGGTATTTTGGTGCATCTACACCATAGGCATATCTTATCTGGCTGTGCTGAACCATGCAAGAGGTGCCTGGTACATTTTCTGAGCCTACTGAGGTGACCACAGTGGCTATGCATTGACTATGGCCAAGAGAAAATTGAGGAGTAAACTAGCAGCCCAGAGCTTCAAGGCTTCAGTCATCTACAACCAACAGGGGATGGAAGGGAACCCACAGCCTAGAAAAAGCTATCTATCTGCTGACACAAGACTCCTTCCTTTCCTTACAGTCTTAGGCTTCTCCCATGAAGGATTTGGCACAACTGGATATGACAGTTTTTGATAAACATGTAAATTTCTTCAGTCTGTTATGATTTAACTGTCTATGGTTCTTGTTTTTTCTTACATTATTACTACCACAAGAAAACTCGCCTGCAGGCCATGGTGCACAGCAGGGCTTGCTTAAGTCAAGAGCTTCCAAGTCCTTAAGTCAAGAGCTTGGGTGAGCTATCTAATCATTAGTGTTTTGGGGACCATACAATCACTTAAATTCCCTACTTCAAGTTCTCACTGCTGACCACCCAGCATTTCTTGGTTTGCAGGGCTGCTACTGAAGTGTTTGCAATCAAGGGGCTTGATTGCAAGAATAATTTTGTTTGCTCATGCTCATTCTCCCTCTTATACTTTTTCTAGCTCTGGCATATTTTCCTCTGTGTGGGCATATGTAGCACACATCCGCTGAGTTTTTCTAAGGACTAGTCACTTATCCTACCTACCTTTTCATTTGAAAGAGTTGTGGACTTCCAGATATAACTCCATATCTAGGGCGAGATTGAGTGCAGACAGCTCAGCAGGCTACAAATTACACTTCCCATCTCCAGCACAGCTCTTTTGTGCTGCAGGGAAAATAATTTCCTAGGAAGAGAGGAGGTACCAACATCATCTTCCCTTAGGGTGATAAACAGGAAACAAACACTGCCAGTTTTTGCTCTGAGATCTACATGTTCTCCATGGGCAATAGTTGCTGCAGGGAAATAGAGGCCTCTGAGCTGCAGTTTAATAGGAACTAGCAGCATCTGAAATTTAAAAAACAAACAAACAAATTATATTATTACTAACAATAATAATATTAATAGTAATAATAATAAAGAACTTCTTTCTGGGCTGCTATGACCTAAAAAAATGGTCCCATTTCCCATCTGCAGTCATACTGAGCTGGGCAAAACAGAGACCCAAGAACAGGGCACAATAAGCAATGTCTGTCCTTAGAAACTGATTAATCAGGACAAAAGTTAGTGCAATCTTAAATAGAAACAACATAAGAACCACTTTCTTTTGTACTAGTCCTCAGAGGATTGGCCTCTCAGCAAGTTCCCAGGGGAATACTTCCTAACCTCCATTCTTATTTTTGCCCGTCTAACCAATCCTAAAATCTGTCAGCAGATTGAGTCTTCAAATCGGTCATCCAGCTGGTTTTGTGGATAATTCGTAGGAGTAAGAGAGGTCTCTATTTTCCATGCTCTCTCCTCAACTTGACCTAGCCCTTGCATACTCTATAGCCTTCACTTGGTTGGTTTAATTTGAAGCACACTTTTTTCCTTGCTCTGTTGAGAAGCACCTTTGCAGTTGCTTCCCTGCAGTTTGAAGCCTTTGCAATTACAGTATAAGTGACAGCTGCATAACTGAGGTTGAAGAAAAGCTGGCAAGTCTGATTCATTGGTGGAAATTTAGAACTACCTTCTGAAACTAATGGGTAGAGTAGAGGGAACTGGTGCAACTGAAGTGAGAACTCTGGTGTTTTCTATTCCTCTCTTAAAAGGAAGAAGAGTGAGAGGTCAGGCAGAAGAATCAATATTAGGATGCCTGGATAAGATAACGTTATTTGATAGATGATTTGCTACTTTGCTTTAAGTGCAATAGTTCTGCTACCTTTAGGATTCTGAAAATAGGGTTCATGAGGCTGAAAGATAAGGATAGAAGGAAAAATGCCCAAGGGGAAAACCAAGAAAGTATGGGACAAATAAGCTGAAAAATTGAAATTAGTTTTGTTATTTAGATTATGTATTTTTCTTTACAAAGTTTATTTCTGTGTTATGTGTGCTGGCATCTTTGCAGTTAATACGTTGGTATCAGCTGATATTCAAGCTGTAGCTTATGAATCTGTTATTAACTCACAATTTTTCAAATCATGCATTAAGAAACTAGTGCTGAAGTCTTCCATTTGTATCAAAATGGATCAATTTCTGAACATAATGAAATGAAAAGCAAAGAAGTGTATTCAAATGGGTTTGAGAAGGCACATTCTGTTTGGCAGAGCCCCCTGTGTGGAGACTTTATGAGACAATCATGCTTGCTGTTATGCATTCTGCCATTGAATCTGTAATTATATCATTATCCAGTTGCTAAATAATGGTGGGTTTTGAGGGTTTTCACTATTTTCTGTCTGCTCCTACCTGAAGATTCTTCTTAGCTGATCAAATGTCTAAACATATTATGGAGCTGCTTTTTGACTTTCATGAAGTTTTGACTCTTAAATGGCATTGAAACTACAACTCTTCAAATACAAATAAGTCTTATGAGCTGCATGGATAAATAATGAACAAATTAGGTCCACTGTGAACCAAACCTAGCACAATACCCCATGCTCCTCGCAACTGGAACACCCTTCTCTTTGGCCAGGTATAGCCCTGCAGTCTCTAGGAAATCCACTCACCTTTTCTTTCTATATTACTTTCTGAACAGTATAAAAGGCAAATTCCTTTGGGTGCTGTGTTGCCATTATCTCTTCACTAATGAAAAGTGGCACTTCTCACAGAAACTGTACACAACTCCCATTTGGCCACAGTAAGCAGCAGATTGCTGTCAACTCTGAGCATTGCCTATGCCCTGTGGCTTGAGCAGGGAATAAAATGTCCTCTAGGGACAACACTAATCTTTTGTCATCCCTGTAAAGCCAGTGGACCCTTGGCCATCATATCTGTGGCTGCTGACCAAAGTGGCCCTGAAGGACAGGTAAAAGCATTTTTCCTATTTACCAGGTAAACCTGGCATTCATTTTCTTTCAGTCACTCTGCATGTCACTGAGTGAGAGTTGATGTAGCTAATTGTGTTTAAATATAAGCTGAAAGGATTATTTTGAGGAAATGACAGTTACCCTACTCTAATGGCAACCAGATGACTGCTGTGACAAAAGCAGCAGCATGCCTTCAAGAAGACTTTTCCTTCTAGAAACAGAAAGATATTTCCTTTTTCACTAGACTGCACAGCTGAGAATATTTCTCTAAGTAGTGTGATAATTCCAGTTATTTGCTTAACAGCGGGACCTAGTATCACCTAATTCAAAAAGAGAAAACGTTTCCTTCTCTTATGGAGCCCTCTTTTTCTCTGCATCCTGGGAGACATAGGTGTCCCACATCTAGAGAGAGGTGACAGCAATGGCAGCAATCAGGTGAATTGTATCAAGAACACCAGGAGCTGGCAATGGTTGAAATGGCCAGTTAGTCTATGCTGCCTCCAGAGCAATCCTATTCTAATACACCACCATTGTAGAGCTCAGTGAGACAGGGAAATTCACAGCCTGTAACCTTGCAAGGCAGACTTAGTTTTACTGAGCAGAAGCACCAGGAGAAAGAAATGTGAAATGTGCTTCAGGAGATACTTGCTAGGTCTCAGTTTTTCATTCTAAGGCTGCTGTGACACATGCAAAATGCTGAGGTTTTGTTCTTGTCTACATGACACAGTTCCAAAGACAGGTTACAGCAACACTGTAGCAAAGCTTTTAATGCAAGTAATTACTCTTAGATGATAAAATCTCTATTATTTCACTATACCTCGAGAAATGCCCATTAAAAAACTCAGAAGATTCGGAAATTAAAATATATTAATGGGAACGTATCTAAGGACTTATTTATTTTGTCATTTTAAACAAGCTAACAATATGGCAAGGAAAAATCTCAAAAAAAAAAAAAAAGCCTTTCAATAAGCTATTTAGATTTAATTAATATACAATAACTTGCTCATTAAATCTAAGTTAAATGCTTATTTGAGACAAATAGTAACCTCTTTTGTATTATAGTTTCCATTTTCTGTAGCTGGCAAAGCAACAAATTACACCTCTGAAAGCTAGCAAACAAAGTGTTTTAGATTTTTATTCTCTCTGATCACTTCTGTGGTGAAGAAAATGAGAGTAAATTGGGTGTATTACCCCAAAGCAGCTTAACAAGCAAATTGTTTAAACTAGAAGAAATCCCATCAGAGTCAAGTCAGGTGAGTAGGGAAGAAGCCAGTCTCTGTAGCAGGAGCCCTTGTGACCTGTGGAGCATCCCAGCAGGTTATTCACAAGGAAATGAGCACAGCCTCTAATGCAGCTTCCAGACCTGTCACACTGACAGAAAGGTAGCAGGGAGAAAGAATCAAACCAGAGATAATGAGAAAAAGGGACGACAGGCAGAGCACAAAGAGGAGGTCAAATTCCCTAGTCTGTGAAGTTATCCATGAGGACTTCAGACACACATTTCTCCCCCATCTCACTAGATTTCCAAATGGTGGTTTAAAAATCTCCCTAGAAGGATCCTCAGAGATAGGTTTGTACCCTGTTTCCTTCCTGAGGCTTTATCATGCAAAGGAAGATATAACCTAGAGTATAGAAGCCAGAGGATTTTCTTGGAGAGGTATTAATTTTTTAAATTTGTGACTCTCTAAACATTTTCCATGGAGGCTAACTTCATGAGGACCATTCCTTGTATTTAGGAACTTGATTATTTTAATCACATCTCAAGAACACACTGAAAGTAGTTCATATACCCCTTAAATAAAAGACACTGCACAACAACAAACTAATATGTACTAAAGATATTATACATGAGAGAGCAGAGTATCTAGTAAGAGGTTACTCTTTCTCCTTTAGCTCCACTAAGTATGACGTCTGCCAAGAACAGCTGTGTCAAAAAGTTTGTAACTATAAATTCAGTTCTTATCTTCAAAAAAGTCTATGCTGCACTATTTTGATGAGAAAGTCCTTCTGGTGTTCCTACAGCAGAGATTTATTGTGGAGCTTATTTACTTTTCATTGTCATCTTCTCATAAGTATTATCAAATATTCCATTATTTAGACCTTTATATTTTTTACAGCTGTATTTTGTACAGCTTCTCTATCAGCCTCTGTGCTAAGAGCTGATAAAAATAGTGCTGGTGCCTAAGCTCAGGTCAATATTTAGAACTTCTGCCAGCAAAGTTGACAAAAAAGTATAATTTATTTACATTTCTGTATTAGAAATGTAGATACATTAAAACTACAAAATAAACATTTCATTAATATACCTTTCATTCACAGAATTATTAAGATTTACACTAGAAAAATCAGTATCCCTCTTTGACATGTTTTGCATCTCTTACAGGAAAGTTTCCACATGCAAGAATTCCAGCCAGTTGTGCCAAGCTTAGACAAGGTATGCATTTGCCGCTTCCTCTTGGTGATCTATATTTACCTCTTTTAGCATTGCAGCAGTGAGAGCTATTTTGATTATGTTAAGGACATAGGAAAAATGTTGGTAAGGTTATTATTTTTCCCTTAATTTGTGGTGTTTGTTTTTTTTTTTAAAGAAACAGCTTTCTGCATTTCAAATTTTGAGCTCCTACCAACAGTAGATTTAACAAAATTTCAAGACTGTTTTTTTTCCGACCTCCACAAAAGTATGGGAAATGGTATGAACAGATGCATTTTGATGTGATTACCAAACAAATTTTGACATCAGTATGCTTCAGACAGTATGCTTGGCTGATTGTTTGAATCAGGCTGATGGCATATTGTATGCCAACACAAAATATGACACATTTTGGCTGGTAGTGTTTAAACACCATGTGTGGGGAAGGGAGGAGAGGAGATGGCCAAACTCAGCAAGAGAGGGAAATGAAGAAAGAACTAGCAGTGATATCCTGACATGGAGATGTCAACAGGCCCCAAGTCCTACCAAGTCATTCAGGCATTCGCTCAAAATAAAGATTCACACTATCAGCCAGTAGCTCACATCCTTCCTCTGCTCATACCTCAGAAGGTGCCCCCATGCTCCCATGGAGGAGCTGGGCTTACCTGGCCTCCAGACTGGCCCTGGTTAAAAACCCCAGAGAAATCCCTCTGTGTACCAGCCTCACATGCACTGAGGGCAGCAGCCCCATTTTAGCCAGCAGCTGGATTAGCAGCTGTGGAGACAACACGTTGCTGCTTCTGCTGTATCCTTGGGATGGATGTTCTTAGGAAAGCCACAATCAGATCAAGCAGACATCACTGCTCCTTCCACAGAACTGCATTCTGTTTATTGTAGACCACTACTGCACCTTGAAAAACACCCACAGCAACAAGCACAGTGATAGGCAAACAGATGTGTAGCTGTTCCACAATATAAAGCTCTCAAAATAGGCTTTACTGGTATGTCTGTAACCCTATATTTTTGTAATTTACCAGGAAAGCACTGTTTCTTTGCTTTCACAACTTCACTGATTTCCTTGACAGCCACTTGAGAAGTACAAGCCTAAGACACATGTATATGTACTCCATTTTCTTTTGACCTGTCAGTAAAACATTGAGCACCCTACAGGCATGTGGTGGCTGAAGGAGCTCTGTGGAAATAGGCCTTTTTTAAAAAAAAGTCTTATGGGAATTCTTGATTACACCTTCAGATGGCACAATATCATTAGCAGCATCTTAGATCCCAAGTATGGGGTGGGAAAAAAGCTTTCTCACTGGCAAAAAAAGGTGTCAAGACACTATATTATGGATATATTCAATTATAACATACTTGTATAGCATTCAAACTGTTAGTAACCCTCCTAACTTTGCTTCCTTCCTTCAGGACTTCGATGTTTTAATAAGGTGTGCAAAATCTTAGAATCCTTTTAAATTATTGCATCCAAATTAAATCTACCATCTTGAACGTTTTTAATATGTAGCATAAAAAATGCTGTAGGTCTTCTTTCAAAAGCCAATTTAAACAAACTCCTCAAAACTACTTTCTAAGCATTGTAATGATGTTCATCTAAAGCAATTACAGCCTCAATTAACTGCAATTTCATCTGAGAAGTGTTCCTGCTTGAAAAAAAAAGTGAAAATTTCCTTTTATTTCAAAAAGAAACATCTGAGTACATTGGAAACAAAACTAAACATTTGAGATTACCCACTTGAATGCTGACAGTGGAATAATTGAACGCTGACCCTTACTCTACTACACATCAATGTTAATACAATGCAAATCAGATCTGTACATTTTTTTCTTATAAGAGTCTAAATAAATAGAATCTTCAAGATAAGTTTGCCATTCTCCATTAAGGTGACAGTATGGAGTTTGAAGACAAATTAATGGAAATAATATCCTGTTAAGCAGCCAAGAACTGCATCTGCTATGCCTGAAGCAAAATAATTATCTTTACAGGAGACCTCTACAACCTGAACTCAAATGCCACCAGGTTGTCAAGAATGAAAATGACTTGAAGTGACGTGAATGTCATCTACCTCTTCTTCTGTAGGCAACCCACCTGCCAGGCAAACAAGTTAACCTATCTCAGGCATAAGCATCTTCACAGTGAAGTTTAATTATTCATTCAACACTGTTTCTGTAAAGCATCTTTGTTATAAGTGTCCAGCATGATCATATTTATTTAGTGTCTTACCTCTCCTTCTCCTCACACTTCATCCAGTGACAGGGACAGAAGCTCATTCAGAACTCTTCATTCACTGTGAGCCTTGGCTCAGACCTCCAATTCCTCCAAATTTTCCCCTCTCCAGTGAAAAAGGAGAACATTTTGGACTCCAGGATCAGGTATGTTTCAATTATTATGAGAAAGGTCATTTCTATATGCACAGCAGCAATACAGGAAATACCACACTGGGATAGCCTTGTCCCCTATTTTGTCAGTGACATGTGTAATGCTTTAGTTCAGAGGAAAGAGGGAATAATTTTACCATTAAGAAAAAGCAAAAGAACAGTACATCAAGATATAGATTTTCCTCTTGTTCCCAGTCAAGCCCTTACAAAAACATTGCAGCAAACAAGTAGGTCTTCTACTAGACATCTGTTTGCAAATTAATGAAAAAGAGTTCCTGATGTAAGCCTGCTGGCTAACACTTTGACGTTCACACAAACATGTCAAGTGACAAAGCACTTAGATGGGTACATATCTTCATTTTTTTCATGTATTCACTCAGCTGTAGATATTACATATTTTCCACCAAATATCTGCTGTGCAGGACTGATTTTTATCTAGAGTAAATCAATGTAGCTTGAATTAGGTCAATGCAGCTATGCTAATTTACAATGGTCTCAGATCTGGAGCATTGATTCTTTTAGTAGATGGTAGGATATCTCATTCTGGGTAGATTCATGAGCCATCGATTAGTAATTTTTTATATCCACCTTCTTAATATCTACATATTTTATGGTAGGGTATTATTATATTCCCAGTTTTTTCAAAGCTTCTGTAGTTCTTATTCACCCTACAACTCCAGTACATTAAAACTTGCAGGTCAATGTATATTTAGGGTGACAAACATTCTTTTGTAAGCTGTTCAACCGTCCTTTGGTCTTGGCTTCTCTAACTATTGTTGTTAACAGTTTTTCTAATTTCTGCATAAGGTTTGCTGATGATCTCTTATATATTGAAAACTGAGAAGAGACTACTCTGAATTTTGCCCACTTGAGCATTCTCACATACTTACCTTTTTCATCTCTTAGAACTGTTATAATTTCTTCTAATGTTTATGTTACTGGTTTTGCAGAAGTTTTCATTTTTCCTGACTTGTTCCTGAATGTCTTTATTTTAATTTTTTTTTTTTTTTGGTTCCTCTTGTTTTAAGGCCAAAGCGTACATGAGAAAACTTACATTACTCCTATCCATCTTCTTTCTTTCTTGATTTTATTTTTCTTCTAATTAAACTTCCTTTCATCTTCAAAAGATTTCTAAATATCTCTTCTATATTTTTTTACAATAAAAAACCTGAATTGTTACTGTAATATGTGTCCCATAAAAAGGTAAGGTGAGGTGGAGGAGGATTAAACTTTCTTATTGTTATTCTGGTAGCTTTCAAATCAATGTCACCTGGCAGCATAAAAGTTTTAATAACAATTTTAAAAGATACTGATCCTAGCAATGTTTTTCAGCTTGACATAGTGATTTTATTTTAGATTGTGGCTATCCTTTGCATTTCTTCAAGGAACAAAATTAATATGTGATTCATTTTTTTTTTAGCGATTTTCCTATCAAGCTCCTATTTGCATGTCTAATTTCCAGATTTCTGCAGATCTTCAAAACAAATTCTCTTTTCTCACTTTGTAGCTGGTAGCATAGTAAAGCCACCCAACAAGATGGCTAAGTGGAATCATCTGTAGAGACATCTGATACTAGGTGTATTTATAAAATTTATTGCTGAATTTAAAAAATATTTCCCAAAGAAGAAAACTGTTGTTTGAGGTTTTTTTTTTTACCCCTGGTCATTTTTTCTCCCCATAATCTTGGAATGTCATAGACTTCTCTGGGGTCAGCCAGCTTCCCTGCCTTCTAATGAATCAATATCCAAGTAGTCTATTCACAAGCAAAAGCAGCAGATGGACACCCCCGAGTCCCACCAACTGGCAAGCTCGTGAGCCTGGCTAGTCCCAGTATTGTCACTGTGAGGATGGAGGAGCCAGCCTGACCAAAGACATGGGACCTGGCTCACAAGACTTAATGACCAGGGGAATTAGGCAGCCTGTCTAATGAGCCATTTGGGCATAAGGACATCCCAAGGAGCAGAGGAGTCCAGAGATATGGACATGATAAGCTAGGAAGACTGGATATAGTTGTCCTATGCTCCTGGCAGGCAGAGAGACAGGTTGGCTAGAGAAAGAGCAGGGAAATGGAAAACAAAACAACAAAAGCCCTAGGAAGCAGCATCACTAGCTACATCTCCTCCAGGTGTTGAAGGCAATGACAGGCTCTTGCAAAATGTTTCAATCCATCAAAACACTATTTTTTGACATTCAAATGTTCTGTGAGAAAACTGTCTTTGTGTTGCAAATAGAAGAAAACTTGTATTTATACTTTGTTCTTAATGCAGTGCTGATGAACCTTCTGGGTGGATATAATTGTATGCATCAGCATGTGTTTAAAATGGATAAAAGCAAAAAGACATGCAAATATTCCTCATGGTTTGATTAAGGAGTCATGAAAGATCAGGTAGTTCAAAAAGGAACCCTGGAGTTCCACATACCAGTGGAAAAATCAGTTGAAAATCCTCCCACCCACTACAGTGTGCATCTTCCTGCAATTAGCATGTACCTCACAGCCGATAATTTACACGCTCATGAAAACTGTGAAACTGCACAGACTGGATACCAGAGACACTGAATCATAATCAATTTGTGCCTTAAGAAGCACAGAGAAAAGAAACAAAATCACTATGGAATTTCACAGCAAAGCAGTGCTGGAACTAAGTAGAACTGATACATATGAGGAGCTGAATTTATACTATCAGCTCTTGCCTAGAGAAGGAAGAATCACAGATGAGCTGCATTTTGGACTTGATGTAATAAGGGAAGTTGTAAATAAAGCACAAGATCCTAGCCAGTTAGTAGAGCAGGAATGCTTGAGAAGTTTTCCTTATGCACCTGAACTATGTCTCAGAGTTTCAGTGCTGAGGCAAGGCATCTTTTTCAAAGCACTTTCTGTCTGAAAAAGTAGAGTCTGAGTAGAATAAAATGAGCCGGGTTAAAGTCTCAGTAGGTCTATAATCACATTGCAGTCCATATATTTCCTTCACCCCTGAGGCTTCAAATTATCCAAGACGTCAAATAACTAGTGGATAAAATTTTCAGAAAGAACCAAGACTGACTTCTGGATTTACACTTGAAATAATTCAACAGGGCCTGCTGTGGGACTTACTACAATTCAAGTTTCTTCAGAGTTCCTCAAATATGAAAACTCAAAAAGACAAAACAATAATAATAATAATAATAATAATAATAATAATAATAATAATAATAAACAAAAGCCACAAATGAACAAACAAACAAAACAAAACAAACAAACAAACACACAAAAAACCCCACACTAAAACCTGGACATGCACAATTCAATAATTAATTGTGAAAAAAAGGAAATCCTAAGATCGCAAAGGCAAGAATTACCGTCTGTGTACTACCCTTGCTAACTAAGGGTCAGATCTTCAGCATAGCTTCAGTTCATTTAGTGTCTCTGTCTCAGTAGAAAGCATCCCAGGCTTTTGTTATCCATCGGTACAACAAAGGGCATCTGTGGCTGAGGCTGTGCGATCCATGCAACTAAGAACTGTAAAATAGGAATGTACTTTTACTTCTAGGACAGCAGATTCTAATGCTTTGGGACTTGTGCATACCCAAGCACTTCAGGCTCCCAATTAATCTCAACATGTGAAAGCTAATTTCTAAAATGTTTTCACTTAAGGACTAGCTTAATACATGAATGTCCTTTTAGTGAACTGACCTCAAGTTGTAATCCTCATTTTAAACAGTGTATTGCTAATGGGATACAGGCTTCATAACAATGAGAATAGATACAATCAACAATTGAATATTTGGCTTGCAGCTTTGGTGACTGGGGATCACATTTGCCCTGATAATGTTTTCAAAGATATGTTTTCAAAGTGAACCACTTTAGTCACACTTCCTCTCAAGTCTTACTGCTGACCTACATTATATAAATATATCATATAAATACATTAATTACATATGTGTTATATATTATTGTATACAAATAAATAATAGAAATACCTCACAGAATTAGATTCCTCTTACCTTTACTAAGGAATCACCCCTAGATGGGACCACTGGGTGTATTAATGAACATAGAGGTGGTGAAGGTCAACAGAGACAGTGACTGGACCGTAATGGTGACCCAAGAGTTTTGCTTGCCCAACTCTCATCTTGGTGCAAAAGCTCCTTGCAGGAATGTGCTTCTCATTTCATCTTAAAATAGAACAAGGACCCCTTAATTTGTACAGGACTGCAACAGACACAACAGGACAACAATGAAACCAAGAAACAACAGCCCTGACCCTCCCTGCAAGCACTGCTCATTGCCTAGGCTGTCACCAAGAGAGAGGAGCTCTGGAGTAAGGTTGTTTGGTCTCTCCAGCTTGGTCAGGCCACATTCAAGGGCATTTAGGGCAATGGTGCAAAACAGCTCTGCACTGGAGGGCTTGTTCCAGAGATCTGCTTTGTATAAGCACTTCTTTTTGACTTCTTTTTCTTCACATCCATTGTGACTATGGTCCTCAACCACTGTTCACTGACACACATTCATAAAAATCAAGAAGAAAAATGAAGGCCGGTGAGAGTTTTAATTGCTGGTTGTGATCTGCAAAAAAGAATCCGTCTGAAATATAATAGGAGAAAAGGCATAGACAAATAGAAAACATAAGGGAGAATGAAATAAATGAAAAACTACTGCAGACATATTAAACCTTAGTAATGGTAAACACAATACCTATGTTACCTCAGAAGTTCTTCAAGAAATGCTTTCTTCCAACGTGTTGTAACGCTACCCCAGGCACTGACAGTCAGTACCACTGTGAAGTGGTACACATCCCTTCCATTCTACACAGCACAGACTTTGCATTGACCTTGGGAAGTCACCTTGATGCTGGACCCCAGAAAATACATCTTCATTCCAGGATAATTAAAAGCAATTAGGAAGTGATGGATAGCTTAGAGCAGGCAAGATGTGATTTAATGTGGAATTTTACCCCTAACAACTATGATAAAGGGATGCAGTTACACAGAAAAATACTTCAGCAGAAAACTCATCAAGAATTAACATTGTATACCAACCTAATGTCAAATCATTGTTGAGCCTAGTATGCTATGCAATTGTTTGCTTTTTAACTGTGTGCTTTTAAGAACAAGTGTTTATTGTCTATCCCGGACTATGATACACCTAACTCATTTATTATTATTACTTATGTTTCTGTTATTTTACAGACAATCTTTCTGACAAAGGAGACTGTTTTCCTAAGCTTTTTCTCTTCTCCTGACCATGAGATTAGTGGTCCACTTTGCCATTCACTGGGAAGAAATGCACCGTCACAACTCAAGTAAAAATAATAGAAATGTTTCATAAGCAGTAGCCACTACTTGCATTGCTGCAGCAAGATGGAGAGTTTGGACTCCTAATTAAACTCGACTCAAATTTCCATGTACTGTACAAATGTGTGTTAAAAAATAGTCTCTTCAAACAGATTTATGGATGAAATTTGCAGAGTATCTGTGACCTATATCCATTAGTTGGGTAAAGCATCATAATTTTTGAAAGATGAAAGGATTTTCTCTAGCTTTTCTCCTGAAGTTTTCACACTTGGTATAAAACAATTAAAGACGAGGTAATGAGAAGGGAGGGAAAGGCTGCATAAGTGAGGTTCATGTCTCTGCCTCCCAGATGACTCACAAAGCTGAAGAATCATCCGCTCTCTCATACCCAGTGAATATTTAATACTGTTATGTGAAGTGCAAAAACTTCATCTTATAATTTGACTTCAGAGCACTCTCCTGAGAAATGATCCCACTCAAACTAATGGAAGACCTAAAGCTGAGACTTCAAAACACTGAATAAGGGCCCTAACCAGGGTGCTAAGGGAGAAAAGGGGACAACAACCATCACTCAGGTTTTTCAGAAAATTGCTGTAGGCACTTCCCTCCTCTAGTGAGCTGTTGGGAAGGAATTTGAGTAGAGGGAGAATGGGATTCAGAACACACGCTGGCCCTTGGTATTTCACTGTCAGATGGAGCAGAGACCTTCCTGCTCAAAGATCTAATCTAGGCAAGCTCTCACTAAACATGCTGGTGGTATTCCAAAGCATTTAATCTTCTGTATGCCCACTGCAGGCCTCCCTGCCACAGATTCCAACTTCTACAACTCAGTGAATAAAGGTTTTGTCCTCTGACACTCAGCATTGATACATTAAAGACCTAATGCAGATCTCAGCCTCAGGGTTTAAATCACAGTTTCCAATGCAAAATATGCATTATAGGGTTAATCTTCCCTGAAAGCAGCTTTGCAGAAAAGGACTTGATGGTCTTGGTGGGCAACAAGCTTACCATGAGCCAGCAATGTGTGCCCTTGCAGGAGAGGTGGCCACCAGCACCCTGGGCTGCTTTAGGATGAGCATTGCCAGTAGGTTGAGGGAGATATCTTTGCTCTGTACTCTGCCCTGGTGAGACACATCTGGAGTGCTAGGCCCAGTTTTGTGCCACTCACCATAAGAAAAGGCCTGTACAGGGCCTGGACAACAGTAGTTATCTATTTTAAAGCAAGTTCCACTCTGCCAGCAGGTAATAAAGCCTATATATTTTCAATTCTACTTAACAAACGTTAAAAGATCAAACAGAAAAGTGCTTTTCTCACAGGCTAGACTTAATAATACTATAAAAACAAACAAACAAACAAACAAACAACAAACCACACACACACAATAAACCCCAAAGCAAACACACACCCCCCCACACACACACACCCTGCCAAAAAGAAGAGGGGAAAAAAGACCAAACCCCACATTTTGCTCAAAAAAAAAAGCATGTATATGTCCAAAACAATGAAAATATCCCTTCTAATGAGGAAAAGCTACATTAACAATAATCTCTAATATGTGTGAAAATCTCTGTCGTATCTCTGAAAAGGACATTTTGCCTGGAAATATCCCCAGTTCCAACTAACATATCCTATATCAGGTCTATCAGATAAAGGAAATCATTGTCTGCAGTTCAAATCCTTTTTAATAATTTGAAAAGCATTGAGACATAAATGGCAAGTCAAACCTGAATGACCCTGAAGGGAAATTACTATTATGCATTTGTTTTGACTGTAGTTACTATTTCTCATTGTAATGTATCCTGAATCCGATGTTGACCTTTACTTATGGTTAGATGTTACAGATATTTATTGAAAAGTTTACAAGGCATACTGTACAAGTCTAAGCAAGTGCATTGGTGCTGACATAGGTAAAGTTACTCAGGTTTAAATATTTTTAAGTTTAATAAAGATTTTACATTTTCTCTTCTGTCTCATTTCCATCTCCCTTGCCTAAGCTGACTATGCCAAAACTGTGCAGGAGAGAGCAGTAACCACAAAATCTAGTTACGATTTCACAGGTCAAGATACCTATCTACTAAAGCATCAAGTCCATCATTCTCTGAGTCAGCTGATAAAGGACCAATGGAGACATGGCTTTTTGATAAACATTTTTTAGGAAGACCTAAGAGACATGGTTTGTCTTCTGAAATGTTGAAAGATATTTTAAAAATAGTAGTCATATATGCTTTCAATAGATCATTCATTAATACCTGATTGAAGCAGATCCAACCATTCAGGATGCTTTATGCCTACTTCTAAGCAGGTAATATGATTATAATTAAAAGTACTAAAAAAACAAAGGCACAGAAAAGATCTTTTTGTGTCACTTGCCTTTAGAACAGACAGATGCTGGAGTTCAGGATATCTGACAGTTTATACAAGAAGACTGAAAGCCACTTTCTTGTATATTTTTTACAAATGGCAAAAAGCAGTATCTGAGTCACAGAAGAATACAAACTAATTTCCATTCATGTGACAGCCTTACATAAATAAATAACAGAGGTGCAACAGACACAAATATTGTCATCGCTGATAATGCTCTGAATGTTGCTAGCTAATTAGCAAGCAGTGTCAAAGTTTTTTATAAAGAAAAAGCTGTTAAAAACCTCAAGAAAATAGACACTCTTGTGAATATACCTTCTTATATATATAATTTTTTTTAAAAAAAAGGAAAAAAAAAAAAAGCCCAGTCCATCTGAAAAAAATAAAGAAGTCAAATGCTTTTGTTTCCCTAAAAATATCTGAGTGTCCAAAGAGGGATCACTTCTCTCAAGCACAAAAGTTGTTAGAAATATCAGCAGAGGTCCATGAGTAAAGCAATGGGTCACAAATGCAGCAGGCACTGGAAGCTGCTTTTATTTTCCTCCCTCTCAAGTCACATCATGAACAAAAAGGTCATCGTCAGAATGCCAGAGCCAGCAGTAGCAGCAGCCCCTTTTTTGTTGGTCAGGTATATGATCATTTGATCGTAAAAAGCCAAATGGTCAGGCTTTTAACCCACATTCACCTTCCAGCCTTAAAATCTCTCCACATGTTTCACATTAAGTTTAACCAAACGACATTTGCTACAATCTAGGCTAATGTTCTGAGGACTCGTTTAACAGCAAAGCACTCAAATATAGTTCTACTGGACATAATAAGTTGGTTACTATTATTCTGCTCATTCAGCATTTCAATCTTGGGCATTTTGCTGTTAGCACTTACAGAATGGTTTGGTTTGGAAGGGATATCTGGAGACTATCTAGTCCAACCCACCTACTAAAGCAGGTTCACCCAGGGCAGATCACACAGGAATGTCTCCAGAGAAAGAGACCACACAACCTCTGTGGGCAGCCTGTTCCAGTGCTCTGTCACCCTCAAAGTAAAGATGTTTTTCCTCATATTACAGATCTCTAATATTCTTATGGCAACACTTGTAAAACACTGAATGCACCAGTCACATACAGTTTCCTCACTGAAGATTCTTTGAGCAACACTGATGACAACACTTTGGGACATCTGCTAGTTATACAGCTGTATTGCACTGAGTGGGTCCCACTGTGCTCCTACTGGAGCCCTCATAATAATAATATGAAGTAAGAACAAAATAATAATAGAAATAACAACAATAATAATATAACTATTAAGTAATAGCATCACTGGCTTAAGTGCAAATGGCCAAAATTTGTTATCAAAGTAAGATAACTTGACTACTTTACCCAGAAGCCAAAATTGCATCATAATGAATTATCGTAAAGCTTGAGGACATCAAGGAGTTCTGGGTTCCCCAGGACAGGGAGACTTAGTTTGGACTTAGTTTGAGAACAAGCGGATAACACCCTGGGACAGAGTTAATGTTTTTAGTTGCTCTGGTCTGAGAGCGAAGGACATTCTGAACAGTCTGCACACAGGTGTGAAGCAGCGAGGAATGTGGGGCAGACATGGTGGCAGAGCTTGACTGACATCCAGACTGATCAACAAGAGTATTCCATCCCATTAGCATCGTGCTTCATATTTAAGTATAGTTGGGATCTTCTGGGCTCTCTCATGTCTTCTTGGCCTTCTTCACTCTTTTTGTCAGAGACTGGGAAGTTCTACAGAGTTTCTGAGGAATTGCATTGAATATATTTTATTTTATTTTCTATTTCTATTATATATATATATTTACTAGTAGTGTATTGGTGTTTTTTTTATTTTATTAAACTATGTTTATCTCAACCCAAGTTTTTCCCTTCCTTTTCAATTCTCCCCCCTATTTGGAGGGTGGGGAGGGTCGGGAGTGAGCAGTTCTTTGGTTACGTTGCTAGCTCAGGTTAAACCATGACACCTGCCATCTTCCTCCAACAGCTGCCTCACACTTTCAGTAGATTCTCAAACCAGAAGTGGTGGAACAGTAGTGGATATTAGTACTCCTGCTCTCCTGGAGGACCAAAGACCATGGTGGGAGAAAAGTATTGCTTAAAGTCACATGGATAAAGGTTCAGCATCTGGGTGTTCATCATAACACACTAATTTACAGAGTTGCTTTAAAATTGGTAATAAAACAGCCCCTGTTGTTGTGTGGCAAACTAGTTCTGCCCCAAAACTGTTAACTTTCTTCTTTACCGTGATCTCCACAGGGATAAGGGTCATAAGACACATGTGAGTTTGAGTACTACTGTGAAATATGTCAATTTGAGGATGCTTCCTTCCTCCCCAGCATTTCTGGGCACTGATATTCTTGGAAAAGGCAGAGTGTTGGCTCAGAAGAGTTATTTCAGTGCCCTCTGGCACAGTAAAACAAATACAGTTGCCTTCACCTCATCCCAGAGGTGCTCAGGCCTGCTGAGCACAAAGAGGAGCAATCTGAATTTTTGCTGAAAGACACTCTGCTGGCTTTGGCTGAGTTGAAGGCAGCATGATCACCAAAATCAAATGACCCTTCTGGGGACTGCAGTGAAAAGAGAGAGATGGCAAAGTAGAACTAGTGGAAACAGCCATTTTGGGTCTCCTGACATTATCCTATAGGCCCCTGCTAAGTAAATTAGCTTTGAAAACAGAAATCTTTTTGACTGTCCAAGTTTATCACTACATGTTTAAAATAAGCGTACTTTGAGATCTCTTTTTTCTCCTCTATTCAGAACTATTCCCCACTAAGGAAACAATGTCTGCAGTGTTCCAAAAGTCACAGATTTCCCTAATTATCCTCAATTCATATGTCTGTCAGAGGCTCACAAATACCTGTATCATTCACAGAATCACAGAATGTTAGGGTTTGGAAGGGACCTCAAAAGACCATCTAGTCCAATACCCATTCAAAGACATTACAGAAAGACATCATTTCAATTATTTTAATAACTGTAGCATAGTCATTTCAAAGGAACAAAGCACAAAATAATTGTGTTGGGATGTGGGGGTGGGTAACTTTTTATTCACCCTTTCTCTTTACATAGCAGAGTGCTGGGCAAATGACAGATTTTGCACCTGGGACACGGCAACCCTGGCTGTGCAAGCAGTGGAATGAGAAGGTGGAAAACAGCTCTGCAGAGAGGGATCTGGGAGTTCTGGTTGACGGCAAGTTGAACATGAGCCAATAGTGTCCCTGGCAGTCAAGAGGGCCAACCGTGTCCTGGGGTGCATCAATCACAGCATTGCCAGCCGGGCGAGGGAGGTGACTGTCCTGCTCTGCACTCGTGCAGCCTCACCTGGAGCACTGTGTGCAGTTCCGGGCGTCACAGTATTAAAAGGATATAAAGCTACTGGAGACTGCCCAGAAGAGGGCTATGAAGTTGATGAAGTGTTTAGAGGGGAAGCCATATGAGGAGTGGCTAAAGTCACTGGATTTGTTCAGCCTGGAGGAGACTGAGGGGAGACCTCATTGGGCTTGCAAACCTTCCCTGGTCTTGCGGAGACTCACAGGCATGGTCTCTCTCATTCTTATCAGTTATCTTTCAAACTATTTATGCTAAAATATACCCACAGCTGCCTCAATAAAGTTTTGTTCTGTTTTGTTTTTCCTGCAGGTAAATGCAACAGGAATCTGGATTTAAAGCAGAATCTGTGCACAGTGATAGTTTCTGCTTTTCATCATTTTATCAAGCACTGAAAAGCACATATCGTCCCCAAAATAAAAAATACCAGATAATGGTATGCAACTCAGAAAAAGACTGCTTCTTTGCATTAGACTTTCTCTGGTGCTAGGTGTTGTAGTAACATTATCTCCATCTTCGTTGAAAGTCTGATGTACTGGTTCATCTTCTACATTTTCTTGACTTATCCCCACTTTTTCCCTTCCCTTACTGAGGTAGCATTCTACTTTATAAAGCTGTGTAAAAGCAACCCAATCCTACCAATATAAAATGTGTTGGTTTACATCTTATGCCAGCAAGCCTGTGTGGCTTGATTTTCCCTTTGAATATGAGCAAGCCACCTCTTTTTCTGTGTACTCCTTTTATAAAAGTGAGCATCCTGAAAAATAAAACACCCAGAATTGCTTTGAATTAAAAATGTCACAGTATGTTTTAAAAGCTCATCTAAATTGGAAAGTGCTTTCCCCATGGCATGTAGTAGGAAAATGTTTTGATTTAATTAAAAAATCGTTTACCCATTTGCTCTTATTTTATATGTTGCTTTTAGTGTACAATAATTTCTTTCCCCATGAGAGTTCTTAATGCTCCCAAATAGTCAGGAAGTGAAATCGAATGTTCAAAGATTTTGCCATCTGGCACATACAGATATCACACTTGTGATGCTAAAGTTTGGTTGCTAGCCCCAAATGGGCAGCAAGTGATTGGAAGTCTTTACCCTGGTCATGCAGCAGATGAGGAAAAAAGGTTCAGCATGTGATGTGACAGATGTGAGTGCTTGGAAACATATGAACTTCAAAGCTTATTATGCAGGGAGACATGACAAGCACTGTGGACACACAGAATATTCATAGAGTCTTTTGGACCAATACTATAAACATTGTGTGCTTATGTGTTCCTGCTTCCCTGATGCAAACCCATAGGAATACCAAACAAGTCTGGAGGAAACCTCACGCTCCAGAGAAAATGTGTTTATACTGGCTTACTTTGGTATCAACCAAGAAGGCAAAAGATGAAAAAAACATCTCAAAGCATCTATACAAAGCCAAACACTGGAAAACTGACAAACTTGCACCTGCATTTCCCAGGTAGGCAATGTCTGATGAACCCAGAAGGCAAGACAAATGTTTGCAAGGCTTTTCCTTTTTGTATGATCTGTAATACTTTGTCCTAGGGCATGAATATGCTGCTTTTTGAAATCTAGTTTTAAAGTCCGTAGTTACCTCCTTTCTGTCCCCAAGAGGAAATATTGAAAATGCAGAACTAAAGTCAAAGCCCTACTCAGTGGTGTCCCATCTCCCTTAGTCAGGCTACTAGCATTCCTCCATCTACCATAGCTCTCTGGTCCTCAAAGAGTCTTTGTGTTCTCCATGATTACCCCTTAATCACATAACCTAACAATGTGTGTGTCACACCAATATGATTAACCTTAGCATAAAGTTTATAAGACCATTACCAATGAAACGCACGAATAAATATTTTTGAAAAAGGACTCGTCAGCTCCCTCATCAGCTTTCTTACTTAAAGCTTTTTCCACACAAATGTGGTTGTTGTTTGGTTTTGGTTTTTTTTTGTTCCACTTGCTTGTTCACATGAAACAGCAGAATAAACTCAGTGGATGATAGTTAAGTGACACAACAGTGGTGGGTGTGGTGGTCTTCATCATTTCACACTGAAGTCACTGTCTGCATCAGTACTGCTCTTGTGTCCTAATCACATCTGGTAAACAAAATTATATAAAAGCTAAAGCTGAGTAAGTCACAACAAATAACTTATTTGATAAATCCCACATCTTCTTTCATGCAAGGCAGGTTTATATTGTAATTTCCTTTAATTTTATACTCACATTTAGTTGAGGAGGTTTTCCTGTTTTGTATTTTTTTTTCCCCACAAAATCTGTGGACTGAATATAAAGAGTTCAGTGTCAACATAGTCTATATGTATATAAATATATATAAATGAAACACTGAATTCAAAATTTAAGCTGTGCTACTTACACTTCAGTCAGTCAGCTACTATGATTTCTGTTCCTTGAATACAGATCCATATTTAAAGTAACTAAAACATGTAGTGTTTATTTGATGCATTAGAGTTTTATAGACTTGCTAGAAAATTAACATTCTGATTTAAACTACACCAATATTTACATAAGAATATAAGAAACAGCAGCACGCTGCTTTCCTGAAAGGTATTGTCTCATACCAAGTACATGACTGAGGGTACATAGTGAACATTGTTTTATCTTATTTCCACTGATGTTCATTTCCTCAAGCCCTTAGCATTACTGCACATCTGCAAACTGTAGACTATAGTGAAAAGGAAATCATTCCACTAAATTTCACATAGACATTTAGTAAACTGAAGACACTACACCTGCTAGAGTAGGAAAATCGTATAGACTCGGTACTTAAGAACTGAAAGCAAGTACAGTGACAAAACAAAGCAAACTGTGATGGACAGACCCAGAAAGAGTGCTGTGTATCCGTTTATTTCATGTCTTGTTCTGATCTGAGGTCTGTTGGTCTCAGGAGCAGCTCCTGTGCTGTATATGCACAAAAAAAAAGTCATTTTCTAAGAGAAAAGATTAACCAAACATTAGTAAGGGAGTAACTAACCTATGCTAAAGGCAGCTTCTAACTGCTAGCGAGCCTCCACCAGTCTCACTGATACATGTCTCCTGTAGGACCACCTCAGACAGCCACGATCCTGCACTGGTGGGAAATTTCAGGTTAATATTGCACTCAGACATACAGTCCTATCAGCCATCTCCACCTTTAACCACATATACACAGGGACTGGGTAGTGGAGAAGCAGGTCTGCCCCGTTGCATAGAGGTGTCCAAGAATCTCACATTGCTCCCCAAAGTAAGATGCTTGAAGATTGTACCAGTTTACCTCTGTTTTGGGATATTTGCTATCAAGAAGGGTCCTAAGAGCTTTCAATATGGATGTAAATATGGCTTTGCTGGCAGCTAGACATTGTTGGGCACTGTGGTTCACACATCTGCTTTCAGAGGTGAAACAAGCATGATGACTTCATCTTCTTACTTCAGCACATAAGGAGAGTTTCTACACTGCTGAATATACACAGCCTTTGAGCTCAACCTCAAGCTGCCAATGAAGCTCGTACTCTTTTATCTTTCTACAATCTCTCCTGGCTAGATTTGAGTATCTGTCATGTTTATTGAAAAACACAATTAAATTTACTGTATTAAACATATTTATCCCCAAATCCCTCTTTTTTGTTCTGTTCTCCTATTCTAATTTTCTCTGTTGGTCCAATTTTGCAGCACTAATGCTTTGGCTGATGAGCATTTGATCATAGTTATATAGACACTGTAATTTGAAAGGCCAGCAAATTCCCCTCATTCACTGTATAATGTTTGCTATCATAGAATTATGCATTATTAATATAATAAGAATAGGCAAACACAACAGTGCAGGGAAACTGGCACACTTTCATGTGAAATACACAACAAAAAGGTTGTCCTTTACAGCAGAGTATTTAGGCAGATAAAGGGCACTTGCAGAGTTCAGCTGCCAGTCAAGTGCTCAAGGACTGTTTTGCTTTCAGTTCAGCACATTCAAGAACTAAATCTCACTCCCCCATGTCACCAGTCTCCTTAGAAGATGCTGTGACTGCCCAGTGGTTGTCACTGCCTCTCTCTGTCTTTTAGCCCCACCTGGAAGCAATGTTTTAGCTACAAGTGATCCACAAAATGTTTTTCCAGCCAATAGGTTACCATCCCTCCTCATCATTTCAATCAGAGTTTAAATGCTCCTATTTCCGCTACTGCTGTTTTTCCCAGAGGCTTCCACTAGTGTCTTCCTATCAAAAAAACCTAGCAGGGATTGGAATGCATAAAAGTAACTTGGTAAATTAATGTTATTCTGTTCTGTTCTGACTAATATATATAATATATATATAATTTTATATATATAAAATTGCATCAGGAGATGTTCAGGAAATTCTATTAAATTCATAGACTTCACACAACTACAAGAGTGGATCACAGCAAAAGAAGAAATTAGACTGGAAAGATTTTTAAGTGATTTTCATGCCAAAGTAAGCAATTCCCTCAGGATACCCTGAAGGTATTTTATACACTTGATGAATCCCTGCCTGTCAATGTTTATGTGTGTTGCAATTAAGGTTTGTAGAATTGTAGTGTCAGTCTTCCATGGAAAATAAATAGATTACGTGCAAACACTGGTGCCAAATAAATGACAGACTGTTAATCTACCTATTATAAATAGGAAATGTGCAAATAATTGTTCTCTACAAGAATCAGCTCATTGCATGAATCCCTCCCTTTTCTTTCTTTTACCCATCCTCAAGATCTTGTTACAGTGGTGCTTGGGCGTGCTTAACTTCAACGGTCCGAGAAGTTCTCTTGAGAGTATGTGTCTTTAAATTGTGTTTCTGTGCTTATCTGAGGATCTTGGCAGGAGCCTGAATGACAAAGTAAGTTGATTTTTGTGGGATAAATTATTTTAATTTTTTTTTTCTTTTTTTTTACAGCATCCTTTAAGTTGTAATATCATAATGCAGTATGATCTAAGTTGCAGAAGCAAATATTTCATGTTACAGTAAACCTGCACTCTGCCTGGTATGATGGGATTTTAACTCAGATAGTTTGTCTAGAAACAACTGGATGATGACAAAAATGATAATGTTGCCAATGCCAGATGACAGTGATACTGTGATAATTTCCATTGACCTTTACAGATAATGTATAACTGCAAAAGGGCATTGTAAATGTTAGGCTTTCAATATCTTTATCTAAAGCTGAAACCAAGCAAAAGGAATTTAACTAGGTTTTTTAAAATTATGTAAATACCAAGGTTTTTTATCAATACACAGATAGATAGTTTATTTCATTAGCCCTTGATGCCAGTTGAGTAATGTGACAGTGATCAAGAAGAGAAATTTCTGCTATCAATGCGTATTTTAATTGCATACTGACTGGGTACAAAGCCATCGTTTGCAAAAATGCAGAAAAGGTATCCTAGAAAATGCCCCTCAGTTTTGCAGTTCATTTTTGTGCAGTCCTTTGCTAGGCTTCTAGTACTGCAGAGATCTATTCACTTCTCTCAGTAGTCCGTAAAGAGTTTTCTGTAATTCTTTTCCACTTTCTCTGACTAGATGCACAATTTGAGGGAGGTGAGTAATGAATTTAAAAGGCAGTGATTGCAGCAAAGTTTGTTTTCTTTCCCAGTTGTTTCTGTATCACAACTTTTTTTTTTTGAGGATTGCATACCCATTCTCCCTAAGGGTTCACCTATCCTATTTTGTGATTAAAAAAACAGCAAATTGTGAGAAAAAATAGTGAACTTTTCTTATTGAATTCTAACACAAAGTAATAAGTTTAAGGATTTTTCCTCAATTATAAAATAAACTTCAAAATAAACGTATTTTACTTTCTTTTTATGGGGTTCTTCCAGACATCAATTTAGAAAATTATTTATTGCCACTGAGAAACCTCAAAACTATAACCACAGTTGCTCCTAAACCAAATATGGATAAGTGTGTTTCCAAGGAAAGGGAGGGCAGAGAGAGATAAGAGTTGTAATTCATAACACTAAGACGGGTTATTCACATTTGAAGGGAGTAAATTTTGCAGTGGAAAACAGAATATGAGACAAGATGGCTTTGCAGGAAGATCTACTACTACAGACAGAGTGGACATGGAATTAATCCATCATTTCTTCCCTGAATAAGGTAATGCTGCTGGAAGCATCAAATCCTCTACAGTCATGTCTATTAGTTGAACCATTTTAAAAATCAAGAGGATAGAAGAAAAAAAAAATTATATAAAAACTAATTACATAAATAAATCCTTTTGACAAGGAAATAAGAAAGTGACGTGCTTTCTTCAGTGAACTGAGATAAAGGTGAGCTTACTTGATTTTGTTGTTATTTTATAAACTTTCCCTGAAAGTTACGCAAAGCAAGATGTTTTGACTGAAAACTCTGTTACTATACCTAATTCTACACTGAGCAGATTGTCTAGTAGTTTAAGAGATGGTATGGATCTCGAAGACCACTGTTAGCTTAGGCATGAAATACAGATGAGTGAACATTTCTTCATGCACACCAGTGTTTCAGGCTCGTGCTACTCCTGTGATTGTTTTCTTCTTCAGGAATGTCATGCATCTGCATTGTATGGAAAATCACAAGGTTAGGACCTGTGTGATGTACTAAATTTCAATTTATTAATAAAAGTCTGTGCTACATATACTTGAAAACGTTTAAGCTTTTTGACAGCTGGTTAACCAAAGTGAATGTTTAATTTATTGAACAGCAAATGCTTGCTTTATAATAGTTCCTGTTGGCATAGTATTGCCCTGATTTTTCATTATATGACATTCTGTCAAAGCTAAATATTTGAGATGTTTTCAAAACAATACCTGCTCCTGCAGAAATATATTATCCCTTTACAAATAAATGCTCTGCTCATGAATAGAGCCGAGAACCTGCTAGTCATATTTACAGGGCCAAAATATCTATCAACCTGAATTTGCATATTATTTATTTTAGGACAAATCAATGTATCTTACCTGATTTGAGATTGAAAGATATCCAGCACAGACAAATCTGCTGGATACAACTTCAGAGGATAGGAGAGGAACAGAAGAGTTGTTAAATAAATTAGACAGAAACATAGGAAAAGCTCTTTCAGAAGACAAATTTCAAAGAAGTTCAAAGAGTCAATTGCTTAAGGTGCTGCAGAGGTCATACAATATTGATATAGTTTTTAGTTTTAAAACTAAGAAAGTGTTATCGTTGGCTCAATTCTGGTTAATCAAATGTATAAAAATATAACTGCATATTTATAATATTTTTAGTGATTAAAATAATACCAATACTAACTATAGAGACAACAAAACTTGCCCTTACTCATCACAACCCAGACTTTTTATTTCTTTGAAGGGACTACTGAGAACTATTTGAAATCCTCCAGGTTCTTTTTTTTTTTTTTTTCAAGTGAGATCTTAAATACACCACCAAGACTATTGTCATCAGAATTTAGTGATGTTTTAGAGAATTTCCCCAAAATAAAACTCAAAACTAATGGGCACTAAGTGTTACCATCTTATCAGACCTAGACAGACATAGCAACATTGAGTAGATCGTAACCTATCAGTTGCTACTTCTTTGGTTTCAAGATTAGCATTGGACAGTACATCATCATACCTAAAATGAGAAGATCTCACTAAGTCTGTTCTCCCTGCCTAATGCTTCTATCCCACAACCCACCTGAAACAAAGACTTGAATGAGAGTTTCACATTGTGGATCACTCCAACTAATACTGGAAACCTTTGCAGAACGTACAGATATATTGGGGAAGTAGAGGTGTGGGAGGGGTGTTATTTCACGTGATGGAAAGAAAGAAATGCCTTTACTGCTTCCAAAGCAGACTACTGCAGTTCAGTTACATACAGAGATAGAAGAGTATTTCCTTTTGTAGATACCTTTTCAAGCTGTTCCCAAGTACAAGATTTTGGAGTTTGCTCCATAAAAGCATCTGCATCTGATGTATTTTCACTTCTTTTCCTTTCCTAACATCTCTGAGACTATTTCTCAGGATTTGATCTTGGAGAGGCACCAGGCCACCTACCTCTACCCTATTTCAAAACACCAGATTCAGTTAACTTTTACTAAGCCAGCAAGACCATCTCCTGATAACAGTGCCTCACCAGTTGCAAGCTGGGAGACTGACTGCAGGTGAGTTCACTCTTCTGCTAAGTCAAGTCAAGCAAATGGCTCGAAGCTATCCCACTATGCAATAATCTCCTGCCGTTTGGAGGATAATACAGTAATAATTTGCCAGCAGCAAGAAAACTATATTAATCATTATATGTTTCCCTGGGTTTAGATTTCAGTGAAAAAAAATCCACAGATGCGGAAATCATTCGGAGGGGTTATATGACTGGTAATGATCCACTACCACACTAATGTCATTTTAAGCCATTTCTTAACACACTTTGTGAACAATAAACAGAGTTTTCTTTCTGATTTCAGTGACTCTACCAAATTTTATCACCTACAGGATTAGTGGTTTATTTCATTTTTCTGGCTTCATTAATCTTCCATCCAGGGCAAAAGTGTGGATTCAAGATTCTCAGTTCCAAAAGCAAAACAATCAATTGACTTTCTCTAGATGGCATGGATTAGATAATTTTAAGCTCTTCAGGTTTAATATAAAAAACAGTAACACTCCTACTTTACTGAAGTAGAGAAACACTAAAGTTAAGAAGTCAAGAAATTGGTAAAGCTTCCTAATATTTTAATATTTTCCCAAATTATACCCACTTGTAAAACCGCACTACAAAGCAAAAAAATATTTTCTCACAGAGAAGAATATCTGTCACAGTAAGGAAATTTTTGAAGTTACGAATAATTAAAAGGTATTTATTTTGTTGCTATGATGCTGTCATTAAACATTATTCTAAGTTGTGGGGTGACGTTGGAAGAATATTTATAAAAATAAGAGGAACTAGACCACACTCTTTAGATCCTTAGTACTTATAAATTGAGGTAACTGCATTGATTTCCTCAAGAGTTGAGGTTCTCTTGAAATAAATGCTCACTCATGACAGAGATAAATTGGATTTACTAGATAATCTAAAACATGTTTTACTAAAATAGTGAATATGAAGACCCTGAATCAGAAAAAGTGCTTTCAAGGCAGAGTGAAAGTTTCTCTTTGAAGACAGCTCAATTGAGCTAAATGAAAGTCTGCAAGACTTAAAACTGCCCCTTGAGCACACTAAATTATTTTATCCTTGACTATTTTCTCCATTTCTTCTTGCTGTCCCATTACTTTCTTCATGCCTCTGCTTCTGAATACTGTCTGCCACACACTGTCACATAATATTTTTATAATTAACAACAGTGGGACGTCCTGTGCTATCCAGATGCCTTACGCTGTGTAGCCTCACATATCTCAAAACATATTTTACACAGAAACATGTATTTAGATATAAAATCTGGGGTCCGTAGAGACATGCAAGTGTTGCCTAAGACCTCACAAGGACCCATGTCTGAGTTAGGTACAAAAGCTTGGTCTCGTCATTCTTAGCCTTCTATTGATGTGGCAAGTCTCTGTTGCTTCAGTTCTTGCACAAAATCCTACAACCTGATCCCAAAGTAGCTGGTGAGATTCCTTTTTTAATTATAATGGCTGTAGCAAATGGAACATAGAAATAGTCCCTGAGGATTACATTATAGCCTGGTATAATGGGTATTCAACTGTGTTCAACCCTTTGATACAACTGGTGTGGCTGAAAATCTGTGTTTGACTTCACAGTTTCATTGGATCTCATTTTTCAGCATTTATTCGGCTGGCGACTACTGACAGCAAATGGTGCAGTAGTAACGAAAGAAGAAAAGCTAACAAATTCACTCTCTTCTTAATGAGTTTTGATTGATGATATGGAAGTGACAGTGTGCAATGTCATCCTACTGAAAAGCCGTTTATTTCCCACCTGTACATTTAGCATCATATTGTTCCACAGCATCAGGCAGATCAGATCGTGTTAATCATTAGCCAGAACCTACTCTTTTTGAAATCAAAGGCAGCTTTGGTATTGAGTTTAATGGGACCATCAGAGTGGGTTAATGGAAAAGGTGAACATAGCAGAGCCATAGAAAAGTAGAAAAAGAAGTGTTTCACAAAGAGCTCTTCTGCATGTGTCAGTGACTGAATGCTGCAGAGCTCAGTGACAGACTACATTACATAGGGATTTGAAAACAGCCTGCAGAAAACAACTTTAATTCCTAGCCTCTAAGCACAGAAGAAGGGCTACAGAGAGACACAGGACAGTATGTTAAAAATAATGCTTGAGGAAGTTATGGATATTTCTGCTTATTGGGGAATCAGGAAAAAAAATGAACTGTGAGGCAAAAACAGATTTTTGAAATGGCAGGTGAGCTGTAAAGTAAATACATATTATTTATATGATAAAAAATAAATCTTTCATTTAAAGATATTCTCTCTTTTTTGTCTAATTTCAGCTATTTAAAATGTTTAAGAACGTTTTAAAACCTGAGTTAACTTTTCAAATTAAAACTAATTTTTAATTAAAAAAAAATCACTGCAAATTAAGGATATAAAATGAGGGGGTGTTTGTGTTTTTTTAAGAGATTGTTTTAGTGGGAAAATACTGTATTCGTATTTGTTGATACATCATCTGATATATTTAGAAAAGTTGAGAACTTGTTGGCATCAAACCTCTCTGTCAGGCTTCATATTGTTTGCAGAAAGGGGACAGATTTTTTACCAATGTGACAGATTTTTTTAAAACAAAAGAATTTCAAACATATTATAATGTCAAAAAAGCCAACTTTTCCAAAGTGGAGGAAATTTCTCTCCATTCTGTATAGGATGGGACATTTTTTATTTCTGGTCACTAAAATAAGGAAAAAAAAATAAAAAAGTAGTTATCACACAAACTGCTCCTTTATTTACAAACTCATGCCAGATATCTTAGGAGGCCATTTTCTGGCATACATAACATCTACTGCTACACAGAGCATACTAGAGACTGGAGCTCAGAAGACAATAGAAAACCTACAGAGAAAATGACAGAGAGCGTCTTCTACCACCTATACGCAGTTCCTTGCATTCTGGCCAAGTCCAGGAGACCCATTAGCAGTATCCGATAGAAGGAAACACCTTCAAGATTGTCATCCTTCCAGATGTTAATCTAATTTTCACCTGCTAGTGAGGGATGATGAGAATTCACTGGCTTGGAAAAGTGAGTGGTTGCCAGGGGAAAAGATAAAAGTCATAGTCTCCATTTAATCTCAATTACATTTCTTCTTGTGCATTTCACAGCTCATTTTAAACCACATTTATCTGCACTAACATAACAAATATTCTTGAATTTCCACACGTGATACAATGTACTATGAGTTAAGAATATGTTTAATCTCTTCCTCACTCCAATGTAGTTTCTGAATGATTTCATGCTATGAGGAATTTCTTGAATACTAATTTCTGAGCAATTGCCTTGACATGGGTTGGGATAGGAATCTTTTTGCATGTATTTATTCTGTACTACCTAGAGTGCTGTTGGACTACATAAATGCTTGACAGGTTGTAGCTTTATATCTTGCCTACAATGGGCCAAATTTAAATTTCTCTTACATTTATTTAACTGCACTGGAATCAATAGAATTCTTCTTGATTTTCATTAGTGTACTGTAAGAGACAGGGATCAGGCTCAGTATCTTGAATACAGAGACTTTTTTTGTTGTTTAAAAGGACTGCAAATAAAGTCCAGTGAAAAGAATGTAATTAGTGTCATTCCAGACTGACATTCTCTTTTGTTCTATTCTCCATTTTTTTGTTTCAGACCAACCTATAGCTGAGGGCTGTGGATCAGATTTTTCTGTACTACTAAACAGCCAAAGAGACGAAAGCAAGCAAAAACAACTCTGTAAAAATCTCTGGAAATCCACTAAAATTAACTGAGCTGCACAGGTGTGAGGAAGGTTAGAATTTACCTTCAGAAGGCTGGAAAAATACAGTGACATTAAGTTTTCCACTTCATGAAGATAAAAAAATAGAATTCCAACTTGTTGTAGAGAGTCAATCCAAGTGTTTTAGATTCCTTTTATCTCTGATTAAGGCTTATGTCTCCAGCCTAAACCAAATGTGACCAATACCCATGAAGGATCATCAGAATTATGGCCTCACAGCTCAGGCTGGAGATAGTCTACAGGTGAAGATTAAAGATATCAGCTTACTAAGATGGCTTATACCTTGCCTAAGGCAGAAGGAATAAATGAATGTCAGCTGTACCTATTAATGATGCCTGTTGAATAGACAAAGCTGGCTCTAAGCCCATGGAAATTTCTGAGGGCAGAGTGTTCTAATTAGGCTGCAGAAAAACTACAAATACATACAGGATATATCTTCCATTTCCTACAATTTCTTTCTCATTGCTGTTTGGCATCTCTTTAAGCCGTGCATTGATCAGGAATTGAAATAATTGCATTTTAGTGTGTTTTTCAGTCTGTGGTCAATACATGATGACTCATCTTTTTTCTTCTGCAAAACTGGTAGAAGTTTTTTGAAAACATCCCCAAGACTCCTGGCCAGCTGTATCTTCCCTTAGAATACTCCTTGTTTTAACCAGGATGAAATCCCAGCTCAGCACTATCCTAATGCTGCTCTTTTTGGCTTTCTATCTCCAAGCTCCCCAGTAGTCTTCGTGCAACACCCAGGGGCATGCAGCATAATTTCAGGTTCCTGCTATAAAAACACTATCCTGAGAGGCTGCTACATAATCCTCACATTATTTGAAATACTTTAAACTGAAAAGAAACACAAACAAAACAACAATTTGCTTTACAGCCCCATGGGGCCCAGTGAAGACACAAGGTCAAGTGCTTTGGAGTTTGGACCTAAGTTGTGTCATTTGGCCTGACAGCCAAAAAATGGTCCTTGGAACAATGTTACTTAGCAGCACAGATGAAGCCACCGGAGCCAGGATTTTATCCCAATTAATGGTAATCAGGGATAGAAACAGAAAGAGAAGCATTTCTGAGACCCTCCAGAAACCTCACAAAAGATCTGCTTTAGCTTCTATCATTGGTAAGACTGAAGCAGGGAAGACTGGAGGTGTACGGTAATGTCTTAGATAGCATTTCTTCTCTAGTTTCAAAGTTTTAAACAAATGTGCAACATATTTGCCTGGAAATGCAAAGCGTGTATATCAGAGAAGTACAAAGCGTAGCTGTTCAGGAAACATCAGTATTTGTTCTGTTTGGTGAAGGGGGTTGAAAGGAGTCTGAGCTTTTCTTGCCTGGGAGATTTTAATCTGTTTTGCATTCCTTTTCCAAAACACTATCCAAAACAAAATCATAGATAAGAAAATGAACATTTTGAAAAAAAGTGGAGGGAGAAATTGGTACTTATGGACTGAAAAAGCATGATTTTTTAAACAGAAAACCCCTTTCACAAGAGTCAGTTGCATCTGAAACTTCATCTGCAGCAAATCTAATGTGAATCTTCTGTAAAAAAGGAATAATGGACATTTGCCATCCATATACTAACCAGGAGAAAAAAAAGAAAAGCTAAAACTTATCATTACATTTTTTTTTTACCTTCCTGCTGCAATGCAGTGCAATACAAAGCTGTGGACTGGTTCCTGCACATTGTGAGTCTGAGATGCACACAGAAATATCTATGTAAAGGAAAGCTGCTTTTCGCTGAGCACTGCAAAGATGGCAAAGCCCTTAGTAATTTCTTCCAGACACTTGGGGTCAGAAAAAAATTTGGAGGCAAGTCAACTCTTCTGAGCAAGCAGTTTACCAATATCTCAAGGACTGTCACCTCAATTGAGCCTACAAAGTTTTATTTTGAGTTGCAAAGCTATTAAGCTCTTTCACCTTAGAGAGAGCACCAGGAGTCATTCTGTCTTCACTGTGCCATAGGCTCGGCAAATGTCATCTTGGTCCTGAAGGAAAAACAAAAAACAAAACAAACAAACAAAAAAAAAACCCAAACAAAACAAAAAAAAAAAGAAAAAAGAAAAAAGAAAAAAAGGATGCTCATTCAGGGCTCACTTTTTTAAAGATTTTGACACTGTCAACACATACTTTCTGAAAGTTAACTGAGAATCCTCTGAAAGTAAAGACTGCAGGAACATAATAGGATGAAGGAGGCAGTCTTTCTTTTGAGATCTGTTTCAAAACTCTTTACGTGTACAATTGGAAAACTTCAATTTGAAGCATATCTTCAACAAAATCAATACTTGGAAGGCTTGGTGAATGGTACTGTGTTTAGACAAAGAAGAATTTTTTCCTACTGTTCCTAACAAGGTAGCGAAGGACTTAATAAATTCTGTGAGTTTTAAAAGGACTGTAAGAACTAAGACTTGAAGATGGATGATAGACTACTAGTACTTCTGAAACAAGTGCAAATGCTGTACTGAGTCTTTTAGTAAACAATAATTCTTACCAAAGAGCACCACATCTAGCCTGTTGATCATTGAGAATGCTTGCAATTTTCTGAAAAGTCAACATTTTTCAAAGGAAGTGGCTGAATCAAGTAAAGGTAATCTTCTTCAGTTAAAGCAAAAATATGAGTATGAGGTCAAGTCATTGAGGCTGATGTATATCACTGAGAAACCTATTTCCACCTTCTCTGCTTTCCCATGATATCTTTTCAGATAGATAAGAATTAACTTTTATGGATTTTTCATCAATTTTTTATTGTAACTGACCCTTCAATGAAGGTACTATGTAATAAATTTCAGATCATACAAAATTGGACTATTCTAATTTTAAGCCTGTACCACAAAGCAGATTGTGGAAGAAATATAACTAGTATTCAGACACTGAAAGTGACTCTCCATCATCCCTATCTTTATCATCTTTGAGGAACTTAAAAGTTGCCACCAGGCAGTTCTCATGCGATGTATAGATGTCACTGATCATGGGAAAACGAAAGCTGTAAATTTTTCCCCACTAGTACACTAGCCAATAGATTTTTAACAATGTATGAAGCTTCTGTACTAGTAGCATATATTATTTTACATAATGGTGACTCTTGGAAAAAAAATACAATTCAATTTGCTGATACAATCAAGCGATTTTTTTCACTGACTACAGCTGATAAAATCAAGTTATCTATTTCAGTGAGTACCTTCACTGCACTGTTGTGGCTCATGCAACAGTCACCTTGTCATTTTCTGTATTCATCCATTTGCTATTGACTAAAATGTTTCAAGAGTTTTGTTCTTGGAAGCTGAGCTGGGATTATTTTTACACATCGTCTTCCACCTGACAGTCCAACAAAAGCAATTGGGAAACTTCTACATAAATTACTGTGAGCCCTATGGCAACTGTTGCTGTCTTTACTGGTCCATGTAAAATCATTTCTCCACTCATGACAGAAAGTGCAAACCTTTTTCTTCTCTTGAGGGCATGTACCTAACTTGTTGATAGAATGTAACCATCACAGTCACTGTCATGCTCATAGTCCCTGCAGGGATGTAATCTGAGACACTAAAAATATGTTGATACTTAGATTCAACTTGAGACTATGATAATTCTGTTTCACAGCTCCTGCTACTGACCAATAAATTCTAGATATCATACATAATGCAATCAGTGTGTAGCCAACTATAAATTTATGGGGTATTATCATCATTAAATATACAGATCATTGACCATATGTAGCAATCCTGGCTGCATTTCTTTCAGATCCAGAAAAGCTTCGCTGAAAATACATTTCAGACATGGTTTGCGTTTTTCTACATGGTAGTAAAAGTCACTCTACATGCAATTTGCAAATAAATGTAGGCTCCTTTGCTTCAGAAGGCACTGCACAAGTGTAACACAGTTATTGGGATACACAGCACTTAATCTTAGACAGGAAGGTGATGAGAATTAAAAAGATTTCTGTAAAAATATTTACAGCTTCATTACTCAGAACTCTCTCCTGTGAAGCTGAGTGCACACAAGACTGCCTACAGTATCCAGCTGTGAGTTGGGTTCTTCCGTCTGCAAACAGTGGTGTAGGGATTTTTTCCAAGGAAGACAGGTGAAATCTTCACCTTCCATTTCCTTGTTTTTAGGTATCTTTCCATCTCATTACTTGTCTGAAACTCTCACTCGGCTATCGTCATCACCTGACTGGAAACCTCTCTTATTCCTTCTACTTTCATCACACACCTCTAAGTTTCCCTCACACAATTTGTCCAGCAGTTCAGAGCTCACAGCATGTTGAAGCTTTCTTACCACCACCACCATCTCCCCCCTGTTTACAGATTGCTGAGCCTGGATGAAATTTCCAGAGAGTGAATAAGTCACCTCAGAACAGACTTCTCAGTGCAACCAGAAGGAGTTGGCTTCCTACAATTCTTTAAGCCAGAACAGACATCTTTTTTTTACACAAGGGCAGTGAGACACTGGAACAGGCTTTCCGGACAAGTTGTGGATGCCCCATCATTGAAAGTGTTCAAGGCCAGGTTGGATGGGGCTTTGAGTAACCTGGTCTAGTGCGAGATGTCCTTAACCAAGACACAAGGCAGTGGGCTAGATAATCTTTAAAGGTCCTTTCCAACACAAACCATTCTGTGATTCTGTGATTTGCTGTTTAAATCAGAGACTTTTCAAAGCTTCCTCAAGTGCTATTTCCTATGCGGTATAACATTGTGTATTAATAAGTGAAACCATAGCCTTGCAGGCACAGGCACAACTTCTTTTTCATGTGTGATGTGTAGTGCAGCAGGTTAACTTTTCCTTGCTCAGCTTTGCATTTAGCCTTTTTGGTTAGGTTTCTCCAGCTAAATTCTGAAGCAGGTTTCATTAGCAGTAATATGGCTTTCTGTTGCTCTGCAAGGGTCTGGATTGAGCTTTCCACTTACTCATGTGAATGCAATAAAGGAAAACCCTTAAAATAAAACACTCATTATCCAGTCTGCTCAAAGCTCTTCTGTGTACAGGCATTAAGTAGAGGAGTGCTTGCTTTCCTTAAAGACAAAAAAAAAAAAAAAAGGAAAAAGGACGATGACAGCAGCAGCACGTTTTCTCTCCATCTTCTCCTCATTCGTTCATAGATACACTTCTGTATTATATATATTATACCTTATAACTCCTGGTAAGGAGATGAGAGACTCAGCTCTGACGGGGCTGACCATATCCCCATCTCTTCTCCTCTGCCCTTCCTCTAGAAAAGACTCTGACCACCACCTGGGCAGGTATAAGGGAAAGGACAAAGGGGAAAGAGGAGAGGGAGGAAAAGGATGGTTGTTCTCAGCCTTTCTTGTTGTTGACAGGCCACTGTGTGTCCAAGGAGTGCAGAAATCATGGAGTGAGAGGGATAGCAATTACAGATCATAGAGCTGGGGCTTCAGACACCATTCCCTGAGATGTGCATGCATTTGACATGAGACCATTACTGGGTTAAAAATAGACACAGAAATGAAAACCTTGCATCACCTTCCTCCCAGTAAAGCACCCTAGCCATCAAACTGTAGCCAGTTTGCCTCTCTTCATCGTCTCCCTGTATCTGCATTTGACAGCACTACCCCAGGCACCAGTACAGACCCAGCATGCTGTTCTCTCTGTCCGGAGCCTGCATCTCCCTGGCACAGGGCAGACTTCCACGTGGATTTCGGTCCCCCATTTTTCTCCGTGGCAGGAGCCCCAGTCCACAGCAGATGAAATAGGAGGAGGGACTGGCACATTCTGTTCCTCTCTTGCAGACATCCAGCACACCTGGAAATGTCTGGTAAGAAGCCTTTAAGAAGCACCTCTTGGTGCCTCATGAACATGTTGTTCCAGTTTCAAAGAAACCCGTGAACACAACCTGACAAAGGACTATACAACTTTCAAGTTATGTATATGGTTAAAAGATAAAAGTTTGAAATCTAAAGACAATGAAGGTCTGTGGAAAAATATGAGAGCAACCAACAGAGGCAGCGAGATTCCAGGAAAGGCTCATATTGCTTTGTGTCGTATGTGTCGTTTGCATTATATCTAAAAACACCACTCTTTTGAGCTGGAAGCACTTCCTCTTACATGTGACAGCCACTCTCATGGCCAGATAGGTTTGCATCAGGCTCCTGGAGAGGGGAAAGAGATCAGCCTCTGTGCCCATGAGTGGTCACCAACACATTCTGTCAAGTATAGGATGTGGGCTGGCCCATAAGTCACCTCTCTGCAAAATGTGTGAAAACAGAGAACAGCCCCTGGTTGCATATGAAATTAATGAGAGTCCTGGGAAGAGCAGAATTTTAGTCATTCTGCTGTAAAACATAAAGGAGCAGGAGAAATATAGCCAAGACACATGGAGGGAGCCAGTCCAGATTGACCCAGTGTTATTCCAAGTTAAATAACCTTCCCTTTTAAATATTAAAAGAGAACACTTGTAAGCTCGGTTGCTTTACAGAAGTTGTCGAAGCTTTAATTATAATAAAAGATCAACAAAAAAAATAAAAAAAGATGTTTTATTCTTTTTATCTTTGAAAGTAAACAGCTATTAATAAATATACTCTACTGCACTGATCAGAAAGATTTGAAGAAACAAAGTTTTCTTCTTTCAGTTCGTTCTGCAAAAAGTCCCTTGTTGACAGTGCTTTGCTGTGAGCACTGGTGGAAGACAGGAACAAAGTGAGGTTGCCTAAAAATCTGAAAGTATTGCCTGATGATTGATTGATCATGCTTGATTGATAATACCCCAAGGTGATTCAGCAAAACAGAAAATCTTGTGCTGGTCCCACACTGACCGATTACTGAGGTGTATGAGGTAGACAAATTGCTTGCCTGTGTTTACAGACTAATGGTACAAACACACCCTTCAAATAAAAATGTCAAGGAGTGGAAAAACAAACATATGCCCTTGGTAAAGTATACTGGTAAGGTGTGTATCCCAACAATTGAAACTTGTGGTTTTGTGTAAGACTAAATACTAAATTGAGCACAAACTGTTAAAAATATATTTATGATCTTCAATATGTTTTAGGAAAAAGCTATTTCCAGTTTATTTTCTGTTGTTATTAGTGGAGGTGGTGTTACTGCTGTTTTGTTTTTATTGTTATTTCTAAATTGGAACATCTTTTCTCCACGGGTCAAAAGAACTTTATGTTTGAGTCACTGGCTCAGTTATTAGATTCTATAAAATTCATTCATTTGCTCTAGTCAAATATGATACATACTTATTTAATAAAATATAAAGGGATATATTCAGTTCTGAGGATAGACCTTAGAAAAGGGCTTTTTGTTTCTGCTTATCTTATGGCACAAAAACTCTAGGAAAACTTAGAAAATAATCATAAAAAATGAACTTCATCCAAAATATATATTTTTTTAAGTCAATAACAAGGACAACGCAGCTCCAATGGCCCCAAGAGCTTGTTAGAGCAGTAGCTTTTGCAGTAGGTTAACATGTCGTGATGCTCCGGGGACTGCTGTGTGCACACTGACCTCTGTGCAGAGGGCAGCCAGCTCAAAATGTGCATTGAAAAGCCTGCGCTGAACCCTACCAGCAGCACCCTCATGTCAGTACAAACCCCTGAGGCAACTCCAGTCCACTGGATACAGAGTGACCTCTTCCTCACCATTACCAAAATGATCATGAGCTCCGTTCCTCCGGTGAGACTCAGATTTGGAGTTGCAGAGCGCTACTACCCCAGCAAAGCAGCAGAAGTCATTTTGTCTGATGGCTTGATATACACAGAAAACTCCACCTAGGTGAATTCTAGGGATGCCTTGAAACTCATTAGAAACTCAGCTCTCAAGACTTCTGGGCACCTTGAGCACCTTGCAATGCATGAGATAGTAACAAAGTGGGCTTAATAAAGCAAGATCAAAAGCAGCTTTCACAGCATGAATAGATTCTTGTTAGAAGAATCAGTTCTATCCTGCTATATTTATAAAATTAGTTAATACGATGAAGCAGCACATCTGGCTAACTTTTATGGCAGAAAGATATTAAAAAATCAGATTTAATGAAGACAGATTGTCTCACAGTCTATTTAAATGTCAAACAGAAAGGTATGGTTCCAAACATGGGTCTCAAATACCAACATGAAATATTTTCTGGTTGCCTCAAAAGAAACAGTTAAAGATGTGTGAAGTCTGAAAAGTGGTTTCAGCCAACAAGGAGATTGTTTCAGGTTCAAGAAATAATGTCCCAGGAGTTTCTCCCTTTATTCCAGTTTTCCTGCTGGGAAACTTAAAATTTGGATAGACATTCTCTTGGAAAAACTCCTATGAATTACACTAGCACATTGCCCCACTTTATAGCATCACGAGTGAGTTCTGAAAGAATATGTTGTCATTATTTGAAAGACAGGTGGAGTTTCCTAAACTGAAAACTATTTCAGCCTAATAACAAAATGAGAACAATAAGCTCTGATTGTTGTACAGTTATAATTTGACGCTTATATTTTTGTCTCAGGGTCAGTCTTTAAAAGCCCATATGAGGATCATATGAGAATTCAGTTACCAGAGCCTGATTTCTTGGTCCACTGGACTGACTTGAGAATTAAGCCTGCCAGATATGAATACTCTGGAATGCATATGACACAACTGTGTCCAAACCTGGACATTTTGTTGACTCTTTGAAATGGCATAATCCATCAGAGTGTTTTCAAATCGCTGTTCATTTCCTTTTTGCTCTCTTTCTTCCTCCCTCTCATATCATAAAATGGAGAAGAAAGGTGAATTTAGATAATAGTAAAACATTTTAGGTATCTTTGCAACAAAAACAAACCATCTGTTTGGAAAGAGACTTGTATTATTACTCTGACTTTCACAATGTTTTTATTTACTTGTTTTCATTACTCTATAGTTTCTTATCATATAATGATGAATGCAGCTTATTCTCTTTGTCCTTATCCACTTGTTTCCTTTGCACCCTGTTTTTTTGTACATAATAAATTCCTCTTCCAGATGCATCCCTTTTGCAACTGTGAACAGACAATTTTTAAGGTTCAAAATCCATTTTGAAGGTCAGAAAAAGCAGCCTGCTAAAAGTAACCAGATTCTTAAGGGTTCATACATTCAGGAGGGTGAAGAAATGAAAGCAGTGACCTTGGAGTGCATGTGGCATTAATAATGAAATATGGTGCTCTTCACCTCTGCATTACTGATTCAAAACGAAAGTTGCTACCCTCTGATCATTATTCAGTGACCCATATGAAATGTGTGGATGGCCTCCATCTAGTTCCTAGTAGATATTTGTCTGTCTCGTAAAAGCAAACACAAAGGTTAGTACCCTAGTTAGGAGTTTGAAAAGAGAGGCTGATAACTGCTCTGCCACTGCTATTGTCATTTTTTAGTCTCTCTAGTTTCACTTTCTGGCTTTGTTAGTCTGGTACTCTGTAGGAGCAGGAGATTGATTTTAAAAACAACAAAATGATGTAAAGCCACATACTAACTTGGATGGCACAAGAAAATCTGCTCAGCACAAATTACTGTGGAAGCAAAGCTTCTGTGATATGATTTTTTTTTTCTTGCTTTAGTCTGATGTTCTTATCCCTCACAACACCTGTTTCAGTAACTTTGAAAGACTTTAGAAGCCTCTCATTACACAGTCAGTGGCTCACCTGGGATTAGTACTTCAGTTCCTTTGATATAATCAGTAAATTGCAGTGTGCAGCCCATGATAGAACTATGAACATTTGTGAAAATTGGAGGAAGAAACCCCTGGGATCTCATGAATTTTATGCATTTGGCTGAGTAAAGAACCTAAAATCACATCCAAGATTCTCTGATGTCAGAGCCTGAAGGAAATTTCTGCAAGAATGTCTTTAGGGGATGGATATTTATGAGCACCTACATACACCCATTAAACTCAAAATATGTGGAAAAATGTGTTCAAAATACCACCAAAGTCTTCAGAAAGTCTCCCACTACATTCAATCAACTTTGAGGCAGGAGGAGAGATAGAGCACAGAATCACTGTAATTCTTTTTACATGAATGCTCTATATGGCCCCAGAAAGATAACACCTGTAATGACATAGAAGGAGAGAGCCAGCATGTTGGGGAAGCCACTTACACAAGGCACAGTAGATTAGCTATTTTTGTTGCTATGATGCTAGGATAATTCTTTTCCTCTTGGAAAACAGTACAGTAAATCTCCACCAAAAAAATGAGTGTGGTGATAAAAGCATGATCTTTTTTTCTGAATGCGAAAAGGTCAGTGATGATACTACATGGCTGGTCAATCATTATATTCATTTTTCCCAACAAAACCAGGATCATCCTACTACAGGAGTACTGATATCAGCCCACTGCTACTAACACTCTCAGACACACCACATTAACTCAAGACTTGACCAAAATTTCTTTCCTTGACAGTCACTGGGACTATAACCACAGGCAATTTGCATCCCCAGTCAAATGTAAATGCTTAAACCAGCACCCAGACCTCTCCCATTTAGTCTCAGGCCCATTAGCCTGAAGCTGGAGAGTAAGTTATAGTGACAGGAAAAGGAAGAAATTGAGCAGCTGCAGAAGAGAAACATTAACAGGATTTTAGAGAACACAGAAGTAGCTGAGAAAATGAAGAACAGCAAGAGATATAGAAACATAGTTTAGAAAGAAAGTGTTCGACAAATGAATCTCATAAATAATTAAATCTCATGGACTGGTGACATCTGTTAAAAGTGACTTTGCTTTTATTATAAGAGATGATTTCTCACATCTTGCCAAGATTATACTGTTTTTACCCTGTTATTTGTGGAGTAATTCTTCACTCTCTTACATGTCTGAACTTATTTAAATTTTGTAAGAACTAGTAAATCCACTTTAAAGCTGATTTATTACTTCATGCTTTCAAGCCTAGCAAACTCAAACTACTACCAACAAGAAACAAAAAAAACCCCACTCCTCCAACAAGATTGTTTTGCATGCATTCAGCTTTACATTGAGTTATCCAGCTTGACGTACGATAGAGATCTTGTTTTGGTTAAGTAATTATATCTGCCACATGACCACTATATTGGAGACATAATACCTGTGTTTCTCCCAGTCACAGAATCACAGAATGTTAGGGATTGGAAGGGACCTCAAAAGATCATCTAGTCCAATCCCCCTGCTGGAGCAGGAACGCCTAGGTGAGGTCACACAGGAACATGTCCAGGTGGGTTTTGAATGTCTCCAGGGAAGGAGACTCCACAACCTCCCTGGGCAGCCTGTTCCAGTGCTCCATCACCCTCACTGTGAAGTTTATTCTCATACTTAAGTGAAACCTCTTGTGTTCCAGTTTGTACCCATTGCCCCTTGTCCTACCATTGGTTGTCACCGAGAAGAGCCTGGATCCATCCTCATGACACTCACCCTTTACATATTTATAAACATTAATGAGGTCACCCCTCAGTCTCCTCTTCTCCAAGCTAAAGAGACCCAGCTCCCCCAGCCTTTCCTCATAAGGGAGATGCTCCACTCCCTTATCATCTTTGTTGCCCTCTGCTGGACTCTCTCTAGTAGTTCCCTATCCTTTTTGAACTGAAGGGCCCAGAACTAGACATGATACTCCAGGTGTGGTCTCACCAGGGCAGAGTAGAGGGGAAGGAGAACCTCTCTCGACCTACTAATCAGCCCGCTTCTAATACACCCCAGGATGCCACTGGCCTTTGTGGCCACAAGGGCACAGTGCTGGCTCATGGTCATCCTGCTGTCCACCAGCACCTCCAGGTCCCTTTCCTCTACACTGCTCTCTGCTCTACGCTGATCATTCCCCAACTTATACTGGAACCTGGGGTTGTTCCTACGCAGATGTAAGACTCTACACTTACCCCTGTTATATTTCATTAAATTTTTCCCTGTCCAACTTTCCAGCCTGTCCAGCTCTCACTGGATGGCAGCACAGCCTTCTGGTGTGTCAGCCACTCCTCCCAGCTTGGTGTCAATCAGCAAAATTACTGACAGTGCACTCTATTCCCTCATCCAAGTCATTGATGAATATATTGAAAAATACCAGCCCGATTACTGACCCTCGAGGGACTCCACTAGATACAGGCCTCCAACTGGACTCCGCCCCATTGACCACGACTCTCTGACTTCTTTCCTTCAGCCACTTCGCAGTCCACCTCACTACCCAATCATCCGAACCACACTTCCTCAGTTTAGCTGCGAGGATGCTGTGAGAGACTCTGTCAAATAGACCACATCCACTGCTTTGCTGTTATCTATTCACTTTGTTATGTCCTCATAAAAGGCTATGAGGTTGGTTAAGCATGACTTCCCCTTGGGGAAGCCATGTTGACTGCCCCTAACAACCCTCTTATCCTTGATACGTCTTGAGATGGCACCAAGGAAAAATTGTTCCATCACCTTTTCAGGGAAGGAGGTGAGACTTATCAGTCTATAGTTACCCAGGTCCTCCTTCCTGCCCTTTTTGAAGACTGGAGTGATATCTGCTTTCCTCCAGTACTCGGGCACCCCTCCCATTTCCCACAACTTAGCAAAGATGATGAAGAGTGGCCTAGAAATGACCTCAGCCAGCTCCCTTAGCACCCGCGGATGCATCCCATCAGGACCCATGGATTTATGGATTTCCAGATTGCTTAATTGCTCCTTAACCCAGTCCTCATCAATCAAGGCAAACTCCTCCATTGTCTTGACTGCCTCTGGGGCCTCAGGGGTACGGGGCTCCTCAGGACAGCCTACGGCAGAGTAGACAGAGACAAAGAAGGCATTCAGTAACTCTGCATTCTCTGTATTTTCTGTCACCGGGGCACCCACCTCACTCATCAGTGGGCCTACATTGCCTCTGGTGTTAGTTTTACCTGACATGTATTTGAAGAAGCTCTTTCTGTTGTCCTTGACTCCTCTTGCAAGGTTTACTTCTAAGGAGGCCTTAGCTTTCCTATTTGCCTCCCTACATCCTCTGACAACAGCCTTATATTCTTCCCAAGTGGCCAACCCCTCCTTCCATGATCTGTAAACTCTCCTTTTCCACTTGAGTTTGCCCAGCAGTTCCCCATTTAACCACACAGGTCTCCTGGCTCCCTTCCTTGACTTCCTACGTGTCGGGATGCTCTGGTCTTGAGCATGGAAGAAGCAGTCCCTGAATGCTAAGAAACTATCTTGGGCCCCTTTACCTTCAAGCAGCCTTGCCCATGGGATTTTCCCTAGCAATTGTTTGAAAAGGCCAAAGTTTGCCCTGCTCAAGTCCAGGGTTGCTATTCTGCTTAGTATTCTGCTCCTGCCTCATAATATCCTGAACTCCACTATCTCATGGTCACTGCAGCCAAGGCAGCCCTCAACCTTTACCACTTCGACCAGACCCTCCTTGTCAGTGAGGATGAGGTCCAGCAGTGCACCTCTCCTAGTTGGCTCATACACCATTTGCATCAGGATGTTCTCATCAATGCACTGGAGGAACCTCCTAGACTGTAGCTGGCTGGCTGAGTAGTCCTTCCAGCAAATATCAGGGTAGTTAAAATCCCCCACAACAACCAGGGCCTAATGTTTTGTATTAATTTTTGAAAAGGAAATAACTTATTGTGTGTTGGTTTACGTGGTTATTTTTTCAAGCTGTCCATAGATTATTCTCAGAGTCAGGTTTTTGCATGCTTCCAGTGTAACTGACTTGTTGTGGATGTGAAGATCGTATGTGGACTCCAAATGCAAATAAACTAATGAGAGGAAAAAATCCACTGGTTTTGAACCAACAGTGTCCATGAGAATTTCCTAGCTAGAAAGATGTAAGAGGACAAGGTCCCTTGCAGCCCATGCTGAAGCTATTCTCTTTTTTGTGCCCTGTGTCAATAACTGTACAGAGAGGATAAAATAAGCATGAGAAAGAGTGAATTACCTTAGTGAAGTCAACTCCAATTTTGACTCCACTGAATACTTCCAAATATTCAGCATGACCCAAACTGAAATTTTTGCTCGTGGGTGTTTTAACCAGTGATTTTGGATTGCCTGTGGGCATACTCTCTGGCCCAATTAACATTTAATTAGAATTATTTCAGCAAGAAGGAAGGTGAATATCCTCCTCCTCTCAAAAAAAAAGACATCATCAGGCAGAGGGTGCAACCAAAATTAGATTTGCTGCAGCTGAGCGTTACAGTTAGGGTGCGACTGTGCTGCTGTTGCCACCTTCTACTGCTATGTTCTGAAAGACAAGGACTGCAAGGAGAGGGATTTAAAACACTGCACATTTTAGGTCAAGTCTTCTCCAAGAATTATTGGTGAAGTTCAACAGGAAGTTGGCTATAGGATCAGTGACATGAAAAAAAAATGTTCAATATTTTATGCAGTGTGCCTGTTCTACTGAGGAGAGGACCCAAATGCTCCCAGAAATACGGTGGTACAATTGTGTAAAATATGGTTAAAGATTTTCCCTTTCCTCATTTCTCACACAACAAGTCATGAATGTTTTGTCAGGACTGCAGATGTCTCACTCTTTACAGGAATAAGTTATAATTTTTATTTTGAAGCTGGCTTCACATCTGTAAAGGAAAGAAGATATCTACTATGGCTGCAGAGCAAAATAATAAATGTAATCCTGGCAAGCTGTTCAATTTATATACTACCGTGATTAACAGACATTACATTTACAGCTATTTGTTCTTTTCCCAGGAAAGGTAATCCAACTCTGGAAAAGAGAGATAATACATTTCCTTGAACTACAAATTAATTTCAGCATAATCATGGTAATTGATGTATTCCAAAACGTTATCTTGAAAATGGGACTGAACAAATTTCTTTATAAAAAATTAAGCAGGACAGTCTGAGTAGAAAAATCAGATAGAAAATGATGTTGTAAACACTGTAATATCCTAATTGTATCTACAAAACTTTTCTTTCTTTCTTCAATGTTTTACTAAACCTTCATGCTCTACCTCTACCCTGAAAGCAAAGTACTTTGGGGTCATTGAAGGCCCATCATGATATCTCACCAATCAAACTTCAAAAACAGCATTTTCTTTACAGGTTGCCTTCAATGTCAGAGAAAAGTAAAATTGTCATACTTCAGCTACTCATAACATGGAAAGATGCTTCAAGGACAGGACAGGCATCCTTGGAGAATAAAATGGGTGAGTGACTTGGCAAGATGTAGCACAGCAGGACTGTCTGAAGAGGATAGGAATTCCTTAACTAAGTTCCTGTGACCAAAAATGACAACACTGCTGACTCTGTAGCTATAAGATTGAGATGGCAGGATTTCAGTGCTATGGTGGAATGTTAAAAACAACCCAGAAATAACTTTTTTTTTTTCTTATTTGAGACAAAAAAAAACAACTCTCTTGACTCCCATGAACTTTAAAAATATAATTTCTGGGATTTCAGACCTCTACTCATTATTTTTATATTCTCCATGTATATTGTATGTATCTGCACGTTTATAATTTGCTTTTCAAATAGTCTCATCAAACATTTTGTTTACCCTTTGCTCTTTCTCATCTAATTATTCTTGGTAATTATTTTCTTGCTTCTAGCAGAACTCTTCTTATTTCTTTTCTATGTACTCATTAGATTTTTTTATAGAAAAAAACCCCACATACAGCTGATTAAAACATCTTCCACCACTTGGAATCATTTGCTTTCTCCTTATCACTTTTCTTTCTCATTTCAGGGTGCCCAGACTTTTCGCACTTCTGATTTAAGTTTTTTGTTTTTTGTTTTGTTGTTGTTTTCTGCAAGCAACTACAGAGCATATGTGTCACCTTTTACTTCCCCCCCTTTTTTCTTAAATACTTGGTAGTCTAAATTTTATTCTCAGATATTTTCTAAACCCACAATTGCAGAAGATTCAGCTTCTTCTATTAAGCCTTTAAATTGTGTGGTTTTTAAACACTGTCCTGGTAAATTTAATTTGCACCATTTCCTTCATATCTTCCAAGCTTTCTCATACTGTTCATGCCTGAGAAATCCACCTTGAAAAAGCATATAGGTATTTCAAACCTATTCTCCCTTTCATTAACCCTTCATTTAATACTAACCAGAGCTTTGTAGTTTGCAACATTCACATTTCAAAATTAAAGTTGAACTTCATTAGATTGAAGTTGGCAAAAAATAAAGGGACTCAATCTCTCTACACCTTGTATTAGTCTCAGGCACCTCTTGCCTCTGGAGCCAAAAATTTTTCAGTCTGTTTCCTGGAAATAAAATTAGGTACTTTTTTGTTCTCCTCAGAGTAAAAGCAATTCATGGCAAAGACACTCACTCTAGAGAAAATTAGACAACAAACTCTTTCCCTGCCGTAAATACATTTTGGGACTTTTTGGAGAAAAAAAATAATCTGAAAGCTTTAGGATCGAAGTATTTAACCATAAGAGTAGTGTGTTTGAAATGACTGAAATGCATTCACGACCCATTGATCCAGAACTTTCTGTTACACACAATGTCTATATAGATAGACAATTTGCTAAATGTTATGTTTCTGCATATTCCAAAGAATTATAGAAAGTTAGGAACTCACAAAAACAGAGAATGATAATGGATTTATTCTCATTTCATTCAATGCCCGTACTGAGTGAAATTCCAGCATTTTCCAGATGTTTATCAAACCTTATCATAATACTTTTAATAGTAGAAATTCCACTGTTCAGCTGGCTGGTGGTATGACCTAGAGAAGACAGAGCCAGACTCTTCTTGGAGATGCAAAATAATAGAATCAGAATTTTCATTTAGGAAATTCCAGTAAGATTCAAGGAAAAAAATTCCACCATGTGGGTGGTGAGACACCTGAACAGGTTCCCAGAGCAGCTGTGGTATCCCCATCACTAGAAATAAATAGACCTTCACTGGATATTATCTTGGACAACCTGCTCTTGTTGGCTCTGATTCAAGTGGGGAGCTGGAACAAATAGCCTCCTGAGGGACTTTCGCACCTGGATTATTCTGTGACTCCATGAGTCTCTGAACATTACTGAGTATCTGTTGCAGTTCAACCTGAGCCAGAAATTATGACCCTGACAGCTGCTCACTCAGTCCCCTGCCACCATCCCCAAATAGGGGAGAGAATCGAAAGGGGAGAAATACATGCATTGAGATAAATATAGTTTAATAAAATAACAAAATAATACTAATATACTACTAATAATAATAATAATATGTATAAAATGGGATAAGGAATATAAAGTAAAAGATACTCAAAGCAATTCCTCATGAACTCTTTCCACACTGAGCTGCCAGTCCTGGGAAGAGACAGAGCACCCTGGTCCTGAACAGCTGATCCCAGGGAGACAGAGAGAAAAAAAGGCAAAAAGAGCTGGAGTCCTCTGCAAATGGCAGGATGGCAGAAGGCAAAACTAAAAGAACTCCTGAATGAAATTCAACTGAAACAGAGAAGAACTGGAACAGGTGCCCCCAGCCAAAACACACAGATCTCATTAAATATTAAGCATTATGCCAATGGCATAGAATATTCTCATTGATCAGCCTAGATGTCAGTCAAGGTCTGTCCCACTAATGCCCTCCCTTTCCAGCTGCCTCACATCTGCAGAGAGAAAGCCCAGAAAGACTTTGGCTCCCAGCCAACTGCTAAGGTAACAGTAAGTTCTTACATTGTCTTCATATCAACTCAAAAACACTGGAAAGTTACTTGAAGAAAAAAATTGACTCTGTCCCAGGATGGTATCTTCATGTTCTCAAGCTAAATCCAAATGATGACCATGCAAGCTACAAAAACAAGTTTCATCTGCATGAAGAAAATGAATTCTCCTTCACTCAAAACAGCACAGTATCTCATCCCAATACTTCATCTTCCTTACATTTTGGAATATTTTCTTAATATCCAATGCAAATCTGATTTTATGTAAATGAACATACATTTTGTTTTTCTGTTGTCAATTATTGAGGGAAAAAGCCATTCGCCTTCCTTAGAGTAACATCCATCCTCCCATATGGTGACACTTCTAGATTTTTCTTAAACTTTCCTTTCTAAACTTTTTATCATTCTTGTTAGCCTATTATGATGTTTATCTTCCTTGAAAAGTGATCTCCAAGGTGAAGTCCAAGTACTTCACACTATATAGAGTGGCAAATTTTTGATCCATGTTTTGCATCCTCTTTACAGTGATAAAAGCTGGACCGTATTTCTTTAACTTGCTCATGAGAATGTCACATTGAACACCATCAAAAAGCAACACCAAAATTCAGATTTCTTACATTTATTGTTTTCTGTTCTTCTAGATATTATGCCAGTTACCTTGTTAAGGAAGAACATTAAAATGGTTTGACAGAATCTTTTTTTAAAAAACTTACAGTGGCTCTATTTATCATTTTATTATCTTCTGTTTGTGAGGGTGTGGTTTTTTCGGTTTGTTTTTTTTTTTTTGGTTGGTTGGTTGGTTGGTTGTTTTTTTGGGGGGGAAGGGTTTGATGTTTGTTTGGGTTTTTTTTTTTTTTTTAATGCAAATTTATTAGTTATTTATTTGTTTCTCAGTATTTCCAGAGACCACATTTTTTGAGTCCTACCTCTTTTTTTTTTTAAATATAGTGTATTGCCCTTACTTATCTATCAGGAAATTCACAAATTCCCAAGGGTTCTTGAAAAGCATCATCAGTGATTCAGAAATCCCAGAAAATTCTCTTAATGACAATGTACTCTATAAAGCTAGCTGTGGAGCTTGCAATCCCCAGAATTGTGGCTATAAGCACATTCAGAATATCATGCAGTCATCCTCTGTTCCAAACTCTGGTTTCTCAATGAGGTGAGTGCTGCTGTACTTGCCACAAGATTCATGCATAATTAATTCCAATTCATTTTGCCAATTAACTGCCTTCCTAATGTTTACATAGAGTTACTGGAAACAGTCTTGTTTGCTTCCACCATGAATTCCTTCTTAGGTGCTTGTTTTAGCCTCATTGCTTGCTACATCATTCTGTATTAGATCAATATACTGTGTTTACTCTAGGTTATAAGGCATTATAGCATTACAACTGTGCTGTATTATTAATGTGCCTAAAACTGCAATGTAATGCTGTGTTGAACAGAAATGAAAGAGCAGTCATCATGTATATTTGAGGAAAAGAGTAACCTTTATTGTTGATATTTTCAAGGTGGTTAAAGTATTTTAGGTCACTGGAGTTTCAAATATATCCTTTTTCTACTGGTAATACAGATGTTTGAACACTGATACAAAATTTTTATATACTTAACTCTTTCTTTGGCCATCCAGTTATCTGCGGACTAATCTTGATTGCTTGGTAATTTCTCTTTTATTTGTAAGTACTTGAGGCATAACCTAGAAAAGCACACATTTAACTTTAAGAATATCAGTGATGCCATCACTATTTCTTATTTTAGGACAGTATTAAGTCTTTTGCTGTGCTGGGACATGCCTAAGTGATGTGGATTTTAGTAATTGTAGCCAGAAATCGCATTCTTTGACATTCAGTACTTTGAATTGGGTTGTAGTGCAGTGGGATCGGTCATCTAAGTCATAGGGTTTTATTTCCATTCCCTGAAAAAATAACTAGATCAAAACTGTGTTCTTGCCTAGTAATTATGGGGGAGACTTTTTATCTCATTCAGTCCCATCCAAGGAACCCTATGAAAATTGGCCTTCAATATGGCAAAGCTCTCACTGACTTCACTGTAATTTGAGGTTCCCAGTTCCTTAGTGAGACTCAACTTTTTATAAAGTTTAAGAGAAAAAAATTACTAAGGAATTACAAAAAAAATGTATTCATTCAAGTTGCCTCTTCCGAGAGGATGAAGACGTTATGAGTTCCTTATCAAGGATTGATCAGAAGTAGAGATTCTGGTTTGCATTTCTTGGGAGCAATGTCTGTTTAACAAAAACTGAAAGTGGTCAGGTGTGTTTTTGTGGTAGAAAATAGTGGAAACTAAAGAAAAAAAAATCACAAGACTTTAATTTCTGTTTCTTTTTAATTAATGACTTTAAATTCTGAGTTGCAACAATATTGGCAGTTTTGATGTGTCCATTCTGTCGGGAGGAGAAAAAAAAAAAGAGAAAAAGAGGAGGAAAAGAAAAACATAACACAGAGAAACCTCTCTATACAAAATGCTAATTGCTGAGAATATTGTATACCTATTGATATTTCTTTTAATAAAATTGAATGCTAGACACATGTATTTTAAAGTTCAGGTTTAATTAAAAGATAAGACTAAGCAACAGCTTGGCAAGAGGATAAGGGAAATTGTTGAATTCTTTATTGATGATGGCAAAGTAGCTGCTTTTATTTTTTAACTAATCTCAGCTTAATGTCAAATCAAGAGACTACTTTCATATTTTTAGTGCATTTAATGAGTTACTCAAGTTTGCACTCATGCAATTATCCTTCCTCATCTGATACTTTTATGTAGTAAAACATTTGCAGGTCCCGCTCTGCTTGGATTTTTAAAAAGCTGCTTTCCCCATATACATCATAGCAGGAAAACCTTATCTTCCAGAGTAAAACTATCTTCATCGGTCATGAAGAAGAGGTTAAAAGCAAAAGTGTGGGAAGCTGAGCAAGAGATTATCTGCTCAGAGGATAACACTTAGAAATATATTTCTACAGCAAGGATTTGAATACAGGAAAATTCTTTCAAATATATTAGTTCAGAGGGCAAAATCATTTATGGTATGCCATGAGATTGTAAAACTGGACATAACTCTACTGGTGGCAATAAAGCTCTGCCCATTTGCATCAAAAGAACAGCTGGCTCTGGTTACTTCTTATGCATCCCTTTGTAAAACAACCATCAAGGGCAAAGACAACAGATTCTCTTTATTACTTGAATGCATTAGCACATAGAAGCCCAATGAAAGATTAAAATCCCACTGTTATTGGCACTGAAAAAGTGACTGAGAAAAAACATAGTGTTGTTGAAAGGATCTGAAACAACTGAGTATGAACTTAACAGATAAATGAAGCAACAGAAACATGAGGCTGCTCTGGTGAATACTGGAATGAAAACACTCATCAAAGCTGCTGTCTTGCTATGTTGATCACTATGTGGAAAAAATCAGAAGAGTCATTCAGGTGAAGTTATGAAGCCTGTCAACCTAGTTTTCATACAGCATAAGCTGATATAAGTACCTTTCCAGCTTTTCTAATCTCTAACAAATGCCATAGCTAGCCACAGCTGATCAGAAAGCAAGGAAGATATTTCATTGAAGACAGAAAGAGCAGAAGCAGACAGAGAAGGCAAGTTTTTGCAGGGTGCGTGTCTTGATTCAGCAGGAAATGCAAAATACATTTTCTTTCAAAAAAAAGTATGAGCTTTTACAGCAAAGGGTGAGACCTTCCAACTAGGTGACAGAGACATGAGCAACATCCCTACTTCACATCAATACCAGCACTGACTTGAACTTAGGCTATCTGCATCGCAAGTAGTGACTCAATAGTCCTGTTCATATATGTGATCAGAAATCTCTCTTGGACCTGAGAGCACCACATAGCAAAAGCATCCTCAAAAATTATGTTGTTGTATTAAAAACAGAAGTGATTTTCAGTTTTTCCAAGTAGCTCAAAGTAAGACTTGCTGCACAGACTAAATTCTTTGAGGTCCAGGAACCACTTACCCTAAAGCCCCAGCAAGGTAAGAAAATGCAGTTGTTTGGGACATTGTTTCCTGCGGTGTTGCATCAGAAGAGAACCAAATATAAAGTTTGATCCTCCTCTTTCCTTTTCTCTTTACAGAGTCTTGTCCTTTTATCAGAATTATGATATAGCCGTGTTCAAGTGAGATCATGTGCATCAGTTATCTATGGAGGTAGGATTCAGGTCCCCTTCTCAAATTCATTCCACTTGGAAACTAACTCCTAGTACCTGCACAAAACAGTGATTTTGGTAAGAGAAACTTTGCCTTAGATGTCACTCTATTCAGCTGTGATATGCAGAGCCAGAATGGGGAAAGGTAAACAATTGCAGTAGGAGGAGCAGAACTCTTAAAAACATAAGAACGGTGAGACTGAATTTGCCTTCCTCCAGTAGCAGTCATAAACAGATGCCTTGGAAAGAGTAAGAACAGGGGAAATTTGCACTACATTTCTTTCCCTGAACACATTTCTGGGTTCCAACTATTTTCATTTCAGGGAATTCCTGGTCTAGAACTTACCTCACTGGAAACTCTTTCACATCTGATCTTCACTGGGAAGCATGTTCACCTTTCGCTAATAAATACTCATAATTAGCAGGAATTGTTACATACTAAAGCTACACACAGTTCCTGAAGTTGGCCAGAATATTAAGGACTATCTTCATCTTTGTACTGCTCAAGCTGTAATTCAAAACTCAGTAATGTGCTTGCTAAATCTGCTTGGCAAGACTACCAATGTGTAGATGCTCACACAGGCCATTTTACTGCGGCTAAAAGTAATTACGCTATTTCAGTGTTCCAGGTCTTCTCTGGAAGTCTCCAGGACTAAAAGAATCCTTGTTGCTTTACTGTCAAACTTAATGAACAAAATGTCGCAAACAATGTCCAGATTGGAAGTACCTAAAAAGATCGACGACCTCAAACACAGTAAAATAGCTGATTTCTTTCAAAGTCAGTCAAGAGGCACTAATATAACCCCTTGAGCATATGATCTAAAATGCAAGTGTGGCAAGCTACCTCTTTACTGACTCTTGTCCCTTCTCTTTGGTGTTCCACAATTGCTGAAGTACCAGCTTCTCTACAAGAGGGACAGCTCTCACATTCCCTTTCTGCTTCTCGATTGGTACCTTTCTGGAAGAAAAAAACACAGTCATGGGGAAGCCAATAACTAGAAGAAGTTAATTAAGAGCATCCCTGGTAGTAAGGCACTCAGCAAAAAGAGAAAGAATGCAATAATCAGAACACATTTAACAAGTAAGCAACTTAGTAGCCCTAGGCCATGTTATGCAACTCCTTGTTCAACAGATATCCCCAGTGACTTCAAAATAGAGTTGTTTTGAAAAACTGACAGCAATACATATCCCCTGATACACTTGTGATAAGTTTTAACATTGAAACTTTTTAGAAAAGTTGAAGGAAACATCCTATTATGGTGTAGCATGCTAAAGAACTCACTCTGAAAGGTGATAAATATGGAAACAATTTTTTTTAAATAGCAGCATAAAACTATACTTGAAAAAAAGCCTTTTTTTTTTTTTTTAACTTGAAGGCTAGTTTTACCACTATTTTGCCTCCCACCTTCAATTTTGCTCAACAGCTCAGTTGTGGGAAGTTTTTATGAGGAACATGGAAAGAAAAGGAAAGGGCAAGGAAAACTTGTCCCCCTCAGACCAAAACATTTTGTGGAATAAAAAAAAACAACTTTGTCCTTCTGAAAGGTGTTGCTGATTAGCAAGTTATCCAGTTTAACTATGAAAGATGAGGCTTCTCGGTGCTTATATATTACAAAAATATATTTATTTTAATAGAGGCTTTGAAAGGAAACTCTGTAACTACACTGATCTAATAACAGTTACAAATCAACAGAGCACTGAAACGTTTTGTAAGCATGACTGTCAAAAGGAAGAAGAAAGAAGAGTTTAAATGATGTAACCTTAACAACAAGCTCAGAGCAATGGGCAGCAGGTTCCAGCAGTGTCCTCTGTGCCAAGGGCCCTCAGCCCTTATGGGGGAGTCTCAGGGGCTGATGATCCCTGCTGCCCACAGGTACCTCCATGGTGCCCAGGCTCTTCCAGCTGGAAACAGAACATCTCCTTTGATTTCAAGGCTTTACAAATGACATCATGAAACTGGGGGGGGAAAAAAAATAAATTAAAACGAAACAAAACAAACAAAAAACCCCCAAACAAACAAACAAACAAACCACAAACAAAGCCAAAAACAAAACCCAAAACAAAAATAATCACCACAACTTCAACTTTGATCATTCACTTTTCTTTTTTCTTCTGAAACCAGGCAAATCACACCCAGTTTTGCTTGTCTTTCCTGACATGCCTGTTACAATGTCTCTGCCACACATCCTCCAATCCCTCCTCATTCCCCTGAGTTTCCAAGGTCACGAGAAGAAAGCAGAACCCGTGACAAAACCATCCACACTGCCTTTGCAGTCCTCCTCCCTGCTGACCTGTGCAAGAGCTGCCACTACTGCAGCTCCTGTGAGCTCCCCAACCAGCCAGGCCCTGCCTGGCCTGCTCTGCCCTCTCCCCTGAGGACACGCACTGCTCTTCTTAAGCACCAACCTGTGTCCCACCAGCCCTACTGCCAGTGTACCCCTTCCAATGCCCAGCCCATGGACATGACCGGGCACTGAGCTGCTCCGTGGACATAGACAAATTATAAAATATGAAAATGTACAGTAACCAAAACAAATCAACAACAGCAGACCCCACCATGTAAAGTAAATAATTCCTTAGTCCTCTCATCCTGCGAGCAAGATTACATTTCTTTGAATCTTACATATTCATGATTTTTGTACCTATCTAGAGTAGTCTAGACCTGTTAAATTTCATCTTTCTGAGCAGCTGGCATCCCTTTGCTTCTTTTAGTGGCACAGAAGAGACACATTCAGTGAATAGGAGCTATGTGAAACCCCAGTAAAGATCAGGCTGACAAGAGGAAGGCTGCCATGATCCTAGGTAGGATAGGATGAGTGCAAGAGCCATGTTGATGGTGTCAGCAGGACCACTGAAGTGTGAAGCACAACATTTTTCTTTGACGACAAGCACCATTAGAATTTTTCCTTGCGGGCCTTCCCCGGCTCTGACACATAAGGGACAATGACAGCTCGATCAATCAGCACCAGCAGATCCCAGGGAAAGCAACCATCCATGGGGACCATGATACCCACCTCGGGGGCTGCGTCAGACAGTTAATATTCCGCTTCCCAAAGGCCCAACATATGATTTTTACTTTTTTTTTCTCTCAGATTCCTCTTCCCAGATGCCACAATTGCCAAGCAAAATCTCTGATGTCGTTTTTATCCTCTCTGCTGTTTCCAAGGCAAATTATTAATCTTCTGTCAAGCTTAATTCCTGACCATAAGTTTAATTCTATTTCCGCAGCTGGTCCCTCGATCAGCCTCGTTGCACTTGAGTTGTGCTGCTCTTTTAGCTGTGCCCTGCCCATGAACCAGTTGAGAAACTTCGGAACTGTATCCACTAGGTTTTGACTCCAGTGTTAGTTTTGATTAGATGCTCCAAGAAAAGATATATGGAGCAGCTCAGCTGACAGACTGAGATGTAACAACATACACCCTGGGTCTAATGGTACCGGCAAGCAGGAAAGTCTCTCTCTCTCCTGGTTCTGGGTAACACTTTTAGACAAATGCAAGCGAACACAAGAGAGAACAGTTGGCTTTTGCCTCAAAAATAGAATGCAGCTGACCTTTATTTGAGACACCAGTGAACTCCTAATCTTTTTTGACCTGGAGTAACTACTCTCCTGTGTAGAATGACCCTGTAATATCACAGAAATATTGTATAAATGTATTTTTCAAGGTAAAGGCATTTGTTGCAACAATTGATACAACTCCTGTGAAAGGTTCAGAAAATACTTATATAAATACATATTTTACTGAGATTAAGTCAAAACTTATTAATATGCCCTCATTTGTCTGAGAAAGTACAAATATACAGAGTATGATTTTTTGCTTTTGTCAACACTCTGCTTGCCATTATTAGCTCTACTATCTGTGTATAAATAACAAATACACTTTCACAGCTGATGCCACAGGAACAAAACTCATTATCTTTACAGGTAAATCAAATAACATTTTTTAAATCTCTAAAGCATTGCTCACAGAAACAAGAAAATCTGCTAAGAGGACATAACTTTTTACATGCTACAATACTGATCTAGAAAACATATTGCCACAAGACATCATTATGTCAGCAAGTCTAGGAGAGGTATACAAAGCATTCAACATGCATAATAAAATTACTATCTCCACTGTTAGGTAGAAAAAATATAGAAATCTTTTTCCCTAGACACAAGTGATAGGAAAACTAAATAAACTATTGCCATGGCTCAGATCAGAAGCACTAGCCAGAAGCAGAAGGTTAGGGGTGAAATTCTTAGAAATTTGTTTTCTTCAAGGTTTAGTGAAATTTTTCATCCAAATAACTTACTCATAAAGCAGATACCTTACCTGGTCTGACCTGACCAGTTGATGTGAATAGATATTCACAAATTCAAGTGTAACTGGTGAAATTTCCTGTTGAGGGGAAGAAAAAAGAAAACCACAACACCATTTTTGAAAAAGATAAAAGTATTTCATTCTCATACATTCAAAATGCCCCTTTGTTTGAAAGTGGTAAAAAAACCATCACCTTTTCTTTGAATTTGATCTGGTTTGGAGGTTAAACCTAAAAAAAAAAAAAAAAAATCCTATCTTTTTTTTTAGAATTGTCAGGCAATCAAAAATCACTTAAGTACAGTTAGATTTATGCTGTTCCAGTTTGAAATACTGATACTGATCAGAGTAGTATTACATTAGACACACTTAATGCAGCAATTCCCATGTTCCTCCAGGAATAAAGACATTACAGCAAGTTTTATTTGCTGAATATATTTGTCATCCCAATAGTAACTATTGCAGGCAAGATACATACATGAGTTCAATCATCTCACATTTTTGTTTCATTACATTGCAACTTTAAAGAGAATGGGACATAAAACAATTTGCCACTGGATTTGTGCACAAATACAAAATGTACATTTATGCAAGCAAAAAAATTTTGTCCTGCCTTGTTTTGTCAGGGGTTGTACCAAGCTTAATAAACTCAGTACACGTTGCAGAGAAGAAAAATCAGAGCTGAATATTAGGAAGTCACTTGTCCTCCTCTATTCCATTGTCTGAGCACACAAAGAGACAATGTTTTTTGAGAGGGAGACATCTGTGTTTCTTCAGTGGTCATGTGCTTGCAAAGTGATAGGCAATGGTATCTGTCTCACATGGTTGTGTTGCCTATTACATTTAATTTATAGACTGATGAATAACATGAACAGGTAACTCAGCATCCTGAGCAGGTTCATACTTAAAAGTATTCATGTATCAGCCTTTCTTTGATAGAAAAGGGAATTTGATGACTTTGTGCTTCCGAGGTTCCAAGCTTTCATTGTTTTTGAGTGATTTCCACACAAAATAAGTACCAGTTCTCCACTAACAAAAGTCTAGTGGTTTTAGTCGTATCTTTCTACAAATAAGCCTTGCTACATGAATTTTGTTAAAGTGAGCACAGAAGTATCTTGTCCTGCTTGGATTTTCAGTAACCTTTGAGAATGAACAGAGAATTTCCTTCATACTGCCATTTCTAGCACATATTTAAATACACACCCACATGCATGCAAACACACGGACACCTGTCAAATGCAAACATTTTGTATGTTCATCCAAAAGTTACCATCATGATTCCTACACTATCTGCAAACACAGGATCCAAAGGAAAAAGTGCTCCAGCAATAATAAGAAATAAGTGAGAAATTATTTTCTTCTTTCTCATTACTCATTCTGCAACCAATTTTCAGATGTTGGTGGGTCACTCTGGAGACAGCAACCTTTTTTATCCTGGCAGATGGAAGAGAATTGTGATCTCAAACATTGAAAAGCATCTCCTACATACTGGTGCAGTTTCATCTAACAGAGTCTAGTCCTAGGGCAGGGGAATGCATGCCCTTGTTTGATCCAGTCACAAAATTCTACTAATGCAAAAATCTTTTGCAAAGAACTCAGTTCCTCAAGGTGAACCAGGCAGCTTAGGAGTTAACAACTAGCTTTTGAAGTATCAGTTCTATGAGGAAACTGAACATTAAAATAATAAAATTAAGTAATAAGAGGTACACATAAAACACAAATTACTTTCTGCAACTAATGTTCCCCACGAGTGACCCCTCAATGAGGGCAAGGGAATGCAGCTTTGCACTAAAACAACTGAACAGACTTGCAGTGTTATACAGAGCCATGGCACAGGCAGAGACACACATTTCCCTCTTCTCCAGATCACAGTAAATCCTGGGCACCTTCAGCCAAGTAATTCCATTTCTCTGCTGTCCCTTTCTCTGGACCATTGCCCATGATTTCTTTAGCCTGGCAAATCTCTGAGACAAGGGCTGTCTATTATGACATGTTTGGATGGTAGTGGTTCCAGCGGGGCTGAATGAGATCTCTACACACTAACAAGTACAAATGAATAAAAACAAAACAAGAACGCTCTCTTTTCTTAAAGCATCTTAAATCCCTTTTTCTATTCCTAGGAATTTTGGAGTGGTTAATGAGCATATGAGAAAAAGCCACAAAAGCATGTTGTTTTGAAAGCAAATGCTTGCTTGCAATTTTGTATGGGTAAGTGAATCATTTTTTCATGTGCAAGTTCGGTAAGTAAAGCCTTGGCTACTTCATATTTGAGAGCAAATCTTTCTGAACCTGCACAAAGCCTATCAGCTTGAAAAATTGCAGTAAGCTGGCTGGCAGGAAACAAAAAGCCCACAGACAATGGGTGAAGGAGACTAGTAGAGGACAGATGCAAAAGGCTTTCACAGAAGTGTTGGGATCAAAGACTGAGGGATACGGATAAATTTGGACAGGTGATTAAGAATCTGCAAGGCAAAAAGATGACTGAACAATATTCTCACAAAACACAGCAAAGTTTATAAAGCTGTGCCAACTGACAAAATGGGATTTCATTCATTTTAGGCTATGATATCACTTTGGCTCCTCTGGCACTGCAGTTCTCTTGTGGACCCACTAGGACTAAAAGCAGAGCTGAGTGTTTTGCCTCCTGTGCTGATTTGCTGTTGCACTGCGCATAAGAAGCTGATATTGAAACAATCACACAGGAGGCAGACAACCCCAGACAAAATGCCAAGTGCCTGTATCACCTGGTGATTTAAATCTAACATCCCAAGAAAGTAGAAGGACAGTTCACTGAAGAAAGGAGATGGATAGATGGTTATGTGACTGGAACACACTTCACTAGATCTGATGCTCATCTGGAAACCCTCCTTCTCTGTATAAATCAACCCTGATGACAGTCCTTGCTCCCTTTTTATTAAGACACAAACAACACGAAATAAAAAAAAAAACAACAACAAAAACCACACAATTTTTCTAGCTCATATGGAGGCAAATAGTTTCTATAGTCCATATGTGTCTGGTTCTCATTTCCATCAAACTGTAGATTTGCATCAATTCTGTCCTCAGGAACATGATGCTGAATTGCAAGAAGATAATGTCATGTACCTTGTCCTCTTAGCCAAGACTAAATGTCCTACAAGATCCTCCATTCTGCATTCTTCTAATCGGAGAGCCCGCAGTGTGCCTTCATACAAGGCATGTGCAATTCCTCCTCAAGCCAGCTGGAGAAAAGTATACATGAGTGTTCCTCATCCTTTACACAGAACTTCATTTGTGTCATTCTGACTTTTACACCCCACTGAAACAATCAAGAAGACAGAGCCCAGAAAGCAGTTTGGACTTCTTTATTACCCTATGTAATGCTATCCAAATTCTCACACACACTGACTCTTGGTGGAAGTTACAGAACTTGCTGCTCTTTGCTCTTTTGAATATTTCCCTGGAGCTGACAGTCAAAAGCTTCATTTTGAACATCTGGAACAGTAATAGCAAAACCAGTAGCAGCAGCACCAAATTATGTGGATCAGCAATGAATGCAGTTTCCTTTGTTTCCCTCAGCAGCATTTTCTGCGGTGCAGCACTAAATGCTTCAACTGAGAGTACTACAGTCACACGAGTGTGTCGACATGCCCTCTATGAGAGTTCCCAAAAGTACCATGTACCACAGGTTATATGTGAAGAAGACAGTATCTCAATCTAGGCTTTGCATCCACCTACCCAATCAAACTAGAAATAACAGAACACTGGGAAGAAAGCTTTTGTCAGTGTTCTATTTCTTCTAATTAGCTATCATTATTATAACTACCAGCCATAGTTCAGAGGGAAGATATTAAAAGTTAGATTGATATCCCAGGGACCTTATAATCTAAATTAGAGAAAGCACGTCAACAGATGGCAGTTACACAAAGATGGGGAAAAAGGGAAAAGACTGTAAATAGAGATGCTTCTGTCACATGCACATTACATGAGGTTTTCTTGTTTCTTTCTTGTCTCTGCAACAGTAACTATAAAATGACCATAAATATAATGTCATCATTTTTAATCACATTCAAAATATAAAGCAAATTGGATCTTCATCTAGCACAAAACTGGCATAATGCTACTGCATTCAATACAGTGGCACTGACATTCAACTTTTTTGAGTCTTCTGTGTTACCAAAATGCATTTCCAACCTAACCAGTGAAACTGAAAGGGATTGTTCAGCTGAGGTTTTTTCAAATGGAAAGAGGAGTTGGGTCCAAAGGAAAAAAAAAAAAATTATTATTTTTCTTTTTTGCTTTGCAATCTTAACACTACATAAATATTGCAGACATTGAGACTCAGTTTAATTCTGGTTTTTATCTAATTCAAATTTCAGCAGGTTGAGTGTTGGTTGGTGAAGAAGAGCCAAAAAAAAAGTCCAGTTTAACTTATTGGTAGAAGCCAGAAAAACGCTAAATACAAGTATCAGAAATCCCATCCCTTCTAGGGACAAGAATCAATTTTTAGAAACAAAAACTAGAATCAATTTCCTCAGTTTTTAGAGGAGAAAGCAACTGTGATGAAGAGGGAAGCAGGCTTACAGAGCCAAGGAGGTGCAAGGGTGGTTCCTGATGCAGTTTTGTGTGGGATTCTCTATGCTGAAGTCAAAGACCTCTCTTAAACATAGAGCACCCTTGTGGTAAAGCTCTGTCCATTAAAAATACATACTTTTTGCAGAAAAAATACTAATAAGGATTTTTTTTTTCCTTTTCCAGACAGTATGGTCAGTAACCTGAGAAAACTGGTCATCTCCTCCCCAGGTGTCTGTGACACCAAAAAAATGCTGTTTTCCTGCAGCTGAGGGTGCTGTCCCAAAAGGTTCTGAAACCACTGCCTAGCTTAGGAATGTAATAAAATAGTAAAATCTGGAAGCTTTACTGAATCTTTCTTTCTCTTCCACTTTCATATGGTTTCACTGCACATGTTCTCTTCATCATTGCTGCTTTAACACTCCCTTTACATATTACTTATTAAACAACTGCTTTTGACTTTGACTTATTTATCGCCTTATCTCCAGATACAGCCACACCTGTTTAACTTAACTATGTAAATAATCTATTTATTTTTTTTTTCTTTCATTCACTGTGCACTTTTCCTCCTCTGGCTACACTGTCTGTCCCTATCACAGGTGTCTGCATTCACCCAGGACAACATAAAGAACTCACTCCTCTCTCCAACTTGTATATTTGAAATCTATCCCACAGTGTTCACCTACTGTGTCGGTTCTTTTAAACAGTGTATTCAGACCACCCAGAACAGAAAGGATCTGCACCCACGACACCTCACTGTCCCTCTGCTCTGAAGACTGAGAGTTCAAGAAGTCAGAACTGGCACCATGTCCTATCCGGCTTTCCCACATACTCTTGCCGATTGGTCTTGCAGGCACCTGGACTGGCGACCATCTCACACGTCCCACAGGAGACACTGTGTAAATGCTGGGCCTCCTGCTGTACAAAGGACACATGTGACACCTGCCTGATACTGAGACTTTTACACAAGTGTTGGGGAGGAAAGAAGCCTTGTGCATGACAGCACTAAACGTTTGCAATATGGCATTCAGAGGAGTTCAAACATGGCAGTTAGCATGTCTTCCTATACTTGTGTTTTCAAGACAGTCACTGGAAACATTTATGAAATGATGGTGAATTTTAAAGCAAATAAATCCACCCAAATAGGTGCTCAAAGATGAACCTGGTGTTGTCCCACCACTGCTCCCTGGGAGCAGTCCTGTGTTCTAAAGGTGATAATCACAACAGGGGGCTTCCAGCAAAACCCAGCACCACTCTCAGTTTCAGTTTTGCTTTGAATCACATAAGAGGGCAGCCATTCAGACTCCACTCAGACAGACAGAGACAAATCAGTCACACGCTCTGCATGAGATAGGATTTGATCCCTTCATGCACACATATAAAACCATATCCCACCCCAGCAGGGACATGTGCTGGTGATAGCCATGGGCTTACAGGTGATGTAAACTACTTTCAGGAGTGTTCTGAGGGACACCCTCAATCCAGCCTGTGAGCACAGCAACTGAAAGAAGGGACAAAAGATCTGAGGACACAAAAAAAGCAACTGAACAGATGTAAGCAAAACTCATTGATGGAACTGGAACCAAAATGCAGCAGGAGCTAAGCTCTGAGCAACAGCCAAGGATATGCCTTCTCAGATGAAGAATGGAGCCAAGCACGAACATTCCCGTTCACTGTCCAGGAAGGACAGACAAGAGCCAGCTCAGACCTGGAAACTCTGCCAAAGAGGCAGCAGATAAATGCTTGGGCACAATATCTCACTAACACGGCTCTACAAGCTCCAGAGCAGAGCTGGCTTGCTTTTGGCTGGCTTGCTGAGTGGACAGAGAAGCTCACAGCTATCTGTCTGTGCCCATCTGTGTAGACATGCCTTAAAAGCCCTAATGAAATTTTGCCCATCAACACCAGCTGAGAAGCCTGTCCTAAATTTAGGGCATTAAAGCAATTTGGCAGAATAAGTAAAACTATGAGGCACCAACACAGATTCTGTATCAAAATTGTGGAAGCAGCTCCAGTTTTTGACATGTTAAATTATAGGCTAGCTTGTCAAATTAGTTTTAAAGTCTCAGGGGAGAAAATTCTGACAAGAAAAATAAACAAACAGAAAAACAGATTGCCAGAACTAAAGAAACCTTGAGCACCAAGCACTCAACAGCCATGGGAAAGCAATGTTGCTATGACTACTGACAGTCAAGTAATAATACCTTACCCTCAAAAACATAACAGCATCTGTGTTTCTGCCTAGAGTGTTCAGACGTAAGGGGGTAAGACCTGAACATCGCTAGGTTCCTGTGCTTCCATTGCTACAAGACATGAATTGCAACAGGAGAACAAGGTATTATCTGTGTCAAAAATATTCTCCAACATGAAATGTTCATTGAAATCAAGCACCTACTCATTCCTTGATTTTTTTCCGCCCTCCTCTCTCCCACTCTATAAGTAAAGAGAATGTCTTTAACAGTGATGATTTTATGCCTCCTCTCTCAGTCCCGCACTTGCAGGGAAGGGCTGGAGGGAGCAATGGGAACTGCATGTTATGCAGTGCAGGACTGCATGTCACACAGTGCTGAGCAGCTAGAGGAGCAGCCAGGCTGCCTGCTGCTCGCTGATGCTGAAGCACACACCTCTAGGCACCCACATGTGTGACCAGCCAAAGTCCAGACCTTAGTATAGACTTGGCAAATTTTGTGACAGCTAAGTGACAGCTGAAGTAAGACTCCATATTGCCTGATAGCAGCACAGTCAACCACATGGAAGGCTTGACATGTAAATATTACCCATGTGCAGGCTCCAGTGGAGTCAGCAGAACTAATTCATGGGAGTAAACATGCTGTGGTGAATTCAATCTCAAACCTAAACAGTGGTGTTTCAGGATCCTGCATTTTTTCCCATGAGTCTCAGCATTCCTCCTTAACTATCCCTTTCTAAAAACTGAGAGCTGCTTCTTTACCTCAAAGGATATTCATGAAAATCCACAGTAAACTGAATTATCCGTACCTGCAGATGTATTCACACCCTCTATATTTTGGCACCATGTAGATGTTACAAGTACAGCAGGATTGAACAGGTTAAATCAGTATTTCCATAGGTTGAACAAGAAATCAATAGGGAAAAGAAAAGAACAGAAAACAAATCTCTCTCCAACCATAAGAGTATTACACGGATGAGCAGTTAACATGTTTGCTAAAATTCCTCCCACACTCCTTTAACCTTGTCTGATCTTCCACCAAGATTTTAACATTGAATGCCCAGTTTTGCACCTCCCTTGTTCCTTGGGGAAGAAGACTAAATCAGTTTTATTGTTGTTACATTGAGACAATTTTTATATTTACCACTACTCCCTTTTTATTTCCAAAGTGAAATGTAAACTGTTTAAAACTAAGCTTGCTCAGAGATCAACAGCAGTAGTAATTGTATAGCCCATGCGCCCAGAGGTGTGCAAAGCTCTAAGGCAAGGGAGGGCACACCTTTTGTGGGGTGACGTTTCTCTGGTCTGGGGTGGACAACCTGGTGCCACACAAGCTGGTGAGATACCGTGATACCTGTTGGCTGAATTATTCCCACTTCACAGCACCACAGCAGACTACAAACAACATTTTTAGAAAACACCCAGCAAAGTCTGTCTCTCTCCAGCAATTACACAGAGACCCCACAATGCATGGGTCCCTAATCTAGTTGTTTTAATTGAGTGAATACCCAAATAAAGTTAGTTAGGCAATATTTATATAGGCCCAGAACTGCTTTTAGAAATACATATTTCTGAGCAAAAAGAAGTCTTGGGCACTCCTCCATGTTGTTACTTTCAAAGCATAAGCCACTTTTATATTTACTACCTGAAGAAGGTAGCGCCAAAGAGCTTATGGGTTTTTCCCAGTAAAATAATTTCTGCCTAAGAGTTATAAGAAGGGAAAATCAGAAGCACCTGGAATTAAAACAAAGGTAGTCAGGCTCGATTTTCTGTTCTGGACCCCAGCTAAAATCTGGGTTCCCAAATGGCAGGGTCTGACTCTCTGCATGCTTGCGCCACTCCCATTTAAATTCATCCCAATGAAGTATATAGGAAAGAAGTAACTCAGGATAATTGTCCCTAAACAGAAATACCTGTGAAATGGCATAGGTCTCTTTGCCCTGCTTGAGGATCTGCCAGCAGAGCTTTCAAAGAGTACAACAGTAATTCAGGCAAATTGACTATTAGAAATGTAAATGGAAGATGATGCAGCAGCTGAGAATCCTAAAGGGAAATAAAGACTGCAAACTTCTTTATGCGCATCTACTTGAATTGATTAAGTTCATTTTTCTATCCAAAAATGAAAATATTTTCAACCTTTTGCTTTGCTGGGTCTGTGTTTTGCCTATCAGCATGAGTTATTTTGACAATAGCCTATAGTTCAGGATTGGCAATAGAATTATTTTTTCTAAATATGTCCTTAATGATTTTAACCCTTTCTGCAGAAAAAAATGCCATTAAACTCAAAGAGTTTCTGTGAATGGAAGAATTTCAGACGCAAAACTGAAACTTATCACATCACTATACAATAATTTGATGTCTTCCAAAATATATTTAATAGCAGTCAGATTCCAAAAAATCACTTTCTTTACAATTAAAAAGTAAACATTTTGTGAAGCTAATGTCAATACACTTTGCACACAGGCCACTACTGTTCTAAATCAGGTAGTGGACTGTGCGCAGATACCAGTAAAAATGTTGGCAAATGTGTCCTAACAACATAGCTGATGGCTACAGTGTACTTTTACAACTATTCTTGTTTAATATATTATTTTTTAACTGAAAAAAAAATGTGGATTTATTAAAACCTAAAATGCTTGTGAAAAGGGGATGGTGTGAGAAGTAGAAGTTGCAACACGAAAACAACACATTCAAAAATTATCAAATAATTTGTCAATCATTTATCAAATCAATTGTGTATCATTTCAGTTATAAAGACTTCTGAGCAGAGAAAGCATGAATTTCAGTGGTAAGATGCTTTATTTCTGTACATGGGCTAACATACATGCTAAAAATACTTTTACATAAGTTATGCAGATGATGCCATCATGCATTTTTGCTCTCTTGAGTAACTAATAGATGATGTTCCGTGACATGCAACAAATAAAGTCAATCTAAAGTGCTAGTTTAGAAAAACAGATAATTCTTTGATTAAAATTTCTGGCTCATTATCATCTGCATAAACACATCAACATACACCAATTGGCAGGACTGCACATCAGCTATTACCTCTTCTTTTTTCCATTTGGGAATCAATCAGCTCCTACTCAGAACTAAGTTTCCTTCAGATATAAAAATAAGACTAAAATATTGCGTTTCTAATTATACTTGGAAATAGGTAATACTTCATTAATATTTCAGGTTTTACTCCTTCAGATTTTTTGCATAACATCTAATGCACACAAACTGAAAACACCCAGATACATCTCTACCAAGCTTTTCAGATATACAACACTCACAATACATTTTGAATACTGCTGTTTAAAGGACACTTTGCCCCATGGGTAGTATAAGCGTACACTACTGTAATATTCACAGCACGTACAAAGGTAACTGCTGAATTTCAGTATTTTGACAGTACATTGTTTCAAGTAAGAAATCTAGACTTTTCATACAAAATCTCCTACTGAACAAATAAAACACTTCCCCAGGGAACCTAAGTTATTATATTTTTTCTCACTGATACAAAAATTTCTGTGACTCTTCTTACATTCAGAGCTTATAAATCAAGGATTCTTTGGCTTGCAAAAAAAATCCAGTAGTGGTTTAAAAAGCAAGTGATCTGGCACTGTAACAATAATGGAGACTACAAGGACAGTACTAATAGCCTCATTGTATTTATACAAGCTGGTTCATTACAAATGAAAATATTATTATATCGTTTGCCTTTCTAACTTCCTTTTTTGCTTGACTCGATTAAAGAAAGCACTGCAAGTACATCTGTGATTCTTAAGGAAACTGAATCAGAAAGAAAATACTTTAAATATGGCCTTTGTGAACAGCTCAACTCTTGCTGATTTAGTGGGCCTGCTGTACTGTAAGTGCTAAACTGGATGTGGCCTGGGCAATGTCTTAGCTCAGGGACAAAAACCAGCAATTAAACTTAGATATTTTCCACTCAAGTGACAGCAGATTGTGACAACAGATTTTCCTGAAGCCACCAGAAATCAGCCCAGGTATTTTTTCTGTAAGGGCTGAAGGATGCTGGCTTTCTTCTCCTAGTCCAAGTTTTCTCCTTCTCCATGGTAGACAGCAGCCCAGCACATCTGAACCTCAGCTAGCCAGGTACTTAGGTAAAACTTGTGGCCAAGAGAATCTCCTTCCTTCAGACACCTCTGCCTGCAGCAAAGAAATTAATATTTCTTTAAGATAGTGCTAGAGATGGCTTTTCCTAACAGCAGCAGCCAAAATAACTGAAGCCTCTATAACACAAAATATCCTCTAATTTGGAATGACTCGTGGCATCTGCTCTCAAGAGACTTGAACATGAAGCAGCAGGTGAGAAAGGTCAAAGTTAGACCTGGGTGAGGGAAGGAAATACCAGAATTTTTTCCTCTGCTGTTTTTGGCTCCAGATACCGCAGTACCTCAGCACTAATATTTCCCACCCTGACACCATATTCCTTCCCCCTACCACTACCAAAATCAACCCACTACTTGACAGCTCAGCGGTCTGAGGAAGAATAACTCACCCTATTTCACCTCTGAAAGCCTATTCACCCTTCTTGTTTAATTTTACGTTTTATATTTTTTCTCACAGCTATGGTAAAACCTACAGAAGGAAAAACACAGTCAATGCATAACACATCAGAGACTTTCAATCATAAGATTTCATCCTTACATAAATACAGGCGCTAATACATCTCGTTATATGAAGATTAATCCCCCTAACTGATGCCAGATCTATGGTGTTCTTAGCACTGCTTAAGTTCCAGCTGTGTTATTTAAAGTTCCCAGCCAGAGCTTTAATATTTGCATTAGACTTTCTGAAAATGTTTAGGTGTTTTCTTCACGACTCAGTGCTCTCTGCTTATTCTTACCTGAACTATCTTTCCTCTCTGAGTCACTATCTCTCTTATCAGCTTTCAGCCCCCTTGCTCTTTAAGCACCATGTTGATGCTTACAGGTTTTTCTGTAAATTTACCAATGGTTTTTATGGTCATATGTGAATAACTGCTTTATCAACTGGAATATAAAACAGTTTAATATGCAATTATATGTGGTAATAAAAAAAAATATATTGGAATATATCAGTGGTTTCCTGATATTTAATGAGATACACTGTCAAGCATAGTACACAGGGCTGGTGACATTGTTAGTACAGACTTTCTTTTAATTACTGGTCAAATCTTTATAGATTTATTTAGGGAGGGTTCTGATTCAGTTCTCAGTGTCTAAGGGCTATGTGTGGATACGTAATAAAGATAAAGGAAATACTGAGGGCATACATCAGGGATTTTAAGCTTGAACCTGTTATGGTTTTGAACATAAAGGATCTCCGGGCCATGCCCAGAGAGAGAACTGTTCTTGTTTTTTTTCTTCCCTGTGAGCATCATGACCAGAGTAAGCATGCTTGAGAAGCATGGGGCAAAGTGTGAAGGCAAGGGAAAGAGGGGCCATTGAAAGAAAAGTGATCAGTTGAGACTTAAAGGTAGAGGCTATGCTAAATTCAGAGCTCTAAATATCAAAATAACAAGCCAAGAAACCATATCCATGTGGTTCTGGAAACTCTCACATTGCATTCCAGAAACAAGAAAAGGGTCTCTGTCAGCAAAATTAACAGTAAGGCTGTAGGCTAGACAACAAATAAAAATAATACAAACTCGAGCCACATCTGTATATACAACAGAGAATGAGGATGAATGTTTCTTTAGCTAGCTCTGTATGCCTGCTCTTGCCAGGTAGTCAAATCTGATTCTCAAGAGTTTCCAGGCTGAGAGAAAAGCTTGAGAAAAATTCAAGCTTTCCTCTGTGAACATATGCTTGTACAAATCCTAGAAAGTAGATAGTTAGACATTCTGCACCCATCTTCAGTAATACTTGATCAAAATATTTGTCTCTGAATGTATAAGTTCCTTTTATTTTTGATAGATATCTATTCTCTTCAAATAGACATTTCTATGTGAAGATTTCAAACTACTTTCCATACATTCCTTTGATGACTACCACCACAAAAAAAAAAAAAAAAAAGCAGCTCCTTATAGACTCTAATTTTTTTTCCTGTACTGCAGGAAAAACATGCCTTTGTTTGTATGAATAGCTTGAGAATTTACTACCGTATGTTTTGACATGTATTGATGTGTTTCAAATCCAGTGTTCTGCATCTCATGTCCTACTGCATCATCTACTGTCAGGATGAGCTTTCTGATTTTGCCATTGCTCCTTAAAGCAAGAGGCAAAATCAGCCCTAATGAGAACTGATGGGTTAACTGTTCACCTAAAATATACACACACAATGGAGAAAAAGAAAAAAAGAGAGGGAAGAAAAGGGGAAGGAGGAAAGTATATCACTTTTTAGGAACTCACTAGAAACATTCCTCTGAGGCACTTAAAAGAACTAAAGGAAGAAGCTTCCCAGCAATAATGCCTTGACCCATCTCACTGAGTATGCTGCAATTAACCAAACCAGTTAGTAAAAAGAAAGACTAAAAGCCCATAGTAGTGTTCCAGTAATTATGTTCTTAGCAGCTTTTAAGGGATACTAAGAGACTAAGTCCCTTGCAAATATTAATAATATCATAGACAGTAATGGATTTTTTTTTTTTTTTGTATTAGGAAGAAATTATAGCCTTTGCTTTCCTAGACACACCTTATGAGACTAACCTAAACATTTAAAGAATCACATTCAATTATTCATTGCTCAAAGTCCACCAAATACACTCAAGACATCTGACCTCTGGAGACTTATTGAGCTAGAATCTATGTAAAATGCTCAGAGAGATGGCTGAAAACATAAGTGCTGCACTTAATACAGTAGCTACATAGAGTTACCATCCAGAATGGTATACTTCTTGTTGAAGACTAAGTCAGAAAACTTGTGCCCTCCTTGATAAGCTCTCAATCTTTCACTGTGTAATGCCACACCAGGTCATCAAGGCTGTTACCCGCTATGTATCATCTATGTGGTTTTACATCAAGTTAAACTCCTGCCCTTTCTGCAGAGTGCAAAATAGCAAGAAGAAATGAAGGCTCAGAGATAGTAAACACTTTCAGAAATTGCTGTACCCCATAGTTAAAGTACAGCACCCAGTACTGTGCTAATGGCTGCAGTTTGTTGCGATGAACCTGGTTTGCCATTTTGGGCCACTTCACAGTAGGCTTGATCAACAACTCATGCTCCTGCATCAAGCACTGATTTGTCCTTCCCTCGGGGAAGTCTGCAAGTGCTGTGGCAGAATCCAAACGAAAGTGGTTCTCTTGCAGTGACCCCCCATCCTGGGATCCACAGAGCGAGTGTGGTTATATATCACAGAGCTGCTGCACAAACATGTTAATGGAGCTTCAGGGAACAGCTTCCCTCTCATCTTTCGTTGTCTTTCAAACCCCAAGTTACTTGTGTTTGATCTTCAAAAAATATATTACAATTACAAAAGATGTAGGCACAATCATTTAACAAAATAAATACCATTCTGGATGAAAGCAAATTGGAACTGGCATTTGCAAAAATTGTTTGTGATCACTGAGGTAAACAAGGGACAGAAACTGTACTAAGTCAAATTGCAACAGCGTGCAGCAGGTGTGGGAAGTGCCTCCTACACTACTATGAAAACAAGACAACTCTTTGGGTGAAGGTTGTGTTAAGGTGATATAGGGTTTTTCTTTATATTTTGTCATCTCATATCAAGTGCTTACTAAGTATGTATTAACTTTTATAACCTCTGTGAAATGAATCACCACAAACAAGCTCCTGAGCGCCAGCTCTCCATTTCATAGTGACACAAGGGGCCCATATGTTGGTATGATGACAAATATCTTGAGGAATGAACTATTCTGATCTGCTGTGCGATCCCACCCAGATGAGGCAGAAAGAGATCAAGAGGGTGGGACAGAGGACTTCCAGCAACTGATGACAATCCTGTTCTGCATTACACTGCAGAGCGCTAGGCTGTGCCAGAGCAGCTGTCTGCCACAGGGCTTATAATGCTTTCTCTTTGCCACAAAACCCAGATGCGTGGAGTTAAACAAGCCAGAAAATTCTGATGCTTCCTGAGACAGAGGGTGAGTGTGCAATTCAAACCTGAGGTGATTTGATTAAGGCCTTCCCAAGACACAGTCCAGAAGGAAACAGTCTGCTTACCCATTTCTCAGTGTCTTCAGAGCACAATTTTGGATGTACCACTAGAGCTTAGTGCCTGATTTAATTTATGTCACTCACAGGAACACCAAAAATATTGGGTTTGTTTCTCTCCAAGGTCCACTAAAAGTTCCAATACACAATTACTTTGCCTTGAAATTGTATTAGAGATCAACTTTTTTCCCTACAACAAAGTTAACTTGATGGAAGAAAGAACAAGAGTGACAAAACCATTGTTGGTCTTCTAGATCATTTGATTCCTTTTCAACTAAATAATTAACAATGCAAAACCCAGACACTTACCAACCATGAGATAACTTATATTACCCTCCCTTTACTGTATCAGTTTCATAACTATTAATGCTAGACATATTAGCATCCGCATGAACATCTGGATGAAATTCTTTAATTTTATCTTATATAACACCTGTCTGTCTTAGTACATAGACCTAGCAACTGAAAACATTATGCTCACCAGAACAGGAAAGGTGCTCAGAATACAGGTAGGCAAAAGCATCTTCAGTATATGACAGCAGTTATGGCCAAGACTAATCCCATTTCCCTTCTCAAAACACAGTGAACAAGGGAGACCCGTTATTTTTAGCATTTCTGTGACACTGTAAAAGAATATTTCTAACTCGAGTCTGTACATTAAACATGACCTGTATTTGAAATTAATCCCTTGCCTGCTTCATACAATAGAAGCACCTTTCTCAGTTGCTATGAAACTATTGAAGTGAAGGAAAGGGAGGAAACCTTCAAACGCTGTGCGTCTTAAGAATACTGTCTCTACAGAGCCCATTATTTAGGTTTTCGGAGATACATTAAAATCACTCTTCTCATAAGACAACACTGGATTTGCATTTTAATGTGCACAACAGCTACAGAAAAAAGATGCACACTGCTTCTGCTATGTCTCTGCAGCAGGATTTACTCCTGTTTCACGCAGCTAGACAAGATATCAGCTGTTATGTGCACTGCTCTTTTCCAGTATGTCTGCATGTTTTGGTGTGCTTGTCTCATACAGATCCACGTTTTTACTCAGACTTGAAGAAAAAGGGCCTTAAGTATCCAAAAGCTTCTCTGGGTTTTTTTGTTTGTCTGCTTGTTTTCCCAGTGATGGGATTTGAGCCATTTCAAATCCACAGTGGCAGCAAGCTCCCATAGAAATTAAGGGGAAAATGGAGACTTGCCAAAAACACTTGAGCATATCAGAAACGTGATATCCTAGCCAGCTGACCAACCCTAGCCATTCAGTGCAATCTGAAATTTGCAGGAGGCAGGTGCTTAAAACATTCCAATAACTGTGACAGCAGCACCTTTGTAGTTCTGATGGCCAAAGGCTATGAGCAAAGCAGGAGCGTTATGCAGGTAGTACCTTCTGTTATTCCAAAACAGAAGGAGGTCATACAAACAACTCCTTTTTACCTTTCAGCTAGGTTGACCATAGTCTAAGAAAATGCCCTTATCTAAATACATTAAGTCCTTACTTCAGTAACAAGGTGGAACAGTGACTTCAGTGCAATGTAGAGATTCTTTCACCCATTTAACCAACAGCAGCCAAGACAGCACACTTCCAGCAGAAGATCAGTTCTCACACCTTTTCTGATGCATGTTTATTATACATTGTGAAATTAGTCAAATAACAATGACATAGAGATTAAATGAAATTTTAATGATAGTATATTATCATCTGTGTTGCATCCTCCCCATGTTCAAGTAAGAATGACAATTTAAAAAATTTATGGAGCTCTAAGTGATGTGGAGGTGCTACAAAAGACTTTGTTGACTGAAAGCTTGAATCAGTGGAAATATGAACTTGCTAAAGGTACTTAAGTCAGTTCTTTAAAGGTCTGCCAAGAGTAACACAGTGTCTAAGGACACACAGTAATGTATGTACCAAACAAAAACAACATAAAAACCTCCTCAAACTGACCAAATTGGAAAAAAATTAAATATATTTATATATAATTTTGCATGTTGTGGAGCAACTGTAAACTAAACAAGTGATGTGACCTCAGAGGAAAGAATTAAGAGGGAGAAAAAGATAAACTATTATTACAGTTGCTCAATAGTGAATGGCAATTGTATTCCCATCATAGCTACATACAGAAACACCTGGTTTTGAATTGAAGCCATAAAGCCACAAAAGACCAGATATATTAAACTTTCTATAATTGTTTCGAAATCTCGTTTTCTCCAACCTGAAGGCAGTCATTTTCTGTGCACTGTTTTAATTCCTAAATGTGATTTATAAATGCTTTATATTATCCTAATCTGTCCCTGCTGTGTTGCAGCAATGGCAAGCATACACAGAAATCTTAATGAAGCACTTACTACAAACTATAAATACAGAGGATGCTAACATGTCATGTACAGTACTGATAGAGGTTAATACTTTCCACAGTCATTAGGTTTGGATTTGGGAATGTTTGCACAGCAGTCAATTCAGATAAAATTCAATTGTATGCCAGCAGTCCATGAAAAGCTTATGTATCATTGAATCTCTCCGGTATACCTGGGTCTTAATGGGATAAGATCCATCTCCCATGTACAACATCTTTAAAACACGTATTCGTCCCACTACTTTGTTTTGCTTGGGGGTGTAGGAAGGTGTATATGCCTGCATGCAGTCTCCATGGAAGGAATTATCCACTCACCCAAGACATGCTAATATCATGTACATTGTTGTTTTTCTCATCAAAATATACTTTTGTTGCTTAACTTTCTGGGGTAGAACATGTGAAACAGATACACTCAAAAAACCCCACCACTGTGGTATTATGCTAAACAAAAAGTATTCCAGATTTTTCCACTCGTCTGTGCCATTTCCAGATCTTCTCTGGTGGATCAGCACCTGCTCTGCTCTGCCAACTGTTGCCCAGTTACAACAGAAGGGTAGCATGGGTTTCCTATAGTATACATGGTCCTAAACAGTTATACATTCCTTTAAGACCCCTCGGTATAGGAGCATTTGTTGTCAGCCACCCAGACCTACTCCATATGGCATCCAAGACCTGTCCTTGGACTGTGATCTAACTGGTCAGCCCACTCTCATTTGTCTGCACACAAACCCAAAAGGCAACTTTGAAAACCTCTTTTTGCTGCAGACACTGAAAACTACAAAGAATTTAACAGGATTTAAATTAAGTAAATGCATGTATTAATGCATTAAGATCTGCATTTAACAAGAAAAGGAGTTTGTAAACAAGGTGAACTTCTCCTGAGGATTTTAACTTCGCATTTCATTTTTTTTCTTTTTAACTGCAAGATTAAATTGATACGCTACATATTTAAAAAAAAAAAAAAGAAATTCAAATGAGTGAGAAGTTTTCAGGTCACTCTCGAGGTCATAATGATTAAAAATGCAAAAGTACCAAGGATGAGGACTTTCTCATAGCAGTAGCATCTTTCATTATTACTAAAGCAGCTAGACATTACAAGTGCACTGTGACTAAGTTAATGAGGTTTATATGCTTAATTATTAATATATTTTCTTTTTTGGTGTCATCTAGCACACCAACTCACTTTATGTTCCCATAAGAAAAATGGTGTATGTTCCTCCCTTATTGAATGTTACACTAGTCAGAATTTATAGTCTTTACTTAGAACTGTACCACTAGGTAGAATTAGAAAAATCATATTCACTACTCTGAAGAACAGCACTCAAAATAAGAATACCTGCACATTTTAGTTTTCTCATTTTTAATAATATTTTGAAAAAAATAGCTGTCCGTTTTTCAGGCTATTTGCACAGCTCCTGCCTGCAAAATTGTCAGTTGTTTCAAGAAGGACAGATTATAGCCTGTCAGAAAACCTGAAATTGAGCCAGTGACAGCCTGAAAGCTACTCCAGCTTCTGAAAACATATTGCAATGTCTATAAATTTTTCTGTGGCAGCTTGTTATTGGAAACTTAGCTCCAGCACAGGTATGGAAATGCTACAGAGGTTGAGTTAGAAAGTTATTTAAAGGAAGCATTAATTTCACAGGACTGGATGCTTGACTGAGGAAAAAGGATCGTGTTTTATCCTTAGGACAGTGTTGGTTTCATATACAGACACACAAGTTTTACAATCACATATATGACTCCATTACACTCCTTTCTTTTCCCTTTGTCACCTGCAGGTAACAATCATGCATTTTTGATAGTAAATGTATAGTAAATGGCTAAAAAGGTTGAATGGGTCTATGTAAGCCAGCAGCATACTAAAACCACCTGGGCCCATACAAAAGATAAAATCAGATCAAATTATTGCAGTAATGTGCACAAAGGATACAATTTAGTATGGAATTAACTGTATATATTACTCTTCCAAAGCGACCTAATGAGCGCAAAAGAACTTAAGAAATAAATGCTGAGGAGATTTTCCAAGGATGCTTCCAGGAGATTGCAGTTTGAATTCAAACACCTTTTGTTCTTGCACCTTCCCTCACTCTCACCATCTCAGCAACCAGGGTCTAATTTACCAAAAACACGTGCTTTGCACAGCCTTTGTCCTTGTGCAGCAATTTAGCTCCCACCCTGAGCTGAGAGATTTTTCTATCTATCTGCTGTTCAGACATGAGTGTCCACAAAAGGTAGAAAACAGTGATTTAATAGACCCTGGATATCAAAAAATACCACTGCTGTTTTATCACAGTACAATTATATCACTTTCTCCTTCTCCCTCTACAAGCTCCTGTTTATAGCACAATCACCTGCCCCATTAGAGTGCAGTACAAGTCCTTGGCTCACTGTCTCGAAAATACTGTCCTTTCATGATGAAATATTCTTTTATACACCTTTACATGCTATCTCCTTTATCTATCTGACCTCAGACAATCAGTCACAGTGCCAGAATTTCAAACAAGTTGACAAGGTGGCCTCTAAAATTTTATGACTGTGCACTTCATTTGCAGCAGTTCCCAATAGGTACAAGCCATCCTTCCCAGAGCTAACAGGTAGCAGTGCTTTCTTTTGGTTTTCTGATCACAAGGCAAGAGGAGAAGCTGTTACAGCAGGTTAAAGGGTGGAGAGGACTGGATTTATTTTTTTTTTTTTTAGGTAGTTTTATAGAGATTGATCAAGTTAATTTCAACATCTGGCAAAAAACCCACTGCAGCTTTAGACATGATGAATTCTAAGATTATTATAGGACCAGATGGACTTTGTCCTGTAAGTAATTGTGTATTCTCTGGAGTGGACAGTGGGCCACTGAACCATCTGTTTTGCTGTTTCTCCAAAGAGTGTCTTATTGCTGTCTGTGTCTGCTGTTTTACTACTTGATTCCCCCAGGCCTACTTTACATCAACTTGCTCAGACATAAGATGCTCTCTTGTTTTAAGTCAGAAAGAGAATTGCATTTGCCATGCCAGCCTGACATGTTATGCCTTTAGTTTTCCTGTCTTCACAGTCCGCTACTTTGCTTTGCTTGTTTTAGCCCCTGAAAATGTATTGGAATGTAAAACAGATTTACAGGGTTTTTTTGCATTCTGGTGGTGCCATTCAATGCTGCCAGGAGCTAAATTTGTAAATAATAATGACTTGCTCTTGCATGGCGTTTTTCAAGAGGAGAATACAAAGCTTTTCACACAGATGTCAGCACCACTAGCCCTATCTTACAAATGGAGAAATTTGGGCACACAAGGACACTGTGAAGAATTGTAGCCTAAGACCAGGAAATTCAGAGATACTCAGAATAGGGTCGAAACAGACAGAATTAAAAAAGGTACACATGAATCTATATAGTCATTCAGCACAGGCCATACATGAATGTAAGAAATATTGGAAATTAATGGGACCTAAAATTCCTTACATGTGGCCAAAATCAAGATTTAGTTGCTGTACAAGAGATTCAGTGGGATAACTCATATCGCTGAACTATAATTACTTTTTGATAACACAAAAATATATACAGCTTGGTCAGGAAGGATAGACTGCAAATCAAGAAACAAGGATGTTAACCATGTACTACATATGGGATGAGACCGGCTGAAATCTCTCGGTTACGTTTAAACATCTTTGTAAGAGTTGAAGTCTATCACTGAATTCTTTCAACATCAAATCAGTACTGAGTCTTCTAATGGCACTTCATAGGGTCTCCTCATATCATTTAAAGATTTCCATAAATACATATAAATAATTGCAAGGACCTATTCCAGAAGAATAACAGTAACCATGACTTTATACGTGACCTTGTATGTGTCAAAGAATTCCTCAGAAGTATAGGGTCAAATAACAAATCAGCCACTCTATTCACCAGTGAAGCACTCATAACAGGGTGAAAGCTTTAATCATTATTGTCTAGTGGGATTTGCTTTATCTTTAACATATACTGTTATCTCTGAACAAGTGTACTAAACTTCCCTGAGGCTAATTATTCTTCCTTGTAGAAAGACAATTTTGGACCTTTTAGACCTTCTTAGCTAATCGAAGATGAGGAGCTTTTTCATTATTAGGTGAATGACATCCTTCATTGCCCTCATCATGGTTGAGATACCCCAGCACAGATCTCTGTATTGTTACGAATAAGCTACATATTCCTCAAAGGCTCATAAATGCAGAGTCAATTTTTCTTTATTAAAATCTGTGAAATTAAGTAATTTAAATTCCATATGGGCCAGTGATTCAGATAACATGAATAGAGTTTTTCTAATATTAAAACACCTTTGTTGAACATCAGCTCAATTAATAACAAGATCTATATTAAAAGCCTTCTTCTAAAGGATACGGGTTTTGAATTTTCACGTCTTTGTGAAACTAACTTGAGATTTGTAAGTAGTTTTCTCTTTTTCATCATTAAATCCCTTAATAGAAATCTTAAGGAAACATAGTGCTATTTCTCAGCCTTTTTTTATGTCTTGGTGTCATTAGATTATTATGTATATGAATATTATTGCTTATGTTAGCCTACAATCTATTCATTTTCCTCAGAGAAAATAAAGTCAAGTGGCCAGTTGGCTCCTACAACTCACCAGAATACACTCAGAACAGCAGAGGTGCATCCATAACAGCAGAAGAAGATCTGAGTCTCAGAGTTGTATATAACTCCCAGGCCATAATTGACATAAGCTTTCCATTCACTATGATTTATTCCATAATCCCTTGGCATTTAATTTAAAATTCTGTTCATTATCCTCTTTCAATGTATTGGAGCAAGGGTCATTAGTACATATCTCAAAGGTTCAAATTCTAAATTGAATCTCAGCATCTTTCAGGGAGAAGCTTTTAATTTTGTGACTGCAAAATTTTGTAGTTCCTTTTTCCAAAGCACTCTCCAGAGGCTTTTCTTACTCACCAACAGTAATCAACTTGCTAGAACTCAGAAACTTCACTGGTACCTTATGAAATTCTAAATTGCTATAAGGTCATCGTTTCATTTTGCTAATCTTATAAAAGGTTACATCTCTTTCCTCCTGAATCACGTAGATTTCTATTGCTGGTAGTCTACACTTTATCCAGGTGTAGCATTCTCTGGCTCTTCAAATATTATGGAATAATTTGATAAACTGAAAGCATGAGGGAAAGAGTTAAATAAAAAAAACAAAAAAAACCAAAAAAAACAGAAACAGAAACAAAATCACCACACTTTCATCGTGATAGTACAACTCATACAACTCAGAACTATTCTTTATTGTTTCCAGCTGTGCCGGACATATGTTAGTGTAAATACATTGCAGAAAATTATTCAAATCAATTTTTTCTCAAAAATATACTTTTAAAGGTGTATTAAGATTGCTAAGTTTTTCATGGTTTTGATCTTCTGCTGTTCACTTGTCCCTACAGTTATTTTTAGGACAGAAGAATTCACCTCAGGCCTGACACCTTCATAGACAGATGCAACAGCCATGACCTCAAAAAACTGATTTTACACAGAAAATAATAGGTTCAAGTCCCATTGGAAATTGGATTTCTTGATGAATGGCAAAATCTCAACAAATTCTACAAAATCATTATTCCTATGAAAGGTGAGAAGACAAAACTCTTCAGTTAGCATGTGACAGTAAAGCAAATCTAAACAAACTAGTGGATAATGCTTCATTTTTGGTAGGTGGGCCAAGGTCATAGGAAAAGAAGACCTAAGAGCACAGATCTCAACAGCCTCTTAATATTGACCAGAACACATCAGAACAGGAATGAACATGCCCCCTCAATGGCTGTCAGTCATTCGGCCACTGATCAGTGAGACGCAAGGCCTGCGATGACTTAAACTCCCCAAGGCTGTGGTGACAAGTCTGCAAGTAAAGGTACAGTCTGGATGTCCTTAACTGTGGAGTAAGAAGGTTGTGGTACCAGCAGTACTGCCCACATGAAGGCCGCCAGGACTGTTATTAACTTATACAGTTACCTTACATAATCTTCTCAGGAAAAGGAGAACTATAGGAAAATTGCACATGCATTTCTCAACCATAGTACAAAGATGTCTCCCAAGAAAGGACATGAAAACAGATCTAGTGCAGAAGCAGGGGCACATCTTGTTTACATCTAAGGCAAAGAGATGGACCTCAGCCACACTGACATACCAGGTGGCGTTGCTTCATATTATCTACTGTAGCCACATCATTGTGAAGACAACACCAGACTCAAATCAACTGCATCTCAACAAATGGGAAAGGTATTATGTCACCTTGTTTCTGCAGGCTGAACACTGTGGTACTGATGTCTGGCAGTAAAGCTTCATATATTATTTTAGCTTGGTGCCGTTAGGTGTTGAATGCAGGTGAATTTGAGCAGGGGAACAGAAGGATGTTTATAAAATCCTATCATCTATCTCTATGGTTTAAGGTGTGTATATAAGGATGCAAATGAAACACTGAGGGGTCCGTCCATCATCGCAGATACAGGATATGATCTCCTGGGTAAACTAGCAGTCTGCTGCTTGCATCTCCAAGACAGTGTACTCTGTGCTTGACAAGAAAGCAAAAAATTCAGAGTTCTCAGCATATGCAGCTACACAACATGAACACACGTATATAAACTGTTTTCTTAAAAAGGTCACTAAACCTTTACTAAGGTTTTACAGAGGTATCACAGAATCTGTTTCTAGCTGTCTATGAACAAGAAAAAAATTTTTACATTCTGAAAAGTAAATAATGTTCACTGTATAGCCCATACAGGAAGAGTAACCATAGATTTTTTTAAATCTCTATTATTGTTATTTATGGGAAATAAAAATAATATATGTGTTTCTATGTATGCACACAAGGAGTTAAAAAATAGAAAAGGAAGAAAAGAAAGCATGCTGACAGTGATGGGGACAAATTGCACACAGAAGGCATTGAAAAATGGAAGATCCTGAAATTACTGAGGGATGTCCATAGTCAATAAATTTCCTAAATGCTTTCAAAGTATGAGAACTGGTCTGACAGCCATCAGCTTTCATTTCCTATCCACATAATTCCAGATAACACACATTTTATTTTTCTCTCATCACAACTTATAATGCACATTAATTTATTGCCCACTCTAATTGATATGGACATCAATGGACATCTTAGCACAGTCTTAAGACACTGAACTGCTGGTCAGTCTAGAGAGAGCTTCTAATAACCTGCTTGGCACACTCGTAACTCACTGACACAGAACTTTTTTTCTTACTGACTATTTGATGCCACCAAATATAGTGCCAAAACATATTACTTTATCAGTTAAACAGCCATTAAAAAAATAAGTTCTGGGGAATCAGAAACTTTCCAAAAATCAGTGGTAAAAAGGCTAATAAGGATTTTAAAACTAACTTCAATGACTCAAGGGCTGCATAATATAATACTCAGACATTTAAAATATAATTAAACAAGAATACTGTGGTTCAGAAAAGGGTTATTTGTTTTCTTCAAAATCTGTTTCATGCAATAATACAACACATACTGGAGAAGAGGGAACAAAAATATTTTGAGGTCATTTTAATTTTCTGATGAAAATAACTTCTCTGAATATACAAGCCAGTTAATAGGATACTGTGACTGAATTCTGGTTTTGTGCATGTTTGTTTCTGTTCTTGGCACTTTATTTAATTAAAACTAGTGGCAGATGGAATATCTTCTCTGAATCACTCTGCCAACTTTTTGTAGTTCTGTAATAATATTTTCCTAATTTAAAAAATATTTCCTCCTTTCTGGTTTCAAAATATCCACATGAACAACACAGAAAATTCACTACAGAGAAAAAACATAATCCAAGATAAACTAAATTCTGACAAAGAAAGAAAGAAGTACACTTAAAGATACAAAATAAAAATTTCCCTCAGTTGCTCCTAGTCAGTAATTTTAGGAGTTACTTGTAGTAAAAATAATTAGCAGTGCTAGTTAAAAGCATGATTTTTAAGTTTCTTGAAGAAAAAATCTAATTACTTAAGATCTGGTTTAGAGCTAGAGTCTTGTATTACTGTTTACTGAATACCTTTTAAGTAACAAGGCTTCAATAACTCAGAGAACAAATTACTGAGGATATTGGTATGTGTCCCAGTTCTTGGAGTTGCCAAATGAAAGCTTGTTCCTGGAAGATGTTCTCTAAGCAGTTACAGCTACAGCTCAACAAACAATTAACAACATTAAATCCCACAGCCTGTATTACGGAGAGTCCAGTTACACTACTTAGTTCTCTCTTCTTGCCTTAAACCGAACTACACGAAGTACTCCTGTTGCCTCTATCTCTTCCCAGTACAGCTGAATTTTAAGTGATCTAAAAGGCAACAAACTGACTCAGAATTGGGTGTTTTTCACGAAAGGAATATACGCAGGTTTATAAAGGCTGGCAGCCACCAGAGCTCTACTTGCATGTGTACCTCCTTTGTAAAACATCCAAAGCGGACTTTCTTCTGGAGCTCCTAAGGCATCTGACTCCAAAATATGAATGCTGTGAAGTCAAGAAACATTTAATGAATGCTTGTAACACTAAGATTAATTTATCATAACTTTAATCGATGAGAAAGCTTTTATCTGCATATTACTCACAGAATTCGCATCTATTGTAGGCTGTTTCATCACCTCTAGCTGTCTTGACTTACATTAGCTTTCTTTTCTTTACAACATACATTCCAGTCCTCATGCATTCAGAATTTTGAAGAGATCAGAATTTTGAATAATATATTGTAGTTCAAAAATTGAAACAGTTTGACAATGAAATATAAATGCTAAAAAAGCTTTGAATTTGAAAAGTGCCTCAGAAATACTAGTTGCTTGAAACAATATCTCCTGAATTTGGTTTTCAAAAGGCTAAATAACTGTGGCAAAATCCATCACTCTCATTGCACAGTTAGTGGAGAGAATGAGGTATCTCCAGAGGACAACTAGTGTACCAAGACTTCAGCCCCAGAACTGGTGATGACAAATCTCTCTCAGCTGTATCAGGTGCAACCTATGGCTGCTGATCAGACGTGCATAGATTGTAACTTCCAGGCAACTCAGCTGGAATAAACTAGTTCTAAATTTGCAGGAAACTCAGCTGGATAAACCTGTTCTAAATATGCAATCATTAGAAGAAAACTGTGTAATTTGGACAGAGTAGCAGCTAAAAGGTTGCTGTGTTGCTTAGCAAGTAACAAGGCTATTGTTCTGAAGGGCTTGATTTCACCAGTGAATCATCACTGTACTTCATCTTATCCCTAAAACACTTTCCTTGTGACAGTCATAACCTGACACAATGCATTAACAGAGAGATTTCCAATTAGAGATATGGCAAAGTGGTGGATATGGTCTATCTTGACTTCAGTGAAGCATTTGACACAGTCTCTCAGAGCATCCTTGCAGCTAAACTGAGGAGGTGTAGTCTGAACGATCGGGTAATGAGGTGGACTGTGAAGTGGCTGAAGGAAAGAAGCCAGAGAGTCATGGTCAATGGGCCAGAGTCCAGTTGGAGGCCTGTATCTAGTGGAGTCCCTCAAGGGTCGGTACTGGGACTGGTACTATTAAATATATTCATCAACGTCTTGGATGGAAAGAATAGAGTGCACTGTCAGCAAATTTGCTGATGACACCAAGCTGGGAGGAGTAGCTGACACGCCAGAAGGCTGTGCTGCCATCCAGCGAGACCTGGACAGGCTGGAGAGTTGGGCGGGGAAAAATTTAATGAAATATAACAAGGGTAAGTGTAGAGTATTGCATCTGGGCAGGAGCAACCCCAGGTTCCAGTATGAGGTGGGGAACAACAGCAGCGTAGGGGTGCTGGTGGACAGCAGGATGACCATGAGCCAGCACTGTGCCTTTGTGGCCAAGAAGGTCAATGGCATCCTGGGGTGTATTACAAGGGGGGTGGTTAGTAGGTCAAGAGTTCTCCTTCCCCTCTACTCTGCCCTGGTGAGATGGCATCCGGAATATTGTGTCCAGTTCTGGGCCCCTCCGTTCCAGAAGGACAGGGAACTGCTGGAGAGAGTCCAGCGCAGGGCAACAAAGATGATTAAGGGAGTGGAGCATCTCCCTTATGAGGAATGGCTGAGGGAGCTGGGTCTCTTTAGTTTGGAGGAGATTGAGGGGCGACCTCATTAATATTTATAAATATCTAAAGGGTGAGTGTCACGAAAATGGAGCCAGGCTCTTCTCGGTGACAACCAATGGTAGGACAAGGGGGCAATGGGTATAAACTGGAACACAGGAGGTTCCATTTAAATTTGAGAAGAAACTTCTTCACAGTGAGGGTGTAAGAACACTGGAACAGGCTGCCCAGGAAGGCTGTGGAGTCTCCTACTCTGGAAACATTCAAAACCTGCCCAGGCACATTCCTGTGTAACCTCACCTAGATGATCTTTTGAGGTCCCTTCCAATCCCTAACACTCTGTGATTCTGTGATTTCATCTCTTATCCTTGACTTCGAGATGTCATGGTACTGTTGCTGCTACTATTGTTATTAACCCGATTAACAGAGCTCATTTCAGAATCTTTACTCCTAGTTCTGCCACTTATATTCTGCACAGCCTTGGATAAAGCTTTACACACTGATTCAGCTTCACCAGCCTTAACCTAGTGATTAGAATTACAATCCCACTTTGAAGAGCAAGGGATACATAAATGAAAAGTGGTTTTTATAGGAGCAAATTTTTATGTTGTCACTAGCGAAATTAATACTATTTTCTTCAGAATAGAAGTGAAATATCCATCAAGTTCCTTGTTCTTTTTAACTTTTTAACAAAAATGTCATTTACTAAAGGAATATTTGTAGGAGGAAAAAACTATTAGACTATGTCTAAGAAAAATGAATAATCTATTATACAGAGTTTTGTAGAGCATGCATATAAAACAGACTAGACAGTATGCTGACTTAAGCTCTAGTGAAACCCCTGATGAATTCCCATCTTACAAGACAAATTACAACAAACTATAGGAACCTCATTTCCTTTGTTCCTCTCTTCCTTCAGTAATCTTTAACAGTTTTCAGTTGCTATTTTATGACCTCTGTCTCTATACTTTTTGAAACTTCTTTAAGTATTGATTAATTTTTAAACCACAGATAACAACATGTTATTGCTATTTTGCAGGTAACAAACAATGTTTCCAGTGTTTTCTAGACCAACTTGTGATTTTCTTGAACAATGCTGAACAGTGTCAGCTGCCTTTCTCTGTCTCCCTGGCTCCCTACTAGGTTTCTTCTTTCAAGTGTGGCACAATGGTGTCACCAAAATTTCCTGGTATTTTTCCTGGAATTGCTGACAGCAACTTGCACACCCTTTGAAAAAGATGCCCCAGCTAGACTTGGGCTGCACTGCTTTGTGCAGGCAGGTGGGGGTGCTAACCTAATTTTCTTCCTATGAATTTGGGCTATGTATTCAAATTATTGCATTTTTCTCTCAAGATTACAGACTCACATTTGTTCCTCATTCTTCACTTGGCTGTGGAACACATTACCACCTTTATGTAGTTCAAACTGTCTGCAAGCTTGCCTCAATTCCAAAATCCTAACATAGCACCTCTTTAAGCACCTGTGAGTAAGACTGTCTACACAGAGGTAAGCAGTGAATAGCAGTTATTGTACCAGGCAGAAGACAACCCCACAGAAATCCTACTACTCCCCCAAAGGTGTCATGCCAATGTCTGTCTCCCTACACATCACCTCTAAGCCATTGCTGTCTCTTGTAATCAGTAGTGCTGCAATTTGACTCCTTTTGCTGGGGTGACAAACAAACATTTCACAATGACTATGACACAGCTTTTACACAAGCAAAATGGCTCACCAGCCATGATAGTTTGGGGAATTTTCAGCAAACCAGCATTTTTTCTGAGAAAAACAATATTGCTAGTTCCTTTAAGTTTGAAAATATCAACGAGGGTGACAAATTCCAACTAAGAATTTGATTAAATATTTCAAGTCTATTATCCTGATATTAAAAAGTAAGTTCCTCAGTGATTTGGAGCAATGTCACAATATCCCTATCTCTTCAGCATAACTGCACAGAGTTCAGCTTAGAAGAATGATCAAAAAATCAATATCTTAGTGCAGGACATTTTTTTTCTTGGAGATGACATATTTTTAAATGCTTCCCAGATTGTCATAATAGATGATTTACACATGGTGCTTACGCTCCCTGCTAATCTGTACCTTTTAAAATATTTATCTGATCAATATTCAATCAAGATGTATCTCTTTTCAGTTGCCTACCTCTGCTACAATACAAATAATTGAAATAACTCTGAGAAAAACTGTGTACATTCACAGCAGTAGAAATTACATCAGTAATAAACCAGTTGCCAAGACACTGAAATTGGAAGCATTTGTTGGTGTAAGGTATTTTTAGCTTTACATGGACACTAGATGTAACCCATTTTCTGTTTGTCTGTCTACTGTATATCTCCTTGTGGTGACTGTAACTGGATTTTATTGATGTGAGCTGTGAGCTGGTCTGAAGCCTGTGGAGGACATTCGCTCACAGAGTAATCTCCTCACGACAGGGTCTTCCCAGTGAACTGAAAACCTTGCATCCTGATTAATGATCATCCTCACTGCTGAAGAACATAAGCCATGATCTCATAATTGGGTTCTAAATTAAAAAAAAAACAACCCCACAAAGCCCTCCTGCCATTACGCACATAAGCAGGCTTAGTCAAATGGGTAAGGATTTGCAGGATTGGTCTTCTGGTTCCGACCTGGGAAAATCACTCTGAGACTGACAGGAAATAAGACCTTCCACTTCCATTTTCAACTTCGGCATGATCCCACTGTTGGGAGCTGGATCTCAAACTCTGGCCCTGAGCTGGGTAGGAGACAATGGGAATCTTAAATGGAAGAAATGGAAGCCCACCTCAGCTTAGCAGGATCTAAGTAATTCAAAGAAGACAGCAAGGTGTGCCCCAAGATTCCCGTGTCTTAGCCAGGTGCCTAATCATATAATGAAGAGAGCTGGAAATCTAACGTATGCAGCAGCAGAGGAGGAAAACTAAAGAAGAGAATACATCAATTCATGTTTCATATTTCAAATAGTTAAAAAAAAGGCATACATAAATGCAGAGCTTACGGGGAAAGCTCATTTCAGATTCCAGCCAGAAAGAAACTGCAAATCAATAGTGACATACAACAGAACAAACTAATTTAATTGATATGGAACTCACAAAATACTGTTCTTCTTCAAGGCTTCTGACACGCCTGACTGCCCCATCTTTAATGTTTTGGCTCAATTATTTAATAAAAAAGGATGTTATTCATTAACAGAGGGGCACAGTTGACTCAAGTCTGCTATTTGTCTTGATTTTTATCATACTGCTGTCTTATGGCTAACACAGGATTTCTGCTGCAGAATTATTGCAGAGATAATTTTTAACAGTGTTGGCAGTGGGATGATATATTCAGGCAAATGAACTTTCTAATTCAATAAAAATTAAGGTTAGTTTTGATAGATTTCTATTCATAACATTAACTAAATCTCTTAGACGATTAGTTACTGCAATATTACTCTGAAATGTTTATTGATACTTCTTTGTCATTTACCTGTTACCATTGGCCATTGCCTTATTTTACTTCCTTGTCTTCTATTTCTAGAATAACTGATACTGCCTTTTCTTCCAGTCGCTGTGTTTATTTCATTCTCAGTTTATATCCACATCATAGCTCAGTCAATTAAAGTTTGTACCTGGCTTTACAAGACTGTCATCCACTCAGATGTTTTCAATCCCGTCATGAAAAAAAAAAAAAAACCTGCATGTTGCATGACGCTTACCTCTGACTTTATTCATCGTAGAAGTGAAACCTGGTTCAAAACCCAGAACTTTGTTTTAGCATTCCATAACACAAATTGTTTATTCTTTCCATTCACTGTTAAATGCATCATATTACAGTTTCCTTCAGAGCTGAAATTTGCTCTGAAATTAAGTTACTTGGTACCTGGAATACCTCTCCAATGTAAACTAATCCTCTGTGGTAGTTCAGAGCTTACATTTACACCTTGCACCCAAACTATAAACAAACCTAAACAAGTACCAGAAGCAGTGTGATGGTTTCCATGTTCCTCTCTAGTGACTCCAGTAGGGTCAGTTTAATCCCCTCCATGAGTGCGATAGGCAGAAGCAAGGCACAAGAAGAGGAGAGCTGGATGGAGGAATCTCTGTAGCACTGTGATAGCAATCCACCATCTCAGCTCCTGTTGGTACCTGTAATAGCAGCCTTCAGCCTATTCAGACTAATGCCAAGAAGTTAAGCTGCTGTGAAATAGCATCCTGGAGAATTTTTCTTGTCACCCATGTCACTCATTGCTGTACTGAACATTTATTGTATAAAGTGCAAGTTCTCTGCTTGGTGGGTTGTGCTGAAGAAATCAGAACCTGGTGCATAACTAAAATCCTGTTCTCTTACGTGAAATCATGTAAGAAAGGACATTGCCTTCATCCCCAGTCAAAAGCAGGTTGCACTCAACAGCTAGCAGCATTTAAAGAGGTAAATTGCCCAGCTATGAGGGCATGAAGAGACTTGGTTTGCCACAGGAGGCTCTCAACACTGGCGGTACAAGAACCACTCTATAGCGAGACAACTGAAGACACCTAAGACCTGTCTATTCTCTCTTCCTCAGATTTTTCTAATACGAAGAGATTTTTTTTTTCCCATTTTTAATGATAACAGTAGGGCTCTATCAAATAATGACCACTGGGAACAAAAGAGTAAAGTAAGAGCAAAACAATGTCTGAAACTGTTTAGTAAAATTAACAGCTCAGAAGCCACAATGACATAAAATTCATGGTCAGGAGTTGACTCCAGTATCTTGAAGGCAGCAAACACATCCAGCAGCACACTGTCATCTCACAGGCACTCTGACAGAAGGGAACTTTCAAAAGCAGCAGCCTTGTGCATCACCTATAGGCAGCATCACCCCGATCTCTTTGTGAGTTCTTCACCTTTTCTTATTTCATATACATGGATGGTTTGCAACGTGTGTATAATGCTTTTCGCTGTCAGTATTCAAAGCAGTGCCATTTCTCCTACCCTAATTATTTGCTTCATGTACATCTTTAAAAACATGATTGCATGTGAACTTTTAATTGGCTAAGGTGTTTCAAAGTTGTACTTCAAGAAGCTAAGACAGAATTTAGCACAACCCAAAAGATGCCTATTAAATGATGCTTTGTTTCCCCAGGAAAAGATTTTAGGAACAAGTAGCCATTGAAAGCACATAATGTGTATAAAAGAAAAGCAGAATATTTGATAGTGAAAGAACCACAGCAGATTCCTGGTTTTGCAGCTTAATTAATAACAGGCTCTGGGTTTTCTCAAGAAATAAAAAGGAATGGCAATCATACTCTGTGGAAGTCACCTGTGCAATTATTTCTGGCATCTATTACATTTTCCATTATAACTTTCATATTCTCTCAAACCATTTTTCTATGCTAAGGGCATCTTTCCTTTTCTAACTGGCCGCAATTTCACAGAAGGATTCATTTAGTACATGAGAGTAATCTTATATTCTCTAAACTGTCCTGTTTACTGGGAGCAATATGAAGTGACCACTAGGACACCTCGAACCTCATTCTCAATTACAGCATGTCCTACATTGATTTAAAAAACTATTCCAGTAAAGCTGCCAGCTAAATGACAACTTCAATTAACTGATATGTTTCAAATTATATAAGATACATGAAGAAAATAGGTCTAAATTTGAGGTAGACATTGAAGGACACTAATCATTTCATTATGAATAGAGATTATTTTAATAAAATATATCACAGGTTTTAGGATCAAAGTCACAAAGTAAATTATAGTGCAAATTAGTTCCCCAGTTTGCTGTCACTCACAGGAGGCAGAAGATGTTTTTAATAAACGTTGAAGACATTAGAGAGCCACGAGGCTTTTACATTATTGTTTGACTGCATAATGTTTAGACTATTTAATACTTTTACAGAACAATATTTTTGTTGATTCAGGGTCATAGGTCCTTTGCCTCTTGCAGAAAGTAGAGTTCTGTTTTTTTCAGCAAAGTTTCCCTAATGACCTTCCTGTGCATTCATACTTGTAGGTCATCTGCCCATAATCACCAATGATGTGCTGGTGAGATCAAGGTAGTTCAGTGGGAGGACTTTCTATTATCTTCTATTATCACTAAGGGCCTAAACATTTCCCATAACAAAAGGAGGTTGCCTTACAACAATTCTGAATTGTTATGTTCATTTAGTTGTCCCTGAAGATGACAGAGGTGATCCCTGAGGCAGAACCAATGGAAAACAATTCCTATGAAGTCAAGAGACATGACATAAACTACTTTTCACTTCCTTATGCCACTGACCATGTACAAAGTTGATGCACCGCTCCTCACTTGTACAGCCTATGCAGAGACAAAGAAAGTGTAAACTTGAGTTATCGGGACACGAGGTATGATGAAGGTTAATGTACATGTTTTGGCTACCAAACATGTTTCTAGGTCACCGCTTTAGAAAGCAACAAACTTTTGTGAGAGACTATTAAAAAAAAAAAAAAAAAGGCAAAAAGAATTGATCATTCTATATTACTTTATTTTTAAAGCAAATGGACATCTATGTTTCATTCATTTTACAGATATACCATGTGAGTTTGTGTATGTATTTATGGAAGTTGTGATATTAATAGCTTCTCAAAAGTAAAAACTAACCAATAATGAAAAAAGTAAATTGGTACTTTGGGCATAAAATATTGTATTATTGTATTAATATTGCTATTATGTAGAATTTAGCAATACCTCTATTGAAAGGCTTTGTGTAATTGTCAGAAGGTAGACAAGAATAAAATCAAGGACAATAATGACTGAGAAGAATGTAAGTTAAAGCAGAAATGGAAATATGGAATCATTACAAGCACTTCTGTAACTGCCTGAAGACAAACAAGGACACTGCAGTGCTTGCCACAGAAGAGCAAAGCAAATGTTCAAGCACTTGAACAAACATATTTCAGGGACATCTGTGTTCTTTATCACCCAGGTGAATGCAGAAATGCAGAACTGACTACATTAATATTCTTAGACAGAAAGAGATCAGCCCTGTGCCTAAATTTTCCCAAGAGAAAACCACTGCCAACCCTGCAATTTGGAATTACTCTATTATATTAAGATCTGAGCATCAGAGATCATTGATTTAGTTTTATTGTGACCTTGACTTAAATACTGTGGTTTCTGTCTTCAATTAGCTGGGTAAATTTGCAGGACAGAGTGCAATAATGACTTGCTTAGATAAGTACCTTTTAACAAATTCATAATAAAGCAGATAATTTAACTTATCAAATTGTATCAGACAGCACCAAGGGCATAACTAGCCACAGGTAAGAAATCTGCAAGCCCCATTGCTCTATTTCTATATCAAGACATGAGTCCCTCACATTCCCTGGATTACTCAGGGAATGGGTTGTGCTTATGGCATAACAACGAACTGGCAGAGGCGTCTGTATTTTTGAATTGAATTTAATTTTGTCATTTTCTGGTTTGTATTTGGGTTGGTTTGTTTGTTTTTGTTTTGGTGTGGGGGTGCTTTTTTTTTTTTTTTGGTGGTTTGGGGTTTTTTTTTATTTGGTTAGTTCTTTTGGTTTTTGTTTTGTTTCAGTTTTGGTTTTTCATTTGGTTGGTTGGTTTCCCCTGCAAGGGTGGGAATATAATAACTATTATTTTTAGCATGCTCTCAATGCATTTTCTTATTGAATGCCAAGAAGCTTTAATTACTTGTGTAGTGTTATAGCTTTCACTGTGCTCATCTCTATCTACAGAAGGAATGTTGCACACTTACAACACCACAATTTCTGGCAGCTGTGATCATATGAAGCAGAACTAGAGAACATGCCTGCCAGGCCTGACAAGAAAAATTCATGCAAATGGATCCTCTAGAAATTAGTGCCACATATAACTCGCCTTCTGCCATTCTTCTGCATCTGGCCCTAAGTGCACGTTTGTTGCCTTCAGTAAAGGCAACTGGTACACTTTGGTGGCTTTTCATTCAAGCCCTCACTGAGGTGGTAATGAGCTCTCACTGCTGATTGTGCAGAGCTGTGGTTTAGCGCCCCTGGTTAGCACTTAGTTAATGGGGAGGCAAGTCATAACATACTGATGCAGCAATCTGTCATCATGGGAGGTTTAGAGTAAAGCTTCTTGGAATTTGTAGTAGAAAATGCCAATTAACTAAGCCAGGAGACCTCATTCAAAGCATTTCAGATGCAGCAAACTAGAAGGGAAAAAAAACAAAACAAAACAAAACAAAACCCACAAACCTTCACATTTTCTGAAAGAAGCACTTTTCTGTCCCTCATTTTATGTGCATGACTTGTCTGAAACTAAGTGTCATTAATTATCTCAAGGGAAAGAGTACTTTCCAGATCTAAATATGGAGGTGTCAGTTCTTCAATTATTGAATTTTTATCATACTGCAAAGCAAGAATGAAGTAAGAGGCAAAACAACAAATCAGATATCTTGCACCTGAAGAAAAGAACATTTCCAAAGCATGAGTGAAATTGTTGCACTGTATCTGCCAGAGAACACTTAGAAAAAATACAGGACTCATAAGAGAATTTTGTGGTACTTTAGGAACTGTAAGCACATTAAACAGCAGAGCTTCCTTGGTTTATAGGTATACAGCCCATTAGATAGAAGCACAACTACACACTGAAATTGAAATCTATAAATCTATACAATAAAAGCTAATAGTCAGCAATACCAAATGTTGCCATTGTTCTCCAAGAAGTATCAAAAGAGATAAAAGGCACAGCAGACACTTTTTTTTTAAAAAAAGCTATTTTCTAAGAGGTCTTTCTGTTGGTTACAGGCACACTTCAAAAGCATAACATATCGGTGTGAATCATGATTCTAATATGACTCATGACAGCCATAACACATAAACCATTTAATTCTATGGGTCAGCAACACAAATTGGGTCTTACACATACTTGGAGTAATCCCATCTTTGCCTGAACTGGTTTGTTAGTGAGAGGCCAAACAACATATTTTTGTAATTTATCCAGTTTTGACTTGTGTTCAGGAAGCAACTAGTTGGCCTCTGCATGCCTTTCACATGACAAAAAAGATTGCTTCATTATACCATTACATGTCTTGGGGAAAACTGAGCCTTGAGTTGCTCTTAAATGTACTAAGTGGCAAAAGGAATTGAGCTGTGGGGGTGGAAGTACACGTACTCATCTACTGACCACAAACAAATACTCAGGGAAGGTGGAACGTGAGCTCCCCTTAACCTCACACATTGCAAGATAGAAAATATAACCAAGCAGCTTACAACAAAGAGACAAAGAGAGGCACAAAAAGACCAAAGAGGCACTTGGAAAACAGACAGCTTATTCATGCAAATACAAGGATTTAGGGAAAACAGGCATACAAGGTGTTTTATACCAGAGACAGAGACAATTGCACACCGGATGGATTTCTGAAGGAATAATAAGGAAGCTCCAGCTGTCAGGAAAATAAGTATCAAGGATAAAAGGCTAAAGACTTCGGTCTTAGAAGACAACAAAAAAGTGCAAGTTCTGAGGGAAATAAGGCTTATGAGTAGAGGACACTGGCTTGTAAAAGTACAAAGGAGTGAAACTATTTCTGATCTCACTAATTCTACTCATGCAAGTGTTATAAATATTAAAGAGATTACAGTAAAGATTATTTCAGAATCTTAAAGATTATCTGGCTCTTGCTGGGAGATTTACGAAGTTCTCCAACCACAGAGATAAGGTAAAAAAGAGGAAAAATATTACAGTGGCATGTTTACTTATCTCTGAATAAATTACATGAGTGAAATTATTTGGTAAATTTTATTCAGTTTTTCAAATAATTTAAAAAGAAATACTACATATTTTCACCGAACATTTACCCTTTGCTGCCATATTCACAAAACTTCCTCTATTAACTTCACAAAATTTTTGGGTACCTAGAACCTTGCTTTTTCTGCCTTCTGTATGGCAGGCTACCAGAATAACTGCAAAACTGGAAATAATACATATTGTTAGAAATTCTATATACACCAAGTTAAGACAACTAGAATACAAAATATTTTCAAGACCTGTCACAGAGGTGAAAATACACAGTGCAACTTATTCACATATTATTAGCAAGACAATATCAGGACCAGAGTGATGCTGTAGTGTTCCATTTTGCACAGATCTTACCACTTACACACTGTCAAATTTCTACTGTTTTATTTCCCTTTTTATTTTGGTAATATTTGCCAAGCGATGGTCTCAGACAGGCCCCCAATTCTAAAAATTCAGAGAGCTCAAAGAACTTTAGTGTATGTGGTGAAAGCTCCAAATCCATCAGTGCCAATGAATGTATTGAGCCATTTACCACTTCATGGTAGCTGAAGCTGGGAGATGAAAAATACCGTCATGACCAGTAAAACCAATGGAGAGAGAAATCACATTCTGTACTTCCTTAGCTCCATATGCAGCTGCAAAGTGCTCTGGCAAGGGGAGTTCTCTACAACCACACAACCAAAATTAATGAGACCCATGACCACAATAAACTTGTAGTCTGTTGTTCAGCTATGTCAAGCCATGAGAGTTAGAAGTAGGGGGGAAGGAAGGGGTCGTTGGGTGTTGGGGCTTTTTGGTTTTGTTTTGATTTGTTTGTTTTGTTTGGGTTTTGGAGGGTTGTGTGTGTATGATGTTTTTGTTTGTTTGTTCTTGTGTTTGTTTTATGTTTCACATATACAATGCTCCAAACCCATCAGATGCTCACATGAAATCGTCAAGGTACAGTGCCATGATAGATTTCCTGGCTCAGGGAAGGAATCGCATAAGCATTCACTGAGCTGGTATGACACACTGTCTCATTAGAGATACAGCCACCTCACCAAGGACAATGAAACTGTGCATCGTTGTGTTGACAATGACAGAAAATAATGATAACCACAGCCATTTTTTTTTTTTTCTGTTACTAGATTCTGAGGGACAAGGGGGAGAAAAATGCCTAGCTGCAAACATAGATAATTATAAAATCACTACCAAGTATTTACGGACTTTGATAACCATTCTGGGAAGCTGAAAGGCACATTTCCAAAAAAAAAACCCAAACAAAAAACAAAAAACAAAAACAAACAAACAAAAAACCAAACAAACAACCAAAAAAACCAATATATTCAATATATTTTTTTAATAATGGTACATAGTAAAGAGAGGGAAGCAATATTCTTCAAGTGTACCAACAGACTTTAGAAACCAAGTTCCTTCTTAATCCACAGAAAAATATTTCATCCACCCTGCTCAGTAGCTACAGAGTTTGAAATCATTATTTCTGCTGTAACAGAGAATAGAAAAGAAACTCAGGTCATGTTTCACTGCCCATAACTGTCAGATTATTTTTTTTAATGACAATCTAAAAATATGCATCATCTGTAGCAATGACAAGAGTATGCTTCCTTCCTCTCGTCACGTGTGACACAGTGGAGGGGTTTCCCAGAGTGATCTCAGATCCCAAGACCTACCAACTCTGAGAATGATCTGAGTTCATCAGTTCCTGAAGCACTTGTAAAAACATTTTTTTTCTGTGCTAATTATTCCAGTACCTCTGAAACGACTACCCATTGTTTTAAGAAAGCTGAAAATAAAATATAACAACCTATCAAATCATGTCCAATGGCATTCCAGTGCAGCAATAAGAACACACCACAGGAATACATCAAGTCTAAAACCATGCTATAATCTCTTTGAATGCAGGCTACAGCAAATGGAGGTCAAAGACAGGCGTCATATTGAATCCTGTAAAATGTAGAAATTAAATACAGACTTATTTTAGTAATGATAATCAATTTTAGGAACTAATTCTCCATGGACATGCTGGATTTTCCACCACAAAGTCTTTGAATCAAGACTGGATGTCTCTCAACTGTAAACAATAGCTCAGCTGGAATTAGTGGCATGATTCAAGAAAAATTGGGTTGCCACACTGATATACAATAGGTCAGACTAGCTACTCATAATGGTCTGTCTGGTCTTTACATTCATGAACTGGCAGTCATTGAGAGAGCTCTACAAATCTGACAAAGGATTCCATTTCCAATGCCTTAGTACCAGAACAAAGGATGAAGAGAGTGATGAACAACATTAGTAGATGAGATATTCAGACAATAGTAGTTTAAAGGGAAAATCTTTGCCTCAGAAAGAGTTATGGTAGTGCAGACTTCCTTCCTTTGAACTGCCTCCTTCCAAGTGTTACCTTCTGAAATAGCATTATCATTCTTTAAAAATTGCAAGTTAGGTTTTGTTGCTGTCCAGAGCGCTTCTAATATTTTAACTGAAATTAACACAGGTGCTAATGTAGAAGGATGAGGATTATCTGTGCTGGCTTCAAGGAATACAAATGGCAAAGTATTCCTCACAAATAAAGATAATGATACTCATAAATGAAAACTTTAGAAATCAATTGCTTGAAAACTAAAAGCCTGCCTAGACAATGTGTTATAAAACGTGATACTTCCCTCGCAGCTAGCAGTTCTGACTATTTCTCTTTGAAACATTGTCAGAATAATGTGTCTCAAAGATTATATGAGACTATTACAAAAACCAAAGTGAGGTATTTTGTAAATTATGGATGTCACTGAAAATAAATAATTCCATATTTTTTTTCACAGCTTCCTATTTTTTAGCAAGTAAAACCCATTGCTTCTTTTTTTTTTAATCCAGGATCAAAGATAATGTACATGGTTCTAGCAAATGCTGCAGTAGTCTACAATGACCAATAACTATGAAGGGCCCAAATTAAAGTTATGCCATTGATATGAAATCTACTCTTACTATTAAATATGAGGGTTTAGTAAACTTGCAGGTTTATGCTGAGTGCTATAAATGCAAACCTTAGCTTCAGGTGTGGGTATTGGGAGTTGTATCTGTTTTGTGCAAATGATATGCAAATTATATACTTAGTGAAACAAAATTGTAGTGAATGGTGCTGCTTTTGAACACTGACAGTAAGGGCAGAGTCAACTGAAATGGCCTTTTTTTTTTTAAGTTATACTGCTGCATTATTTCTCTTTCTCATAAACTATTCTTGGGAATGAAAAAACACACTTTTGTTTTCTACATAAAAAGATTGTGGCGTTTTTACTTAATAATTGGGGTAGTGCACTGACAGAATTTAAGTATTGACTTCAGGCTTTCTATTCTATTTTTTACTTTTTTGGTAAAAGTGATTTTCACTATACAATAACCAGCTCTTTTAGACACATCGTCTAAGATGGTAACTGCTATATTTGTATCTATTGGGCTTTTAACCTTGCCTTATAAATATAAAAATTTGTCAGAAAACATCTACTCTCTGCATCTCAGTAACTTTAAAAAGTCATTCAGACAGAAAATTGGCAATCTGACAGCTCAGAAAGACAGGTTTCAGATCCCTAAAGGAAATAAATTGGCATCTTGGTTACCTCTATTAGATAGTGAAAGGTCCTCCCTGCAAAAAGGCTGAATGAAGAAGAAAAATGTTGACATAGATCAGGACATTCAGCACTGATGTGAATATGAGCTGCTGCTAGGTGAAGCACATATGACCTGGATGGGAGGGGTCAGCACAGCTGAGACCAGAGTTATAACAAGTGCAGATGTGGCACAGAATCTGTGAACCAGAACCAGGCCTTTTAAAGGAAAGAGTGGGAGACACTTCTAAAATCAGTATTGTGTTATCAGAAAAGAAGTCCTCATGAAATTAAGAACAGTATGAGAATAAAAGGAGATCTTGAATTCTGAAAATTAATTTCACTCTATTCAGTCCTGATTCAAAGTCCATTTAAGTCAGACACCGCCTTTTTGTTGTTTTAAATAGTTTTTGGCTCAATGCCCTCTTTGAACAATATCACTATGTACACTTTAATTATATTAAAATTATATCAGGGCATAATGATAAAATCATATTACTATCACTAGGAATATCACCTGATTTTAAAAAGGAAAGAAAAATTCACTATGGCAAATCCCGCCCCCAAACCCAATTATTGTACCATTTGTCAAGCCCCCCTCCAGCAGAAATGGAAGAAATTGCAGAAGAAGTAAGCACAGAAAATATGTAACTTTCTTGCCTTCTTTTCCCAGAGTAAAACCTCTGTCACCTGTAAAAGGCAGCCCTTTGACCTGCGAACCTTTGACTGAGAACATCAATTCCTGAGACAAAGAAACACGAAGAAAGATAATAAGGAAAAGTGCAGGGAAAACCAATAGGAGACAGCTAAAAGCGAACTAAAGAAAACCAAAAACCTGAAGCAACAGAAAAGTCAGTTCCACTAGAAAGCAAGGATAATGAAAAAGAGAAAATAATGTGGAGAGCCAGGGTTTAAAACAATGCCTGTGGTTCACATCACAAATCAGATATGAAATCTGAAATAAATGTGTTATTTGAACAAAATGTTAAGCCAGCAAATGAAGGCAGAACAATTGAGTCTTATAGACACAGACTTCTGGAAAAAAAAAAGATTTGTAGCATTTGTTCATTCACTAGCCTGCACCATTAATAACTCAATTATTTTCACAGCTTGAACAAAAAGGCAGTGCTTGTGACATATGAATATTATATTGTAAAGGCTTATTTGTTTAACATCCAATTTCTGAAATACTGCTTAATGTTTTACATAATTCTTCACAGATGATCTTTTGGGATAAATCATCCTAAACTTATAGTCATCAGAAGGAAGCTCCTTAACTGTGTTACATCTTAACCACTGGCCACTGAGAAGTGCAATTACTAAACTACTTTTCTGTCTGTATCAAGAACACTCATCCATTCAACAGTTTGAGCTGCAATAAAAGGTTCAATGGGGGCAGATATATAAATAATTTCCTGACACACACTGAATCAACTAGGCAGGGGAAGATTCCCTTTTCAGTGAGGTGTTAGTAGGTGAGTCACATACAGAAGAGTACACCCTCATCTACCACAGGAACATTTCAATCTACAAACAATGAGGAAATCCATAATTTCACAAGAGGATTGTCAAAATAATCCTCTGAATGAGGACAAGGTGACTAAGCTCTGGAGGAAAGCAAGCAAGAAATAAGCAACCATGAAGCTTATAAGAAAAGCTGAGGGAGGAACTGACAACAAAAGCTGATGCACCATACAAAGAAGAGACATCAGGCCATGCCTTTATTTGTGCAAATACCCTCCAAGTCAAATGTACTCATCATCAGCACATATCTAAAAGACATCCCTATTGAACCAGGTGGGGATCACCTGTGAGACCAAATCCAACAAAGCCTGCAGATCTCTACCTCCATCTTCCAAGGCTCAGGGTCTACTTAGCTAGGTCTGAAAGTCCTCCAGCCTTCTTCTGCCTTTTACTGAAAGAATCCAACCAATGTGCAACAGTCCTCTTCTGTCAAGACAAGGAGGTCCAAGGCTGAGGCACATCTCAAAACATCATAGGACCATGAACTCTGCCAAATCAGAGTCAGTCACAGAACAATTAACATTCTGTTACAGGTAGAGTTGTGCCAGGGATTAAATACCTCCACAGCAAGAACAAATTCAAGAATTAAAATGCACCACCTTTCAGCTGCTAACCTTCCCCAACTCCATCACAAACACCTTTGCTCTTGAAAAGTGTTAGCAGCTGTCTGTATGTGGGAGGAGCTGAAGAATGCAGGGAGCGAAGAGCACACATCTGGGGGAAATGCAGAATACAGAGTGAAACTGAGAGGCAAAATGTTTTTTTCCTTGTTTCCTGTTAACAAAGTACTAAAAAGAAATCAGATTTAAATTGGGAGTGTCACTGAATCACTTCTGCTAGTGATCTCAGCCGTTGTAACTGACTAAATGTTAAGTCTTGAGAGAAATGGGAGTCTCTCAAGAAAAAAAAATAAATAGAGCACTGAAGAAATCAGTGCCAAGAGCCCCTACTGAACTAAAGCCTCAGCATGATGTTAAAGAGGTATGATATTGCAGAAGGTACCATCTGTTGTGTTTAGATCTGAGAAGCTGAAGGGCTAGTTAGAGGCAAAACACTGTTCCAGCAAGAAACCTTATTCCTCAGCCCTGAAAGTTAATGCCTTCTTGAGCTAAGCAGATCAGATTAGACCCATACCTCCACATCATATCCAGCCACATGTGCTTTGTGTGCTGACAGAAAGAAAGAATGTGTGTGCTTAGGTGAAAGGAGCCTTTAGACTGTTGACTTCAAAAATAGCAGCTATTGATACATTATCTAACAGCTGCTGAAAGCTGATTAATTACTCCATGTGCAATACAAAGCAACATTTTTTTGCATAAGCCATAAAACAAATGCCCAGAAGCTTTTCACTTGATCAGGACTCCATGCTATTCTCCTTCCCTCTCCTGCTTAAGTGTTTTTGTTGACTTACAACAAATCTGTGGAAGGTGTCTGAGATCCATCCCAAGGACAGCCACTCTTCATCTAGGAAGAAAAGGTTTCCAATCCAGCCTCATAAAATGAACAAAAATAACAGAGCTTGGATATGCTATAAATAATTTAATGGGTCAAAAGGTCTGAACCTCCATGCCACTGAATGCTGATCACCTTGACTTACCAAAGCAAAAAAGAATCTGTACTGATAAAAAGGAATAATGCTACACCAAAGGGAGACAGAGGGAGAATTTGTGATTCCCTGCATTGTCCCCCCTCCTCTTTTATCAACATCAAATACATTCATTTAAACAAAACCTATCTATGGGTTCAACTACTAACTACTTGAATATCATCATTATATTTGGCCTCTTTAAAAAAATGAAACTTTTTGATTTTGAAAAATATTAAAATGTATAGTTCCCCAGATGGAGGGAAAGGTACTTTACACAACTTTGAAGATGTTAGAGAAAATAAAGTTTTCTCTTGAACTTTTCTGGAACTTAACCTTCTGTTTCTAACCTCCAGTCAAGATTTCTCCCTTTGTATAATAATTTCATGCATTTAAAATTCAGCTACTTGCCAAGCAAACAGCATCTGTTTAAACAAAATTAAGATTAGTGTTGTCTACTGTCTGTGATAGGGAAACAGCCAAGCTTTGATAAAACCATGTTTCAAGTTTGTCTTTATTGTTTTCAAAAACTGCAGCTGTTCCCTCCAACTTTCTTAAGCCTTAAACTTTCTTGCATGACCTTGAAGACTTAAAAAGCTGCAAAATTGTTTGAGGTACTTACAAACTTTCTAAAGCAATGCATTTCAAAGTGTTCCATGTGACTTCCTATTTATGGGCAGGCTCATTTAATGTATGTTAGTTAAGTTGAGGAATACTCATCTAAGATGTAACTCTTCTAGAGGTAATATCATGTGAATGCATGAAAAAAACTGGGATTTATAGAGGTTAACTAGTTAACTCATCCAGAAATTCTTGTCATAAGGGTAAAATCAAAGACAGAAATCCATTACCAACTCCAAATGCAACAAAACTTCAGTTCTTTCATATCAAGAATTATTTTCCTATAATAAACAAGTAAAATTTAAAATGTCCCTATAAAGAAAGAAAAAAAGAGATTCACTTGAGTTTAATCTCTTCTTGAGAGTTTTCTTTATAGTAATAATACAAATCAGACAAAAGAGTAGAGCATTGTCCATTACCTGAATCTAAAATTTATTATACTTTTCCTCCTTTTCCTTTTTAGTGGGTTCAAGCAGGTTTTTATTCTCTTAGCCTGAAAGAAAAGTGATTAAGAAAAAAAATCTTTCCAGAATGAGGTAGCAAAAGAAGCTTTTCTTGCCCAAGTCAAAACAGCCTTAAGAACGATAATCTGAGTTCTAATATTCAAAAAGACCCTGAGAATATTATAGTACTGTGACATTACTTTCTCTTCTTTGAAGATGCAAGACAGTCCTTAATTTTCCTTTCCTTATTCTTACTACTTGTGTTATAAATACACATTTCCTACTCAATAAACTCTATTGATCATTTAAGTGCCTAGCCTTGGAGACAGGCAGACAATAAGTTTGCATTATTGTAGCATGCACCAACACATTTAAAAGCACTGTCAGTCCTCCATAACAACTTTTAGATCATAAGATCTCTAGAATTTATACAATGCTTACTTCTTTAGTCTCTTTGTCAATATGCCCTTTACCAGGTGTATTCACAAGTAGGAAAGCGTGGGTTCAGAGCAAGATTTAAGGCTTAGAATGCTATACAGGTCTTGTATGTGTAAAGGTTTATAATTTTATTTAATGCTGTGCACCATCAAATCAACAAGCTACCTTTCCTTAGCTCCTAAACTTCTATGCTAACAGAGGTATTTGTGTCTCAGGTTGAGGATGTGAAGCATCAAGGCTGTTGATCCAATCTGATTACCAACACCCAAAAATCATAAGGCAGACCAAAAAGCCCACAAGATTCACTTCAGAATCATGACATTTAAAAATGACATGTTTTCAGTTCTTTTCTACCTTGTGGGATTGGAGTCCACAGGCACTACATCTAGATCAAGAAGGATAAAAAGCTGATTTGATTTTTAAAAAATAAAAGTGCAAGTTCTTACAGATTCACAGGAGGGAGTTAACACTCTACAAAGAGTACCTAATGTGATAGGCTTCATGACCAACCCAAGGTATTGGCATGGCTAATGCAGCCACTAGAATTTTTCTGTTGAATGGTCCCAGAGAGTCTCACACAGATATTAGATTCCAAATGAAAATTTGATGAAAATAACAATGTAAAAATCTGATGCTCCTATGAGAAGAGTAAACATTTAAAGCCTCTGGTGTTGATGCAGCTCAGAGTATCTTGCAAGGCACTAATTAATGCATAACAGGCTATGGTCTCACCTGCACAGAAAAATGTAACCAGTTAGAAGTGAAATACATGACTCTGTAAGGACAGTTCAAATATGTAATGGAAGGGAGGGAACCAATGAAGACTACAGAAGACAAGTTAAAGCTTGCAGGAAAAAAAAAAAAAAGGTACAGGTAGCAAAACAGAATGAGTAATTGCTAGCTACAGGAGCAGAAGGGTGTAAGAAAGTCTTTATCATTAAAGAAAAGAAAACAGAGCTAAGCAAAAGCTGGGAGACCAGCCCTGCGCTTAGCTAGGTGGGTGTCCCTTTCTCTCAAATTAATGAGGTGTTGCATTAGTACAGCTGAGAACAGATTTTTGCCCTGAGACTGTAACAATTCCCTGACAGTGAAGGTCTCATGGCCTCTAGGAACTCCCAAGGGAAAGAGTGGAAACTTCTTTGCTTCAGTTAATTAAAAATATGGGGAGGGAGAACTCTGGAGAATATACAGTAAGGAAAAAAGCTTGAATCACCAAAGGAGAGATATTTTTCCATCTCTAATTTCTATTCAGCCTGCTTTCTGTTCACAGGCTTATGAGCAGATTGTTGCTCACTGTCAATTTTTGTTGAAGGTACAGAAGATGCAGTATCTGTAGGGAGAACAGTTCAGTGATCAACCTGGCCCAGATGAAACAATGGTGATTTACACCACCTAAGTATATGTGTGCCATCTATCAAAATACCTTATCATTACCAACAACAACATCAAGTCAGATTTGTAGCTTGTGCCTTCTCTGAAGTGTTCAGGAAAGAAACATTTATTTATTTTTTTTTTAAAACCTTCCCTTATTTCTTACATAGCCCATGTAACAATTGCAGACTCTGCATTTTGTGGAACCATTATTATTCTCTCAGTGTTCTTCTGGAGGGGGAATAAAAAGTGGATGAAGAGATCTGAGTAAGATACAAGGCTGTCAACCACCAGACAACTCAACATGATAGGAAGGAGCAGTGCAGTCTCTCTGCATAGTGGTTACACTAAAACTCCCATAACCAGAGACCTTTATCAAGATACACAAGGACAGCTGAGTTTTATCTCTCGTCTTAGACATTTACAATGACTGCAATCATAGGGACTTCATCTGCTGTTCTGTTAAAGTTTGCCGTGATGTCTAATGAAACTGTCCATGCTTCAGTTTAAATCCAATCACTACTCCTCAATTTTCACCAGCTAATGTAAATAGTAAGCAACTGCTCTGAACTCTTTATGAATTTGTAAACATCTATCAAATTTCCACTCTTTAGCCTGAAGATGTTTGTTTCTCTTGGCTCTTTCCTCTCTGACAATTCCATTTCTCACTCTTCAATCTTACTACTAGTATCTGTCTGGTTTAATATTTTCTTTGAAAAATATGGTTCCAAAATATAAATATTTCTGTTAGGGATTCAGTACACGGGCCAGTTCATTGTTGCAGAATGAAGAAGAAATGAAGAAGAATCACTTCTCTCTCTCTCTCTTTTCTTTTTTTTTCTTTTTTTTTTTCTTTTTTTTTTTTTTAAATATATATAATACCACAATTATGTTAGATTAATTTGAGTTTGGTGTGCTAGTCACCACCTCAGCTAGCGATTCCTCTGCTGGTGGATGAACACTCCATGTTCAGTTCTCTCCTGCAGATCCTAATATTTCTCTCTCAATTTGTCTTTTCATTTTTATAATGATCTAAAACCACAGCTGCAGTGTATAACAATAGAGCCCCAACTGACCAAGCAAAAATTGTCTCACCCCAGGTCAGATTTGCCAAGACCAATACCTTACGTATAAGGTAAATGCAAAAGGTTCCCTCACAGCAAGGGCTATATATCAGCTGTGCACAGTATATAACCCAGTCTTCACTCCCAATCCCACATGCCAAAATAAGTGTCTATGCCTGGTTTAAGCATCTGGGAGCAGTAGAAAACCTCTATGTTTTATAGCGAGAATCATGACATGCAACAGGCCACTGTACAACAAGGATCCCCACCTGAGAGCACAATACCCCACTGATGCTCTCTACCCCATGCCCTCTATATCCTCACTGTGCCCCATAGGAACGCACACGAGCCAAAGATGAACAAAAGATTCAGTAAAGGGAACTCTCCATTATTAGAAAATAAGTACAGTCTGGCTGTACACTGCATCTCTCACACCTTGCCAACACATGTCCGCCCAATAAAACCAGAATAATCCTACTCAAGGTACCTAGGCATATTGGAAAACCTACATCTCAGTCTTTCAGTTCTGCAGTTGCAGCCCTCGCTGGTTATGCCTTAGCCAGACACAACTATGTTATTTGTTTATGAACACTGGGAGGCGCAGCTGAATAATACCAAATAACTGCAATTGTTCTGGCCATGAGCCCTCTGCGGGGTAGCTGGGAATTAGAAAAATTTATTGAACAACTGCTGTAACTGAGCACTCCTTGACATACCAGGGTCCTCTTGTATATTATTATGCTCCCCAGATCACAGACCACAACAACTCACAGCAAACTCTAATTTCAAAGACCAGTAAAAATGCAGATATTTACTGTATTTTATACTGAATTTAGAGTATTAAGCATACGTGTGCCAGGAATAATTTCTGGCTGAATTATCTTAAAACACATAATCACAGACAACATCTTTAAACAGAGATCAGCCATGGCTTGTGTGTATATCTGTCTCCGTATGTTTTCTAAGCAACTGCAATACACATGCTTGCTTTCCTATTGCTGCTAATATTAATGCCGTGTGTCTTATAATATTATTTGTATGTTATTTGTTCATGACATTGATTTCCTGAATTCACATACAGCCACTGAAGAGCATAGAATGATGATATATAATTACAAAGTTGAAGCTGGGTTTTGTGACTCAATGAAGAACAACTCAGGGTCACTGAAAAAACGTTTTTCTTCTTCCTTTTTTTTTTTTTTTTTTTTAATGGAAGGAAATGTCACATTCCCCTCAAGGAGATATGAAGTTTTAAGGAATCCATACCATCAGTATCACAATGATTTTGGTATTTTTAGGCTTTTCTGTTGCCTTCAAAATTTCAGCCAACTCCTACAGTCCAGTGCAGATGTCCTATTCCAGGTCTTTGTGTCATTTAAGCTTTACTTGAAGTCCTCTACGAAGATTTTGGATGAAAGGTACTCCCTGCTGGCCTTCTGCAGTCTTCATGAATTTTCCCTATCTAGTTATCATTATTTGTGAATGACATGACATATTGGTCTGCTGGGTTTGTAGCTGTAACTAAAGGAACAAAAGAGAACTAGCAATGAACAAAATAGACTTGGTCATGCAAACTTTGCTTACTTGTCACATCCAGAAAGGTAATCACAAAGTTAAAAGTTAGTTGCCTCTAAAAGTTAAAAGCCCCAACTACCTTTCAGCAGCCTCAGCACCTAAAGTTTCAGAAGGCTGTGAAAGCCTCTCTTCAACCTATGTAAGAATCATTTAGGATGGGAGGCACTAGACATAGGAAAAGCAGCCATTGTATGCTTTCAGTTTCCAGGGACTTCACTGGTGAAAGCTTCATTCAAGCCCATGTCATACTTTTAGACAAATTTGCAGATCAAATAGGCCTTTGAAAATGACACAGATGATTTTCCAGCTGCACTTGAACTTCTCAGATATTGCAAAATGTATTCTGTTTACAATAATTTCAGGTAAGATTTGGAGCAAGTGTGTTTTAATATCTGGTATCACATGACGGTTCTTTAACTGCAGTTTGAAAGATATCCAGCAGAATAGACAACACTGTCCTCTCCGTTCCTCTGCAGTTATCTCACTGAACTCCATGGAAGTGAAAATGAAAGAGGATTTCTCTTCTATTTTTGTCTAGTACAGAATTTTTCCAAAGTGGTGCAATTTATATCACATTTATTTATTCAAAACCATTTGTTTGTATTCAGAAAAACTTAGGCTCTCTTGGGTTAGTAGGGCTTAAAAGCCAAGGAGCTCTTCTAAACTGACAGCATTTGCATTTGTGTGGCTGGAAAGGAGGTTTTGCTGATTCAGGCTTTCTGAAACTCAAAAGTTAAAGGTCAAAGGAAATCTCTGTGTTGCACCCAATGAAACAATAATCTAGAGACTCAAGGTATTTGGTAACATGATGTTCAAGAAGGGAGTACAAATATCTTCCCTCCTGTTTCCTTGCTGTAGATTTCAAGTTACTTTTCTGTTATGGCAGTAAATCTGAAGATAGAGTCACATGCAGTACTTTGAAGGTGAACTCTATTTCATTTTCTGATGGTACTCTTTCTATTTTTGAAAGCTTTGTGCGTGGGAGAACAAAGGGAAAGGATTTATTCTCTTTAGATGTAGTTAGAAAAATGAAAATACAGTAAATGCAGAATAGTTCTGACTAATAGGTATTGCTCCACAAGAAAAGAAGACATTTAATCTCTTGAAAGCAATATAACACTAATAAGTTCTTTAAAGAAACTTAGTCAGTAGAGTCCAGTCTAAATGCTTTATCTAGCATGTGTAATTATGTATTATTCTTCTACTCATGCATTGGTGTAAAGTACTTGTGAAGAAACAAAATGCATAAGTTATGGGCTTGACAAGGACCTCTAACAGATAAGAGACCATTCCTCTGCTAGTTTTGGCAGCCAAGTCATTTGATTTGAGTCATAATCTTAGCAAGCTCTTAAAATTGTACTCTGGCTGCCCCTGCAGTCCTGTTGGGAAGCTGGTCGAGAATGACATTTCTCCCACAAAACAATAGCTTTCAATCAATTTCCATCTCAAATGCATTCACAGTTAGTTAATGTGTTCTTTTTCTTTCTACAGTTGTTATTTTCTTTATTTCTTGTACTAGGTAATTACTTACTTTGCAATTTAACTGGTTAATTACAAGTTGTACTTCATGAATTATAAATGGTTATACTTAAAAATCCAAAAGGTTGCATTTAATTTTCATTGCAGAAGCTTGTGTTGTTTTCTGTTGCTAGATAACACTGAAAAATATTTAAACCCAATAGTAAGATTAAAATCTCTAAAAAATTTGACTTGATCTCACAAAGTGCAATATTTGGTGTACCAAACTCAACTGCTACCCAAGGATAAATTTCTTCCTTTATACATGGGCTATGTATCCATTAATTCCTACTACATCCCTCAAAATTGGGGTTAAATTCCTGGTCAGGAATCAGTGTCCCTTTTCCCAGGGATGTATTCTGCTTGACTGAGTAAATCAATCTCAAGGCTTCCAGTGCCTTCATATTTTGCAGCTTCTTGTTTACTTTATACTTTAACAATAATATTGTGGCTAGATAAATGGTAATAAATACAAATATTTAAGACTCCCAGCCACAAGCCTCAGCACTTCCTAGATAGTAATAAATAATTCTTGATGTTTCCTAGGGGTATGCAGAAAGCAGTTATTAAGGTCTGCCAAAAAGGAAATGCTGTAAATCCCATAAGCACAAAATATTACCGATCCTAGCAGAGATAGAAAGATTCACTGGAAGAAGAATTTGTGCTTAAAATTTTCTGCGAGCATCTGTGTCAACAATCAAGTGCTAGAGGCATTTGCACAATTTCTCATCTCACCCTAGATACATGTCAGCACCTAATTTTGCTCCTGTCAAGTCTTTCACCTTACTTTTTCTCTGCTTGTCCTTTCTTGCAACCCTGTAAGTGTTGGCATCCGATTGCTCAGTTTCTGCTTCAGAAAATTATATTATCTTTTCACCCAATAATCAAATGGTCAGAATACTCACCCATTTGGCAAAATGTTAGTTCTCTGCTTTTTGTGGGAGTGTGTAAACTCACACCTTCCACTTTCCAAGCCAGTGCAGCCTAAAGAATGTTTCAGAACTGTATGAAAAAGAAGAGCAGATGTGGGAAAGCTCTGCTTCAGAGCATATTTTAACTTGGAGTGTGAGGGGAGTTCAAAATTCTGAAAAGGAGAAACTAGTAGCCTGGTCTCCTACATCCCAGGAGAGATACCTCTGCAAAATGAAGGGGAGGAAAGCGTGGTGAGCAAAAATAGTTGCTCAAGCTCCTGGTGGTTAAGGTCCACAAGTCAGCGGATAAACACTCTTTTCCAGATCTAAGTGTGCCACTCATGGCACCATTTGTGCTTCACATGACCTCCAGACATTATAGGCCTCCCAAGCCCCCCAGAGATGGGGCCTCTGATCCTGCTCCCCAACAGCCTTCAGACAAAGCCAAACTCATTAGTTCAATCACTCTCTACTGTCCTTGAAGACAATGTAAAAATGCTTGTGCCTTTTCTTTCCCCAGAAAGGTCATGACAGAAAAGCACAAGCAAAGAGCAGGAAACTGTACATTCTCCAATCGGAGCAGCTGTTTGCAAAATTCACCATGCCAATGACCTTCATGCAATGGAGGGTACCAGGCTGAATATCCTTTTCAAGAGAAAGTCCCTGAAAAGGGCCATGCCGCATCTTTTTTGTGGTGTTTCTAGTATGCTAGATCAAGAAAAAAGTTTTTTTTATTATTTAGCTTTTCACACAGAGAAGTACCTACGATGGATGTTTCAAGTTCTACTACGCTATTCTTGGTCAATCTGGACAACAGCATATTTCTCTACCTAAGCCCCAAAGGGCTTAACATCACCCTTGGCAAGCTTTGCTGTCTACTTTCCTCTAGAAGATTTCCTAATCTCAGGTGTCCCAAGAACACTGACCCACAGTACCCTGCATTGCCGCCACAGCAGTCATAGGCAGGAGAGGAAACATGGTCAGACAAGGAAGGGCTTCTCTTATCAAAGGACAATTAGGATTGTCCCCCAACTCTCACATGCCACAATGCAGCATCTGCAGGAACTTAATTCCCAAGACCTGAGATACCTGCTTTCTTCATAAAGCAACTGCAATGGCACACTGAAGAGGACATGACTGTATAAACATATGATTAACATTTTCCAATTCAATGAGCTATCAAATACACAACTTCAAAATCTGTAACAAACGTTTACATATCCACAAACAATTCTAAATCTGAGCATGGCTTGATTTGGCCAGCCTGTCTGAATCCACACTCAAACATGACAACCATACCTCTAGAACTGATTAAAATAAATCCATATAAATAAATATATATAAATAAAGCAGTAAAATCTTTTCATTAATATTTTCCAGAGTATTGCTCCTACTTCAGAGTTAGAGAAGAGAAAAAAAAATCTGAATCTCAACAGTTTTCAGGTATAACCTTCCAGAAGATAGAGAGGTTATTTTCTGCTTTTTCATGATCAAGACACAAAAAAGAACCACAAGAAAATGATTCATTCTAGTTCCAAAAGCTGATGTTTTTTCAATGCAGTTCACCAAGTGATTTGACCTTATTTCTCACAATGATGTCTTTCCTTTGCCAGTGCTGATTACCACTGATTCTGACCCTGGTTCATCTCAGTTATAGAAAAATTTGGTCTTGCTGAGAGGCCATTATTAATGGCCTTTAACTCCTCATGCAGGAGATCATTGCTTTCTGTATAGAGGAGATGCACAGAGTGAGGAATAGAAGAGACATCACTGAATGGTTTTCAAAGCTCCTTTATACTTAGTTCTGGATAAATCACTAAAGTTTTTACTTGAAAAAAAAAAAAAAAGGCAAACAAAAACAAACAAAAAACCCCCAAAACAACCAAAACTAAAACAAACAAACAAAACACCATATTTGTTTTGTTAATGTCTAAACTTAACCTCTGATATAGAGAATAAAACACTCCTGTAACTGATCACGAAATACAAAAATCCAAAAAGTTTCTTATCTCCAAGTGCCATTTTAACCTTAAAAAAAAAAAAAATCCCTTACAAAATTTGTTTTTAAGGATAGGTAACTGAATTCTGACTCACATCAATAATAATGGCTAACATTGGTAATGATGGAAACTGAAGTAATTTTAGAAGAATGCACTTAGGAAACAGATAATATATGCTTACATCATTATGTCAATGTTTATTTCTTGAATGTTTTTAGAATATGGTATTTGTTATCACCTTTATTACTGGTCCAAGGTTGCAGATTATACTACCAGCAAACAAACAGCTTATCCTATATCTTTCTGATTCAGCTTAAAAGCTCATTTTTATCTCTTCTTGCTTCATATAAGGTAAAATGTGTATAAATCATCCTGGTTTTCTTTCACACTTACTTTTTTTTGGGAACAGGCACACATTTTGCACTGACAGTTTTCCTTGACAAAACACTTAACAAGAAGTTGTGGCTTCTCTTCTCATGCTTGTAGAACTTTTCAGTATAACTTGCTACAAATAGAGCTAGAAACCAGAGTCAGCTCTGAGAACCTGTTCAATACACAACACTTTTTAACACTCTCTACTTGCCAGAACAGGAGTTCTATGAATGCTACCACCTCTAGCCATTTGGGAGCAGGATGACACATGCCATCCAGCTAATGCTTTGCTTAGCAGCAGTTTAACACTTACATTTTGCCCAATGCTGTCTGTTAAGATGACAAAGTCAACATTGGTAGCTGAGCTATTTTCTTTTCCTGGGTTTTTTTTTTATGCTGATATAAAGGCATGTAAAATAGTATTTAGAAATTAATATTTATGGATTTAATTCTAGAAAATGTGGTTTATAACAGAACATTTTTGTGAACAGGACTGCAATAAAGACACTTCTATGGCTGAAGTGCACATTGATATTTAAAATTCTATTCTCAAGTGGGCAAATATTGATTGATATGCCAACCACTTGCAATAAGAATTGGTGTTTGACTAAGTGTGCCATCCATCTGTCTATTTAATGGAAAAGTAAGATTGTCCTATTAGCTCAAAGCTGGCAGCACCTCGGAAGCCAATTATAAATACTTTCCACAATGTAATCAATGATTTAAAACACACTTTATTAATAGTGTGTGGGGTTTTTTTAGCTTTTGTATCATTCAGTAAAAGTTTATATTTTAAATCAATGTCAGCAATTGTTGTTTATGCCTCATAGTCACAAGCAAGAATGCCCATAATTCTGCTGTTTTCAACGGGCACATGTATGAACTCTATATTTTTAGAAGGTAATTGTTTTTTACACAAATACACACAAGCAAAGTAAACTTATTCACATTAGTAATTCAGTCCACCTGAGGTCAGTGAGATTTTTCTGCATAAGAAGCATAACTCTAAAGTATTAAACAGCTAATAACTTTCCTACCAATGTTTTATATAGTTCTTTAGTGCTTAGCTGCAGCGTATCTCTCTCTCTATTAAAAAGGTTTGACTCAGTGTTTGTTCTAGCACCAAACGTTGAAGGACTCACATCATAATCCATCATTCTGAAAATACAAATGAATAAGGCAAGGTCTGTAAGTTCTTTTGCAAAAAGTATGAAGTGCTAACCATTTATCACTGATAAGACAGGTAACACTGGGATATTAAAAGCTGAAATGGTTCAGAAACCTTTAAAATAGCACTTCTCTCTACATCTGAGATTAACTGAGATTCCCATCTTCCCCTCAGTACCGTTAATTCTTTGAAGCAGAATCCATCATTTCATAATATGGCTATGTATTGTAGCACATAAAAGCCCAATTCTGATTTCAGACTCTAGATACTATCAAAAAATAAAATTAAAAATGGTTTTCTGGCACTAGAAAAAGAAGTGTTTTTCTGAAAATGAAAAATACATGCTTCATTGTCCAAAAGAAATTGTATGATGTACATAGATTGCTGAAAATTTGACAATGGGGAAAATACTGCATTAAGTTCCTGAAGGGTCCTACACATATATAACTAAGAAATAAGAGTCATTTTGAAGCAAAGTTATTTGTGCTTTCCCCTACTTCTGGTTTTAGCATCAGCCTTGGTCACAAAAACATATTGCATATGAAATGATAAAGAGCAAAATAATAAGATAATAATACAAAACAATAACTACCACGAGTTCCTAAGATAAAAGCAGCTGAAATATTACAAGTTGTAGTCACGTCTACTGAAATATATCTTTTCAAGAGCAGCGATGCTCAAAGCCAAGTAAAACACACAGATAAGACTTCTATAATCTCCATAATAGAAGACTACTGGAGATTCCACTTCACATATGAAAAAAAACACACTCACCTAATGCCTGCAGAGAAACAACCTTCGGGGATAAGAAACACCCAGGCCATATACCAGTATTGCAATTTACAATCTGTAGAGACAAACCCAAACACAACAACAACAAAATAAAATCTTTTCAGATTTTTTCTGAATGTTTTGCTCCAAGTCTTTTACTATAGACCCTAATGTACTCCTTTCTTGGGCATAATGCCATATTCTACACTGACATATTTATAGTAATTTTGCCAATGGGAACTACTTGTACAGTAGATGAGAAGTGATCTCGTCTTGCTTTTTTTTTTTTTTTTTGCATCTTTTGATTTTTTTAGGGTTTTTTTAACAACAAAGGAGAAATATTTAGTGAAACATTCTCATGTACCTTCCAACCGAATTGTTGAATAGGCTGAGATGAGCTAAATGAGCAGCTCAAGAGGATTCATACAATAGCTCTCTGTTCTTTGTCAGTAACTAGAATGCAAAAATTTTTGATGATGTGTTCCATGACAGATACAATAGCAGATTTTGTTACAGCAAGCAATAAACTGCTTTTTTTCATTTGGATTAATAAAAAATTAGATCACTAACTCACTATAATTAAATAAATGTTATCATGAAGGTGGCACAGACAACATATTGGCTGAAAGATTCGAGCAGCCCTTCAAGGTAGGGATGTGCTCTGATCTCCCAGATCCAATAGCTGAGTAGCCCGGATCATTCAAAATTCATATTAAGTCTGTGAACAACAGCTGCAACTGGATCTGTAAATGGAACAGCCATGCAAAGCACACAGCACTGACACAATGTGATCTCCTTATTTCATTCTACAAGGAGCAAAATGTGTCTTAAAAGGACCTTTTTTAATGTACCAAACAACAAATCTAAACCTGTTAGAAAGCGAAGTGTGCTGCAGGGACTGAGAAGAACAGGAGACAAAGATTGTAGCAGACACTTGAAATGGGAGCCAGGCGCTCATGATTAAAAGCTGATCTCCTTGTTGACATTAGAAGGGAAAGTGCATAGAGCTCAGCACAGCTCCAAGATAATGTCAAGTAGCACGGCATCTTTGACTTGCCAATGGACAACCACATAGACAGGTGGAAAGACAAGACAGACACCAGCAGTAAAAACTCATTTGAAAGACACTAACTAGTGCCAGCAAGAGACACTCTACTGAGAAACCTGGGTGGAAGATGACACTACAGAAACGATGGCAGTATAAAAACCTGAGTATGATGGAAAAGAATGGCGTAAATTGGGGAATCCTTGTGGTTACACTTGTAGCATCACACAGATCTTGGAGATTGTTTACTTCTTTTGCAGGTACTATGCTATATATGTTAATATAAAAAGCTGAATTTGAACATTGTTTAGGGAATAGAAGGAAAAGGCAAGAAGCAAAGTGAGAAAAGCCTGTTTGGGAGGTAGTACACCAACTTATTGCACCTGTTCTATGAGAGACCCCTATATTTTGCATTTACAAATAACTTTTTCAACAAAGTAAAGGCAATATTGTTCTTGGCAAGCCATGGTGTTCTCACATTCATACTAGTATTCATGATGCTCTTTCCCCTCACTGTGTTTGTCAGCTGTCAGTCCCTCTGAGAGAGCTGGTGAAGTAAAATAAAGGGGATTCAGTTCCTTCAAAACACTGACATTCAGGACCTGTCAAGGGCTGAATACATAGGTGCTGCAGCAGAAATGCACTGAAACACAGAAGACCAAGAAAAACAAGAGGGAAAAACAAAATACAGAGAGAAAAACAAAAGAAAAATGACTGTGTGCGATACAGTGTGGAGTATAGCCCCAAACTTTCAAATACCGATGTCTAACAATGTGTTGAATCTCTTTTCTTCCCACAGGAATTGGCCTGACTTCAGAAATTTCTATGCAATACTGTAGCCAAGAAGCTAATAGTACCATAAGAAATAAGGCTCATGTCTATCCTGTGCAGAAGTGCCAGCCCTGTACCACTCAGACACGAAAACAGGATTTCTGCTCCCTGAGATATGGGTGCAGCCTCTGTTCACAAGGGTGTGACCTAGTTGCACTGGTATTTCAGAAGAAGGTTCAGAATTGGGCTCCGTATTTGTATACACTGGTTAGGTACCAAAAAAAAAAAAAAAAAGCTTTGAATCTGCTTCTTTAAATCAGTATCTTAATTTTCTGGGTAAGAGGCTACAAGTCAAGATGAAGACATTTGCCAAAGTCACAGAAACTGAAAATCTCACAGCAAAATATTTGGGAGGAGGGGAAGAGAAAGGGGCATTTTTGGTACAAAAATTACAGCCTGTTTTCTCTACAAAAAAAAAAAGTTTAAAAGTTAAAATGCAATTTTTAAAGTACAAGCGATTCTCTCTCACCACCTGGTTAATGTATATATGATCTCAAACTGTGCACTAGATGTGAAGAACTGGAACTCACCTGAGAAATTCTGGTGTAATTTTCATCAACAAGAACACTAGGGATTTACACTAGCAATTCTGAGAACAGAATCTGACTGTCTCAATAGAACCAAGCTGTACAATCAGCCAGGCTCTTTGGCTGCCAGTTTGAATGGGCTGTTAATCTGTGTTTAAATGTCTTCATATTTACAACAGGTTGTTGTGCATGTGCACAGTTGAGAATATAGTTCTGTGTTTTTTCTAGATGAAATGCTTAAATGAATGAAACCAGCCTACACTCCTAGCTAAATAAACAGGTGAGGGATAAAGAGAAATAGAGACCAGGCTTTTACATTTTCCCCCATACTTTGTGGGCTGGTCATAAAGCTGGGTAACATTTTCTTTTCCACACTCTTAAAATGATTTTGACAAAATGAGGTAAGGTACAGAAAAAGATCCACAGATACATTTTTAGGGTTGTAGAAAATACCTTACAAAGAGAATCTTAAAGAACTCTAATTGTTCAATTTACCCAAAAGACAATTAAGAAATGTCTTGACTACTATATAAAGATCTTGACAGGGAGAAACAGAGTACTAAAAGCCCTTGTAAACTAACAAGATGGAAGTCAGATAAACAAGAACAATTATTCTTAACCATGATGGTAATACATCTGTGGAGACTGGTGGGTTCTCTAGAAAGCCACATTTTAAGATTAAAATTGGTTCCCCTTCTGGGGATGATAAGGTTTGACTGAGCATTAATCAGAGCACTTGTCAAACGTCAGAATTCAATGGAGATTGGAGAGCTGAAAGTGAAATTCAATGGGCACACTAGGGATCAGACCAGATGATGGCCTTTTGGTGAGCAGCCACTTACATAGCATATCCATTGACCTCAGGCCCTTTGATCTCCTCAAGGAGATCGGGGAGGCAGGAGGTAGCTGTAGACAGTTATCTTGTGAACTCTAACAGTACAGGAAAAAAAAAAATCATCAGAAGAATCTTTTTTGAACACTCACTTGAGCTTTCTGAGTGAACTTTTGTTAATTTGCAGCTTTAATCTGAGGCTAAAACAGGAAAAAATTGATTTCTAGAATGGATGCTAGTTCTCTTCTCTCTGAGTTGTACATTTCATACCAATTCTGTAGGATCAACCCCAGAAGAAAATTAATGGTCTGATTATACAGTATTGCAGTGTCTCTGGTAGCAAACACATGACAGCTATTTAACCAATACCTGGGTAGCCAACCGGTAAGGGTGGCATTAATGATTTTGCAGAAAGTTAACTAAGTACATCTATCACTTTGTCATGCTGGGTAAAAGAAAGCATCAGTCAAAGAACAAGGGGGAAGCAGACTACACTTCCTTTTTTAGGTTCTGATGAAATCTGCTCTAAGAATCAATACAGTTGGAACAGTGAACTACACTCAGGTTGATTAAATGTAACAGGGACAGAAAGGGGAGAAGCAGGGCCAGCAACCGTCCTGTAAGTAAACAGAAGGAAGCGTATTATGGGTCAGCAAAAGACCAGGGATTTCCTGAAAGACTACACCATGGTCACGCCCTAAATGTCTGCTCCAGTTATCTTAAGTAGAATGTTTCACCTTGGCCAGAGGCAAACCTTGAGAATCCTCCTGTTCACACACTGACTATGCTCCCACAACCAGGTATCTCCAATAACTTTCTAAAAAAGCCCACACTGAAATTATCACTCCTTAGGGCAGATTCAGAGCTGGAGTGAAGTAGCACTTCCACCTGCAACCTCAGCTTACAGGAGCTGGGGTTTCAACCAGCTGATTTTACAGCTCCTCAATGAGTTGAAGTTAGCAAGTCCATATGATTGCTCTCCCTCTTCCCTTGAACAACAGGCACCGTTTATACCCTTTTTCCATTGTTTTTTTTCCATTTGCTAAGCATAACAGTACACTTCAAGGGAGCCCCTAGCATCTGAACAGCTCTTCTGATCTCACTCTTACAACAACCTGTTCTGTGCTGAAGCTTCATCTTTCTCATATGGCTTATTCAAAACTGTAACTAGAGCTGGTTGAAATATTTTTGTTCGGAATTGTGTTTTTAAAAGATTTGCTGATTTTCTAAAGTTTTTTTTTGTTTTCTGATTTTTGACGAATCAATTTTTACATATTTTAGGTACAGGGTTGTTTGGTTTTTTTTTTTTTATTTCTATTTCCTTAAAAGGAGGAAAAGTAGCAGAGGAAAGCAAAAGTAGACTCAAAACAAAAAGTGTAATAGCAGAAAGCCAGAACATTACTTTTGAAAGTTCTAAGTTAAAAATAAATTCATTGCTTTAAAAAAAATGTAGAACCTTGTAAAACATCTTGTAAAAATCAGTACTCTAATCCATATTCATTTTAATTGCATTAGTAGAACATATACTGAAGTCTGTTTCAAAAGAACAGTGCCCTATAAATAGTAATCTATAAAGAAAATGTACACCTAGTTTTTACCTATTGTGAAACAATGTATATTTGTGTTTACACAGGTGTGAAAAAAGAAGAAATAAATGTATCCCCACTGTATATTCCTGGAGTTTAAGTGATCATTTCTTGTTGTTGTTAGCAATTTCCTTATCCTTCTTTAGAGTGCCATATATCTCTTTAGGTAGACAAACTCGTTATTTTATAATGAATTAATTGTTCAGGAAACAGCTTGTGTCAGTTTGAATGGCAGACAGTAACAGGTTGCTTTGGTAGCAGAGGGCAAACGTAGCACCTGACTGCAGCCTGCTCAAATTAATAGGCTCGCTTAAAACCTGGGGGGTGAGCATTGCTGGTACCCCAGCCTGAATCTGTTGTGCTGTCTATCAAGTGATTAGTAGGCACTCTGGTTCTTCACCTTTCACCATCAGAAAATCAGTGCCGGAGTGACATATGGGAACTCAAATAGCACTGAAGGGAACTAATTTTGCAATGGCACTACAGCAGATATCTTTGTTATGGAAATAAACAGTTAGGAGGGAAAAAGAAAATAACTTCATGCCATGCACTGTATCTCTGCAGTGATTTTTGCGCTAGTTGCTCAATCACTAGCAATTCTGTTCAAATATTTAAAACTAAGAAATGCTGCAAGGTTTTGTGCAAGGTCTTTGTGCTGGTTAGGAGCCTGAGCACCATGGAGTCGTGTTGCTCATGTTGTTAGTGCTGTATGTGCAGTCTGCACAGGATTTTCCAACCCACCAGCTGCAAGCTCAGGTCCTGCTCCAGCAAACCATTTAAGCACAGAGCCCTTAAGTGATTCCAGTGGAATTATTTGCTTGCTTACACTTAAATGCACTTAGACGTTTTGCTGGGTGAAGGGCTAAATTACTTCAAGGCAAGGAGCCAATCCACACTGAAAAGGAAAGAAATAATCGTAGTTCACATTGCTTGTTCAGCTTGAGCTGATTTTCTGTTCACATTGGGTCAGACAGCACAGGGCAATTACTGTCTCACATCTGTGCAGAGGGTCACCCTGTCCCCAAGGGGCACTGGGAAGCTGCCTCCAATGCTGTGCAGCTGCACTCCTGCTGCACTGCATTACTAGGGAACACAGGCTGGTCTGCTGCAGCAGCATTAAATGGCACTGTCTTTAAGCTTTCAGCTCCTCTTGTTGGGTTTTCTTCCCATCCATGTAGCAGGTAAGACACTTGACAAAGATGGTTTTGCATCTTGTCTACTAAAAGAAGTATGCTGAATTGTTTGCTATGAGAACTCCAGGAATCCAGAATATCTTAACACTGGGGCAGCATAAGAGGATCTCCCACAACATTTTTATTATGTCAGTAAGCAGAACAAGTTGCCCAAGATACGTCCGACCTTAAAACAGTAGGCAACTGCAACATGCCTGCTCTCCCCTCTTTTCCTTTACAACTTAAATCCCTCCTCAAATAAATAGGATTCCTCCCCTGATCACTCATGCAATCAGAGCAGCCTGCTTCTGTCAGGGACTGAGGCATGTGTGCTGTACACATTACAAAGCACCTTAAGCCTAAATATATAACAATACAGATTTGTGCCCAATAAGAGACAGACCATGTGAACCATGGGTCCACAGAGGGTTATTTGGAGACATATTTCTGCAAAACTCAAGTATCCATTACCTATGTTCTTCTTTCGTCCTGATCTACAGTCAAAGAAAACACAAAAGCTTGATTAAAAGGCACTTGGATCAGGAAAAGATGGAAAGACTGTGCTTAAAGTGGTGCTGTTCTCAGCTGAGTTACTTTTTACCTTCCCACAGCAAGGCAAAAAATGTTTCAACAATTCCCTAGATTCCTCCCACCCCATACTTACAGACTAGTGCGTACCTGTCTCACTGAAACTCCATAAAGGAAAGAACTGAGAAGTGCCAACATACTAAAATAGGAGAAGATTTATAAGTGACTTAGATAAGACTAAAGGAGACCAGTATTGGTTTACACGGAAGGAGACCAGAGGGGTTATTGACCTAGAAAGATTACATCCTCAGCAACACCCTAAAGCAAGGGTGTCAAACTCATTTTCACCGGGGCCACATCAGCCTCGCAGTTGCCTTCAAAAGGCCAAATGGAATTTTAGGACTGTATAAATTTAACTACTCCTACAGTACAGGACTAAAATTCCATTTGGCCTTTTGAAGGCAACCGCAATGCTGATGTGGCCCCCGGTGAAAATGAGTTTGACAACTCTGCCCTGAATGCTCCAGCTCATGTCCTTCAGCCCTGCACCCCCCCATGCCTCCTCCCACCTCTTTCTTTGCAAAACATGACACTGCATTGATGTGCCCCCAGCAGCCAATAAAACAAAAACTATACCACTGGCTGTGAGATTTCTGTAGCTTTGATTACCTACAAGAACAGCTCTTATTTGTTTTGATGGGAAACAGTAACTCCGGAAAGCTGTCCGTAATGTCCTCGGTAAATCCAACTTCTACTAATCCCACAACTTCAGGTGCTCAAAAGTTCTCAGATGCGGTCCTTGGAGAAACTGCCGCTGCCTTGAGAGCATGCAAGGGCATGAAAGTTCAACCCTCTCTTCTGTCAGGGTAACAGCCTGAATATAAATGAGGATCAGACCCAGTGATATTACTCTGTCAAATTAAGGGAACAAAGGAAAAATAGAACGTAACATCGGCACACCTCATCACCAAAACATTGCACAAACCAGCAGAAAACCCATGGACATTAAGGTGTCCTGCCACGTTTCTTTTCCGAGGAATAGCCTGCTTTAAATAGACCTTCCTAGCTCTCTGCTCAGATCTGCAGATAACAAAAAAGCACTTTCAGAGGGGCTTTCTTCTTTGCCTTTTAAGAATAATGTATTTATTGTTCATTTTATGTGAACACTGAATATCTGGAAGCCTAATACACACATCTGTAAGGCATCCAAGATTTCTTGTGCAATCCCAAAGGGAAAATATACTGATCCAATCACTTTGGTACTGCATCACAGGGTACTGAAAAGTCAATAAAAAGCATCAGAGCACAAAAAGGCAAGTTGTAATCAATATCTGATCTTGATATGAGCTGTCTGGTAAAAAAAAAAAAATCATTTAAGACAAATTTACTTCCATGTACACTCTGTTTAAACTATGAAAAAAAAATGAGGGGCTATTTCCTAATTTATTCATTTATCCTTTTTTCCCCACCTTTTCTTTATCTGAGAAAGCAGGTGAATATTTTGATACTGAGTCAATTAACAGGGCAGAATTTGGCAAAGGCACAGTACTCAGTCATCCATCTTCTGCAATTCAAATGCTGTTAGGCCTAAGTCACCTGCCTGCCAGCTATTCAAGGGCAGACAAAGTCACCACAATGAAAAATTGGTTGTGCTTTGATAAAAGAAAAATCACCTCAGAGCAGCATATCTTAGCAATTCCATCCTTCTTCAGAGGAAACATTATAAAGTAGCTACAGTTGTGTAAAAATATAATGGACAAATAATAAATTTTACACTTTTTGTATTCTTTTAACTAAGGAAACAGTGTAACGTTTGGCTAAGTGCAATCATCCTTGACAATTTCTTCCTAGAAATTCATCTTAACACAAGATAATCACTCTCTAAGGAAAATGTGTCACTCAATGAGTTTAGAGATAACCTAAGCAATAAGCTTAAACTAGGCACTTAGCTATCAAGCAACAAGAAGTCAGATGATTACCAACAAAATTTTGCTGGAAAATGATAAGCACATGCTTTGTTATGAATGGCTCTGTTTTACTGTGAATTGAAGTTTGACCCTGCTGTTTATCCATCATTTGGTGACTATAAAAATTATCTTTACTCCTATCACATAGTTTAAATTTAACAGTGGCTTTTGTAAGAACTGACGTATTTCTGCATGTTTAATGCCTGTACCTTTGTCATTTTAGTGGTTTATAAAGCCAGCTGCATGTACATTTTGTAGATGCTTTCAAGACTTCCTTCTCACGTATTTTAAATATTCCAATTTCACTTCATACCAAGTTTTTAAACCCTGGCAGTTTACTTTTTCAATCCATTGGACATTCATTGGCCACACTCCCTGATGAGAAGCCAAAAAAACAATATGAATACTTCATCCCATATATGAATATGTAGATTGCAGTAACGCCAAGCAGTTTTAAGCTAAGCTTACAGTGCTATGCAATGGTTACCTAATAAATTTCTGAGTACCTAATGAGAATATCTTTCTAGGCAAAAAGCTGAGATATTTCCAGTGAAGGCACAAGAAATAAATGAAAAATTATCAATAGCAAAGAACATGCTATGCTTTTCCAGTGTGGCTTATCACAAGATTTCTGTCCATCATAAGGTTTGCAAGCCATTTCAGATATGCTGAAGTCACATGACTAACAAAATACTAAATCAATAATACAACCCTTGCAAAAAGTAACAAATTGTTTTGGGTTTTTTTATCCCTCCCCTCAGCTTATGAAACATTTGCAAACTACTGCAGCAGTCTGTAAATTACTAGCTAAGAAGACTAAGTGACTTTTTTTAAATAAAGTACGCAATCGGGATTTTTCAGCAGTATTCTTGCATGCATCAACACACTGTTATCCTACAGGTGCTGCTCAACAGTCCATTTCCCAAAGGCGGGCCCTGCCAGTACCCCCTACCTACTCTACCACCAAGCTCACTGAACATATCAGAAAATTTTAACACTAGCTTTTCCAGACCTTCAGGTCTATATTTTCAAATACATTTCAATCCTACTGTCCCCTTCTTTCAATAAGGTTCTTTTCTGAAAAAAAAAAAAAAAAATCCAATTACCAATTATGCTTATTCGCCTAAAACTTGAAAGCTAAGGAGAAAGTATTACAGACTCTGAAATGAGTGTGCATTGGCAAGAGAGGAAGAAGAACCTTTCATATAGTTTTAATGAAGATACCATCTCTAAACTCAATTCTTGACCAAAATTCCCTCCTCAAATTCTGCGCTTACATTTTCTGTTTGAACTTTACTAGTTGATGTGGCAAAGGTTTTACCTGAGGAAGATACCAAAAGTTTAGCAGGAAGTGAGAGAGATTTACAGAAACCTGGAAGTAGATGTGGAAAAGAGATATTAAACTATTACCCTTACAGTATTGCGCTGTCCTCTGCAATGCGTTGTCTTGTCAAGTCACTAACAACAGCACTGATGAGCCCTCCATCAGGTGTCTTGAGAGACAACACTACTGCCTAAAAAGCATAATGGAGATAACACAGCAGGGACAAGATCAAGAAATAGTCAAGAACATTATTATAACTAGAGTTGGTGATACCCCTGATCATTAAGGTTGCTGGACGTAGCATAGCAGCCCAAAACTGCTTTCAGTTAAAAACACTAAACTCTCCTGAACACCTTTCATTTTTGAAGCAATGGCTATTGCCCACATGCCAGTCGCTGTGCTCACTGAGAGCAGTCAGGTCACCAGCTTGGATTGCTGATGTCCAGGGGTGCAGCCAGCCCCATGTGGGATTCACCTGAGAAGACACATCAGGTTTTTTCAGGCATGTGCTGGAAGTAGCTCAAGTCCAGTCAAGAAGAAACAGGCATTAAAATGCAACTTTTTCTTGAGTTAGCAGTCCACAACCAGCAAGCTCTGCCTCCTGAGGCTGTTCTAGCCTTATCTATCCACGTTTCATAGTCTTGTTCACAGGTCTAGTGGTTCCCTCCTGGTCAGTCACATGAGGTCAATGCAGGCCCCTGGTCCTGTCTCTGAAACAAATGGTAATATATCCATTTTGCTCTTTCAAAGCTCATGAAACAAAACTCTGCATTAAAAGTACATTAAGTTCACAAAGGTAAATATTCAAAAGTTAACAAATACCATAATTATAAGCTGCCTCCAAAACTTTGTGTCAGTTCCCCTGTGCATTACCTGATGGTCTTTAAATTTCTTGGTTGTGTGTTATTTTTCCCATTACATCTTGTTATTTCTACTAATGTTACTTAACATAGCTAAAACTGCCTTCTCTATACTGCTGTTTACCCTGTATTTGTGTAACAATATCTTCAACTCCCCTACACCACCATTGTTCCCACAACTTATGAATTATGGTACCACACATCGCCAGAGACTGCAGTCCACAGACTGTTACCATGTTTCTTCATACTTCTAGACCAGCACATCACATAGTCGTTAATCTGACTTCATCACCCAAAATTTTCCCTCTTACTCCTTAATCATTTTAGTCATTTGGCTGTGAAACCTACCACAGAAACAGTATTAAAAAAAAAAAGAAAGATATTAAGCTACTAGAGAGTGTCCAGAAGAGGGCTACAAAGTTGGTGAAGGGTTTGGAGAGGAAGCCGTATGAGGAGCAGCTAAAGTCACTTGGTTTGTTCAGTCTGGAGAAGAGGAGACTAAGGAGGACTTCAACACAGTCTACAGCTTCCTCACAAGGGGAGAAGGAAGGGCAGGCCCAAACTTCTCTTTAGTGACATATGACAGAACCCGAGGGAATGGCAGGAAGATGTGTCAGAGGATGTTTAGGTTGGACATTAGAAAAAGGTTCTTCACCCAGGGGGTGGTGGAGCACTGGAACAGGCTCCCCAGGGAGGTGTCATGGCTCCAAGCCTGACAGTGTTCAAGAATAGAATGGACAACACCCTCAGACACACGGTGTGAACTCTGGGGTTGTCATATGCAGGGACAGAAGTTGAACTCAATGATCCTTGTGGGTCCTTACAGCTCAGGACATTCTATGATCCTAAATCACAACTACAGGAAGTGGTCTCTTACCTCTCTGCTCCATGGCATTATGCCCATGTAGCTACCCTGAACTGAAACAAGGGTCTCTGAGTATTAGACCAGCACATGTTAAGAAGATTAGCCTCATAGCATCAGAAGAGGTCATATCTGTGTGCATTTAATTGCCTATAAAGGATTTCTCATCCATCAATTTGTCCCGTAAGTATTTGAAGCTACCAAAGATTTGGTATCAAGTCTCTCGCAATAATATATCCCACAGTTCAATCATATGCTTAGTGAAAAATAATGGTTCTATCACTATAGTAATTAACTTAATATCTCTTGATGCTGTTTGTTTGGTTTTTTGTTGTTTTTTGTGGGTTTTTTTTTTGGGGGGGGGGGGGAAGTTAGGGTTTGTTTTTTGTTTGTTTGAGGGGTTTGGTGGGGGGAGGTTCTTGGCTTGTTTGTTATTAATGAGCTACACTAAATATCCATCCCTATTCATCTTGTCTGTGCTGCTCACAATTACAGATTTTTATCTGCTTCCTCACAAGTCTCAATGAGCATTAGTCTATGTGGTTCTTTCCTATACAGAAGTAATTCCATACCTTTGATCATGTTCTCTTCTCTGTACATTTTTTCCGCTCTAGTTCATAGAACTCAAGGTGTGGGTGATCCACAAATTTAGAAAATGACATAACTATTTCTTTCCTCTTTATTCTCTTAGTTCTTTCATTTTATTTCTTCACACTGATTTATCTGCTGTTGAAACCATAACATGACACTTTTCATAGAACCGTAACTATTACGAGATCTCTTCGTTAGGTGGCCTCAGAACTTATCACTCTGTATTTGAAGTTCTGATTACTTTTTCACAGATGCATCATTTTATACATTCACACTAAACTTCATCAGTCATTCTACAGTCAATATTGTGAGATGTATCCGCACAACCTTGCTGTCAGTTTTCATTTTTATTACCTCTACTATCTAAATGTCATCAGACAACTTTATCTTCATCCCTTTCTGTGTTATTTAAAAATACACCATACAGCACAGAACCTCCTGTGTCCCTAGTAGTGGCAGGCCTCTGCTGAGAAAAACAGCTTTTACTTCTAGCTTGTTTCCTATTCTACGTTCACAAGAGTTAGCATATCACAGTTAAATATTGGAGATCATTAGTGTTCCCAGGATGCCCCTAACCCTAAACACATTATTGTAACAGCACATTGAGCACTACAGTAACTGAAACTTTATCCCTTTTCATGGGTTGGAGGATGCTTCTCTCCATTCCAGTTCCACATGACAGCCTAAAGATCCACTTTCTGTGGCACTGTGAAATGCATATGAACTTAATATAATGTCCATTCTTCTCTGTTAATTTTAGAGTTCTAGAGAAATAACTTCATTTCTATAACCTCGTTCTGCTTAGTTCACAGGAATTATACCTTATATGGCACTTGTTCCACTGTCTTATCAAACAGAAGAGATAGCTAAAAATATATATCCCTCCTTTTAAATGTTAAGTGCATGGTTCTTTAGGCTTAAATCAAGAAAAACAAAATTGTTATGCACTTTGCTACCAGATTTCTTTCCTACTGGATTACTGTTAACAGTCTTTCCTTGGCACAAAATCAGGAGAAAAACATCTCAGCCTACTGCATACCTATAAAACCTCAACTGCTATTCACAACATACATTTTGCATCAAAGTGTCAATATCAATGCAGAAAAATAGTTTTTATATGCCAAGAAAATTCATCCTTTCAAGGCTAAACACAAAATCTTCTCTTACTACCAATAGAGCCCATCAAGCCTTCTACCAGAAACAAGGCTTTGAACCAGTTATGCCATCTAGACTTTTCACTCAGTAGTCATCCTTTAAGTTAAAAACTTCCTTTGTGAATATTTTTGAGTGATATAAGCTCAAAATTTCAAAAGCATCTATGTGACCAGAAAGACCAGTTCTCACTTTAAAAATTACAGTCATGCAAATGTCTAATCATCATTGAGGCATTTCAAGGGTGTGTAAGTGTATTAACCTTTTGAAACAGTGTTATATGGTCCTAAATCTCTTCCAGCTCCTTTCAAAAACAATGGCAAGTCAAGCATGTTGTAGCCCTAGTCTCACTTCTTCACGCATGAAGTCATCATTGGGGAAATAAAGTTGTCAAAGCCAGTGCATCAACGATGGTAAATAAAGTTTGCAGGACTGGTGATATGTCATATTCAGTAATCACACAGTGTTAACATCCAGTGCACATGCAGTTCTGGAGGCATAAAGAGTAGTAGCCTTGTTGTAACTTCTCTTTATCAGAAAAGGTGAATTAAAGAAAACTGACATTATTCCTCTTAGGTTTCTGGGTTTGTTGCTTTGGGGCTGGTTTTGGTTTGGTTTTCTTTGGGTTTTTCTTTTGGTGGGTTTTTTGTTTGTTTAGTTGGTTGGTTGGTTGTTTTTCTTTTGGTCAGAAATTTTAACTTCAGACAATAAAAATATTATATTGTTATAACCCCAAGCTGATGCCACTCCTCACTGACTTGAATTATTGAGAAAGAAGTGGAGGCATAAAGCATACTAGAGCAAATAATCTCTGAACTCTTTTAACTATGTCATTGGAACAGATAGAAAAAGCACATTCAATTGCTACACAGCCGATATGTATTTTTAAAAACATCAGAGAGAAAATAAGAAGATAGAAAGGAGGAGGGAAAAAAAGGACAAAAACATGTCCCTTATATGTTAGCTATAATCATCATTGTATACCAAAGAGTTTGAGTTGCACAACTTTTAAAGGGGAAACTGCCATTGAAATGACAACAGAAGTGGAAGGGAGGAAATTAATCTTATATCTTGGAATGTCATTTTAGTATTGGTTGGTTTCTGTTAAAAGATTTGGATTTATTAATTCCTGGGATTTCTTTACTGAATTTGTTTAGATAAATACCAGTATATGAGATTAACCCATGAGCAAGTGTGAATTACAGCAGACTTAAATATACTAAACACTCAGATTTATTTTTCAGGCAATTGGATTAATTTGGCCCAATGATATCAGCAAGCCATGGGAGTCTAACCATCAATGCACCATTTTCCTAATACCTGCTAGCGTTTAAAATCCTACCTTATAGTAGTCATCAACAGTACTGCAATGGTAGAATTTAAAGCCAGAATTTGGAGCAGTAGCACACTGACAAACAGTTACCAAAAGCTTAAAATGATTAACGGATGTTTCAATAATTATTAACATTGAACTCAAAACTGAATCCCATGTGTTTATAAGCTATAGGAAATTTTATGTCTAGGATAGTAGCAGAAGCTAATTACCATTTATTAACTCTGGAAATTTTCAGTGTGCTGTTATGGATGGCTTAAGCAGTGATATTGCATAGAAGACCTCTTTTGAAAAGGAATTCTTCACCTTAAAAAGCTTGGAGTAGTGATACGTTGCTGACTAGAAAGCCCAGCACAAGGCTCTACAACAGAGCACAACACAGAACTTTCAGGATCTTTGTAAAAACCAGTATCATTCATCAAAGGATACTTGTTTGTTAGCTATTACAGCAGCTATGACAAATTTGATTTGTTTTCTAGGAAGAAAGACTCTGGCTAAGCTGCAGCATTACAAACTCATTTGTCTTGAATCAAGCCTGTCTCAGGCTCCACAAAGCTGACACAATGCAGAGGAGAATAAACACCACGTTGCCTAACCTTGTGGAAAAACATACCGTGTACACCAAGTCAGAAGAAAGAAGCCAAAAAATACCTGTTTACCACACTGTCTAGGAGTTTTACTCACAGGAACATTTGGGAGAAACTTATATTATTGCTAGGGCATATGCTTGCACATAAATCCACGTGCTAACATGAGAGCACATTTGTAAGGCAATCTGTCACAGTTTTCCCAAAGAGAGAACAGAAGCAATGTAAAATAATTTCAGCAACCAAGTATACAGCTTGAAGAGCACACAAGAAATACCATTCATGCACATACAATCCCAAGCACAAATTGGATTAGCTCTCAGAAGATTAAAGACACAGTGCTGTCCACCAGAAAACCCTCGTGCCACATTTTGAATAGCCAGTTAATACTATGATGACAGAGAGTGGCAGCCAAAACAAAGAGTGGGAGAAGACAGGAAGACTGTCAAAATAATCAGCTCGAGAAAGTGAAAGCTCTGGAGAGTGTAAGTTTAGTAAAAGAAAAAATCAAATGCACATGTGAATCTGTAGTACTGTGGCTTCAACTTTGCCATCCTCCATGTTTAAAAACCTAACTTTCCATTGACTAAATAAAAGACCACTTCTGTTCTCTAGGCTGCACTTTCAGTTTCGCAGTTCCTTTCTTTGTGTCCCTACTGGAAGACCTAAAAACCCCACAAACATAATGCAGATCTGGCATAAGCATATGATGATATTTCCATCAAATTAGACCCAGCAGGGATGGTGGGCAAGCATTTGGTACACAGCTCTGCATTGTCTGCCACTGTTCATATTCACTGCAGGATGTGAGCAACATTCCCTCATAAAGATATTTGCAGGTGGCTCCTTGATAAGAATAATCTTTCTTTTGGGGATGTGAACCACCACTTCACAAGAAAACATTAGACTGTCTTTGCACTGTGGAGATGTGCTTCATATCTCAACATGGCAAACATACCAGAAATACACTATAGCATTTCCTGGATAGGTCTGCAAGCTGCAATGAACAAAAGTCCACATCTGAGCATCACATCAATCCTTCCTGTGGCAATACAGCCATACTTGAAACCAATTTGATTCATATTCAGAATAGGATAGCTACAACAAAGTAGTCTATAAGCAGATGTGGGGAGGCATATACAATTCACTGTATTGTTAGATATTCTGTCATATTGACAACAATTTCACATGGCTGCCATTGCCTTTGCAATGTCTCTGACCTGAGAAGCGGTCTACTGCAAATGCAGGAGGTTTAGCAGTGAAGGAAGAACTGCAGAATGAGGAACACTCATTACTTCACAAATAATCCTCAGACAACCACTACTGAGAGGTGCTGAACACTGCGAGGCCCCAAACAATGTGAGGCCCCATGCTCCTCCTGCACAGGTGGCTGGTTTGCCTTCATACTCCTCACCAGTCAAAATGGCATAGCCTCATACAAAATGATATCCCAAATCTTCATGTAGAGAATCCCAGAAGTAATCAGGGATCAAACCAGTGTAGTAGCTTAAAACTGAGCCTCCACTATCAAGAGAATATCATCCCAGTGTCCACTGTATTCTTTGGCTTTCTTGTAACTTCTTCTCAGATCCTTAATGTTATTTTGCAGTTATCAAAATCAGAAACGTATCTGGGTAGATACACTTGCTGTGGTCAGTGGCATTGTCCCTTGGGTTCCCAGGAGAGATGCTCTCTGCCCATAGTCACACCATGTCCAGTGCTCCAGCCCACACTGCGTGAGGGTTACAGAGCTGAGGAAATGTGTCTGTGGAGTTCCTGTGTGGGGTGTGCTGGCTCTGGGTCAGATGCTGGCACTGCCCTTGGTGACTTGGCTGATTGATGGGCAGTGGCATGCTTTAGTTCAATGTGCACGAGTCAAGTTATTAGGTATTGAGACAGGCAGAAAAGAAAGATTAAAATCCAACAAGCACTAGATGAAAGACAGAGTGCTTTGGGGTTATATAAGGATGGCAGCATCTAGAATAAATCCAGGGGCTGGAGCATGGAGATTTGAAATGGGGACTGAAAAATACAGGCAACAAATCTCATGGTTTTCCTATCCATGATCCAGTCTTCAAAAGGGACAGGAACAGGTTATCCAATCTAACAAGAAATTTTCAAAATTAATCCCTCCCTTTCAGAATTTGTTGAAAACCATGGGCTGGTATTTTCTTCTTTTGTTTGCAAATTTTGTGAACTGGTATGAAACAAACTTCAAACAGACTGACACAGGACTCAGTGTAACAAGCACAGAGACGTGCTCAGGAGTTAACAAGCAGAGAAGCCACTCAGAAGACTGGACATTCAGGTCCCTTTGTATGTCTAACAGACCACAACATTAACACCGAAGAGTCCTAGTGTCCCACACGAAGCTGAAGAAAGAGTTAGTGTGATTTGGTTTCACGTTAGGAAAACAAAGATTTCTATCCCTGTAAAGACACACATAGGGAGATGTTCATAAACAATACAAAAGGAATCATCTGCCACCAAGGTGCAGGAAGAAATCATTGTATCTGATGGTGGAAGGGATACATAACTGTAACAAGAAACTGGATTTTTTCAATTTTTCCAGTCCATTATTCTATATTCCTACAATCATATGACTAAGACAGGTCGAGTAATGACATAAATCATGGGATAGCCATGCTGGGCTCCAACAGCTACTGAAGATGGAGACTATTGGAGCCCAAATCATCAAGACATACAGTCTTCCAACATCTCTCAGCCAAGGTCAAACTAGACAGAGCTTTCTCCACCAAAAGTCCTAAATGAAACCTCTTCTCCCTCCACTGACCTATCTCAGGAGACCAAGCTAAGACTGCATTTTCATTATTCCTGTGATGAGACCTTCCATACACAAAATGGCATTTTTGCCCCAGTAAGACAGCTGAGCAGGGCATCACCTTGTTTTCTGGATCCCAGCAAGCACAAGGAAGTGTAGATTGAGTATAGCAGTTACAACATAATATTTCTGAACTTCCAGCTCTTTCCAACACCTCTATCTTTAACAACTTTTTATCATGACAGTAGTTCTCCTCTCAAGTCAGGAGAGACCATCAATAAAATTTTCTAAAATACTTTAAACATAAAAATAGTGCCCTATTTTTAATACACTTAGAACTACAGCACATCTGACAAATTTCATTTTCCTTTATACATAAATCATTCTAATTTGTACCTGTTATATCATATTCTAAGCCTTCTATTAGTCTCCTTTTCCTTATATTTTCAAGTAATTTACTAAGTGCTAAAAGAAGACAAGGTCATGGCCTGTAAATCCCAAAATCATCACGAGTGCCGGTTTAAAACTTGAACATTGTATTTGCTCTTCATCAGTACTGCACAATAATAGCTGATTTTAAAGCTAGGATATTTCATTCATGCTAAAAGGAAAAAGCATACAAAGGAAATTTAATGAGACTTTCTTTGTTTTTCAAATGTGGTTGCTCATTTAATCTTCAGATTAGATGATGTATTTATGTTGGGATTTCTTATTTTCTTTCACTCAACTTGCCCAGTCACTAATATATTATAATAGATTCTATATAAGTATCTTCAAGGTCAGGTACTTTCAATACTCTTTCTTTGAGGGCTGTACTTGCTTCATTAATTATTTTCCATTTAAGTAGACTGGTTAAGGTTTACTCTAAGTTTGAATGTGTTTATCTAGTTTACACAACACTTCTGTTTTATTTTAGAGATAGATAAAGACATTCTCTAAAAGCTTGTCTGATACAAGTAGGCTATAAATTGTATATTTATTGTATTTTTTTCTCCAAATTCCATTGCCCATTACACAGTAGCTCTTCATTTGCTTTTTCTCTTTTTTTTCTCTCTGTGCTGCCTTTTAGTTCTCTCTCCTCTAAGTGAAGCATTACTAATACAGCAACAATGTTTAAGGCAGAGTCTAACTCATGCTGTCTGAGTGGGTTTGAAGCTAACCAAAATAATTGTGCACAAAGCAGACTCTAGAAATAGCACCTTCCTACCCAATAGACCTCCTTCCTAGGTATATTCAGTCATAGCTGTGCAATTTAGTTACGAGCTAGCAGGTTTTACTGCTTTCTACCCCACATCTCACTGACAAGCCACTCACGAGCCTCTTCTCAGAATTTTCTTCTTTCTTACAGGTCCCCCTCAGAATTGTCTGTCACATACAAGTTCCAGACACACCTGTATAAAGGTGCTAGGAACAAAATTTTTGCCCCAGGCACCCTTGCCTGTGTGGCTGGAGTTCATGTGGCAAGGAGCAAAAAGCAAAGGAGCCAAAGCAACACCCATGTCACAGGTGGCTGTGGAAGGCAGCACCCAAAACAAATAGTGGATGTTTGCTCTTAAACTGAGAACACTTTACAAATGGATATGGAAAAAGCTTAGAAGCAAAAGCTGCACTGAAAAACAGTGACATTTGTAAAACACTTTAGTTTTTTAATGCATGTCCTTCAGCACTTGATGAGTTCATAAAATACAGTGATATGTACTCCAGAATTTTTTAACATAGTTTCCTGCAGATATAACAATACTGATATAATTCCCACTGATACAATAACATATGTTGCCAATCCCATTTATTTCTTTAATGGTTACCAAATTTCAGCAAAATCTGACATAGAAGACTCAAAAATCACTCTGTTCATCCAGGCTTCTTGGAAAGACAGAGCCACACAGAGGAGAAATGTTCTGCAACAAGACACCAGCTTAGTGCAGAAGCTCAATTACTACTCAACCCTGGGGACTTCACAAGTTTCTACTGAGGGTAAAGCTTCACTGATTTTACGCGCATCCCCATGATAGAAATCATCACAATCTTATGGCCACAGAAGTGCTTGTTATTATTTCACAAATATTGGCATCAGCCCCCAGAATAAAGGATGTTAATATTATAACAAAGACAGTTTTAAGCAGGGGCTAGTTTGTTCATGTTAATTTTATGACCAAATTTCTGAGCCATCAGGAAAAACCCCAGCCACCTTAACTTTTCTGGCAATTCAAAAGAAAAAAAACCTCACAAAACACTGGCAGAGAAAAGAGAGTTTAAACTTTATTCTAAGTGTAGGGTTCATTACACAGCAGTATAGCATACCTGTGGCTAGGCTATTATGAGAATACTGCACTCCACCGCCTGCATATCTTTACATTTATTTAAGGGATAATCTTTATTTCTTAGTGCTGTACTATACAATGCCATAAACAGCTGCTGAGATTAATAACTGAAGTTAAATCAGCCTCCAGAGCTGTATCTAGAGAGCATAATAGAGTGCCACTGAGGGAACCTAACTGTATTTTAAAGCAAACCACGGCGTTGTAAGAGACAGCAATATTTTTCTCTGCTTGGGCATGTGTGCAGATCTGAAATCTTTCTTGAGCTTTCTGGTGACATACAGTATGCACTAGATGATGGGTAAGATGCATAAAAAACCTGAAGCCTGCACTGATTAAGAGACACAGGAAAGACTAATTAAAGACTAATTAAAGGCTGTGCAATGTGAAAGCACATTAGCTAAAGCTCATTAGATTCCTCTATGGGTACTTTGCTTCTGGATGAGAGGGTCCACATAGAGCTAAATGCACTTCAACTAACATGGTTTTACATCACACTCAAACTTACTATACCTTGACTGTACTGGACATGTGCTTTAAAACTCTTAATGCTTCCACGGTGAGACAAAACTGACATCCAAACAAATGAAGAAGGGGCCCCAAGTGCCAGATTATGAGAAACAATCAGGACCTTTAAGAGGTAGTAAGAAATCCTGTTAAAGCTCCTAAGGCCAGTCACTTCTAAGCACTATCCTGCACAGCAGCAGTGACAGAGGTGGCATGAGCCACCTGTTTGTCCCATGACATTATCCATTTGTCGTGCCACAGCAGAGGCTGCAGAACAGACAAGACACGCTCACCACAACACACAGCCCAGCACATTTACACAAAACTGAAGCAGTGATCACCTAAGTTAACATGCTGAGCTGTGGCTGCAGCTGCCGAGGCTCTTGTTTCCAGCTCCCCTGAGCTGGAAACATACAGCGCTAAAGCTGTCTCTGCCAGGATGAAGGTGAGAAACCTGTCTCAGCCCACAGGTCCACTGGAAGACTCAGACCCCAGTGCCAAGCACATGCAGCCTTCCCAGAACTCTACACTAGGCACTCCTACTCTTCATTCATTTCACAAATAAATTCAAATGACAAACAGAAGCCTAACTTGTTTGAAAAAGAAATGTCCTTTTCCAGAAGGGCTACAACTGTTCCTCCCATCTTCAAACTCTTTTCCTTAAATCCTGCATGACTGTCTTCAAGTTGTGACAGCTTCAGGGGAGCATCAGCAGCCTTCTACACTCATGCGACATGAACACTTAGTATCTTATGTTTGCCAGATTAAATTGTCATTATTAGAATTCTAACCACTTTAGCGTCCCTTAACTTCATGCATGTTCTTATTGTTTAACTGTGACCAAAAACTGTAAGATTTGACAGAGTTTCAAACTCTTATCACATCTAGAGCACCCTAGTGACATTTCTTGGGAAGAAGAAAAAAGGAGCAGTAGCAGCAAGCAGAGGAAAACCCTGAACAGGAGGGGGTGAGGGGCAGAAATACTTAAAAATACAGGATAGAAAATGCACATGATTAAAAGCAGGAAACAGATCTGAGAAGTGAAAATAATTGCAATCTATTTATAAAAGGCTTACAATAAAAATTATAAAAGAGAAGTAAGGAAATTGGCTTAACATAAAACCACCATGGTGTAAAGCCGCTCATGCAGCCTATGTCTTTAGCCCTCCATTGTGGGGCTGATGAACTACAATGAATTCTTCTACAGTTAAACCTAAACCTCATCTTTGCTAACAGTATGAAATCCCATTCCAATTGCCATTGAAATCATCAATATTGCCATTCACTTCAGTGGGTTTGAATTAGGTCCAAATGTCTCCAAACAACTTTGGAGAAAACCCTGATACTATCTCATTCTTCCCCATGTTCACCCAAGAAAAATAGTTTCTTCACCTTCAGAAATTGTCCTACTTCTTCCCAGCCTTCAGTTCTCCTTTAGTCTACTAAAACTCTCTCATAACAAAGTATTTTGCACAAACACATTTATGAGCTGGAGGCTTTCTTATAAAGACCTCCAGGATTTAGGGTGCTGTTACTGACTTCAAGATGCAAGTTCCAATCCTGCGAAGCTTTTGGTGTCCTGTAAAATATAAGCACTGTCCTTACTCCTTGTGATTCAACTTATCCAAAATTAAATGCTTTCCTGGGATATGAACCTTAAAATCCATTGCTTAGGTTCAATTTTCATTAAGTTGGAACCTTCAGACCAGATGTAGAACTGGTATTAAGTATTGATTTGTTTCACTTTAGTAGACCATTTGTGTAATTCTACATTTTCAGCTTTGAACTTTGTATTAGAAAGGCTAATGCTTTCATTTGCTTTAATAAATTTTGTGAAAATATCATAGTGAACATCCAAGATTCTTTTACGTGTGAGAGAAGACAGCTATGACCTGGACACAATAATCTATGCTAGTTAAATTAATACATCAGTAGTGGTTTTAATGATTCAGTGATAACAGGATACTGCATTAACTTATTTTGGAAAAAGGGTAAATCTCTGAAGTTGAAGTGCAGAACTGTGAATTCAACAGTCTCATTCTTCTTAGCATTTAGCTGTTGGGTTTTAATTTAATCATCACTTTACAAATACAAACACATTCACTGAAAGAAGTTTCCGCTATGACTCATTGTAGTTACTTTACAAAGAAAAAGAGAATAATAAAATAATTCTAATAATCTAGATGACAGAATAAAATAAAAGGTCTCCAAAGAAGAGATTTAGGATCATTTCAAACCTGAACAAAAAGTACATCTGTACTCTGCCCTTTTTGCAGTGTAACAGACTGAAAGTCATTGCAAAAGGTAGCTCTCCATTAATCCTGTGAGAAGGCTCTCTAAGCTGCTGATTCCTCTATGTAGTAATTGTCCCATTTGCTAAAATTAGATGAAAAACAATGTGATTACACATCTGTGAATATGCAACTGTCCATCAAGTTGGCAAGAGTGTATATCAATTATTCAAATTCATCTTGGCATTATGCGCATTAATGACACAGATGCCCAGTGTTGTCAGGCTGCTTTCATCTTACACCTGGAAATGGAAACCATTCCAGAAGTTAAAATGAATAATCAAGGTGAAAGAGCACAGGTAGCATAAAGGATATTGTGTACTGAGAGATGCTCATATCTTGGCAACTTATGTGCATACTGTAGAGAAAAATCAATTCTTCTTTGTTCTCTTCAGACCACATCACTGAAGCCGCTGAGTTGGAGATTTGGAGCTGGAGCTATTTTTCCCAGCAATCATCCTTCTCCTTTGAGAATATGAGACTTCTAAAAAAACCATGCTAACTATCTAAATGAGAAAAAGAAATATTTAAGGAGCCTGAGAGAAAAAAAAAGGGGGTGAGTTGGAGGCAAGCGGAAGGATTTTTAATCAGTAAAACAGTCTTCCTGCAAGGTTACAGTGTACAAGGAATTTCTGTGCAGTATCAACAGCCCACGTTTATAAATGAGCCTCAGTTCTCATTACTGGGATTGCACTTTTAAAGAGAAAGAGCTGAACCTTGCCAGGAGCTCATCCTCCCAGCAGCGTTAGGAGTGCCAAAGGTGCTTCACATCCAGCAGAACCGTCTGCTGATGGTGTCACTGAATTGTCACAACCTACTTTTCACCTAGAGAGTTTTCTGACTGCACGCAAGAAGCCCTTTGAAAGCAGCAGACCAATAGTCAATGGCTGTGATTCTTAGAGCCATTAGAGGTAGGAACTGGCATAAATAAAGCTAAACATGAACACATGATGCAGTCAGGAAGGGCAGTACTGTACACTGAGACAGTTTTTGGACCTAAGCTCCAAAACACCTACCAACAGGCCCTGCCAGAAGGTCTCTCTGCTGGAACAGGGCGTCCTTCCTCAGCACCCACCTGGAACACCTGCTGCCTTACAGAAATCAAAACATGCTACAGTCACTTCTTCCTAAGGGTTAAAAACTACTTTCTCAGTCAACAAAAACAGTTTATCACCAATATAGCCAAATCACAGAAAGGAGTAATACATGCCAGTCTCAAAAACAATGCTAGAGGATAGGATGGAGGTTGCCAGGTGAAATGGATCTTCTTGCAGTAAAACCACTCTACTTCAGCTTCTCTTTTACATGGCAATCTGTGACTTGAGATGTGTTGGAGTCCACAGACAGGTAAGAGTGTTTATTAATGGGGAGCACAGAGGATGCTTTAATGAACATTTAAATGTGATTTTTTTTTTTTAACTATATGGTCTAAAGAAAGCAAAATATGTGTTAGTTTTTATTAAACTAAGTTCTGTTAACTTTCAGTGTAACAAATGGAAGTTTAAATTGCTCATGCTTCTGTCGATTCTGAATGCCTTCATGTCTTGACTTACTACACTTGTGCCTTGGTTTCCCATCTTCGTAGTACTTCCACAATGGGGAAATTTTCTTCGCAGAAGCCTAAGAAGCACGAAGCAGGTGCCTCAGTGTTCCATCTCACTGTACTTGCATAATGGGAATAGTCCTCCCCAAATAATGCCTGACTTGCCCTGGTATCCAGGTGGCCCAGGAGAGGGAGGGGATTGCAACCAGCACACATGGTGAACACAATTTAACAGCAAGAAGACTAGTGTGGTCCTAGTATTTGTGAATTTTCAAAGCTAGAAGTATTTCACGCTTATGGAGTCTAAGACATATGTTGTCATGTGATTTATTTTAACTAATCGTGAAAAAAAGTTGATGTTTTTCTAAAGATATTAGATTACGTTTAGAGTGAACTCTAAAGTGTTAGGCCATAAATTTAAATTCAGTCATTTAAAAAAACCACACTGAGTTAGTGCTAATTAGAAATATTTTTGATGAAATCATTATCTTATGATGGATATATTAAATTTTCAGAAATATTTTTCTTTTTATTAGCCACTTGTAATGAAATAAATCAGGAAATACCACAACAACAGTGACACACATGATGTTCATGTATATCTATGGATAGGCATAGTAATAGCCTTTTGTAATAAAAAAATACTATTTTGCTAATAAGGGTTTTAATTCAGATATCAGTTCTCAAAAGGGTTACAAACAGCAACCGTTTGGTGTTTCTTTGGCTCCATCCACTCATTCCACCTGCACTCATTAAAGAGTACGTAGAAATGACTTAGTCAGAAATTTTAAAACTGTATTTTCTGTCCTTCTCAGAAATTCCAAAATAATACTTCCTCTCCAAACCAAAGACAATGTGCTTCTTTCGGGCTGAGTGTCTGTACTATGAGCCTGCTGAAACTGCCCTATTGCAAAGATCCCTAAGCATTACTAAGAAGTAATTTTAGGATGGCATACTCTACTAATAACTACATTTTTACAGCTTTGTTAACTGTGCTTTGTCTTTCTGCCTTACTTATTTTGTAAGAGCCCATTTCTTCAATAAATCATAGTACAAATGTGGTTTTAAGGCTTTTTAATGATAAAAGATTTATGTGTAGTTTTCCCGTGTTCTCTCCATTTTCTGTGTAGGAATGACAGTATGCTGTCATTTCCATGCGGCTTCTAATCTCTGGATGTTGTCATTACACCTTTCTATTGTCACAGATATGTATCATATTAGTAAGTACCTCATCACAGAGATATCAGCTTTTTCCTTTGATGCTGGAGCCGGCAGTACTGATTTCTACATATGTACAGTATTACCATAAAACATTAGCAAAAGATAACTGCTACCTCACAGAAGGAGCCCTGTGGTTAAGTGAAGTTTAAGTGAGAAACATTCAAGATGCTGACTGCACTTTCCTTGGGAAAACATCGAAGATTATTTACTCAGCCTACCCATCATCCCCAAAATAAATTGTTTGAAGGAAGCATACTCTACATTAAATAGATTGGCATAAACAATAAAACCAGATTAGAAAGCACTTAATTTATCAGAAACTCCACATGGTAAATACTGATCTAATGCCTATTTCCTAGGTAACAGATGGCTGCCAGTGCCATAGCAAGTGGAGTTGCAGGAACATTAAGAAATGCTCCTCCTTGCTGGGCCCTGTGACTCCTCATGCGTTTAAGGTTTTGCTTGTCTCTGCCTGCCTTCACACTAGCTTGACTTTGCCATGTGGTGCATTTCAAAATTGTGACTCCTGTCTGTGCCTTGGCTGCTTTTATGTCCTCCTGCCAATTTGATCCGAAGTGTCTGAGCATGGCATACAAGAAAAGCAACATGGCAAAGCTTTCCTGTCCAGACATACGATGAAGATCTAAAACCCCAAATTCATTTTATCACATACATAGCTGTGCAGACCAAAATAGAACAGGCTAAACTTTTAAAAGTCTTTTCAGTACAACTTAAGAAACATTTCTAACAACAAAACTCTAGATTAAATTTTAAACTATACAACTTTCAAACTGGAAAACTTTGGAAACAAAAGCCCCCCCATAATTTTTTTCATTTTGATAACTGGAAACCTTCTGACAAGAAATAAATACCCTGACAAGCCTCTGAGCAGTTCTACTATCCTGCCCTATACTGATGACCAAGTTATAATGCAATTGTATCAGCGGTAAAACAGCAAGATAGAAGTAGTAAAGGTGGCAGCTGTCACATTAAGAACACAGGTTTACCTTACGCTGCAACACTGCATGAACATAGAAAATGAGGTGCCAGTATATTATCTGCTTCAGCACCTGCCTTTCACACAATGGCAAGAAGAAATACAGTGTGTTGATTCACAGGAGAAATCCAGAAGTTTCAGTAAGACTGTAAAGACTGCCTGGCTGGCACTGTGCTTTGTGCATTTCTGGGAGAGTGCTGGCAGCACAAGCTGCTGCCACTCACATTCAGCTCGTATCCCACCTGCTGGCACTGTGGCTCTCTAACAGAGATTTTGCCTTCTGACTTCCCCCATTCCATTTATAACCAATAAAGACCATTGTTGACACTGAACATACAGTTACTCTTAGTGCACAGTATTAGTGTTTCCAGTGGCACATGCACTAATCAATTTGCTGGTCAAACTTCAGCCAAAAGACAAAAAGTTCCATCTGTCTTTGTGGTGACACCTGGAAGCTCTGTGATAAAGCACTGGCTCTTTACCCCTCTCCTAGACACTTTTCCTTCACCTCCTTCCCCTGATTTTCCATTCTTCCAATGACTTTCCATTCCTAAGCTTGTTAAAAGTGAGAGTCTCAAAACAAAGATTTGTAGGAGATTAGAAGGCAAAAGATTAGCTAGTTATTTTTTAAAAACTCCTCCACTGTTGCCACTTTTGGCACGCTACTTCTCTCCTAACTTTCTAAATGCATTTGCTCAGATATGAAGAGCAGACAAGTCCTGTTACCTACTTCCTCGGGACAGCTAGTCTGGGGACACCTATCCCACTAGCTGCACCTTGCTTTGCTTGTTCAGAACTTGCCCAAATATATCTTGAGAACATTTAATTGTGCCACATGCCTGCACCTTTTATTTGCACAAAGTCACTCAAGGCTTCAGAGCAGTTTTGTTTTTCACAACTTTGATCTGTCAGTAAAAAATCATTCTGATGCTTGATGCCACACTGGCTTTGTTCAGTTTCTCTTTGAATACAGTTAGCCCACAGCCCTGCTGCACTGCCACTCTCTACCGGCAGAGCTTTATCAAAGGAGCATCTGTTCCCAGAAACTGGATTTACCTTTTAGTCAAAGCAAAAACATCCATATGGCTCTCCATGACTCATACAGAATTGTGTGAGTCAGTGGCATAAGGAAAGATCACTAAGCTCCAAGGTTGAATATTTTCAAAAGTTCTATTGTTCTTGCTTGTATTAGCAAATTTCAGTAAAAACTCAAATAGATTCAAAATATTAATAGTCTGTTGAGAAATCAATGCTCCTTTCCTTCTGTCTTTCATTCTGTAATGTGCATCAAAAAATTGCACAAGAGTAATTGAAGTAGAAATAGTTGGAATATGAGTTTTCTTAACAATCTCCTCTTCACACTCATCCCTCATGGGTCAATAGTGGGGTTTAGCCCACTACCTTACACTGTTAACATGTTCTAGGTACCTGCATGAAGCTATTCAAATAGCACAACCGAAACTGGAGAGAAACATCACATGAATGAACCATTGCTATTACATGATTTCTCATTATAGCAGAGCTGAACTAAGAGTTTGCTGCTGAATGCAGATTTTATTCTTCTTCCCTTAACAACTCTCCTTTTCTTTCCTTCTTGCTGTATTCCTCTTTCTCTGTCTTTCCTGATCACTCAGATCGGCTTTCCCGGACCACCATCCTGCTGGAATTAAGAATATATATTTTTGCTGATTTAACAAGTTCTAAACACACGGTTAGATAACTGCCAAAGCTGGCAAAAAATAAGTGACACATGGCACAGTCTGGAGTAAGAAGAGAGGAAAATAAGATGTTAGTGATCAGCAACAACAGTCTGATAGTTTGGATCAAATCCTAACACAAATCCACAGCCTTACAGTTCCTGGAGTCTTTAGCTGAGATTCTCAATCTGCAACACTCAGTAACCTGATTTACAAATTCCCAATAGCCTCTGCCCACTGAAGGTTATACTCTAAAGATATACAGCAAACCTCAGGCAGGAAAATGGAGAAACTACTCAAAATTCATCCAACATTTCAGCTGTAGGGTCAAGAACAGGATTTGGCTTATTTATTCTCTGATCAGCATCAAACTCTAAAGATTTTCTGATCTGAAACTTCCAAAGCCTTCTGGTATGAATCTTCCCATTGCAGGGGTCCTGATAGTTTGTTGGTCTGACTTTACTACAGCAGCATGCAGATACTCAATTCAAGATCTAAAAGAATATATAAACGAGGTCAAATCCCAAGTATCAGTTTATATCAGTATTCTTACTGTTCCACTATGCTGATCAGATAAATATTAGAGAAAAAAATAATCACAACAGAATAAATTACAACAACAAAAACCTCCAGATCTCCAAAATAAATGCTGTTAAAAGTGTATCTTATTACCACACCAATGCACAGGGAGGCAAGCAGCCTAGTTCTTAAAAAAAAACTAAATCAAAAGGCAGTCTTTTGTCATGGATCAGCCTGATAAGAGATTTGTACACAGAATAATAAATTTAGGTATACAAAAATAAGTGAAACTAGACAGATTTCCTGTATCTTTCCCACTTTGTAAGTTTTACACCAAGTGGAATATTTAATAATGAAATATAAAGATGCTATCAATCCTCTAATATAAAACATGTGCATTGCTATTCAGCCATTGTTAAGAATGGAAATTTCACAGTGCAATATAGCAGCTGTTCACTTCTTACACAAACTAGTCTGTAACAATGTCCATTGCAAGCAGGAAAGCACAGAAGCCAATGCAAATGTCTAAAACTAAAGCAAAGGACAAATCAACTAAGGTGAGCCCCTCCCAAATACTTGGAGATACTGATACCACCTTCAGGGGACTTTTTCTAGACAAGTGCACTAAGAGTTACATCATGGCTCAGCCCCTCTGTTCATGAGGATTTAGTTCATTAAGCAAGTTCATTGGCTGAATCAGGAGCTCAGAGCTCAGCCTAAAGGCTCTGTAACATATCAGTATCCTTGACATATTCTGAAAAAACAAAATTCATATCTATTTTCTTGACTTATTTGAGAAACAAGCTCTCTCTCATTTTTTCCCTGCACACAGAACCAAACGCAGCTGTGTGTCAGCTACAGCCAGTGACCACAAACCTCCCAAACCTGGCTCACCAACTCTTGTTAAGCCCAGCAGAAACCAACCCACTGTGGACTTCATAATAATTACAGTACAAACCCACTCTCTAATGCTGCATCACAAGTCCCACAGTTACATTCATCCATCAGTAGCAGTCCCAATCCCAGCTCAGGAACTCCTTGATACCACAATCAGAGAGCAGGAAAATTTTTACAGTGGTCAGTCTAAACCCAAACCTCTTAAACCATAACCTAAGTGCTGAAACCAGCAGCTCCTGACAGAACAGAATTAGGCATATGTAGATGCCCCTTTTGGAAGCAACCCTAAAAATAACTAATTTATCTGTTCAAAAGCAGCAATCCAAATGTATGTGTTTATGCCAGATGAAAACTTAGTACAGAATTATGCATAACTGGAATCTCTAATATCACCACTTATAACACAACTCATTATTACAATTGCCATCTGAAAATGCCAGCAGCAATTGTTAATTATGTCTGGAGACCCTGTAACAACTTGTTGTAATTAACAAAGCAATAAGAACTTCTGGTAAGTGCTCTATACTAAACCAACCTGATTGCCTGGACTTTTGTTTACTGTTTTCATTTTAGAAATAAACCCAAAAGCCCTGAAATTTGGAAGTTAAAATATCTGTGTTAAATCCTTTGTTGCCTTTGAATCAATTTATCAGTCTTTGCTAGCTCCTAGAAAACACTATATTTCTGTTTTTAAAAGATTTACAACTATCCTGGGAGAATGAAAACGTGGACTCTAAAACATCCAGCAGACTCATTAAAAATATTGGCTTTCTGGCAGACTACCAGGAAGAAACAACACCACAACTGAAAGACATACAACATTTTCCAAATAGCATTTCTGCCCTCTGTTTTAAACCTTTGTTTCTAAACAACAGAATATCGTCCCTGACTGGCACATACAGAAAAATAACTGAAAATTCACAGGCTGTTCTTTTGCAGCCTTCCTCTGCATTATGCGTTTGAGATCAGTTTACTTCTATTAATGTATGCCATTTCTTATAACATCTCTCAGCTGATACTAGATGACCACCAAAAGGATATGAACCTTTCTAACTTGTTAAATATATTTAAAAAAAAAAAAAGTCAGAAATATAAGTATAGCCATGAAATCATTTTGAGGTAGAAAAAGTAGTGATGTCCTTCTTCTGTCACATATTTGTGCGTATTTGTACATAACAACCTGCAAGCAAATACTGAATCTACTTATATTCTTTTTTTTTTTTTCCCCCTAAGGAAAAAAGTGCACATTTTACCTCTAATTGGATTAATAGGTTCACATTACTAAATTTGCTGTCAGCAATGCATTACTACCATAAAGCAGTAATTTCAGAGACCTATGAAAACCTGTTGTGAATAATTGGATTTTTTTTTTCCAATTAAAAACACAAAGAAAAATACATTTTGCCAACTTAATGTCAGATCAAAGTAAAATTTTCCACTCAGAATATAGTCTCCTTCAAAGTTTCTTTTGCGGTGTTTTTGACAAGTAGAAATAATTGCTAAGAATAATTTATTCAGAGGTTTACCTATTTGTTCTTTGTAAACTCCATGCCACCAAACTGCAATTACAGTTCATACTAGTAAGCCTTCCATGGAGAGTTTTATGAACACTTATGCAACTGATTATGTGTCACATGAAATTTCCTCTTGAAGTCCTGGGGCACATCATCTCAATCATATGCTGTTGTTCCTGACTTCTGGCTAGATCACTTCACTTCACAGCACTCATTTTAATTCATTATAATTATTTCATTAAAAATCAAATTATATTTCTTGCTCTAGCAAATCTCATACAAGAAGCTGCAATAGACAGGTTCTGTGTATAATAGACAATTTTGCACTTGCCCAGGTACTCATGATCTGTGAATGCCAGAGAAGCACAAATAGACTTGAGTCTCGCTTTCAGCTCACTGAACAGTTCATGACAGTATTATGCTGTTTATCAGTCATATTTCAGCATTTATTGTCATGCATTTTGTTCTTTAAGGAGCTGGGCATAGTCACAACATTTCAAAGCCAAATTCTGTTTCAAATCAGAAAGAAAATTTTGAAAGTTTAAGGTATGTGAAGATCTAAAGAACAGCAGCATGAAGTTGCCAAAGTTTCATTCTGCCATTCTGCAAAAGAACTAAATTTCTGTAACTTCCACAAAATTAAGTTGATGCATTTTGGTTAATGAAGCCAGGGTTAGGTGCAGATCATTGAGAGTTCTTTTCAGTCTGCTCCTTGTGAAACAGTAGTGGTTTTTTTTCATCCCATCCCTCTGTCTGGGACAAGAAATCCTTTCCACCACAGCACTGTCGTAGTTGGATCCATCCACACTGTATACACGGGCACATGAAACCCACAATTACCATGTCTTAAGCATCATGACAGAAGGCATAGCCCATCAGTGAACCCAGCCACCAGAAGGGATTAGGATGTTAAAGAAAAGTGCAACTGATAGAGATTCAATAGAGATTCAACTAAATTATGTAGTCCAGTTTTAAACAAACTTAACTCATATTTAAAATAGGAGTGAAGAGACATCCAAGAGCTGTCCCACTAAATACCTCAATTTTGGAGGAACTGCATTTTTCACCTGAGAAATCTTTCTAGGAAAAAAAAAAAAAAAATGTAGCCTGCTCCATCTACTTCTAATTTCTTCTGCTCACTGTTCTGCTTACATTCCCCTAAGAGATTTCACGTCATTGCCTTTGTTTCCTCTGAATTTGCCTTTGTGGTCTTAGTCCCAGAAATTATAGCATTTTTCTAAGGATAAAGTTTTCAAAATGGCTTGCTTAATGACCAAATCTAATTATCTGGAATTCAGGATTATAATTCTAGGAATATTTTCCAATATTTCTGTCAGAAGAAATTCTGCATTTTCCTATTGTACCTGTTTGAGAATAATGGGAGTTTTTCCACCAGTGCTGCCAAGGTTTAAAGCCAAGCTTCCTTTCATCGTTTTCACACACTTCCCTTTCCCTCATTTTGTATTTATCTCATGTTGATGTGAACTTAATCCTGAGGTTGATGGTATCAGCACCACAAGGTACTGTGTACTCCATAAACATTACAATTTAGGCAACACAAACCACAGTAAAAGAAAGAAGAAGTTAAGTGAGCTGACTGGACTTCTATCTTATTTGCTTAGTGCTTTTCTTCCTCATACTCACTATAGTTTGTAAAACATCGATAGCATTTTTTACTGAAACTTTTTGACATCCTGAATGGGGAGTGAAAAGGCTGGAATTTATCATCACTCTTCAATCTAATACAAACTCTAAAAAAATCCGACTTTGATTAACTATTTTGAGTATATGTCTATTGCTCAATCCTCAAATCTTCTGGGGCATGAAATTAAACAATTTTATAGTATCTATGTCTTCACATTGTCTTGGATGGCTTCACAGAAGGCCCTCACAAAAACACTCTATTCTGCTGTTGTCTGCAGAGAGAAATCAACACAAGATAAGAACAGACAGCAGTGAATTAGAAAAAGCAACATAAAAAGCAACGAGCTGCACTGCCCCCAAACTGTAAGTCTTTCGTTTCAAAAATACTGTAGCAACAGCTTCACTGGATCCAAAGCACAGGGTCAGTTTAGAGAACACTTTCTGCCTTCCCTGGACCTAAACATCAGGAGACCGCCCAGCCACAGCACAGGCAGTTCATATTACCGAGGGCAAGTCCTGCCTGACTAACCTAGTGGTCTTCTGTGATGGAGTGACTACGTCAGTGGACAATGAAAGAGCTACAGAACATCATCTATCTGAACTCCTGTTGAGGCATCTGACATCGTCCGCAACAACATCCTTCTCTCTAAACTGGAGAGATATGGATTTGATCGGTGGACTGTTTGTTGGATGAGGAATAGGTTAGACGGTCACCTCCAGATGGTAGTGGTCAGCAGCTCAGTGTCCAGATGAGGATCATTGATGAGTGGTGTCCCTCAGTATTGGGACCAGTACTGTTTAATATCTTCATCAATGACATATTGAGATTGAATGCACCCACAACAAATTTGCAGATGACCGTAAGATGAGTGGTGCAGTAGAGACACCTGAGGCACAGGAAGCCATCCAGAGGGATCTGAACAAGCTCAAGAACTGGGCCCATGCAAACCTCATAAGGTTCAACAAGGTCAAGTGTAAGGTCCTGCATCTGAGTCAGGGCAACCCTCAGTATGAATACAGGTTGAGGGATGAAGGGATTGAAAACAACCCTGCCATGAAGGACTTGGAGGTACTGGTGGATGAAAAGCTGGACATGACCCAGCAATATGCACCTGCAGCCCAAAGGGGGCAACAGTTTCCTGGGTTGTATCAAAAGAAACGTGGCCAGTAGGTCACGGCAAGTGATTCTGCCCCTTTATTCCGCTCTGGTGAGACCCCACCTGCAGTACTGCATCCATCTCTGTGGACCTCAATACAGGAAAGACATGGACCTGTTGGAGAGGTCCAGAGAAGGGCCACCAAGATGATAAGAGGGATGGAACACCTCTCCTATGAGGACAGGCTGAGAGAGTTGGGGTTGTTCAACCTAGAGAACAGAAGGGCCCAGGCAGATCTTATTTCAGCCTTCCAGTACTTAAAGGGGCCTTTTAAGAAAGATGAGGACAAACTTTTCAGCAGGCCTGTTGTGATAGGACAAGGGGTAATGGTTTTAAACTAAAAGAGTAGAGATTTGGACTAGTTTAAGATATTGTCTACAATGAGGGTGGTGAAACACTAGCAGGTTGCTCAGAGAGGTGGGTAGATGCCCCATTCCTGGAAACATTCAAGGTCAGGCTGGACAGGGCTCTGAGCAACCTGGTCTAGTTGAAAATGTCCCTGCTCATTGGAGGGGGGTTGGACTAGATGAACCCAAACTATCCTGAGATTCTATGTGCACAGAGAAGCTTGCTAGCCCTTTCCAGTGAGCCAGTGGTACATCAATGTTGTGAAGGGAGGAACAATAGTGTAACTCCAAGCCATTGTCTCACAGCACCTTTTAAGACTCACTAGGAAGCTTAATCATGAAAGGTAGGAAAAGATCAGATATGGAACTATCTACAGGAAAAAAAGGACATCCATCCGGAAACAGAAAGAAATACAAAGCTGAGTTTCTCTAATACCTTTGCCAGTAGAAAAAAGTATGACAGATAAAGTTGCTCAGAAGTGGGAGGAGAATGAACTGGAGGGAGGGGTAGGGTGGTGATCCAATCATGATGAAGGAAAGAAAATCTTTTTGAAGGAAGCCTCAAACTGTCCTTTAAACTGTACAAACATTGATTTACAGTAGCTAGAGCTCTGGGTATTGCTTGACACTATAGTAACAATTTATCATCAGATCCATGTCCCTTCACAAACTTTTATTCAAAGCACCCACTTCAACAACTGACCATACCATCTCATTACTTATTATAAAATCTGTCTCGTAGTTGCCTTCTTGGTTCTTGTCATGAGAAAACAAGAGGAATAAGCCCAAAAAGCAATGCTCACGATATTATACACTTAAATTCAACAGCCTAGAGCCACATATTTTACTGCTAATAGAATAAAGCCACATTGTATGATTTTGAAATGGACAAACACTATCTGAAGTGAATAAACACTAATTGCCGGCTTGGGAAGGATTTGAGTCATTAAAAAAATCATAGTTTTTCAGCTTGAGAGAGTCAGAGGAATGTATGTACACACGCCATCACAACCAAGGTCATACTATTTCTGAAAGTTTAGCACCACTTCCTACAGCACAATATTCCTTTACCAGATATGTCTAGTCTGCAGGCAATCATTTTAACTTTACCTCATGTTAACTTTCTCTTCCTGAAACCCATTGAAAGATTTCTTGAACAAATATCTGACTTTAATCCTAACAAGCCATATGTTAGACCCTAAGGGTAGTCAAAGACAACAGCAGAGCTGCCTGAAAAGTTACTAGATACCATAATCTACACAGCTGGGTTCCTGGAGCCTGCAGATCATACTAATTAAAAGGGAAAAAGGAAGAGGTTGAGAAAAACAGTCTAAGTAAACTTACTACAAATAAATTTTCAGTTTGAACATACTAGGTGTTTCTAACTAGAGGGAAGCTAAGGTACAATAAAACAGAAGAAATTACTTAAATGTAACCAACATAACCGGTGTAACTGACACCACAGTCACTTGCCAAGGGGAGCCACTCAGAAGCCAACATGCTTTCAGGTAGTTGTAGAGATATACATCTCATATCCAGAAAAATACAATTGCAACGAACATCCTGGTAAGCCTCATAGGCCAGGAAGAATCCTTCCCTCTCCTCCATCTTCCTAAATATGAAGGAGTTACCACCAGTCACTCAAAGACACTTCTTCCTACCAGCCTTTAATCAGTAATCTCATTCACTCCTCAGTCCGTACAGCTTCTGCAAAAGCATGGCCTGTTACCCTGTGGGTGTGAGCAGTTTTTATATTGTTCTCCATGGCCCACATTATAAATGCACCACAGCCTTCAAAAAGCCTTATTTTGGCCAAATTATCCTGAAGTAGGCCTTAACTCCAGTTGGATTAAAGTAAAACAATAAATATTAAGACTTATTTTCTCTTTATAAGAGAGAGAATAAGCTATAATAAAAAACTGTAAGTGACAGGTTTAAAAATAAACAAGCAAACAAACAAAAACTAAAATAAAAAGTCACACTTGCTCTAGTTTCAGCCCACTTGCTGTATATGGTTTTAGCAAACTCTCTTTGTTGGTGAGACATTTTTAAAGTCTCCAGATGAGCTGTCTCAGTTTCATCATTCTTCCTGAAAGGTCCTCATTTCCTCCCACGCCAAAAGCCATTAAGGAGACAGTGCTCCTCCCTCTTCTCTAGCTAAAACAGATATGTTTCAATTTTTGGAGATGCAAGCATTAATTGCCCTTTCCTGAACATAAGTGATTTAATAAAAAACTTCTTAAGGCTAAAAACACTTCTGTGTCATCTTCTTGTGACTGACTGTATATCTTTCCATGTAATGTATCTCTAGACACTAGATTCATATTTTACAATCTATAGATTAGGAAAAACACTTAATATCTAATTGGAATACATGTTCTTTGGTTGTAACCAATCTCCTGCCTGAGATAAGACACAACAGTAAGTAACCACTTCAGGCTGACACTATTTGGGGGAGTTTACACCTCAACTTCTTTCTCATAATAGCTCATTCCTTCAAACACTATCACATTATATATAAACATTATCAGCCATGTACAGACACTCATAAGGCCAGGTCTTGCAGAATCAGGTAAAAAGCCCCTGAGGTAAAATGACCCATCCAAAAATTACAGCATAGATTTCCTGTGTTTCCAACAAAATTTCTCCAACGTATGCCAAGAAGCAAAGCCAACTACCCCACCGTTAATTCAGTATTTGGATAAAGCTACTTGTAACAGAACTAGTTCTCCAAGATCTCTGTGTTACATTGTATTCTGCAGCAGCAAAATACTCCTGGCCTGAAAAACATCTATTGAATTAGGCGAGGTTTAGCTTATAGTAAAAAACTGTTCTATTTAACTCAGTGGACAGAAAGTCTCATTTCCACGAGATTATAGTTCAGCAGATGATCGTTGTGTTCACGTTCTTGTCCCTCTGCCGTTGTCTTAGCTCTTAGCACATAAGAGGCTTTTTGATTTTTGTTTTGAGAGTATTTTCTTAGTTTAGAGTGACAGGGGAGGGTTTTCTTCTGGATTTAGTTGTTTGGGTTTGTGGGGCTTTTCTTTGTTTGTTTGGTTTTGGTTGGTTGGTGTTTGTTTTGTTCTTCCAGAGTTGGTCATAGGTTACTAAAGTACTGAATCCTGCATTATTTTGTTCTTACCTTTATTTGAAAAACCCAACTGTGAATTTAAAAGTCTTGTTAGTTCAGCTTTGAAAGACAAAAAAAGAAGATAATACTCTTCTGCCAGCATGGAGACAACTATAGGGATGATTTTAAAAGTATATTTGAAACCAATTTTAAAGATTAACTGCAAAAATTTAAAGAAAATCTCAAAACAAACAAAGAACATAAGAAGCAGACCTATAACTTTAATGGGAAGAATCATTTCAGATGTTTGAATGTTGCTCCTGGCTTAAAGCATATTTGGTGGACAGTCCAGCAGAAGACTGCACCATCGCAAGGTACATGGGAATACTTCAAGAGGTACTGAGCATAGTGTATTTTCAAATGAATTAATGAAAACAACCTAGTTGTCTCTAAAGTGATTTGAGGAACCTCATATGTTTTGAGTAGGTGATAAATACCATGCCAAGACTAGGATTTAGAATTTAACACAAATCCCTTTGATGCAGCCAGAAAGGCCTCCCTTGGTTTCAGTGGACTTTGAATCATGATCACAAACCAATAGTTTTCCACTTGCAATAGCACTAAGACTGTTGCCTAATGGCTTAAGTAGTTCATACTCTTCAGGAAGAGGAATGCTAGCAGCTTTTTAAACCACTGTGGCTGCTTTCCTCCTGAGTCTAATTGATGTGTTTCCATTTGTTATTATTTTTTTTCCTCACTTCAAAATGCTATCATCATTTGCGAAAAAGAAGGCAGGAAAGAATCTCACTGCTGAAGCATAGGATTCTCAGGGTTTTCTTTCTTTGGTATGTGTGAAGCTCTCATACTCATAACATTGGTAAGGAAAAATCTTGCATCCTCCTCACAAGTGAATAGAAAAGATGTAGTTTTACACAACAATCTCAAAACCATACCCTAAATCCTTCCTACTATAATTCAGCCCACCTACACCTCTGATATATGGAACTAGGAACAATATTTGCCATTCAGTATTTGGATGCTTGATTCAATTTTGGGGTACCCAGTACAAAGGACACATGGAAATAAATGGAGGGAGCTCAGCAGAAGGTCACCAGGATGGTCAGGACTGTAGCACTTTGACCTATGAAGAGAAGCTGAGCTCTATCACCCCAGGGAAGGGGACAGTTGGGGGAATCCAAACAGCAGCTCCCAGTAACTATGAGAAGGGCATCAAGATGACAGAGGCAGGTAATTCTATGAGTCTGTTATCATATAATTCAGTCATTGGACTCTATCCTTCACCAGTTTCTCTTGAGCACATTTCCTTTCCCACAGTAGGAGGGAAAACCCCTACCTTCATTTCCTTTTACAGAAAACCATGTCACTCTAGCAATGTAGTAGTAAAGTGTTTGGAAGATGATACAAGAATAGTCATCCAAAATAGCACCAGTAAAAGAAAGAAGACAGAGTACTGTATTTCCCTAGAAATTTGAATATTTACTCACTTTTTCTGGTGTAAACATAGATATGTTAACACTCAAAACAACATTGAGGTCATTGTAAATTAAAGCAGAATAACAGTTCATGGAATTGTAGTAGGAGGAACCTGGATGCAAAAACCCAAGGCAAAACAACCCAGCTAAATAATAGTTATTCAAACAATAAACAGATTCCAGCTATAACAACCTCCTTTCAGTAGTATATCACCTTAAGCAAAACTTTCAGTATTTTCCTTTCTTGGTTACTAACCAGTAATTTGCCACTGGGAAGGCACAACCCACTAACACAGGCCAGTAATTCATTCCAAAACATCACAGCGATTCATACTGTATGTCAGCATGTAGTCCATTAATTATTTATGTGAGGGAACCTCCACCAGCTGAAGGAAAATTCAACAAGATGCCACATGTCAGATATTTCCTGGGACTGAGCAACTCCCAGTAGTGCCATCTTGAAGTCAGTCCAGGATTTCTCACTCTCAGCAATTATAAAGTGGCACTTTCTTCCAAATTACTCATGACTGACTTAAGTCAATAGTGGATTGTAAGAACAAGTCAATATGAGGTCATTCTTCAGCAAATTGATGAAAACTGAAGATAAACCCTCCTGTGAACCAATATTTTCTCACCTTTGCTCCCATAAAAAATCCTATACACAATAAAGACAGCATCATCAGAAATAGTTTGTGTGGTAAAACCAATTACAGGAAATTACAGAGATTGGGATTTGCTGTTTCATTTTTCTGAAATAAATATCACATTGCCCTTCTCTGTGGCAATCCTTTTTAAGCAAGCAAAACCAGGTCATTACAGGTAATTCAATGCTTAAAGGTGAAGACAAAAGCTTGTGAGATTTCTTTTTAAAAGCAGCTGTTTGGAATTCCCATTGAATTAAGTGTTCCTTAAAGGTAAATGTTTGCTTGAGTCTTTGCAGGAACAGGTCTGGAATATTCAAATTGGGGAAAAAAAAAAAAACAAACACCACATATAGACACTTGCCCTTATTAATGTTTAGCCTAAACATTTATATGACTATGTACATAAGGCTAAGCATTCATATCTTTTCAGGATTGGGGTCATAATGAGGAAGCTCACATTAAACTAGTATTCCATAGAATGTAATTAACTTGCAAAATACAATAAACCCCAGGAACAAAACATAATTATGACACTCATCTTCCCCAATTACATCCAAATAGAAAAAACAAACAAAAAAACACAACCAACCAACCAAAGAACTTAAGAATAAAATAGAATCATTTCCCTCATCCTCTCACTTTGAAATACTCCTTTCATCTGCATTGACAAAGTAAGCCTGAACAGAAATACAAATTAATGTGAAATTACTTAAAATAACATCACTGATGCTGTTTTCCAAGTATTTTACCCAGACACATTATAGTTCTGTTCATACACAAAATTTTAAAAAAAATCTTTCATTCTCATATCACCTATTTATTATTTTCATAGCTCACATACATAGCCCTGTGTAGTAAACACGCTAATTAAATGTTTGCATCACTATGTGTGCAACTAAAATCTGATTAATGTTGTTATCTCTGTATAGGACATCATTACCCAAAATATCAAATTTTGTATTTGACTGGTAGAAACACATTCTATATAATATTGCAGTACTCAGTTTTCCCCTGTTCTTTGAGTACATGATTATTTGAAAGCGAAGACTTTCTGTTGTCCAGTATAAGTCCTAAATTATAACTAAATATTTAGCCTGAGTATGTGTAATCCTATTGCTTTAATGCACTGCAGAATGAGATTCAACTGTCCACTCACTTGCATTGTGTTCAAGCTGTCAGTAAATCCAAAGTAAATTAGACAAGGTCATATATCAGTAATTAAGTGGAAGATGTATCACTTTTGATTATTTTTTCTGCTCTCTTTTGATAGAATTTACATCTCCTGCTTTGCTCTTGTATATGCTGAAATATTGAGGAGCCAAATCTGAAACTGTAGCTCAGCTGTCATTCAGAGCAAGGACAGCCCACCTGATAAGACACTGAGCAGTCCTAATCAGTCACGATTCAAACCAATGCCCCAGAAAAAGATTAGAGGCCTCAATTTTTGTTTTAGGTCACTAGGCAATCTTAGTACCAGCAAACAGTATTTGCACTGACCCCAGCTCCTCAGCAGTGACCTGAACAACTCTGTTCAGCAGAAAGCATTGCTGAAGTTCTGAAAGGACCTGCATTTCATTGAGGTCAACTTAAAGCCAGTGCAAAGTGTAAGGTCTTAAAGGAAAGGGTCTTCCAGGGTACCCAAGTCCTTCATACATCTCATCTATTTAGATTCTCTGTTTACAATGTTCTGCTTGCCCTAGCTGTAGAGTTCCAAGTACATCTTGACTGTGAACAACTTTCTACGTAAGGATCAGAAGAGGGGCTGTTGTCCCCAGATGTTCCCTCTGCAAGTGAGTAGTCCCAGCAACTCCTCAGACCAAACATGGAAAAGCTGATCGAGCAAGTCCTCCATGAGCCCACATGAGGGGATGAAGAAAGGCCACAAGCACACAAGCCCTCCCAAACAGCCAGGTCAGCAGCAATTTAAGGTCATAAAGCACACAGTGTATCTCCAATGGATGCTAAATCTGAGCCAGTTTTACTTTCTGAAACAAAGCATCTAGCTTGTTATGAGATGCCTGTCTTCTGTTAAAGATGATTTTTCAAAAATGAAAGTGCTGAGGTTCACAAAACTTTGTCAGGTGTGGAAAATATACCTTTTTTTTTTTTTTTTTTTTTTTTTTAAGTCTTAAGAATGCATCTTCCAGCTCTGCAACAAGAAGTTTTGGAGATTTTCATTCTGAACTCCAGCCTTGTGACACAGGGTCACTTATTTTTTTAATATTTAATTAACTGGATTGAAGAGATTTTCAAACAGAACAAGTAAAATCATGTTAGCTGAAATCAATAGGGGATGTGTTGAATGAGCAGATAGTTTGCAAAGTACAATGTTTTTATCCCTAAATAAAGTTTCTGTTTAGTAGAGTAAACAAAGAGAGATCTACTTAAATCCCAAACATATTTAATTAAAATAAGGTAATTATAGTAGAGCTATATTTGAACAGACAATACAGTTGCAGCAATTATCTCTAATTATGCAGCACCAATCACAGAATAATAGAGGTTTCAATGTCACTAAGCACAAAAAGGATAATTACTCTTTCCATTATTCTGATAGGCACATAATTAGCAACTGTAGAAAAAAAAAAATCTTCGTGGGGACATAATAGCCACACTTTAACTACAGGCTGATTGAGAATGATCAAGGTATTCAGTGCAAATAGGAAAAGCATCATCCTCAGTTGGTTCCAACCCAGCTGAATTGTCATACACTTCCCATAGAAATAGCATTTATTCCATGGTCACAATGAAGGGACTTAACCATGTCTGAATAAAATCCTATGCTTACTGAACAGGACCTCAGAATAGTAGCATTTAATAACACAATAAAAATTCTTAGATAAAAACCTCGCCTATAGAAGAGGATATCCAGATCCAGAACAGCAGTGAAGCCAAAGATTCCTTTGAACCCATAACTGGTTCTTAAGACCTCCTTGGTCTGAGGAGGAAAAGATTTGAGACAAAGCATACAGTTTCTTGAAACATGTAACTGAAAATCAGATGGGAAAGAGAGCAGGAGCTCAGATCACAGTACTAACAGACTATACCCTGGGGATAACATAACTCCTCCTTACAAATTTCTTTATTCACTCTCTCCAGATTCTCGGTTTTTCTCTGGTTCACCTTCAGCCACACAGTAACTGTGACATTACAAGAACAAATGCATCAAAGAGCTGGACATCACCTCACACTCTGGTCTGTTCCTCAATCTGCAGCACAGGGCATGACCTACTTTGCAACCGACTGAGAATGAGCCTTTATTTCTGCTGGCAAGGAGGTCTGGTGTGTTATGATCACACCAAAAAGAACAGTCACGTTCGGTCAACTGGATGTGGCCATGATACCACCAGACAAAGCAAGGCTGACATGTCATCATCCATCACCTCTGCTGACACTACCAAACTGCTCAGATACTTGCTTCCTACTGATGGGAATGACTGAGACCCCACCTCTCTCCACATACTCTTCCCAGTCACCCATGATCAATGGAGCTCCCAGGTTGGTTTCGTCTTACTTTAGGCATGTTACTGACTTAGGTAAGCCAGGGAGCAAAGTTACCCAAGGTTTTCTTCTCAAACAGGGAAAGGAAGGCATCTCTAGGTAAGGTTTGGTGGATTGAATTACCCCTTGGAAGGGTTTATCCCACTTCACTGGCTCCTGCAGCTGAACATCCAAATGGTAACTCAGCTGCATGCTTGAAGCCAGATGGGATGAGTCCAGCCCTAAGAGGCAAGCAACCTTCTCTTCTCTCCATCCTTAGCAAGAGTGGCACAGGAAAAAAAGAGCTACCCAGGCAGGGTTGTCATGGCATCACACTATTGCTCACCTAGCACACAGCTTAAAGCTTCAGGAAGACTGACAGATATGCTGCTGTTCCCAAACCCAAGCTGAAAATGTTTCTCTCTCTCCTCATGCCCTATCTGTGGAACACAAAAGACAAATCACAGACACCTCCTCAGTCCTTGACCAAACCCTCAGGAAAACGTAGATCTCATGGACAAGGAGTGTCTCCTATCTGTGCAAAACCTGGCAGCTACAATCATGGAAATTATTTTCAGAGGAACTGGTGTAGTTTTAAAGGGAAATTTTTAAAGAGAGATTTTTAAATGACAGTCAATTCTAGACTAGGCCCTTACAGGCTCCCAGATTTTTCCTTTTATGAGTGGTATAATCTTTTCTGCTCACTTTCAGAAACAGAAGCCCATCTAAGAATCAAAACACAGGCTTTCAAACACAAACATTTTAGAGCGTGAACTTGAATGTCATTTTTCTCTCTCAGGCCTAAACAGAAATGATATGCAACAAAAATATATTTGGTGGCCAAAAAAAAGTACCAATCTTACATAGTTGCAGATATAAGACCCGAAAAGATTAATGTTCCATTTTGCAGGGCTGAAAGAAGTGAAGATTTCAGAAGCCTCTTTCCATGTTTTCCCACAGTGTTTACATTTAAAAGAAAATTGAGGAAACATAGTGCTTTTAAAGAGAGACTGCTGAGACCTTCTGCTAGGCTAAAGGTCTTGCCTCCACAGTATGTATTTGGATTTCTGACTTGACAAATACCACGTGCTGATCGCAAGGCTCAAATGACAGGCTCATCCCGGCCACAGTCCTCTGCCCACAGGCTGTTCATCACATATCTGCAACCCAGGGCCACAACCTCTCTCTCCCAGGCTGGGAGGTTGGCAGCCAGCTAGAGCAGGTCAGCCTGAGCTGTGACCTGATGGCCAGGAAGGTGGTCAGGTACCTCCGGGGGTCCAAGGAATATGCTTCAGGTCCCCGCTGGGTAGAGCCCCACAGAAAGGCACAACCCCTGCTGACACCTTGTGCTTACCAGCACCTGCTCCCTTGGACACATGGTGTGCACTCACCACAAGATATACGTACACAAAAATCTCATGAGCTGATAGAGAAGAAATCTAGGAGTCATCAAGATTTTTAAAAGATGCAAATCCTTACCATTAAGCCCTACCACTGCTACAGAGGAAAACATACTAGTCTTATCTCTTAATGGATTTCAGCCATTCTGAAGTAAAATGTAGAAGCAAACTGAAATTCTATCATTCACTTGCCCCTCACAACTCAATCCACCACCTCTTTGCTAATAGTAAAAAGAGAAACCATGCAGTTTGCCCATTAGGCAAATAGTTTTTGGCAATGCAAGATGAAGGGAAGAACACTTTATATGTTCAGGCAAGGCCCTCCCAGCAAGTGCTTGATCAGTCTTTGTGCCATATAAAAGAGTCTGTAGCTTAATGAAGACTACTGACTCACATCAGAGGGACCAAAGTCTCCCAAAGAGACAGTCTGCAGCCATGCAGGGAAAAATGCCCTCAATATTTTCAAAAGCAAATCTGCAATGACATCTGCATGCTACCCGTCAGACTTCCCTTATTACACGGTATAAAAATGTCTTTTTGTATTAAGTTTTGTAACAACTTCTCATTGCTTGAGTGGATTATATGCATCTCCCCTGGAACTAGATATCAGTTGTTGCCTTTCAACTTGTAGCATTTCAATGACTGTGCATTTTTCAGAGTAACAAAAAATTAGAAAAGGAACTTCAGATTCTGTCTCTAGTAAATGTAATATACTTTTCCTGTACATTTGTTCTACACACTTTCCAGTTTCTTGTTTTAATATGTTGGTGCTGTTCATGTACTTTCATCTAAGATGACTGTTTTTTCTCCCAGTAGTACTTCTTTTATATGTTGGGGTGGGGTTTTTTTGTTTGTTTGTATTTATTTGTTTGTTGGCTTGGGCTTTGCTCATTTTTGTGTGGGTTTTTTTGTTGTTTTGTTTGGGGGGCGCTTGGGGAAGGGTTTCAGTAGTGGGGCAGAGGGAAGATATTGCCACGACTCTATTGTGTCACCTTTCTTTACTGGTATGTTCACACTTGCCTTTCACATTATTTTTCCCCAAAAGGCTACGCTATTGCTGTGCTCTGGTATTCTTCTCATTACTTTCTACGATTTTTTTAATTTAATTCAGTTCTGAACTTTGAACATTTTTCCTTTTGAAGTAGACTCCAGTTAGCTCTCTTAATGTTATTTGCAGGATTTTTCAGAATGTTGACTAGCTTTGTATTTTAAGAAGTTAGTACTCATATGTATTCCACTGCATTATATGGATGCCTTTCAATGTCAGCACTGTCTTCACCTTTCCCTGTGCCTCTGAGTGTGTAGTGTACTGACCATTTACGGTTAAAAAAAAAAAAAAACCACACACAACCACATAAAAACACACACCTCAACACCACCAAAACCAGAAACACCAATACACCAATGCATTTCTATTGCCCTACTCTGCAAGCTGTTCAAAACCTCCGCCAGGCAAAAAAATGTAGCAACAGAGAGCCCTAGAGGCCCCGTCCTGCATTGCACTGAATAACTCCCAGGTACTTTAATGTTTCACACATGCAGAATGTATGCCCTATCTTTCCTGCACATCAAATGCACAGAAAGCTTACAAAACACTTCAGACATAAGCTGCAATTACATGACACTCATCACTTGGTTCAGGACTAGATGCAGGTTCGTTTAGTTCTTTGAAAATGAATGAGGCAGAAGAGTGTTTTGCTTGTCCTTTCTTTGTTTGGAAAAATAGATGGTGATGTTTGATAACTGCAAAGGACTATTCATTGCATGGTTCATTCCTATTCCATGAACAACAGACCTGATTCAATGCCTATAAAGTAGAAAAATGTCATCAATGTAGATTCTGGACCAGCTCTGTAGCCTTCTAATTTTCCTAAAATTTTAGGAAATTAGAAAACCCACAATCCTTTTTCAGTTCAAATGAGGAGCATGTGATTGCAGCAACCTCACTCTTTAAAATTTCTTTGAGTTAAGGCTTGAAGTGGTTATCAGAAATAAAAACCTTTTTTAAGAAATCCAAAACTCATTATTGTATGTAATACAGGCATCACCAGACACCACTGAAATTAAACTTTTCAAAGTATCGCTGAGCCACCTGGCAGAGGGTCGATGAAGAGCTTGTGTGAAGGAGCCTGTACTACACACATGCTCTGAGGATGAAAACCACTCTAGTGTGTACATGACCATTAACCATGGCTTTCCCATAGAACATATCCAGAGTAAGAGCTAAAATCCTACTACAAACCGAGATCAGAGCCTGAACTTGCTGTACCACACACAAACACAGGTCTGTTTCACATGGGCTGTTTTATCTCAGGTCCTGAGGTTTCGTAATTACTTCTAAAGCAGAGCTTGCCTTTCTAGTGGGAGAAGTCCCCAAGCAGGTGTATCTCAGCTCAGTGACAGCCCCAGGACACTTCTCCAGTACCATCCTCATATCTCTGGGAGCCTCTTTCCATGCTGGTCCTGCAGGAAGAGAGCTGCAGACATGCCTGCCAGCTTCCAAAGCAACTCTTCCTCCTAGAAAGGGTGACAATGTCTCAGGCACTCCTGCACTGAAGAGCTGAGCCAAAGGGCAAGGGCTTAATTACAGAACACTGATTTGTTTAAATCCATCCCCACCTGCAACCTCTCCTCAAGGCTGCTCAGATCATGTTCTTCCACAAAAACTTAGGAGCTATGCAGAGATATTTTCTGTGGCATACAAATAGTTTATTCCTCATTTTTATTCTACCTAAAGAGAATGGCGTATTACTTCATGTCTACTATTTTTTCCACTTCTTTTTAAACCTATTAAACTCCATGATAAAGCAAACCTGCATTCACAATAAATAAAACCATAAGGATCTCAAGAAGATGCCTCAACATGATAAGAAAGAATGGTTTTTGTTTCCTGATACACTTTAGACAGGCATGATGTGTGTCAAAGACAGAAGGACCAAATCATGGCCACCCTCAAATCTATACTGGATGAGGGATCACACCAATATAAACTGCCAGATTCTCTTCCTGTTTAACTCACATGTCCATGTTAAATTATTTTATAACCTTATTAATCTTCTTAGTTACATTCTATTTTAAATAGAAGACCTCAGTATAGGTACGGTACACCATACAAACCGACAGAACTCTGTAATGAGTGTTATTTGACTTTCTGATTATATCATGCCACACAGAGATACAGAAAAAAAAAAAAATAGTTCGGACACACCGCCACCTCAGCTAGATGAATCACATAAAACACTGTGTCTCTACAACATCACTCTTGCTTGTATTAGTAGCAATTGCAAACAGATGCTTGTCTTTAAATTGGCTCTCCTCAGCTCTCAGGGTTAAGGTAGTTGGCTGGGATTCTCCTCCTTTGTCAGCCTCCTTCCACTCTGAAATCAGATCCTAAGAAGTAGGTGGATTTTTTCCTCTCCAGCTTTAACCATCCCTTTTCTTCAAAGCTCTTCTTCACTTCTTCCATTCCAGAACAGCTACTAGCAGTTTTTTTCAGAGACCACATCTTCCTCTTAAACCTTTCCTGCATTTCTTTCTATTGGCAGCTCTCAGATTGTTAGCCTTAAAATTAGCAAATATGGGTCTGACTCTAAAATGCCTCAAAACACCAACTACACGGAGCTTAAAAATAACAGCTGCAGTTTGGGTATGTTTCTTGTGTGCCCTCAATATGTGTGAATGGTGCTTGCAGCACTGCAACCCTCACACCCCTTAGTGAGTACAGAGATCTTGGCTACTGCTGTGGTACCCTCAGCTTGCTTAGCTCACAGCTAAGGCAGAGCATTGCAACCAGAATTCCAAAGACCCACCATCCTCTGCCCAGGCCTCACAGCGACAGAAGGGGAACAGGTTTCCTGGCAGCCTATGTGTGAAGCTCCCCGGCTTTTGAAGGCTTCCTGTGGTGTCAACACAGAACCTTGTGAGCTTTCCCAGTCATTTCTACAAAGGAAGAGGGAACTGTTCTGATCCAAAGAGCAATGTTGCTGGCCAGGGGTCAGTTACATTTTTGGATGAAGGAGCCTCCTAACTGATCCATTATCTGTTCTGCCACACTAAAAAGGTTGGAAAACCTCATGTCCATATGTACAAACAAGGTGCAAACTGTGTGGGTTGGTTAAACAGTCCAAAGTATTTGATGCCAAAATACCTAGGAAAAAGAAAAAAAACACACCCTCCAGCAAATGAGCTTAAAACAAGGTCAACAATGGTCAGCTTGAAAGTTATAAGGAGTGCCTAAAAATGTAACCGAAAGTGTGGATGCCTTCTCAACATAAAAGCACCAGAAAACTATTCACATAAGTCTAATTACATGTGAAACAGCTTGTATTTATCTAGTTAAAAATAGAAGTTCCCCCAAAAAAAACTCAGAAAAGAGCAAGTCGTAATTAAGTATGTGTTTATGTATTTGGGAAAATATTCCTTACAAATATTCCTTACAAACCTGAAGATTCTATAGTCACAACCAAAATTAATGCAGAGAAAGAGCTGTGTGTGTCTGTATATATGTGTATAAATATATATACATATGTATATAATTCTCTTAAGCAAAAGTAACTTATTTCCAGTAACTGAAGTCTTACTTTTCATACTGAAATTAAAGGAAAATCCAACTATTCGGATGTTTAATAATCACAGGAAGCACTGCCATGGCCAAACAGAAAAAGAACATCGTTTTTTGCTGAAAATGTGCCAAGAGGAAATAAACAGCTTTCTGCATAAGTAGTAATCAACATCAAATTGCAATGCCATTGTGTTTTACAAACAACAGAGTGGAATGTGTAGAAAGATTAGACAATAAAGAAAAAAAAAAAAAAAAACAAGCTATGAAAAGCCCAGATTCCCAACAGAAGAATGAGAAAAGTACACAGCCTGGTGTTTTGCAAAAATGATTCAAATCAATCTGTACTTTCACAAATAGGAAAAAGAACCAGAAAATATGCAGCAGAATCCAGTTATTTTTCTTTGCTATTTCATTTAACAGTAATAATATCTAATGTCATCTCTCATATAAACTTACCCTAAATAGAAACATTTTGCTTCTGTTTACATTGAGACTGGACACTAAAGCATTGTAGTTTGTGGATGTGGTGTTCTCCTTTATCTTGTATGGTTCCACACAAAGTGATACATTTCCTAATTGCGGACAAAAAAAAAAGGCAGCTTTCGTAACACCAATAAGTGTTATAACTAGTGAAGACAGTTTCACTGTTACTGAGAAGAGCCTGGCTTCATCCTTGTGACCCTCACCCTTTATATATTTGTAAACATTAATGAGGTCACCCCTCAGTCTCCTCTGCTCCAAGCTAAAGAGCCCCAGCTCCCTCAGCCTTTCCTCATATGGGAGATGCTCCACTCCCTTCATCATCTTTGTTGCCCTGTGCTGGACTCTCTCCAGCAGTTCCCTGTCCTGCTGGAACTGAGGGGCCCAGAACTGGACACAATATTCCAGGTGTGGTCTCACCAGGGCAGAGTAGAGGGGAAGGAGAACCTCTCTCGCTCTACTAACCACCCCCCTTCTAATACACCCCAGGATGCCATTGGCCTTCCTGGCCACAAGGGCACAGTGCTGGCTCATGGTCACCCTGCTGTCCACCAAGACCCCCAGGTCCCTTTCCCCTACACTGTTCTCTAATAGGTCATTCCCCAACTTATACTGGAACCTGGGGTTGCTCCTGCCCAGATGCAGGACTCTACACTTACCCTTGTTATATTTCATTAAATTTTTCCCCATCCAACTCTTCAGCCTGTCCAGGTCTCTGGATGGCAGCACAGCCTTCTGGCGTGTCAGCCACTCCTCCCAGCTTGATGCCATCAGCAAACTTGCTGACAGTGCACTCTATTCCTTCATCCAAGTCATTGATGAATATGTGGAATAGTACTGGTCCCAGTACTGACCCTTGAGGTACTCCACTAGATACAGGCCTCCAACTGGACTCTGCCCTGTTGACCACGACTCTCTGGCTTCTTTCCTTCAGCCAGTTCACAGTCCATAGGTTCCCGTAACATACTGCCAGCAGCTTTTTTGAAAGAAAATAGCCTTTACAACACTGACTAGTTTTCAAAAGTTTCCATTAGCCTACAAATAAAAATCACATAGTAGGGTGCTTTACAGGCTGCATAAAGGGTGTTTTCACAGGAGTCTTTATACATACATAATTTTCTCTGTGTGTGTATATATATACATAGAGAGAGAGAGAATTAGTTTGAGAGCAGGTATGGTTTTTTGGTTTGGTTTTTTTTTTCCTCAGAAGAAAGAATAAACACCCTTTATTTTTTTTTTTTGAGGAGTAGGTGCTATCTAGTTTTGGATTTACAGTACCATTACCCAAGTTACAAAATATATTACTGCTAGAAAGTTCTTGGAGTCACCCTAAAAGTTTGACAGCAGGTACAAAATACTGTATCTGACCTTTTCTATGATGTATTCAAGAAGTTGTGTCCTACACCTTTTTATGCTATCCCTTCTCTTTCCATTTGTTAATGATATCAGTAATAATGTCAATAATATTCATGCATCAGTCTTGTACAATGTACATCACCATGCTCTGTATCCTTTTAAGACCAGGAGTGAAGGTGCTGATTTTTGGCAAAAATGTTCTTTTAGCCAAAATTCAGATCCAAGTGTTAGCACTTACAATGAAGTACCAAAGTACCACCATTAAAGTGAAAACAAGTCTAGGTAATTGCTGTGACAACAAGTAGGGTAAGACTGTATTTAATGCCCCCTTCATTACAAATCCATTTGGCATCCATTCTAATTATCAGCCTATTCTCAGAAGAAAAAAAAAAAAAAAGAAAAAAAAAAGTGCCAGTGAATATATGCCTTCTACTTTTATAGCACTTCTGTTGTAATTTAACATTAATTATATTTCACACTGATGTACTGCATAATGCGGCAGTATGAAATGCTCACATTTTGTAAAAGAGAAACTTAAGGTCACTTTTGTCTGTTCTAATCCCATTTTATCCTTATTAGGCTTCAGTACCAGAACTCTTCTAATGTATTACCAAATACACACATCCATTAAGTGCAGCTCTTTCACACTGAAGAAGAAAAAAAAACAAAACAAAAAAACCACACACTTTGCTATACTTAAAAAAAAAAACAAAAACAAAAAACCCCCACACCACACACCAACCTGATTTTCATGACTTCCATACCATTTTATTATGCATTTATACTTTTGAATTCTTACTGGGGTCATAAAATAAAATGGACCACTAGATTCCAGTCATCACAGATATAGAAATAAGAAACATCCATGACAGCAGACTACTGGTGAATGATTTTAAGAAATACGTCACTTCATGTATACCCTGACCTTTTCTCAGTTAGTATGACATTTGCTCAGAGACGTCTAGTGTTTATTTTCCCATAGCTGTGTTTATCACAAGAGCGTAGGATAAAATAAAAAGACCAAAAAAAAAAAGGCAGTTAGGGGTTTTGGTCTTCTATCAAGTCATAGACAGCTATCCCTGCTAAAGTGAACTTGATTGGTATAGAATGAGCAAATTTAAAAGGGAATAGTACAGTGGAAAATACACATATCTGTGGGGAAAAAAATATTCTTTAAAACTTTTTCTGATGTCCTGTGATGGACGTACTTCATAGAGCAGAGTCTCCCTTATCCTCCACCTGTAGGAACTTGTGTTGTTGGTTGAGTTCATTTCGCCAGTACACCAGGTAGGCTTTCTAGGGAGCCTGTGCATGTATGAAAGCTTTAGGTGCTTAGTGACAGGTTGAAAACTCAAGTATGTTCTTAAAACAATTTAGCTAAGCCCTCCTTCAGTCAAGTATTTATGTCAAATGTGATGCTTCTCAAGCAGAAGCCAAAAAAAACAACATGAAGAAACAGAAAGGAAAGAGAAAAATAATAAAGCACAAACAAGAGATGAGCTTTAAGGCCATCCAGACTTCCTTAGTCCTTGAAGCCATTCTTGTCTTCCCTTGCTGACCCTTTGAGTCAGCAGACTTTCTAGCAAACAAGACATATTAACGCTTCTTGTGTGCTGACAAACACTCTCCTGGAATACATATAGTGGGAAAGGACTGTGTAAGTCCTCAGTTCAATAAAAGCTTTGAGAATATCAAACCAGCTATTTCTATACCAGTTGTTACAGCATTTGACTTACTACAGTTTTAGAGCGGAACCTCATGAGAGATTGCCTGACTCTGTGGGAAGGTTGCCCACACGAGACCAGAAGACCTGATCTCATCTTCACCAGTCAAACTGGGAAAACCTACATTTCCACATGCAACTGGTTATCTTGTGTTGCTAGCTGCGTTCATGTTGAAGAATCAAAGGATATGATGACTCATGGGAGACCCCAGCTACAGTCCCCTAAGGCCGCTTAGGCAGAGAGCATCTAGATGGGCACTCTGCACCCTTTCCTCAAGAACTCAGTTGATTTGTCTATTTCCCTTCAACAGAAACAGGCCCTTTCTCTATTGGATCTCAACATTCATATAAGCAGCCATGGTCTTCATCTAATTTCCATGGGGCTTGCAACCTTACTTATAAGTGCTGGAATCATACTTCTCTACAAACTGCTTGGCAAGGGAGATCCTGATTTTCTGAAGTCAAGTAAGTAAGATCCCTTTAAGATATATCACACTCACTGGCTAAACACACAGACATAGAAAATCCTTCCTCACTTTTGAGCTTGTAAGAAAAAAAAAAAAAATGTGTAAAGCAGTAGCTTGAATGAAATTGGAAAATAAAACTACAGCAGAGGATAGGAAAAGGGAGAAAGAGAAATGATTAAAGAGGAGATAACAGTCACATTGAAGATTAAGACAGGGTTCTACATACTTCGTTCATTTCTGCTTTTCAAGTAAGGCAAGAGGCCCATACAGCAATCTCCTCTAGAGCTAGACATGAGCAGCTATGTCCTAAATTGAAAATCCACAGCTGCCTAGACCAAAGCAATGCCTCTATAAACCATGTTTTTATTTGGTAGTAATTTAGGCATGTCATTTTTCAGCTAGAAGAGAAAAGTAGCAAGGAAAATATTCCTGGTTTGTATATAAATACACACTCCACAGCAGTGTACCATTTTTTGAAGGTGTCAACCAGTGCCCCAAAAATGGGGAACGAGGTGGGGACATCTCTGGGGAAAAGATCCAGAACAGATAGTGTGTAACAGCTGTTTAACAGAAGTTTTCTGAAGGTAGTCCAGCTGTAATAGGTGGGACATTCTTTATAAAACTTTAAATGTGTTAAAGAGTTAGAAGCTGAACCTTGGGGCTCCCATACAAAAAACAGATTGGTGGGTGCTTGTACTTTCCAGGCCGCTTTCAAAGAGAACAGTCTACAGTTTCTCAGTAAACATTTACTACATCCATGAGACATTATAAATAAAGTGAATAATTTATTTAATACTATAAATAAACTTTCAATAAAAACTCCTAACAACTCTCCTACAGTTAAGTTACACCATTCCCGGACATGTGGTTGTTACCATACACTTAAATATAAGACTTCAATACAAGAACCATGTTTCTACAACTTTAAAATACACCTACAAAGGTTTCAGGTTGAATTATTAGATTTTTACTGTGGTTATAGTATGTACATTATGTAGTTCTAGCAGGCTTTCCAAGGCTTGAGAAGAGGGACAGTGCTTGCATTCTCCATCCAACACTTCAGAATCAGCTGGCTAAACTTCAGCCAGGTGTCCCTGCACATAGGAACACAGCAGTCCTCAAGTTGAGATGTAGCCAAAAGACAAAATCTATAGCCTTTATTCAAAGGATTACAAGTATCACCATACCATGCACACAGCAAAAACTTGTTATTCATGGATCAGTCACTGAAACGATAAAGGTTTCTTTGATATTCTCCCTTTTTCAGTAGGAATTCCTTACATCATTTCAGAAAACATGGCTATGTCCTGGACCTGTACCAAGCTTCTCAAGCACAGCAGCCGAACCTAAAATGTGTGTGTACAGACTCAGAGTAGCTTGTGAAGGTCTAATGAGTCTCCACTGCTCTCTCTGAACCAAAATCAGAAGCTCCAGTAGCAAAGCTCTTTACTGCAGCCAAAATGATACATAAACTAAGAGTACAAATCACCAATAATCCATGGAGACTGTACTTTTGAAAGTTGTCTTCACAGTATGACAGTGTTAGAAGAAATGTTCTTAGCCAGAGTAGGTTAGCCATCTGGAATACTGCAAAGGGATATAATGTTACCCTATTAGCCCATTTAAAATTTACTTGACAATTCAGTTGGGTTTACATAGATACTATTGTTAAGTTAGCTAAAATTGAAAAAAAAGAACTAATAGAACACAAACTGCAGAAGTCTTCTTTTATGGCAGCTTACGGTCCTTATTCATTTTGCATGTAATCAAACTATTCTTGACAAAATTTGTCACTGAGAATTTCCAGTAAAAATTCTAATTATGCTAATCTTTGTCCTTGTTATCCTTAATAGAATTTTCAGAGGTGCTGCCCTAGGGAACTGCACATGTCCTGACATTTAAAAATCAGGCATTTGACATTTGGAATTACTTAGAAGTAACAGCAGCTCAAAATAAAGGTTGTGTATGTGTGGGTGTGACCGTATACAAGTGCACAGCTTTTCTTTGAGACATCTCCAGCTTTCTTAGTGTGGAACCTTTTCTCTGAGCCATAATATGTTTGGTACTTGAAGTCCAATAATAGCAAGTTCATATTCAAGATTTAACCTGTGTCAGAGAAAGAAGGCTATTGAAATGCTAATTGCTTCAAAGTTACACTGTCTGCTGGCTGTTCAACTTCATCTGCTACACACAGTGATTTGTGAAAGCCCAGGTTGCAAGACAGTCTACTGCAACATCCCTAGGACTTTGCAAAGCCTGCTTTGCAGGTCCAACTTAATAGACTTCCATTCTTTTTTATCATGTGTCAAAAATAGTTTTTTAATACAGTTCAAGTCTTGAAGTAGTGTACAGGACAGAAAAGCACAAGTTATGCCCATTGTAGAGATCAGAAACTCAAGCCTCCAAGATACACGATCTATACAATATCGTCAAGTAGGTCAATACCAGAATGGGAAAAGTACTTGTTCTTTTCAGACCAGTACGATATTCAATTACTTATCTTGCCACTTTTGAGTTGCTCCAAGATTTAGCATTGCCACTGCTTAGTATCCCAATTTAAAACATATACATGTATTTTAAATTCATTTTATGAAAGCCTAAGTAATATTAACATGAAATTGACTTTTTTTTTTATTTTTATTTTTTTTTTTTTGAGAACAGAAAGAGCAATACACTCATTATTACTTAACATCGCTTTCCAGACAGAAGGCAGAGAGAACTGTCTAGCTTTTTATTTAGGCTTATCTTACCAGAAACTCCCTAATTAAGATTCTTCTTCTTTGCATAACCCTAAGATTCTTTTAAGAGACAATAGAATTACCACAAGGTCTCCAAATTTACGCTGACAATTAGATACTGAGTTATTATTGTTTCTCAGCTTTAAAAAATGAGAACAACTGGAATAGAAATGATAATTTCATGTTCCATGAGATAAAGTGAATTATTATGCTCACATCTGCTCTTCAGAGCATAGACCATAACACATCTTGTTTTGAAGTCCCAATCACTTTAGCTCAATCTTAGGGCACCGCCTAATTTTGCCACACAGGCAACAAGCACTGCCATCACAATTTTGTCTCTCTACTGTGCTTTGAGATCCAAAGCAAATACAGAAAGGAAGTTCACAGGTAGTACACAACTTCAGAACAGGGCATAAGTCATTCCATGCCAAGCTATAGGATGTCACAGCTGGACTACTTTTGGTACTCAGATCAGTTAGATCAAAGCTACCTGGTTTAATCCTCAGTTAAAGCCATGCTGCAGACATCTCTCTGCACCTACAGGCCTTGTTTAGCCATATGGCAGTGGCCATAGCAGAATACACAGAAGTACAGTTGTTTTAAAGGAATTTACAGTGACAGGCCCTTTATCAGGCTACAGAAGCAGCTAGAAAGGAAATAAAGTTGTACCCTAGGTGATCTTTACAGAAGAAATACAGGTCAAGATTCAATTGATTAATCTTGAGAACTGATGAAACAAGAGAAAAATAACTACTTTTATATTTTTATTGGTTATTTTAATAACCATTGCCTCTGATTATTCCCCAAAATCTGGCTTTTTTCTCCTTATTCCTGTGAGGAGAGATGAAATAAAGCATTCAGAAAACTTACCATGCAATGGAGCAGCTGTACAGTGAACACAGACATTTCCAAAACAAAGTCCCCAAAGAATCTCAACCTTGTCCCCACTATTTGCTGCTTTATCAAGGCCTATGTACAAAGAAGCACTCAGACAAAAATGGAAAACCCTTGTTTTAAGACTATGGTTGCCAACCCCAATTGAAGCAAAACCAGTATCATTAAACAAACCCAAGAGGAAAAACACCCAGCTGCAATCAAACACCTTTTCAGCAACCTGAGAGTGAAGTTATTTTGAAGAATGAGAACAGCTGACACTCCCTCATTGCTGTCCCTTGACTCATCTGTCTAGATGAGTCATAATCAAATAAATCCACATATTTGCAGTGGTCTTTTCTAGAAGGCTATGAACAAACTGCATTACCATACCATGGAGATTTCAGAATCATAGCTAGACCAAAAATTTATTTCCAGTGCCCCATCTCTTTTGCAAATCACTGCACCAAAACTCTGCAGCATCCCCTCAGATTCCTGCAGTACTCATTTTTCTGCTGTGCTTCAGTGAACAGTTCACCAACTGCACCTTTCTGCATAAGACTTAAATGAACATGGAGAAAGCTTTCTAAATCATCAAAATGCAAAAATAATTTCTCCTTTCCCCTCTATCTCACTGACTGCCCCAGGTGCTTACAGAAACCACAATATATTCATCCGATTGCAGTAGTTAGGAAGCACAATGAAGCTACAGTCACTGTAGGAGGAAGTGCTTGAGTTTTTATCTCACAGCCTCCCTCAGCTTCTACGTTTTGTTTTCCTCACCACATCCTTGCTTCTTTACTCTAGACTAGAACATAAGCACCACAATGTATAGATCTCTATTAAAAAAAAAAAAAAAAAACATAATAAAAATGTGTATATATTGTGCACTAGAATGTCTTGAAGCTTTAGTATTCCAAAAATCTATTTCGTGTTTCTTTCTGGGAGTGATGAAGCAGGACCAGTCCACATTAGAGATGCCTTGTGCATTCACCTAGAGTGGCTGCTAGCAGCTCATCAAGAGTCTGGGTTTGGCTGGCTGGGTTTTATCAAAGCCAGGAAATGCATGTGGTCTGTTCCTATAGGACTGGAAAATTTATATTTAGATATTAAACAAACAGTCACACTTTTCTGGTGCATTCTGGTCAGAATAAAGGCAAACTATCAAAGAAGAGCCAAGTTAGATGTTCTTAGAAAAAGCTCTTGCTCTGCTCACACAATGGAAGAAGCTTTACACTCATCACTTCTTATCACTGCAAAGAGTCTTGCATGAGAACAGGCACTCCAGAATGGAGGCACAGCTAATGAAAGTATAAACAGATTGTACTTTGCAAAGGGCAGAGAATACCAAAGCTAACAGCAGCCTGAGCCCAGCATTCCTCCAGGACTCTCTTTTCAGAGAAGAAAAAGCAGGAAGATATTCAGAAAAATACAATCTGGATCCTTTTTCTTAGTCAGATTTTTTTTTTTTTTTGGCCACTTTGTTGGACCACTTAGGCTTTGGGTTTTTGTTTTGTTTTGTTTTTAAAAAAAACCCTTATAATTAGATACCAATCTCTTGCCTGTTCTAAAGTGCATTATTCTTTCTTCTTCTCATAATCATTCCCTAATACCCATCTTCCTTTTCCATATTTATTTAAACAGATTTTATCATTTGCATTCTGACTTCAGATCACTCCACACTTAATATTTGTGTTGCAAAACTGCTCTGGAAATCAGCAGGATGTGAGTAGTCTTCATGTCCCCCTGAGAGCAGATGTGTGCACAGTGAAATAACACCACTAACTGATGACATACGTGTTCAAAGCAAGTGGTGTTGGATGCGACTCTCTTACCACCTGGTTTTATCCATGAATAAGAAATCAGAAGAATAGCAGTAACTCTTTTTGGTATCGTTAAGTTTTGCCTTGAGAATTAACCAAGCTATAGATACTGGACAGGAGCATGTAATTGGTCCTTCTCTCAGGGAAATATATTAATTTGATTTATGGTGAACCCACATTCTTTTCATTAGCTATTACTAGCCATGTGGGAAAAGGGCTTGCTGTGCACAGGTGGCTTGGACATCACTTCATGCTTTCAGGACCTCTGTTTATGCCAGTGAGACTTTCTATTAGAGGAAGGGAAATGATTCAAATTAATTTTCTCTGGCTAGCAAGACCATTTAATTTAGTCTTGTGAGATGAAACAAGAATTTGCAGTAATGAAAACAGCTGAGGCTGCAGAAGCTGGGCAAAGGAGTTCAGAGCTCTTTAACAAGACTCTGCTTGGACAAGTTCTACTGGCTTTGATTTTACAGCCTCAATATGAGAGGAAAAAAAGCTGCAGTTTATTTACATTTGAGCTCCTTCCCCCTGTCCTACTTCAAATGGTTCCTCACCATAACCCCACTTCCACTGGAGGCCAGCTTTTGCCAGAACACTTTTTTTTTCCAATGCTATCAGTAAAGTCAACTCATTCCATTCCTCTGGTACAAACACAGTAGAAAATAATATGAAAATTAATAAATGTACACCTGTAATCACAGTTTCTACTAAACTCTAACTCACTACTCACTGATTTTCAAAATAGGGTAAAATATAAAAAAAGCTTCCAAGGCAGATGTCATCACAGCTAGCCTGGTCCTCTGCCATCACAATCCCAAGGAGAACTGTAGCAACATCTGAGCTCAGGCCATGGTTCATGTGTATTTGCAACACAAATATGAAACAACTGCTTTCAAATCTGCAAAAAACTGCAATGTACCCCAGTTCTATGCAGGTCTATGCTTCAAAATATGTTCTCCATCTCCCACAGAAGTCTCACATTTTTAGTAATAACTCTAAAAAATTATTCTGATTCATAGTCTGCTGTCTTCCACTACTTGTAGTTCTAGCATCTCATGCTCCAATCCTCTTTCACCTCTGGATGCATTACATTGTTTCAACTGATACCAAGAAGATCAATGTTACAGGAGAACTGTGGTTGAAAGTATTCACAAAACTAGGTCCAGCTTAGGAGCTCAGCCCTTAAAGAGGAAGCCAGACACCAGACAGCTCTAAGTGCCAGAAAGTAGAGGAACAGAATATCCACACCAACACTCTTTAGTTTAAAGTTGCAATAGTTTAAATTTGTGATACTTAAAAAACTTACATATTTATTAAAAAAAGAAAAAAAAAGTAATCTCCACACATAGCAGTTATAGCAGTTATTTTTCATGCAAAAAGGTTAAAACAAAACAAAACAAAAAACACAGAGAAACACTTGTTCACGTAGAGAAACTGCTTGGAGAAAAATACTGATCAGCCTTTCCTCACACTCTTCTGCAGTAGAACACAAGGGGCTGAGGAGGTGGCCAGCTCTCGCATACAAAGCTCATTCACTCCCATGTGCATCTACAATGGTACCTCTGACCTTGGGTTTCCATACAATCCCTGATCAGCCCTCTTTTCTGCACTCTATGTGCAGGAAGGAGCGCAGCTTGGAGAGAAATCCTCCCTGTGTCTCTGCGAGAGTCCCCCAGGAGGGGCTGATAACCAGGAGGAACACAATGCCGTGACTTGCAGGATGGAGCTAGCTGTGCACCACACACAGGGGAAAACAGCACAGGGGATATCTGGATTTCCCTGAGCACAAAACATCATTACTTTTGTGCCAGGCAAAGCAGAGCACTGCTCATACCACACAAGCTGTGGCATAGAGCCCAGATACTTCTACTGCAGTGGCTGCTGAAGAGCCTTCCTGGCTTCCAAAGTAGGTTTATACAAGCCATTTAATGATTTTATTAGTAAATACTCCTTTATTAGGAAGAACTAAGCTAAACAAACAAGGAAGTCATCCTGTATGCTGAAAAATAAACTCTTTCACAAAACAGAAACCTCTCGATATTTCTTTAGCACTAATCTTTTCCCTATCACATTTTTGTGTCAGGTTTTCACAGTGCATTCTTAAATGCTGTTGAGGCTTCACACACCTCATTGAAGGTAAACAAGGGCCATGAAGGTTTATCACTTTGTCAAATGTGGCCTTGAATTACAGGAGTATAACTTTGGGAAATATTATAATGCTGGGATATATTCTAGTGTTTTTGGTGTTCTGATCCATCTATGACAGGACTGGAAAACAAGCAGAGATACTCTCCATGGAACATTATAGTACTTCAGGTAAATACACAGACATAGGTAGCTCAACCCTGACCTCCTTTTGTACTGAGCTCTCCACTCCTCTTTTTTTCCTTTGCCAAGATGTGTCATTGTAAAAAATACTACAATGAGGAAAACTTTTCACACAGTATTGTTCTGAAAAGAGTCACCTTTTTCATATTACTTTATTGTTGCCATAACAACTTGATGCAACATCTCATTTAATAATCATTCTCTGCATCCTTTTTAACATTTTAGTTGCCATGACAACAACATGCATTTTATTTCAGACCTATTTCCCAGCACTCTTAGATGTGTTTGGTTGCTTTGAATGAAATCAGACTCAGTTTCCATTAAAACAATCAGAAAGAAATCTGATGCAGTGTCTAGTAAAGAAAGCATCTTTTTGGAAGAAATGTTCTAAAGCTTTTGTATAACACATAACTATGTGTTTTCCTGATGCATGTATGATTACTTTTACAAAAAGCTAAATACAAATACTATATCTGAGAACTGAATGCACAAAATGGAGCTATATAAGTGTCCCACATTCTGTCTAAAAATAAGCAATAGGTATTGATTAGAAAGAGACAATAGATTTGTTTAAATGAACATAGGTATGCTTTCAATGTGCAGCATATAGTGGAATATTGACTTAAAACTGTCCTGCCCTACAGCTAGGTCAGATATTTATGTTAGATCAGAGTGCCTTCAAAGCACAGTAATGTTATTTTGCCCTTAAATATAACATTAATCTAGAGCTTCAGTGAAGAAGAAATAAAAAAAAAAAGAAAAAAAGTGCTGCGGCAATCTGATATTGATCCAAACTATATGCTGTAGTGGAAAGTTACACTTTATTTTTTGTTATGAGGTGGTTGTCATGAAATAGTGAGCTAATCCACAAAAAATCTACGCAGTCGACGACACTTTGGGTGTTGAATGTCAGAAAAGGGTTTATGAATCACAAATTGAGATTTGTAATTTCACGGAATCATAGAATGGTTTGGGTTGGAAGGGACCTTGAAGATCATCTAGTTCCAGGCCCCCTGCCATGGGCAGGGACATACCAGGTTGCCCAAAGCTCCATCCAGCCTGGCCTTGAAACACTTCTAGGGATGGGGCATCCACAGCTTCTGTGGGCAGCCTGTTCCTGTGTCTCATCACCCTCATGGTGAGAAATTTCTAGTCTCACAAGTTGTAAGTACGCATCACTCATATAGAACAGACAGATTACAAAGTTCCCCATGGAAATAACTGTTCATAGAGATATCAGGACTAAACTTCTTGTCTCTTTTTCCTTCTTTTTTATTCCTCCATTGACACCAACACAAACTTTGGTACCTGGAACATAACAATTTCTTTCTGAAAGGAGTGCTTCTACCTTATCACTTGAAGTGCAGACTGCAGAGGTCTTCTTACAGTTCTTAGCTTTCTGCAGCTCTCTGAACTGTAAACTATTTATGAGCTGTGAAAACTTAAAAACATCCCCCCAAAATTTCCAACCACTTCCTATTACACATCAGAATACACTGTATGCATTTGCAGTCCTTACAAATGTTTTCTCAACCACGGGAAATGTTTCAGCTTCTCCTGAATATTTCAAGCTTCTTTTCCCACAATGTGAAATTTGGAGTCATCCAAAGTGCAACATTTGGTTTCTAGGGTGCAGTAGCTGTAATGGTAGGAATGGTGAAGCACATATGTGTAGTTAGGGAGACAGAGGTTATGAATTTTAGAGATATGAATCTTAATTTTCATTTTGTTACTTCTGAGAATTGGTATCATGTGTGCTATATGCAGGTGCAGCTTGACTCCCTTATAAACATTTTCTTCAGTTCTAATAAATCCTGCTGTCCTGGCATACTACTCTGGATCTGATGTTTCTTTCTAAACACCCTATTTCAAAAGTACATAGCAGAAGCAAAAACATGGAAAAGAGAGGGGTTGTTTGATTTTTAGAAATATGGAGAAAAAAATGCAAGAAATCTTTTTTGCAAGAAAAATGAAGAAAAGCCTAGGACACAGTAAAAGACATGGAAAATAATGAACAGATCAGGTATCTTAATCTTTTTCTTAGCATAAGAGCTAAAAATTAATACACTGAAAGTGTTGTCACTTATTATCAGTGAACTTAGTAGACTAAAAATTGAGAATTTGGCTAAAGAAATAGCTGCAATTACCTAAACAAAATGCAATAAAATAATTATAATTCTTCATGCTCAACTGTTAACTGGCAAGCCATGTGAGACTGGAAATTTTCCACTGGGAGAAATTCCCACAGACGTTTACCAGTTCATAGACAGACAGATACATAAAGAATACGGCAACAGACAGTCACAGAAAACTGTATACTTTGTACAAATGCACAACATGCAATGGAGAGACAATTTAAAGTGAAACTAAATTAACATCTAATTGCTTGGAATGGGAAGAGTGAGATAAAAGGGATGTGAAAGTGAGTTCACATAAAAATCTTTCTAGCAAAGAGGAATCTTTTCAGTTATTTAAATCATGCTGCTTGCAATTATTAAGCTACTACATGCAAAATCTGTGCTGATTTACTGATCTTCAATTTACTCTTGACTCCCAAAATGCTCTTAACTGCTAGCATTTTTGTTAAAATACTCCAAAGCATTTTGCTTTTCTCCCACAACACTATTTCTTTCGTGTGAATTAAGAATTTATTTAGGAGAGAGATCAACATGAATGCTTCTTATTAAGAAAAGCAGTTGTTCTTACTATGTTTTGAAGGAAACAAATGATTATGTTCTTCCTGAGCTTTATGTTGAGATAAAAGGCAATTGATAGGAACCTGTAGGAGTATAAATGCACCCCTTCTTCCTCAAATATGCTCGTATGGCGTTATTTTTCAAGTATCAGCACTCTTACCAAAGCAAATCCAGTTTCTATGCTGTTACAGTTTTAGCTAGATGATAACAATATTTCCCAAACTCAGTTTTCTTTCAGATCATCAGTATCAATGTCTGCTCAGACTTCCATTTAGCATTTCAAATGGGAAATATCACCTTTTTACTTTATAAAGGTACAAGTCTCCTTCAGTCATCGCTTCTGCAAATGAATTCATAGCATACAGCATACAAAGAGAAAATATTTAATATCTTATTTTTATATCTTTAAGTCTGAAATATGAACATTTTGTCTGAATATGCTTCCTCTCCCGCAACGTTAAATCAGGTTGTCTGTTTTGATCAATCAGAAAAATAATGACACACACACAAAAAAACCCACCACTCCATTTTGTGTACATGTAGCTTTTCTTTGCAAATCTTTTTCTTATGAAATAAAGCTGAAATATAAGATACAGCTACAAAATTTTCCTTTGGATTTTATTAGCGTTAACTTTTTCTTTTCAAATACACTCCCTTGGAATACTTTGAAGTAATTAGAAGAAAATCTGCACTACTTACTAACATTTTCTACCTAGAGGTACTGGAATCCTACTTCAAGTAGGTTTGCCTTCAAAAGTACCCAATAACAGCTTCTTGCATAGAGCCATATTGACTGCAGCATACCAGATGTTGGAGAAAAGAATTTATTTTGAGATCTATCTTGTTTTATTTCATCACATAACAATTAGAAGTGATAAAACATTAGAGTTTTTTTAAAAAGCAAATACAGAAAAAAAATCTTGATTATCCTTAAGCACTTTTGTCTGTGCCTGTGGGTGCTTTCTGTATGTGGAAAGAACAGACAGGACATCACGTCTAAGAATAAGAGCCTAACAGTCCTGCCTTCTTCAACACCCTAGTTCACTTCAAAGTGCTCATTATCAGTACTAATACAAAGCAATTGGAGGGGAAGGGACAATATGTGTAGGTGAGTCCATTATAACAAAGAGTTGTAATCACTGAACAGCATAGCTTGACTCATTGGTAAGAGTCTTCCTCCCCAATTTCAGTCTTTGAATATGAAGCATAGCACTGGCTAGCTAGTACCTAGCACAGCTCAGAGGAAAAGAAAAAAAAAAAAATTACAAGATGAGTGGAGTGGCTCTGAGAAGCAGCTTCTGCAGCTTCTGCACCTCTGCAGATAGTGTAGGTACACAACAAGTCTTAAGGAGCTGCCTACAGATTGGCTGGGCTGTTCTAACTTGCATTAGCAGCACTAAATTCTAGCATGACAGTTCAGCAGCTGGAGATTGCCAGAATGCACCAGTGACACAACAACAATCCTTCTCTTCCCAGCTCTCCTCAACACCTACAGCTCACTGGCGTATACCTCAATGACAGAAAAAAAAAATTGTAAGTTGCCTGCTTAGCCGATCTTTATGTAGCAGCCTACAACAAACCCATGAGGTGCCAGAGACTGTCCCTTAAGGCAGATTCTCATTAATGCTGCTCTACAACTGTTCAACCAAACTGCCAGGGAAACAAAAGCACATAATTCTATTACCACTCCACCCTAACAAAACCAAACCAGTAATCTCAAAGGCCTCTAGCTTGAGGAGATGGCAAGACATGTCTCTGATAAAGGGAAGCAGCATTTGCATGTGTTGGGGGATGAGAAGAAAGGAGAAGAGGCCACTTTATGCCTGAAGGAAGTCACCTGAAGAGAAGGTGCATGTGGGACAGAGTCCATGTCATATTAGCCCCTATAAACAACTCCCAAAAGTAAGAACAGAAGATACAAATACAGAAAAGGGGTAAAGTGATTGTCCAAGTCCTGTCCCACTATCTGGTCCTGTGTGTGTTATGCAGTAAAAATCCATCATTTCCAAGCCATGTCCACAGCAGCATCCCTGTCAATGATGGACCATAAAACACAGCTCCTGGTTATACCTTTTACCAAACAGCTAGGAAAATAACTTACGTAGAGTGACAGAAGTCTCTCTGGAGCAATTTGTTTGCATTATTTGTAATAGTGCAGAACACTGTTGCATGCAGTTACCACTATTTCCATGGAAAACAATGGCTCTTGTTCACAGTGAGCAGAGCCAACATTATTATTATGCAGAATCACATTCTGTGTCATGGCAACTGGGAATTTAATATCATAGTGCTGCCTTTTTCCAATGAACTGATTCGTTGTTTTGATAGCAGCGTTAATTACACCATTGACAGAACTGCAATTAAATTAACATGATCACAAATTACCATTGACCAATATCAAGCAATTTACTTCAGACAACTACCAATTAGTTAGTTTTTCAAAACTGCCCTCCAGAGACATGATTTGCAAGTTCAGCTGTTAATTTAATTGAAGTGCAAACAATACTACGATTACTTATCCAAATGTTATATGGTCTAACAGGTCACTGATGCCCTTCGGACATCTTGGAGTCCTCACTGCTAACCTTTAAGCAGATATGACAGGAGAGGGTAGAATGAACACTATCAGTACCATCTCCGTTAGAGAAGCAAAATCTATCCCCACATATATGTCTGATCCCTGGCATGTTTGACTGTAAAACACTGCAAGAGTTATAGGGAAATTAATATAATCTTGCTGATCAAAGACTAAACTGCAGCTCACAGGGAGTATTGTGTTCAGTACTTTGACCCTAAGAAAAACAGAAAGGATACTGACATTTTATACAATTTATATGCTTATATGGCAGAATTTTTTCAAAAGTGGTAAAATTCTGTCTTAGAACAGTGAGTTTTATTGCTTTCTGGTCTGGGTTTCATTTTTTGGTAATTTTGTTCATTTATAAGATCTTCGGTGAGATTCTAGAGCCATCCTTTCTGCAATATATCTAAAAACTTAATCAATACTTGGATTTATACTTCCTGTTCAGAAGGTTTTCCCATACTTAACTGAGCCTTTTATATTTTAAATTGTTCAGACAATCATTACCAATTCTCTTTGGTTTTGTTGGGTTTTTTGTTGGTTTTTCATTTGTTTGGTTGAGAGGATTTTTTCAGTTGGTCGGTTTTGTTTGTTGGGTTTTTTTTGTTTGGTTTTTGGTTTTTTTTGAAAGGGAGTTTGACTGGTTTTTTTGTTTGGTTGGGTTTGTTTGGTGGTTTGTTTGGTGGGGTTTTTGTTTGGTTTGTTTTTTTCTGGGTTGTTTGGTTTTGGATTTGTTTTTTTTTAAGGGGGCTGTTTGGTTTGGGATTTTTCTGTTGTTGTTTTTTGTTTGTTTGTGAGTTGGTGGGGGAGAGTGTTTGTTTTGAGGGGTTTGTTTGTTTTAAAATCCAGAGAAAGTAAGCTTAGAATGTGAAAACATCTGTTTCCTACAGTGAACCAGCATGATCATGGTACTGGCAAAATATTCTGCCAGGTGTGAGAGTGCCTCATTGCCCTGGGCCAGGCAGACAACATACATGCCCTGTAACAGCACATCAACACCCCAGACACAACCAGTGTCTTGCATTTACCTGAATGTGCTATGCAACACTGCAAGCAGAATTAACAGGTTCTAAAAGAAGTTACACCTAACCCATGAGGACTGGAAGAATTAGACTTGATTTGTGACCTCTATGGAAAAAGATAAAGTTAAGAAACTGAGCAGTTTTGTTCCCCAAAAAAACATTTGCAGGAATGTAAGCTGGATCAGAGCTGGGAAACTCAGAGATCTATTCCACAGTCTGACCTTTTAGGGTTTTTTCTGTATAATTTTCAAATATTTGCAGCACTCATCCAGTTTACGTCTCCTATCAAACAACATCACAGTAAAGTACGTCATAGTTATCAATATAGAACCATATTCACTGTAGATAGTCACCTTATATAAATATTAGTCTGAAATTTAACATGCACTGGTTAGGACTGATTCTAGTACAGAATGGGAAGGTTTTAGACATGCTAGCCAAGACCCTGATTTCACCCTCCTCTGAAAGTTTCTGGAAAACAAAAACACACCAAAAAAAACCTGAAAAGTCTCTTCATAGCAACAAGATTCTCTCTTTTTATTTTATAGATTCCTTTAAAAAATAAATTATTAGATAAGCCTATTCTATATACACTTACTAAAACTTTCCTGCAGTACAAAGCAGTATTGAAGAGTAAATCATAAAACCCAATGGAGAAGGTTACCACCTCACCCAATAACAAGAGCCACGAAATGTTTACCTTTTACTCTGATATGTCTACATTCAAACATTTTTTTGAATTTGCATTACTGACCATTATTTACATCCATTCTTAAAACACAGCTCTGCACATGTTCCTCCCCTTTGACCTTTTCCTGTTAACCCAGCACATAAACATCCTACTTCTCTGCCTCAATTTAAAAATCCATGAGTAAACAATTATACAACACAACGTAAGCAACAGTGTGCAGCTTTAGACAACAGCCCCCATACTGCAAAAAAAATGAAAAGCAACGGCATCTACAAACGCCTTTTTTCCCAGGGCTGTCTTGATTCCCTGCATCACTCACTAACCTCAGGGCTGCCTTGGCTGTCCCATGAGCCGCTTCTCCTTTCCAGATCCCACAAGCATTGAATCCCAGCAATTTTCCTCCCTCTCCTACCCGCATCTTCATTTGCTGTGGGCTGGGGGAAGACGAACTGGAGACAGGAACCAGGTAAGAAGGAAAAGCCCTTCCCAAGATCCCTGGGGAGGCAGCTGAAAAGGTACTCCCATTCCTCTTCATTTCGCCCTAGGATCCATGCAGTACCCCTTTTCCTTTCAAGTCTTTGAAGCAAGGCAAAGCACGGTTTCTCTCATGCAGATCAAAGACCAAACTCATCTAATTTTACTCTTAAATACAGGTTCTTCTATTTTAAATGATAGAGTTTAGATGTAAAGCAAATAATATGCCATTGCTAGGCTGACACACGCAACAAAAGAATCTGTTAACTCCTGAGGTCTGGTTATTCATCTTCAGGAATTTCTGTTTACAAGACCAGCTGGTCTGTTGCATTTCATTCAACCTAGAAGCAAATGTGTACCATAATGATATTTGTCTATTTATTATAGTCAGTCTGAGAACATGTAAATTCTTGTGTCTCAGGTGAACAACGTGAAGTCTCCAATAGAAAGTCTGGAGAGGCTGTGGACAGTCCATAATTTGTTCACTTCTCGCAATATTATTATACCAGTTCACAGGAATTGTCAAGCATCACTGAGGAGGACAAAAGACACTGCCATTTGAACATGATGGATACTAGTCAATCACAGCTAATACGCGATGCAGTAAATTTGCATTAGCACTGTCAGCATTTAAGTAGAAAAAATCCCCTTCAAATAAAGTTGGCTATTTTTGCATCCCAGGCAATTTCATTCAGGACACAGCACTGAAGTTATGACTACTCTGAAAGCCTTGGGACTGTGGGCAGACTAACGGTAAAGATAACTATTGCAAAAGCCCTAGCCCATGGTCCACAGGAATCCGTTTAGTGTCTCCAGCATTCATAACGCTCTGGAAGTACTGACTACACTTTGAGCCACTTTACAGCTGAGAAAATGACCTCACAATCAAAAGGAATTACTCACTTGAAAAGGGATGTTCAAAAAGTGAAAGCCGCAGAGTATATCTTGGTAGGAAGCCCTGTTCAGGCTTTGTGTCTGCTGAAACAAATGAAGAGAACGGCCAGCTTTAGTCTCGTGTATTTGCAGATGTGAACTGAGAGCTTGTTCTGCTGAGTGGTGCCACTGAAACAAAATGTCTGTAAAGAAAAAGTTGATCTGAAACCCACTGTCTCTTTCCTGGAAGTCTTTGCACTGACATTAAAAGACATCGGTTCAGGTCACAGCCTCATGCTATTAAGTAAAACTCATTAGGATCAAAATCTCATCCAAAGTACCAGTACAGACAGGAACAACCATCAGCCTCAACAGATTACAGATTCATCTCTCCGGGGTTGAATCGTGCATATTTCTGCCCTGAGTTTCGCAAAAATTTATTTGGTTGGTATTTGTATTTTCTTTCAGCATCGATCGGTGTGTCACTTATTTTCATCTGGCACACTGGCAAGAAAAACAAAGAAATACATCACCAGGCCTTCAAAAATCTCAATTTCCTTTAAAAGAGAACCCTGCTTACAAATCAAGCAGTTGTTCCAGTGACTGCTATCCAAAGAAGGGCTGGCAAAACTATTGCCCCAAATAAATCAGCAGCATGAGGTAGATAATATTTTTTCCTGTTTTCCTTTCTCACCTGTTGTAAGGTATTTGTACATTGCATCTGTTCTTAGGCTATGCGAGACTGTTAAACTACTTGCTGGCAAGATATTTTGACAGCAGATCAAACATTCTTCCTTGGCTTTAGCTGGTCACTCTAGGGTAACATAATACTCCTCTGTTCTCTGCTACAGATACTTCGACAATGAGAACAAAGAAAACCTTCAAACCAACAATTATTAACAAACAATATATTATAATTCCCCAAGTACCACTATAAAGACAAAACAATTTCCAAAAATATTCACTAACAGCCTGGCCATCTGATCAGCAATTTAGAAAATGAGTGTTCAAAAGCACTTCTTCCAGCTACTTATGGTCTTACAACTTTAAAAATACAAAAAAAGCCAGAGGCCTTAGCTGAAAACACGGGTCTACTGTAACACAGATTTATATGAACTTATCTGCTCTTTACTTGTTACATTGCAAAATGGTTACAAGTACAGAGAAAAAAAAAAAAAAAGAAAAGAAAAAGTAATCTACAAGCTAATTAACAAGTTTTTTCAAAAGATGCTGACTTATGCTCTTATGAATACTTTTGATTGCAGCAAAGGATAATTGTGTAAGAAAAGGAAGAATCAGGAGGAAGAGAAGAGGCTGTATTTTTCTGTTCCCGTCCGTCTTCTAAACCAGCTCTTCAGCACATCCAGCACAGAGCTGCATGTTCACCAAGGAGCTTGTCATTTATCTAATAGAAGGTGAAATTCTCATAATGTCAAGGGAGCTGACTGGGGCAGTGCTCCACGAGAAGGCTTCACCAAAGTGAACGCGGTTATTTGTACAGCAAGGCAGTGCCCAGCAAGACTTAAGGCTGACTCAATATCCAACATTAAAGCATTGCCTCTGGGTGGCAACTCACTGGCACGTGAGCACATCCTCAGGCTGAAACTTCTCTTCCAGGGCACTGGAGTTTTGTGGGTTGATGGGGGAGGGTGGGAGAAGGGGGCAACTCTCTTGAAATGGGCAGGTTTTCCAAGATTTAGTGGGTTTAGCTGAACTGCATACCAGACAGTACAAAGCATTCAAGGATGCACTCTGTTCAAAGGTGAAATAGATTTCAGTCAGTACAAAGGGCATAGGGTGCCTGTGAGGCTCATTTGGCAACAATAGTGATGCATGACATTGTTCGGTAAACTACATCTTTTAAATTAAAATGTTATCTGCTGGAGGTTTATTTAAATTACACCAAACAATTTTAAAATCTACAGCTTCTACAGCTCAGTGATGTGTCAGAGAATACAAGCTCTGTTATTTGCAAGCCATTAAAAATCACTGGTCCAAATGCTCTCTTCCATTTTCTGCCATAAATGTGAAGCAAAGTCACTGCAGCCAGGGGAATTATCCCACTCTGTACTGCTGAAATTGAGATCAAGATTCAACTCATTATTTGTCATTAGCAAAGAGGAGGAGAAGGAGGACTCATGCTTTTTCAAAATAATAAACAGTGACGAGCACAGTGCTCCATAACACATCTATTTTTATTTTAAATGGTTTATCCATGGCTGAAGAGTTTGAAGAAAATTAAGTTTCATCAAAAATCCTATTCATGCTTTCCAAACTGGAATGAATAGTCTGTCATTTTACTTATGCAGCTTTCAATTCTGTGCTTACGGAACAGTGGTTTCCTGATTTGTTTCTTCCAGTGTGGGCTACTGATTGCATGCTGCAGTTAAAGCTGCTTCATCTTGAAGAAAAGTTTTTACCAATGCATTGTGGGATGCCAGAGCTATGGTTGAGCATCCAGTAGCTTTAGCAGTTCATCAGACTGAAACTAGGAACACACAGCAGGTGGGACATCTGCCTGGAAAGCTACAATAGCATCCATCAAAGACATACACACTAATTATAATAATGACTCATTAGAAACTCTTTGTGCCTCTAGAAGAACACATATCACAGCTTGCCATCTTGTTATCATCAAAATAGTGAAAACGCTGCTTAAAAATGGGCAAAATGTATGTTCATGTAAACATCTACATTTACAGGAAAGGAAGAAAGTGACAATTAAACTATATTAAAGTAGAGGCAAAACACACAACACAGATGAAAGATAAAAGCTTCTTGGAATTGTAGCTCTTTCCAAAAAATCCAAACAAAAGCAACTCTTTTCTTTAGACCAAATATATGAATGTGGAAATCCATTTGTTTTTAAGGGAAGGACAGTTATATAATATCCAGTGGCCACAGGAAAACTATGGAGTCTTTCACATTATATACTTTTTCTTCTGATATGACTAGGATTTTCCATCCTCTAGGTCAAGGGTGTCAAACTAATTTTCACTGGGGATCACATCAGTGTAGCTACTCCTACATTTATACAGTCCTAAAATTACATTTGGCATTTTGAAGGCAACTGCAAGGCTGATGTGGCCCCCTGGTGAAAATGAGTTTGACACCCTTGGTCTAGGTCATCCTGCCTGTTGTCCAGGGTCCTTCTTACAAGTTATTTTAAGGTCTAATTTTAAGTCTATGTAACCTGTTTCTACTCAGGACCTCTTCTCTTTGCCACATTTGGAAGTGTATTCTAGCACACTGTAAGAGTTTGTGAAAGTGAGGTGATCAAAGTCCACAACTGCAAGCACAGGATTTAGAACAATTTTGTATTACAGAATGGATTAGCAGTAAAATAACAATTTTCATAAACACTTAAACAACAGAGGGTTTAAGACTTAATAAAAAGTTGAAGGGAAGCTTTACTGATTGGAGATCAGACAGAAAGATAAAATTCTGCCTTACGCATCCCCAGAATGCTTTACTCCCAGTCTGAACTAAATCCAGGAATACAGGACAACCATGAAGTCAAGACCACTTTGAAAAGTATTTGGCAAACATATACCCTGTCCTTAGCCAAGTCCTTCCAGTCTCAAGATTGAGAGAGTTCAATTTTGACAGAACATATTCTGGAGGTTTATGCAAGATGTTTACTTTACTGGAGAGTACAACTTCACAAGAAAACTGATTTCTCACACATACCAAACAAAAGAAAATGTGAAAAACAAAGCAATATTAACCTCAAATTATCTTCTTTGAGGCATTTTACACAGAACACTGAGTTTTGGAAGTGACGTGCTAATCTTCAAGGTACCATTTACAAAACCAAGTTTTATCAGCAAGTCTATCTGGTCTGACTCTGCCTGTCACCAAGAAAGTAATGCCAAAGTGTCTCCATATCTGTTTCTGATATCCTGTTAGCAACAGAAACATTTATCAGAGCAAAAATCCATAATCAAATTTCTCAGTTACTCTAGCTTATTGCAACATCACTAAGAAGTAGTGCAGAAAACTCACTTTCCAAAATAATCCTTAGACATACTGTTGTGACACTTCCTTGAAAAAGAACATTTGGTTGCAAATTCTCAGAGATGAATGGTGGAGTGAACCAGGATGTCCCACACAGCAGGGTGAGTATGAGGATGTTGAAATTGCTGTCTGATGCACTGATGAATATGAATGAACATGTGACCAAGGACAGAGGTAGTTACAAGGGAAATAGATAGATGCTTTTTGGTTTTTATAAGTACTGGTCTATGGATAACTGAAACAGGTAAACAGCCCCAAAAATGGGCTTGCCTATGGTTAGCCTCATGGAAACACCTTTCAACATCCTAGCAAAGGCCATTTACCAGTATGCAGTATAAACTACCATTTATCGCTTTCACAGCTATTTTGTGCTGGATGAGAAGTGTCTCTCCTCAGCTGAGCTGTCTGCATGCTATCACAAGCGCAGTCAGCACAGCAAAATCACAGTACACACAATGTTAAACCCACTGTCACCTCAAGGATGACTTCTGGCAAACATTCCCTTTTATATTAATCCAACTTTTCCTTCAAACAAAGTTTTGATACATTTGTCCACTGGCTTTTCCCAGCTAAATTCCTCTGAATAACATGTGCACCAAATAAGAACTGACAACAAGCAGACATCAAAAGCGATTTAGTTCTCTGGACCACATAACTGCTGAGAAGCAAGCACAGCAAAGGAGATGCTTGGATTCCCTAGACAGCAAAGTTTGTGCTTTTAAGAAAACATTCCTTGCAACTGAACTTCACAAAATAGAAAAAAATATGTTAAAAGGAGAGAGGAAGAGAGGAGGACAAAAAGGGATGCTCTGTTGCTTTCTTATGAGAGAAAAAGATAGCTTATACAAATTAGCAATAGGAATGAATGCTTATATATCAAGCAATGGAAATATACCAAAATAAAGAAGCCAATCAAAAAAGAAAAGCAACCAATTCAAAAAGGAAAAAGGCATTAAACTGGAGACACCTGGACACTGAAAAGAAAGGATCAAACTGGAAGAGTAAATAATAAATTATTTAGCAGTTATATTTCTCTACCAAATTGGTGAAGGAGGCTAAGAAAACTGAGGACCACCACCAGTCTCCAGACACCACCAAGACCCATTCTTCTCACTCTGAAGAGCTGTCATGGCAACTGGTGGCTCCCCATGGCCACAGTGCTGGAGCCAGGACCCATCTTCTCAGCCTCATCCAGGGGCAGGGCAGCTTGGGGACAACAGGCAGCTCCAGCCCCAGGCATAAGACACCTTCTTGGGGCCAAGCCACAACATGGGCCAAGCTCAGTGGGGCCAGACAGGACAGAACTAGGGGGTGGCTGGAGACCAGCTCTGCTGTGACATTACTGGGGCAGTGGCTAACAACCATGGTGGGGTCCTGGGCCACAAGCAGGGTGAGGTGATGCTCCAGGGCCCTGACACAGCCCGTGGGACCCAAATGCCCACTAGTACCCATGGGGGCTGTCTAGGCTCACAGCTTGCAGCTGAACTTCTCCCAGAGATACCCAGCTTGGTCAGCTTGTGACCGGGGTGAGGACACACACCACGGCACCACAAGCAGGGCTGGCAGAAGACTCACTTCTGTAGATGTGCACTCAGATACAGCTACTGCCTATTCAAATAAAACGTGATTTGAGCCCACAGAATTCTCCAGAAGCTGTGGACATCAAACAGCATCAAATCTAGGCCTTTGAGAGGAGGCATATAAAACTCCTTTCAAGCATGAGCCTATCACACTGACACCCCCTCCATCTCCATAACTGGGAGGGAGTTTAAAACCTGGTCTCCTCTTTCAGTTCGTCATTTCTTTCTCTAGAGTTGAGAATAAATCCAGGCACCTACATCTCCCTAGAGGAAAATAATATTTTTATTTATGGAAACATATTTCCTGATTTACTCCACAGAAAGTCCAATCTTCTTTCTCTTGTCTCCCAAAAACCACCTGGCATTCCGATGATATTCATACATATACACGATCTACTTCAGACAGCAATATGTGCTTTTCACCTTAACCTCATTGCATTTAACAGGAGATAGTGGGAGGTTTCTTATTGGCAGCTTGACTGACTACTTCTGCACGCAGCAAGACCGACCAAAAGTGAGATCCTGAGGTTAGAAAACTAGTAATAAGTCATCACAGGCTGCTTATCTCCTGAGTCACAATATTTCTTATCACCCTTCCCATTATCAGGGAGCCTAACACCCACTACAGGGAACAGCTACTCTTACTCAAAAGTAATATTGTTTCTTGGGGAAAATATAAACTTAACTGAAGCCTAAACAATATGCTTTGATCTTACACAAATATGTCTGGTAATAAATAAGGAAAGACAAAAAAAAGTCAGTGGCAAGGAATGGGCAAAATCATAACAGTTTGAGAAGTTCTCCATGATACATCTGCTGTTCTTTAAATGAGACAATCTGTTCAGTGCAGGAGCTGCTTCCTGAAATTTAAGTTTTCTAATGCCAACCACTTCCATCATTACTAAAGCCTCATTCATTTCCTTTCTTCTGGCCCTTCTTCTGTTTTTGAGAGGCATTTCTATAGCCTAGAACAAAATAAACATTTAAAACTCTGAAAATGCCAGAATCAGTTTCCTTAAGGCATTAAAACAAACTCGTGTGTTAACAGCAATAGTTAATACAGTCACAATCGAAATCGTGTTCACTAAGCAGTATAATTTCACAGCCCTGTAAAAACAGATACAAATGTGAGCTCCCTCAAGTCATTCTTTTTCTTCACATTTTTTCCACTTTTTATTCTGTTTCCAGATATCATCCTACCTGTTGGCTTCCAGCAGCACTCGACAACAACGTGAAATTACTGTGATGTTGCCATGCATTAACAAGGCCAGTCCAAATTACTTTATCCTGAGAAGCTGACCACAGAAGTATTCCTTCTTGTGACAGCAAAGTATTAATTGTTACTCTCTTAAATAGTAGTTTCTAGAGAGCAGAATAGAGTTTTTATGAGGACACCACCCTGTATACATTCATGTAACATACAGGCTATTCCTGTCTGTCACTCTTGTAATTTTATTTCCTTTGTGGGATATTTTTTTTTTTCAATAAAAAATTAAGCATCTTAATACCTTCACTCCTTTGCATTAACAGGAGAATAGTTATGGTTTGAGGTTTTTTACAAAAATGCTGTCTTTAAATAATACTGAGGGAAAAAAAAAAATAAATGGATCAAGGTATTGGAAACTCATGGATGGACTAGGAAGCCTGTCATAAAATAGTTGATTTGTTGTAAGAATCTCTTTACCTACAAGAAAAATTGAAAATTACTTTTTTTTTTTAAAAAAATGTACTGATTTAAAAGCTGCTAAGAAAAACAGACCTAGAATATGATGATATTTTACAAAATTCTGAAAGAACATAAAATTCACCATAACTGAGGTTGAATCCCCATTAAAATAATTGAGAAACAAAGAAGAGCTGACCTTTGTTAGTGTAAAAGATCAAAATCAGGTGAGACACACTGAAAAAATAAAATCTTACTAATCCAATTTTTAAAGGTCTGCAAATGCCTTCTTAAAGACCCAATTATTTTCAGATTTTCTAGTATTAATGCAACATCATGTAAAATGATAATATGGAACACTACATTTTAAAATAAAAAGGTTTATTGAAAATTTTTAAAGTAATGCATTATCAAATACTTGCAAGCTAACCAAGAAGAGCTTCAGTCTAATCAGAACTGTGTAAGTGACCCAGAGTTCCTTAATGGTCCTACTTACAAAAAACATTAAGAGCAGATTAGCTCAGAATAAATGCATTTTTAGAATATTTAGGCAAATAACCTAAATTGAACACTGAATCCAAGAATTTGCTTGAAAAACTGCAATTAAGAATCTTTGAGGCATACTTTGTGAAATTATTCTATTTTAATACTACACAGGCACCTGTGGTACAGGTACACCACACCATACACAATCATCTCTGCTGGCCGACTGACACATCCATTTTTCTAGTAGAGAATATCATTATATGACATGTGGCTTCCAAATGAACAATATCAATTCTAGAAGGTTTTTCACCTCCTGCAGAGCATAAGAATTGTTTAGGATTTGAAACAAAACCCTCTCATAACCATACCTTCTTGATGAGCTGCTGAATCATGTATCACTTATGTAAAAATTATTAGCTTTTAAATTACTATTTTCCACAGTCACACGCATAGCATCTTATTTTAACATCTCAGTTGAATATTACCAGGTAAAAATACTTGCTAGTTAATATTATACCCCATCCTTCTGAAACAATTGCCCTGAGAGTAAGTGCTTCTGAGTCATCTTCTTACGGTTCATTTTGCATCATTCTCCTATAATTTTGAGTCTCTTAGAATATATTGTTTCTCATTTTGCATGGGATTCCTTTCATCTAACTCTAGCAGTTCAATGCAAGCACCTGCCTAAAAGTTAAGATTTCCCTACAGGCTATGGAAAAATACAGACCCCCAAGTGTGATTCAGCCCATCTTGAGTACGCACTTAAGCAGAGGGTGAGTCATGTCTTCTGTATCTGTTCCCGACCAGCAGAGCTACTTTTAAGAAGCTGAAGTCAGACAAGATGAAACTCATTGCTAATGCCTTACAGTTATATCTCCATCAGCAGCTAGCACAGTACAACAGGAGAGCATCTGTAGAGCAAACATGGTGCTGAGGAGAAGCACACTTTCACACTAGGTACTTTCACATGAGGGAGAGAGGAGAAGCAGTATTTCAGACTTGCTGTAGTCTGAGTGCTGAAAGTCCATTAGCACCTGGAGCTTATTTAGGTGAGCTCCTGCAGCATGTCTGGCAGTTTAGTTTTATCACCTGTTTCTGCAGCCCAAGACTGTTCCACAAGGAGAACCCAAATTGGTAAGTGGGTAAACCCAGGAGAGTTCGTTTTAAAAGTATGTTCTTCATCCAAACTAAACTGCTAATGTGGACATATCCTGAGTCAGTATTTGTGTAATTTCAAAGACGACTTTGGGCTGTTGGCACATTCAGTCATTTCCAGCCATCCAGCAATTACAATTCCTTTGGTAAATTGCCCACTATTCGTAACAACGCTGCATTTTTGACCCTCATTGTTTGGACTAGCGTGATTTTCATTAACACAAGTGAGACGTATGTGATGTTTCCAATGAATGCCCAGCACCAGCTACACTGCCAGCTCTTCTACACCTGATGGAAATGCCTTGCTTGATATGCCTGTGCTTGCATCTGACACCTTCATGGTTATATATGGACATGTCCCTTGCTCGCTCCACAGATGACTGACTTAAGAGACAAGCAGCAACAGGACAATAATACTGTTGAGGGTGAAGAGAAAAGTTGTTGACACAAGTTGAAGGATTTCAGTGCTCCCTGTTTTCTCAAACACATTATTCTTGCCTTTGACCTTAATGAGTTTTTCTCACCATGCAAGTTTTAAAAGCCTCTGATGAATCTAAGAGCAAAACATTTTTATTTTCAATGAGAAATCAGGCCAAACACAGTATGAGGCAAACTAAATTAAAAAGTACTCCCTGAGAACAAAGTAAAGACTAATAATGGACACTCTGAATCACCTGATGGTGAGTCTCACTAGCAAATGTCACTGCTAAATCAGGCATCTTTTGTTACCATAAGTGAGGGATTACATTGAAAAAATTAAATCTCACAAAGGGAGCTATTGATTTTAGAAGAGAAGATAAAGACCTACTAATAATGAACCCAGTAACAATAAACTTCAAATATTTAGCAGTATAAACTGCATGTCTTGCATCCTTTGGGTAAGCATGGACAGCTAAAGGTCACTCTGCTTTCTTATTCCCATCAGCACATTTTACTTGAAAGGCTCTTCTACCACCCACAAGAAAGAAGTGTGCATTCAGAAATCAGCATTTTGCACATGGAGCACAGTCTCCAACATGCTCCTTCATTTTAGGAATGCTATAAATTTAAAATTTGCAATGCAGTTGTAAGTGGTAGAGTGATTTAACAAAGACAAAGCAATAATTCACAATATCTTCTAGCAGAAGCAAAGACAGAATTGGTATTTATCTCTCCTACTGCTCCCATATCACTACTAGGAAAAGCTACCAAAAGGCTATTCTCATCACCAGAAAGGAAGGTCCATCTATTCCCACACACCAAGCCTGCACTCCCACTTTCCCCATAGCCCCTTTCAAGACCTCCCTCCAACCACCTCCACAGATGGAGGGAGAGCACAGTTAGAAATCACTCCCAGCCCCTGCACTATCTCCGGTGAATTCACCGGGCTCACAAAGCATATGGAGAAGAGGAGTCATTAGGTCTCCTTGCCTTCACATTCCAGCATCTCCCTACTCCTCTGTCTACATCAGAAAGGGTAACAATGTCTAATCTACCCTGACCTTCATATACAAATACTTACGTTCCCCTGCCAGTACGAGTCACAACAGCCCTCAGAATCAGATGATCAAACTCAGAGACAAAAATAGCATTGATATGTTTGCACCCACATAAGGCTAAAGCCATCTCTGCAACACAGTCAATGCCTTGAACTAGGCCAACTGCAGCCACAAGCTCAGTGCAAGGTTGAAACACCTTTCCTGGAAGCTTAGGAAATTCTTGGCAGCTTCCCCACGCTACCGCACTCTTGTCACGCCAGCTAATTTAAAGTTGCCTTGGGTACACCCCGCTGTGCACTCACAGTAGAAACTACGCAAGAGTAGACAAACCCTAAATAAGAAGTTATGTCTTTCCTGTCCAATTCCCCACTGCTTTGCATTTTGTCACCACATAACTGATGAAAACCAATTACAAAACATTCCAATTCCATCTGACAGCATTTCATGTAAAATATACACATACACACAACTCATGTGAAACAAAGCATTAAGTTTCTATTATAAAGATTCAAGGGAAAATGGAATTAAATGTAAAAGCTCTAATTTGGATCTCTTTTTGAGGCTTTACTGCAGTTTTCCATTGACATTGGTTAATTACTCTAAATTTACATCAAAGTAAGAAAGAACAGATGCAGGCCAAAAGTCCATAAAGACACTGAGTCCACAATACACCAAAAGAAAGAGCAAATTATATAAACAGAGGAACCCTTTAAGCTCTCTGTATAATTCCTAAATTTGCAACACTACACTTCATATATTGCTGCATATATTTCTATTATTAAACAGTTTTTAACCAATAAGAAAAAAGTTGCCCTATAAAGCTGAACTAGAACTTTGAAGACTGAGATCTGTTAGGACAGTCCTGAGAAAAAGCAAGTTAGAGATTATGTTCCATGGGCAATCTGCAATCTACTCTTGATAATCTTTAGTACTGAGGCTTTTTGCTGAACTCTGCCCTAAATTCTAAACCTAGAGCTTTATAAATTTTACAGATTTTTTTTTAGTTTAGAATTATTTAATGTTGTTGTCAGCTCTGTCAAACTACTGCATTCCTGTGTTCACATATAATACAGAAAAAATGACAGTTGCATTGCATACAAGACAGTGAAATACTACAGTAAGAAATAGAAAGTGCATGATTCACGTCAATTTATTCCAAAATTGCATACAAGGGCATTTTTTCATCATCACTGAGTGCTTTTGGCACCTTACTTAGTGCTCTTTTTACTGACTGCCATAATATGTCCCACAACCCCTTTCTTGCCTTATACCAAGGCAAAAAATGAAACAGAAGTGACACATTCGACACATTCAGTGCTGTCATCCCACTTCATGTTTTCCACAAAGACATAGAATTGTTTTCTGTGAGTGGCAGAAGTTTCAGTCCATAGCTCAGCTGAGCATTGTATTTTATCTGGACTAAAAGTACAAATACATTATACCTTTATACTCAGTGAATTTTTCGTCAATTCCCTGCAGCTGTTATTTGCAACATCTTTGGTTTTGTTTGCTAAGAAACACTAATTGAGATTCAATACCACAAATGTTTTCATGTACTAAACATTCAACTCAACATTTTAAGTATTGTGAACTAGTTTCAAGTAAGAAATATATATGACAAGATCAAAACACTGTGCACAAGCATTCTTCTAATCATAGGCAACAATATCTCATACAATATACAATGAACTATTCTCATGTAAAACATACACTGGTACCAGTTAAAGTTTGTCCCCAGCTAGCAGCCCAGGCCTGAATTTGCAGTGTGAGTTTCTTCCCTCAACACAGTGAAGGTCAACAGTGAATATAGACCCTAAACTTCGGAAAAAATAATCTCTAGACTCAAGTCTAGAAATCAGGAAGGATAAAATGGGATTCAGAATTTTAATCTGAAATTCAATATGGCCCAAGAAGACTCATTTCGTATTTGGAGACTACAATCAGCATCAACCCTTAACAGATACACTTCTACAACCAGTATAAGGGCTGAAACATCTACCAGCAAACCATGTCAAGTGGCATTAGCAACAAGATATATTCTGTGGTCTTTCTTCCTGGCTCTTTCTGTGGTTGCTACAAATTCATATTTTATATCCAAATCACAGGCTGTGTGAAGCATTTGGATACTGAAACTTGACCCCACACACACGAGTCAGTAGCGCTTTACCTTTTCTCAAAAGTTTTTGTCCTTATGTCAAAAACTGATATATGTCATGAATAATTATAAGACCTCAGAATTTCATTACGCATTGATATATGTGTCATCCTAATTATATCCCATCTTATGGCTTCCTTCTGCATGTTTTCTTTGTAGTGTCAGATACTTCTCAAAGTGGCAGTGCTGTCAAAACATGTGGGATTACTTACCTAAGAAATAATCTTTGCTTGATATCAAAGTATTGAAACATGTTAGGCCCAGAGAGATGAACAGTGCATATAAGATACAGGCTATACGATGAAAAAGCTTTGCGAAGACAAAGCAAAGAACAGCAAGCAGTCCATTGCCTTTTCCCAGATGCTGGATGCTGCCCCAGAAGAGGCAGCCCCCATGCCCAGGGACGGGTGTCCTTGGCCTCTGCACCACCCTCTGACCACCAACAGTCTCCCCCAGTGTCCCAGGCTGCAACCATGTATAATACATCCACATAGGGATTAGCAATATCACCCCTAGACTATAAACTGTTTGGCTAAATGCCTAGCACACCAGGTAAATAAAATATTTGCATTCACATTTGCTTCCATAAAACAGCTTTCACTTTTCCAAACAGTTAAGTATCTCCCAGGGAACATTCATGTCACACAGCCCTGGGAGCAAAACAGAATGTATACGTAGCTCTAAAGCTAGGTCTATCCTGTATCTGTGCAGGCAATTCACTACCACCCTATGAAATTTCTCATGGATCATTTCCCCTCACAAAAGAAAAGTCTCTGTTCTCACCTTGCAGTCACCTTGTAACACAGTCTGATGTCCTGCACTTCTGCATCACAGCCTGCCATCTGGACTTTTGTCTTCCTCTGTGCTCAGTCCCTGTCCTGGGCCACCTCACAGCTGTTAATTAGTGGCATTGTCTACATGCAAAGTACCCTGCCCATCATCATTTATATTATAAATGCCTTTCCCCCCCTGACTCTCTGCTATGCTCCTGCTGCTAAATGTCCTTAATTTCAAATTCTTTGTGTTAGGTTTTGCCTTTAATAGCACTAGAGTGAAAAGCAATTTTAAACCAATCCATACTCTCAACATATTCCTCCAGCAAACGTGATTTCTCTTAGCTTTGCCTTCATGCCTAGGTTAAGAAGTTTAAATTGAATAATAAGAAAAAAAAAAAAAAAAAAAAAGCAAAACAATACATGTTTAAGGTCAATCATTGAACAAGCCACATTTTTATACATTTCCCAAACAGCTGCCCACGTGCTTGTGAGTTCTTGCAGACCATCAGTTTCCACTGCAGCCTGCTTGCATTATTACAAGCTTTAGTTTATAAGCAAAGCTAGTGCAACACGTTATAAAAGGAAAGTTTTAGCAATGGGAAACCAACTAAAGCAAATTGGTAATGAACGCAACAGCTGACTGCCAACAGGTTCTGTTCTGCCAATATTATATCAGCATGGTGGCATCAAGGTAAATGAAGCTTTTTGAACTGAAGAATTAGCCAACCTTGAGAAATCAGACAGACAAATCACAAGCTGTTGCAGACACAATTAAGGAAAACATTGAGTAAGCATATTCACACAGACAACATCTTAAACTGGGATCCAGAAAAGCCAGCTTTAATTTTTCTGAGGTTCTTAAGTTTTCAGAGACCCACGGCATGGTCCTCAAATAAACTGCTTTGGGAGGGCAGAGCAGAAGAACCTACCAACGCAGACAAGTGTTTTCTATAAATCCTGTACAATGGTTAAGCACTTAGAAACAAACAAATGTGCAAATGCCATCCACTTCAAATTTCCAGATGTAATTACATGCCAACCTGGTTTTGTATGTGTCATCCCAGTGACTCTGATTCTACTCCAGTAAGACTACTATTTTTCTGCTCTCAACTTTTGATCTCAGCTGAGGCCTCCAGTAGCTCATAAAGTACACAAAGAATAAACTGGTCATTAACTATAGCAGAGGAATTCCCTAAGAGTTCCTCTACCCAGAGAGGTAATGGGGCTAACAAGAAAGGACCAGCATTTGCTCCGATAAAAGTTCACTCCAAATACCTGTAAAGCCAAACTAAACTGGAAGAGCACTGACCAACCTTTTTGCATTCTTTGATGCAACCAGACAACAGTGAAGACACAGATGACTGAATAGAAACAGCATAACCTTGGGTATGGAAATATCTCAGGGCAAAAGCACAAAAGACTCCAAATTGTGCCACAAGAAGAAGAAACTTGTGTAATCCAGTGATTGATTTATGCATTCTCATTGTGAGACTGCCATCCTTCACAACGAGGGACTCATCACAGCAACAAGTAACTGGCTGAGAGACAAGCTGTACTGCAGCCCACAACAGTTCAGCCAGGAATATCTTGTTTCTCCTCTCAGATACTAAAAATACTTTACACATTTATCTTCCAGTAACTCCGTGATAAGCTGTGGGGGTTTTTTTGTCTTTTTTTTTTTTTTTTAATTTGCAAGTTTAAAAGAAAAAAATAAAATAAATAAATTTCTCAGGCCTATCAAACTCACTCTTCAATTTGAAATTAAAGCCAGGTTCTTTGGTTTTTAGGATCATAGGCGATATCTGACCTTCAGCTAAATATCCGCCCCTCCCATTACCGCCCCTTGTTACATTTGTGCAGAACCCACTAAATGGGTTTGCATTGCAAAATAATAAGGAATCACCATCAATGGTCTCACAGGAAGGTGTGTGGCACAGCAGGAAAAGACTGGCAGTTACCTGCTGCAATCCCATTATTTAGGTTATCTGTATCACCACTTTTGGAAGCCACCCTGGCTGCTGCTGAGAGACAGGACAGCAGCAGCTCTTGTGCAGAGGATGAGGCAATGGCCATTCCCACAAAGGTCACTCATTCCCCTCATGTCCCTGACACAGAGAAGTGAGTCCAACAAGCCTTATTCTACAGGCCTCTCATTTCTAACATCCACACCAACACTGGCCTTTTTCTCTACTATAGCACGTACAGCCTGGGTACCTCCCACTTGGGTCAGTCAAGTTCAGCATCAGCAACAACACTAAGAAACCCTGGTGTGTTAGAGGACATGTTCCAGCCTTGCCTCCAGGCCTAGCAACTTGCTCCACAGATAGTGCTCCCCAGCCAGAAGCAAGACATGTATCTACGTGCTCGAGCTCAGCACTGTGTGTGTCAGAGTCCTGCAGCAACAGCAACACCATGGCTGGCATCTGACGTCACCTTCCTACCAGACACAAAACTTCTTTCCTGAGGAAGGTTCACATTCTTGTTCTGTTTTTAAAATATATTTAGTTTTTAAGAAGCAGAGCTCAGCATCCCTCTGGAAACACAGGGAACCCCACTGTGCACTGTGACAGTAGCCCACCAGGCAAGCGTTACAAAACCACTGGGAACCAGAACACCCTTTAAAATTGCTGCACAGCAAGAAAGAGAGATGGTGACAATACATATATGCACATCTACATTTTGGTTGCCCTGAGAAAAAATTGATAATACTATTTCTCATAGAGCCCAAGGCAAAATAAAAAAAAAAAGAAAGAAAAAAGCACCACCAACACCCCACCTCTCACCAAAAAAAACCCACCACACATCACATAGACCTTATTGCAGCCATTCAGTACTTACAAGGGGCCTATAAGAAAGATGGAAACAGACTTTTTAGCAGGGCCTGTTGCAAAAGAACAAGGGGTGATGGTTTTAAATAGAAGGAGGGGTGATTCAGGCTAGAAATAAGAAAATTTTTATAAGGGTGAAAAAACACTGTCCCAGGTTGCCCAGGGAAGCTGTGAATGCCCCATCCCTGGAAACATTCAAGGTCAGGCTGGACAGGGCTCTGAGCAACCTGATCTAGTTGAAGATGTCCCTGCTCATTGCAAGGAGGTTGGACTAAATGACCTTAGAAGGTCCCTTCCAACCCAAAACTTATTCTATAATTTTATGATCTTGAGCTAAGGGATAACAGGACGCCCACATTAACTCTTAAAATAATTCATGAAGACATGCAAGAAAAGAGTTCTCCTGAAGTTTTAATTCTTTTTCATTCAGGCACAGACAAATGTGAAGACACTGCACTGCAAATTAAATATTCCAATGCAAATCAAGTCAATTTCTGAAAGTCACAGTGACCTGAGCAGCCACCCAGAATAAAATACTGCCAAAGTTCCCTCAACCAAAGGACACGTCTACATGGTTCCCACAGCACACAGAACTGCAGAAATAGATCTTCTCCATTTTGTATACAAATGCACACAACTTGAAATTAATTCCTCTGAAGAAAATGAGGTGGCTAGCAGCTGTATGAGAAACTAAGGGGAATTTTAATGAGGTACCAAAAAATATTGTAACAGACACAGTTATTTGATATCTCTTATGTTTCATTCCAAATTTTAAATAATTAATTTTAAAAAACAAACAAACAGTAATTGGGTTTTAATAATTGAGAGAACGCCAGATAAGGAAACAATATCCAACAAACAGCAAAGGAAATTAAGAAGTAATGGAAATGGTCTTAGAAGATCCAGATAACTTGAAATCAAGGTTCAGTGTATTTCATTTTCTCCTCCTGGGACTTCATACATCCTCGTATCTCATTCTCGTTCTTGCTCAGTTTCTCCTTAAGCAAAAATTCAACATGATCAGAGGGCTGGAGCACCTCTCCTATGAAGACAGGCTGAGAGAGTTGGAATTGTTCAGCCTGGAGAAGAGGTTCCAGGGAGACTTTAGAGCAGCCTTCCAGTGCCTAAAGGGGACCGAAAAGAAAGCTGGAGAGGGACATTTTACAAAGGCCATGTAGTGATAGGACAAGGGGTAATGGCTTTTAATGACAAGAGGGTAGATGTAAATTAGAAACAAGGAAGAAATTCTCTACCATGAGGGTGGTGAGGCACTGGAACAGGCTGCCCAGAGAAGGTGTGGATTAACAAGCGACATTTCTGTCAGTCATGAGGTAATGCATTGTCTGCTGTGCTGAAAGGCAGCAGGATTATTCTGACTGTTGGACTACAAGTCAACAAGCATGTACAGGCATCCAGATCCCATATGACTAACAGGCGCTAGATACTGTTACACATTCCTACAACCTACCACAAAATCTTTATTCTAAGAGTGGCTGTACCTCACAAATACATCTTATCCTGAGACATGTTACTACACACCTGCACATTAGCAGTTAGAGACCTGGTCAGCAAGTGAATCAGAGCCAATTGCTTTAAAAGTTCTGTCATCTGGCACTTATTCTTTTCTCATACCAGTGCAAATCAATTGACTGAGACTATTCCTAACTTTTAGCACTGTATCTGAGAGAAGAATCTGACATGTTCTTCTCAGGCAAATGCCCTGAACTAGATTCTAGCCTGCACAGCAAACCTCCGCCACCCATAGAAGTCTTCCACTGTACATAAGGACTTTATTTCCTTTCCTCCTACCAAGAGAGGAGGATGAACCTACTATTTCCTAGCAGAACACACTGCAGTGAATAATCTGTAGTACAGGGCTGAATTACAGTCCTTGAAAAAGCTAAAGCATGTGGTAAGTAAAAAAAGAACAAATCTGCTTGTTATTTGTCATATTAAGGTGGAATTTATCAAAGAGCTTAATTAATTAAAAACCACTTTAAACAGCATTGATGTGATTATAAGCCAGGTTTTGCTTTTTCCAATACTTAAAATAAAACACACACAAAACAACACACTTATTGTCTTCAGTATTATCTATTATGAGTATTTGCAAGGGTCTTTTTCCTGGGATTTATCTCCTTAAATAAAATTTCCAGCTTGTTTATTATTGGTGGTTTGTTATTGCTTGTTTACCATTGCCCATCTAACACCTGACCATCCCAGGTAACGCTGTAAGAGAAGTCACACCACCTTTAAGAAATTCTGTCTTGAATGCACTTTGACCTTTGCCAGACAAATAGTTCAAAACTGGGAATCATTTTTTCCCCCTTTAGGCTTGTTGCTTTTGAAAGAGTGATCAAGAGGGAAATGTAAGTGACATCCTGCTCCTCTCTCTCCGCCGAAGTTAGAAATGCTGCTCCTGGCTGTGCTACAAGAGCAGCACAAAGCTCCAGCTCCAGCAGAGAAGCCAGGCTGGATCTGCAAGAGGCAGAAGGGCTGCATCTCTCCTGTCTTGTACTCAGACTGGAGCCAGCAGAGCCAGCAAGCAGAGCCTTCAATGGGAAGGCAGCACTGGCAGCTCTCCTCTTCTTATGTTTACTTGAGTGGGTTTCAGGCAGCCAGGGAGATCACTGACAGCAGAACCCATGGGACCTGAAGACTCCAAGGCCTTCTTTTCATGCAGCCTTAGAACGTCCTGGCAGCCTCCCTCCCTCCATTGCCACTGCTGCCAAGTTCACCGCTGGCTGTCAGACTTACACCCTATTAAAACAAGATTACAGAAGCAAAAGCTTACCCACAACCACCTTGCAAGGCATTTCAAGTCCTGCAGTGATGCTGGATCATCACCCTCAGGCATTTCACTCAGGTTCTTTAATGTTCTTCACTCTGTGCTGCCGCTGCTTCAAAAACCTCTCTGAACTGCCCTTTTCAGCTTCTCATCCTGCCAACACAGCCACGAGGAGCCCTCAGAGGCACATTCACGAGCCCCGGGGTTTATCCTCATTTCAGAGTATGGATCTCCCAGGCAATTTTAAGTCCCTCTTTTCTTGCTTCATCCCCATTAGTATTTTTTACCCAGCACACACATTATAAACACACACAAATCCAAATGAGACAGGTTATCATTCTGTTTTCTTGACAAGATCTGCATTTTGAAGTGTCTCCTGGTAATAAGCAGAAGCAGCTACTGCTGCAAAGCACTTGGAGAGAAACAGCATCAGCAGCACAATGTAAATAATTAACAAAACCATTCTTTTAGATTGTATTATGCAGAGGGGAATAAATCATCAGACAATCATTAAATATTTCATGAAAGTTATCATAAAGTTGGAGAATCAAGTGTCCTATATCATTTCAGAGCACAGAATAGTCATCTATACATTTAAGAACTGCCTCTTATCTGCTTTGCAGCACTGAAGGAGATTAATTCTCTTGAACTGTACATAAACTAAGTTTTCTACATCCACTAAAATTTCTAGAAGGCTGATTATCAGAATTTCCTTTGGGAAATAAAAAAAAAAATCCCACATAGACCTTTTTACGGTCCCTCAAATTAAGTAGCCAGAAGTTGAGGCACGCAAAATTGGTAGTCATTTCTGAAAACACTGACTCACTGAGCTTAGTAATGAGCAGTTGTGTAGCTGAATGACTACTGAAACAAAAGATATTATTCCACCTCCCTAGGTGATACTTATTAGCTATAAATCTCGCCCTCTAGAGAAAGAAACAGCGCAAAAGCCAACCCAACTCCCTATTTATAGTGTTGCCAAATGAACACCCAATGTAGTATCATCAGAATTAATAAGCAGAAAACCATGGAGATCACCCAGCCACATAACTTACTCTCCAAATAATTTAATGTTAGTTTTTCAGGAACAATGAATGTTGTGTCTTGTGATTTTTGCTAATGATACATTTTCTCTTAACAGGCTGATAAATTCTTAGTACTACCATTGACTTTCCAAAACAGAAAATAATTTTTGCAACACACAGCTCGCCTGGAATGAAAAAAGTATAAATATTTTATTCTTTATCTGGCCTATATTTGCATTTCTTTATTTTAAAACAAATATTTTTCAGGTTTCCCTTTGTCAGTTGTGCTCATTACCAACAGTAAATTTGCCAAAGTTTCGGCATTTTCTGTCAGGCTTTTCCCTACTCAATCTTCAGGTGTTGTTTTTCATCCTATGCTGAAATCCCAGATCCTCCTCAGGCCTAATAAAACTAAGGCAGTGCAGTATCCAGAGGAAAAGCAAAAGAGGATTAGAGCATCACGAGTGCCTGTTTTGCAGTAGTAGGTGTAGGAAGCCCAAAGCAACTAATCTGAATAGAGATCACTATGTACACCGGACTTGAACTCCTTCAACTTCTAATATCCAGCCTACCATCGAAGAAAGTCAGAGCAAAAAGAGTTGGAGCTCTGTAAACACAAGAACTTTTTTGCTGGCAGAGTCTCCACATGAAAACAAAATTTTACCAGAACACAGAATTTCTAAATTTCTAACATGGTTTTAACTTATATGACAGCACATGCTAAAGCCATTAATGTGGTAGTTTTAATTCACTATTAGACCAATATATAGTGAGTTGTGAAAGCTCTTATGTGAATAAAGATGATTTTTAAACAGGAAGAGAAAATTTAAGTTTGCCCTCAGAGTAAAAAGCTTTACTTATTTATAGAGGATTTTTGACAGTGGGAGAACTTGTAAAATGGTGCAGTATACAGAATAATAAACTCTGCAAAGACAAGACATGCAAAGCAGTGATTATTGGGGAAAATTATTTTAAAACACACTGGCAGTATGGATATCTGCCTGCAATAAGCATACAGATCCACAGTCTAAATCCTAGCACCCAGACAAAGCCTGATGATACAACTCTTTCCTAAATGCGTGGGAAAGGGACATTTCACAGCTTCTCAACAACTTCAGCAGTTGCATAGAATCAGAACACTTCAGAGATTGTATCACAATGCAGGCTCCAAGTTCAGATTCGAGAAGAAATAAATACATCCAAAATTCCTGAAAGTCCAGATGTCACAGAATAATAAAACAAAACTGAAAATGTCCTCATCTTCAATAATAAATGAGGAAACACTTGAGCATAAACTCTATCAGTTCAGCAGTTGCATCTCCGGCAAGCAGCAGGAGCAGTTTCGTGGCTGGAACGAAGAGGTTCTGGATTCTGAGCTAAAAAGTGCTACTGACTCACGCATTTATCAAAAAGGTGCCGGACTGAATCTTGTTTCCAGTTTTGCTTCAGATTCATTAGTTTCCAAAGCAAGATGCCAATACGAAGAGCAGGTTTAACACACATAGTTACCAAAAATAACACTATGGGGAACAGGCAAACTTTTACATGCATGCACCAAAGTGCATGATTGCTTCCCCTCTTTTTTCTAGCTACATCAGCTAGATGTGTTCTGCCACCTGGTCCTGCCCACTGCTCTTGGACAGCCTTTGCAATGCTGGGAACACCACAATATTACATCTGCAGTTCAGGATAAAGCCTGGCTGCACCAGTTGTACCAAGAGGGAGAAGGTGTGGGTTTTTTCCCTCTTCCCAGTTTAGACACAAAGAGCAGTCATGCACAGCCCAACCCAAAACACAAAATACCATATTTTACCTGAGATAACAGGCTATAGCTAGTGCTCTATGTGTTCCATAATAGAGCCAGATGCATTCTAACAAAATGCATTTTGGTCTCCAGTACTGCTGTTTTAATCAGACTTGCTATTCTCACTTCTTCTAAAACAAATTAGTCAAAATGCCAATATGTTATCCAGTATCTAGTCAATCTTTGGTATGTCATAATCAAAATATACCTAATCAATACCTTTGAAAATTTCATTTTATTTATTTAGCCTATAAGAGGCTCATCAAGCTGCTCTATATCAAATCCAGTAGCCTGATTAACAAATTAATCATCTTCGCACAGCATCCAGTATAGCACAACACTACTATCCTGCTTTCTCTTATCGAGCAAAACAGAAATCCACATGATCACCTAATGAAACACCAGTGAGATACAAAGCACTGAGCATATTATTTGATATTATTCAGCAGAGAGCATGTGTGTTTAGTTGTCTTCCAACCAACAAAGCACAGTTGTTGTGTCTGACTTGTGTTGTCCTATGACGTTGCATATTTCTAACAGCAAACTTGAGATTAAAATAGACAAGCAAAGAACTGGACCATTTCCCAGAAAGGTCTCTGAAGGCAATCTATCCGTCTCAGTAACTAGTTAGCAACCAAGAGATAATTACCATGGATTAAAGAATTAGATAATAAAACAAAAAGTCTAATCAGAAACACCATTGCCACTTTGGAATAAAATAAAATTTTAAAAAGCTCCACAATTATTTTCATCTTGTCAAAGTTAACTAAAGGAATAGTAAAAAAAGTTTTTTAGAGACACATGAAAAAGATGGAAGAAATCCAGACTACTGAAAATCTTTCAAGAAACCTGAAGGAAAAAATATCAGTATTTTTTAGTAGCTTTAATGGCTTGGCTAAATTTAAATTAGTCAAATCTCCCGGCACTGCACTTAGCATTTGTAGACACTCTGTAATAATTCATCAGTTTAAAAGAGTTGGAGCAAATTCAGATGTGGTTCCAAAGCAAGCTTAGTTATCATAAAGTTAGAATATTCTCATTCACCTGTACCAATGTCACATTCAGGCTGTTGGCCACACAAGAGCCAGAAAAGATGAGTTAGTGATTACATTCTGAACCTTAACACCTTACATGTTACTCAGGTTTTCTAGGCAACTGGAAGTGCAATCATAGGAAAGATTAGCTGAGTTATATAATCCAGTACAGAATCACAGAATCATTTTGGTTGTAAGAGACCCTTAAGGTCATTGAGTCCAACCATTTATACAGATCATATAACACCTATACTATCTCTATTATTCCACTTCGTATGCTGGAGCAGCAAAAGCCAGGGTGGAAGTCAAGAAAACCTGGCCCTGGGTTCAAACGGGATAAATACTTGACATTTCTAGGTAGACTGAATACTAGTCTGCCTGAGACAAGGAATATTCCAATGCAGTTTCAAACAGTGGTAGCAAAATTCAAGAGGTACCCAACCAAATAGTCTTAAGAAATTGTCGGGTTCCATCTGAATATTGTGAGGCTTGGCGTTTTTGTTGGTTGTTGGAGGGGGCATGTTTGTTTGTTTCTTTGTTTATGCCAGAATCTCACAAAAGCCCAGAGGCTTTCTTTGAAGTTTTCCTTCACTATTTCTTCCTCACATGTAAAACACAGTAAAGAAGAATATATTAATGACAAATTAAGGAGGCTATATGATCAAACTCAGAGTTCAGGGAATTCCAGATTTAAGGTTAACCTAACTTTCACTGAGCCCCTACGCGTGTGTGTTTTCACACAGTTCATAATGTACAGTGACCACAAACTGATAGATGAAATAGATTTTAGTGGGGGTTTATGCAAATTTATACACCTCTAAGGAACTTTACCACACATTTAATCAGTTCTGATAGGCAGTTAAATAGTCAGTAGAAATCTAAAATTTCTATATTGGTCTTTAAATGTATTGTTAATTTATTTTACCTATTTTCTTTCAGCTTCACCTTAAAAAGGATGTTGTAACAATAGTTAGTTTAGGTTGTTACATACACAATCTGACATATCAGCTATTTGCATCCCTTTAGGTATATGAAATACTGTAATTTAAAAAACCAAAAAAGATATATTTTAGCAGAATTACTTTTCTTTATATTTCCACTAAGAACAAAAGTCAGGCTTTTGGTATGTTACTATTTCTTCTACACTCACTGTGATATGAACTAGTGTTTATTAACATTCCTAAATTGCCAGGTAGAATGTTAATAGCTATGTATTTTATTCAGCTTTGAAAAACCTTAGAAAAATTGTACATTGCCTGAAATAAACTGTTTAAAATTACAAAACATGCTGTCACTATTACAAACATGTAGAATACATGAGTCTGAGTCAGCTGACAGACTGCACTATCAGAATTCTGTCTAAAGTAGCCTGGTAACCAAGAAACATTATAAAGGCAAGACATTTTTCAGAAAAATTAGTCCCTTTCCCAAGGTAAATAGACAGTAAGCGAAGAGTTTATGGAATCCCCCTTAAAAATAAAGAAAACAATTAAGCTCTCTCCAAAGTTAACAATTACAAGCCAAAATCTTCAAATTCTGAGTCAAACCCACAAAGTTTACAACACCAAATTCTTATAAGTGTTTCCCCTTCAGCCAGCAATGTCAAGCCTTGTTCCAAGCCAGTACAGATTTGTGATCACTCTTGATTTTCTGAAACTAAAGCAACAGAAATGCTTCTGTCTCCAGCACCAGGGGAACACCATTAATTCAGGAAGTTATAAACAAACATATCTGCACAGCTAGGTTAATTAATTTGGTCATATTAAATAATTAAGTTCCCAATTATTTTTCACCAAACATATTAGGGATTTTAATTTTTCCAGAAGGAAAATTTGTCTGTTTTCTTGTTTCTTACTAATTTTTCAAAGCTCTGTAGGTACCCTCAGCATTTTTTTCCATATCACCTTATGCATTCGCAAAGGCTTCTACATTTATCATCATCTGTGTGTTTAATTAACATGCTGCTTACTTGACTGTTCAGATCATTAATAAAGATGTTAAGGAAAATGCACGTAACACTTATCTCCATAGTACTGTTGGACATCTCTCCACAATCCATTGCTTTTCCATTTATCACTTTGTAAAGATCTTTTTCCTATCAAATTAAATTAGAGTCAGGTCCCTAGTGAACACCCAGGCTCTTGTTCACAATGAAACAGTCTGAGTACATAACGTCTCATTTGAGCCAGCATAATAATTCATCAGTGATAGGAGTATATGGCAGAGACTAGATTAAGTATTGAATCAACTGTACTTGATGAAGTTTACTCTGGATTACTTCAGGGGTTGGCCAGGGCAATCTGAAAGATTGTCAAGTTTACTTTCATTAATTCATTGGAGAGCCATAGGTAGGACAGCAGGGGAAAGCCCAGTATCAATTATTCATTTGTAAAATACACTAGAATGAAGAAGAAAACAAACTTCTTACTTACATCAGAGCTGCTTACATAGTTCAGCACAAATTTGGCATAGGCATTTAAATTTCTTCTAGGGTTTTAAATTCTTCTAGGGTATGAAAACAATGAAAACATAAGAGTAAGCATGTGAGATGTATTGCGATGGCTTTTCTTGCATATAAAACAAACTGGTATGAAAACACAAACAGATCAGGATAAACATATGTAAAGATATGTGAGTAAATTCTAAGCTGAGGTACTACCAAGGCTTGAGGCACTGTATGTTAAGAAACTTATAGATTCACCCGTGATCGGCCTACAAGACAGCAGGAAGAAGCTTCAGAAATCTAGAAAAAATCTCTTATTTGGTGGTTATCTCCTACAGCCCTGATATATTACAGTCCTACATTTTCAATTAAAGTGATGAAGATGAATGGTTTACAGAGACACCTGACAGCTAGGAAAGAACAGGTGATTTCAACATCTACACTACTACATAGACTTCAGTCAGCTGTGTCACATGCACACAACTAGTCTTACAGAAGACAATCTGCCATATTGCAAAGAACAGAACTCTAAACATAGCTACCAGATACTTTGCTATAAAATTCTGGAATTTTTAATTAATAGCAAACATTTGCCAGGTTCCAGAAGGCTAAAAAAACAGAGCCTTATTTAAATCATAGCCCTTAAAAATGGATCCATCATAGACTGACCTAGTTCTGATTGTTCTTTTCCAAATACTAAGTAAACTAAGTTGAGGGCTTACAGTGAGCAAGGCACTGATAATGCACTGCAAAGTGCTAATCTCCCAATCTCTACAAAAAGTTAGCAAGTTATCTTGACTGCTGCACAAAAGTTATGCTGGTATGTAAAATTATAGCACAAATCTTATTCCAATAACACTGTTTACCAGGAAACACATGCCACTGGCATCATCCCAAAGAGTCTGAGGCAATTTGGGCCATGGAGAGAGGAAGACCTGGCACATCAGGGCAAAAGTCTCATTCACGTCTACTCTTTATCCCAGCTCAAATAACAGCACAAATTAGCCCTTTTGCATTCCTCTTTTCTCCACAGTGTTACAGACAAACTGCACACAGGAAAAGAAACCCGCAGAGACAGCTGAAAGATAATCATGCCAAGTTTACAGAAAAATAGTTCATCCAGTACATCTCCAGCAGCAAAAGCATCCCAGAGCACCCACGGAGGTCTTGCTCTGGAGAGATTACAGCGCCTGCAACTACACTCACATCCAGTTCGGTCTGCTGGCGGATGGAGAAGGACAAACAGCTGGTCAACTTGTCTTCCAAGCAGTTTGTAATTGGCCATTACCCAGACTCGAGGGGGATTTTATGCTTTCCACTACCTCCTCTCCATCGTGCAAAGACAAGAGAAACGATGAAGGTTGCTATCTCGCTTGCTGAGCCAAGCCAAATAAATACCCTGGATCCCTCTCAGCAACTGTGCAAGGGCAAGCATGCCCGAAGGCTTTGTTCAGGAATCTTTTTGTCACAGAACTGAGCAGCTTACTACTTCTTATACAAAACAAATTAACAGCACAACAGTCTCAGACAGGACACTTGCCAGTAAAGGCTTAGGTTCAGCAGCATGCAAGATAGTGTTGCAACCTTCAAGTATTACCCAAGGTCTGAAGTGGCATACTTTTCTATCTCACTGTTAAAGGAAGGAATATCAAATCAATTTCAGCTGCTCCCTCCACCCATCTTTTTACCACCTATACTGACTTAAAATGATTGAGACAAGCAAAGCTGTTCACCAGCAGAAAGAGCTTTCTACCAGCATCAAAGAACAGAGCACGATCTGGATGACCAGAAAAGGAGAGATGTGGAAACAAGTCTTTATCCTGAGGATTCCATTTCTCATGGCCATTGCAACTCAACCACAAGTTTAAATATTGTAGACACAGAAGGTATGTTTCGCAGATACCACTCCTATTGAACAGAAATACTAAAATTTATTAGGCTCTTTCCTCTTCACATAAAGATAAAATAGTAGGACTTTCTGAGATTGTAGGCAGATGTATTTGGGATCATTATCCTCCTAAATTGCAGGAACAGAAATAAAAAGAAAATAACAATAGTTCCCATGGGGCAGCCTCTTATCTATCACATCAGGTCAAACTGGCTTTTGCAACAACATCGTCAGCTCTGCCCTAGTGTAAAGGTAAAGAACGAGTTCAGGTGCTTTTGTCACTACATAAGATAGCCTTAAGCAGCACAAAAGACACACAGCAACGGGAAAAATATGGTTAAAATACTCCTCCCTTGCTTGGCGGAGCTCTACCACTGGAAATCAGCTCAAGTAAAACAAGAAAGGAACTGCAGGATTGGAGCTGGCCTTATCTGACAGACGACCAGAAAAATGTCAAGGACACAATCAAAAGTGAGATGTCAGTTTTTGGTATAACATGCCTTTGACTGACACTTTTGGAGAAGAGAAAATGGTATATCCAGCCTATCTGTACTTCAGAAAAGTATTTGATGTAGTGACACATGAGATCAGCTAACATACAGAAGAGAGGAAGTAGTGTGGTGGAGCAGGGACTAGGAAGAGTTGTGCTGAAAAGCAGAAGGGCTGGAAGGGGATTAGCAAAGGACTTTTCTCAAGCTCAGTCTTGGGGCTGGTATTGCTCAATATATTCACCAGCAACCATGCCAAAGCAACCTTGTCACAACCCACACATTTTTCTTTCTCAAGCACATATTTGAATAAACAAATGATCTTTCCTGGGAACCCCAAAACTCAGCAAAATTTCTCTTCAGAAAACCTAAGAGATGTATACTAAAAATGGTGTGTTCCTATCACTATTTACAATATATATCACTTGTTCTAGTTAAAAGCAAACTCCTTACAGATAAAAGTGTAAAAATAACATGGCTAAAATGTTTATATAGTACAGGAGGAAATTGTGACAAACTCTGAATTGCCCAAAGTATTCAAGACTAAAGTTAACTGAACATCAGCAGTTAAATTAAACCTAAAAGCAATTAGAATTAAAACCAAAAAGCTGCTTTAGATCTTAAAAGTTCAAAAACATCTTCACAAGTTAAAATGAAGTGGTTTTGATAATTTATAAATGAAGTACAAGTCCCAATGTTATTGAAAAATCATCCTGCTTGAAATGCCTGAAAACTAAGGTTTATGACAAAAATGTCAACTGAATTTTAAGGTAATTGAATAATCCTACAATGATAAACAAATTTATACAACTATCACAGGAAACAGCTTTCAAATATATGTTTTGTGTTCATGCTTAGAGGCAAATAAGAAAACAGATAAAAATGCAGATAGAATTGCTGTATCAGATAAAGTATGCCAAAATAAGCTGTAAAAAACCATGAAAAGAGCAAGGCTGTTCTGCAGCACATAAGCTCTGCAGTGAAAAAGATTGCAAACCAAAGTCAGTTGATTTATTTTTCTTGTATACCAAGTGAACAAATCAAAAGTGAACTGTTAATCTCCCAGTATATTCTTATTTTCCATTATTGTTCCAAACTGTGCATGTCAACCTTGCAGGTAAGCCTGAATCATTAATTCATGACCAGAAAAATGATTGCAAAGAACTGTTTTACCATTTATACAAGTAAAATCAATTATGAAAGACATGAAGAGCAGAAATAATAAATAAGGAAGAAGTTGAAGTCAAAACTTCACCCGCTTTTCAGATACTATTTTAAAGAAGAAATTTCAACTCAGATTCACTGACAAATCATGTGTTTAAGACAATTATCTCTTTTTCATCCTCTGTATTTACTTATAAACTTTTAAGCTGACTTGACCTTTTCCTTTTCCCACGGAAAAAGTGAAACACATTTTTCCTAACACTTAGCAAAATAGTTAAGTAATCAGAAACTCAGCAGTGTGTTTTTTCTGGCAAATGTGGCTGTTGACATGAGGAGCTGTTATCTTAAGTGCATGGAAAGAGCATTATGGGACAGTTTCTCACCTGTCTTTCTCAGACCAAGGAGTCTGCAAGGAGGATTTATAGGTGTATATCTCCTGGCTGGCATACTGTGCTTGAGACCACAGGGTTCCAGAATAATTAATCCATGCACTGGTATGGTGACATTGTAGATTTGATGCAGATCCTGATCAGGCAAGGACACGCAGTTGCTTTTTTGGTAAGTTCAAATATATGCTTCCTTTACTCCGGGTCCTGAAAATACAGACTTGGTAAAGTTCAAATGAAACACACAGACAATAACTAATCCAAAAGTCCTGGTACACATTACAGACTTACCCCATTAAAATTTTTGAGTAGTTGACTTGGCAGAGCAAGTTAATAACCTAAGTGCTTTCCATTATGTATCTCTGCAGTTTTGATCCTTAGTAGGTACTCTTAATCCAGACTTAATATATAAGGGAAAGAGGGACCATATCCCACAGAATATAGAATGATCTTAGACTAGCTGAATTTTAGCCAAAAACCCTGTCATAGCACTTTTCTCCAAACTTGCTTTTTCTTTTCTATCACAGTCAGGCTTTGAGGAAGCCAGAATGGCATTTTCTATCAGTGCAAGAAACCTCACAACCCTAAATCTCCTGCACACTCGCCCCACTCAGTATCTCAGCTGCGCACTTGTATAGGTTTTGCTTGCCAGGAAGTGTTCTATAAAACACTTTCTATAAAGGACAAATTCTGCTATTTTTTGTCAAAAATTGTTGTTTCAGAGCATCCCTCAGTTTTGAGTCCTGCCACACTACACATGTCCATCCAGCTACCACCATGTCCAGCACATTTGGGATCAGGGCGGAACTGAACTATTAGCAGCACAAAACAGATAGAAACTGTTCAAAGCTGAGCAGTGAAGGGTTCCCAGTACCTTGGGGAGTCTCCTGTGCCAGGCCAGGAGAGCCATTTTTGCCATCCTGCCCCACAGTTATAGTCTGCAGGAGAAGTGACCAGAACAGAAGAAATGTGAGAACCTCTGTGCATCTGCATGCCAGTGATGTACGATCATGAGGTGTCCTGGGACCTCCGCCCAGTCTCCTTCAGTGTAGACTCCAGCACATACCAGCAGAGTAGTGCTGGGTTGTTTGTCTGACTTGCGCTATACCATAAGATTTTCCATTGGAAACAAAAATTTGTCTTTCGTTATCAAATCCAGTCATTTCCAACACAAAGGAGCTCTTAAGGTTTAGTGATATTCCAGATCATGCATTTCAAATATCTTCATATATAATGCACTACTCTTTGGCTATTAGTTAAAATAAATTGGCCTTATATTCCACTTAGAGTAGTTCAGTAGCTGTGTAATTTACCTAATTTTAAATTATACAACCAATAAAGTACTAATTGTTGTGCTTTTCTGTTATATTTGAATTTGCAATAAAAAGGTCTAAGGCTTTAATTAGTATAAAAACAAGCTGCTCAATTACTATTTTTGAACATGGTATAATTACAATAACAAAATCAAACTACAAAGTATTTGCAATAGGTGGTTAGGATACATTGAAGTAGATCTTTAAGAGCTATCCTGATTTAATTGCAAATTAACAGAAGTTTTTTATCACATGGACATATTAAGAATCCCTGTACTGTCTAGAGGGAGAAATATATTTTATGGTTTAATAGAAGTGTGAAACTTTTGGCTACAATATCTCAAGCAGTTTATTTTAAAATGAAATTCATTTGACCCAGGTCCAGAAAAAGATTTTCTGTCTGAAAGCCTGATTTTGCTTTGCTCAACTCCCAGGTGTATAAACTCACAGTAGAATCCAGGACTGGTATTATACAGGCAGCTAGTATTTTTATATTATATGTATGCTCGGCATCTCAAAGCTCTCACTTCCAGGGTTAACACAGCTTAGCAAAAGATTTTCATAATGACTGTTCTGTTGACAATATTCCCTCTTACCCCTAATTTAAAAATCTAAGCTTATGTAATCTTTTAAAAAACTATCAGGAAGTGCTCTGCACTAGTCCACATCTCAGTAAAGCCAGGACAGAAGCCAAGCAGAAAGGTCAGTCTCTCAGGCAGCCGTACCTCTCAGTGCACCTTACACAAGCAGAAAACGCCGATAAATGACGCACAGGGCAGGAACCCCAGAGAGAAGAGCTCCCGTGATTTGGGCAAACACAGGTCTCTGTGTTGAACAGAGTTTTCCTTAGACTATCTTTGCTAGCTTTATACAGGTTTAAGACCACGCCATTTACACTCTGAATTCCAGCATTACTCAGATTTCCAGCCAGCTGATTACTTACCTTATGTTTGTTACTTTTAACTTGTCTTTTCACTGTTTCTTCGAAATTCTACTACATCTACATGTCAAAATCATACTGAATAGTTGTGCCTCCCTCTCTGTAGATAGACTGCTATATTTGGTTGGTAAGCCCCACAAAGATGTTAGCCTGTGCAGGAATAGTCATAGCTGTTTTTCCTAAAAGTGGTGAAACCAACCACCCTGGAAACATCTTTGAAAGCTCAGAGGGAAAGCAGGGAGGTTATTCACTTAGCAACAATCTAACAGTTCAGTCAATTTTATTTATTTATTAAGAGGGGTTTATTAGAACTGCACTGACACAGGTATTTTTATTCATTTGTAAGCCACTTCTCAGCAGCAATTAATTCTGTTGCATATGCAATCTGCTGTGAAGTACATTCTGAAATGGTTTCTAAAAACAGTCTAGCTAATTTTCCTAGCAAAATCTGGGAAGAGCCCTGCCAAAACATCCAGACATAAAGCAATCTAGTTCAGACAGGTTTTAAATATGTGTCCCCTCACTCTGAAGTGTTACTTTCAGCCACGTTTGGATTGTGCAGATGAACACAGATTGCAGCGCTGTTTACTGTTCCGTAACTGTAATGATGTAATTCTAATTTAGAAAAAGATATTCATCTGTAAAGTGAGTTGCTTTTCTTGTTAGAAAGCCTTATCTTAGCCCAATGGCTGATTATAAAATAGTAGTATAGACTGAAATTAAGCTCCATTGTGAACTGCAGACTCATTTACCTAGGCAAAATGTACAGCCAGGACTGATGAGTTTATTTTCCACATTCCATTCTGCAGTGTAGAATGGAACATGAAGCATGCATTCCCTATGCATACAAACATCCCAACAACCATGAACACCTAACTTCCTAAGGAGAACTTTGCTCTCAGCAGTAAAAGACTGAAACTACAAATATTATGAACCATGGCAAGAGATTAAGAGAAAAGCACCACTAGTGTCCCTAGTGTGGTCCCACGCAATTGGGTAAATATTCCAGCCACCCCAAGTGGCCTACTGTCATTAGTAGTGCTACTCATAGCAGTTTTAATGAGCTTAAGTCAAGTTTTAAGATTGTAAGATACAAAAATCAGGTCTTACTCAAACTGTTCAAAACAGCAATAGTTTGATTTGTCAGTTTGTTTATTCAACAAACTTTATGTCATGTATAAAACACACTTGTGCATAGCAGAGAAGAAAATGCCTGCAGGTGACGGGAAACTGCATAGACTGACAACTGGTAAGCTGATGTTCCCTGATGCAATGTAGGGAATTAAGAACTCAGCCTTATCTTTATAGACGATGCCTCACAAGAAATTTCATACATGACTTTTCTGAGCAATCCTGCTATGTCCCTGAAGTTTAAGGAGATAAATTACAACTTATGAGGACCTAAATACTATCTTATTAGGTGCCAAAAAAAGTGCAGACTGAATAGTATTGTGTCAGGCTGATATCCACATAATTAGCCTCCTAAAAAAGAAAAGCTCTTTTTTTTGCTCCGTACTACACTTCATATTTTCCTCTTCAAGAGGCACAAAGGAAGTTTAATCATCCTAAAGGCTGAAGAAGCTGAGAGTAAAGCTTCTCCAGCACTGAAGAGCCCTCTATGGAGAAACACCACAGAGCTGACTAACCTTTTGGAGCACCAGAGCTTCTCTTCAATAATAAAACACAATTAATACTTACCATTCTTAACCTCAATCATTGGACAAGAGAAACTAACACCTTCTAACTTCTTGGCTTCTTTTTTTCATCTCTCCTATGGCATTTTCACCTCTTACTGCAGAATAATGCCAGTACCTCATTCCAAACTCCACAGTTTCTCACAGAGTGAGAAAATAAATTCTCTTCGAAGTTATCGAAGAAGAGCCACATCCAAAAGAGTACACAAATGGGAAAAAGAGAGGAGGAAAAAAAAGTAATCTCCAAGGCAGATATCCATCAGTCACCAGACACCAGCTTTATAAAGAAAACAATCCTTCTGGTAATCAGTGACACTCCTGTTTCTCCAGAAGTTGCAGACATACCAACCTAACTACCAAAGCAGACATTTTCATTATACTTCTCTGACAACTCAAAAGAATTTGACACACAATGCATAGAACGTATTTGCTTGAGAAAAAGGGAAGGTGGCAGCAACCAAGGGCACATGCAATCCTTTCTCAAAAGCTGTCTTGTCATAAGGATGGATCACATCACTGAGAACATCTTCAGTCTCCCACTTTTTGGGCAGAGAAGCAGAGGCATGACTCACAGCCTCCAGGAACTTTAGAGGGTCCTTTTAAGAGGAACACAGAAAAATTAATCTTTCTTTTTTTCCACAGTTGCACTTATGCTATAGCTAAGGCAATCCTTTGCAAGGTCTCTTCTCTGACCTGCATTCATGCATTCAAGAGCATTCTGGAAATTTAACATCAGCCTATAGTCAGTTTGCACAGAAGGCACCCTACACAAAGCACAGTGAGAAAGAAAGTTTTGTGACAGAGAGCAGTGTGGGAAACTGCAGCGGGTCTGTGGAATCCTTCACAGAAAATATGAGAGTAGAGATCAGCCTTGAGATATTAAGATTTACCCTTGAGAAGGATGGGAGTAAAGGAGTATCCGGAGAGAGGAGAAATGTACCCGTGAGAGAGAAGGGGATAGAAGAATAACATGGATGATAGAAAAATTAACCAATGAGATGTTAGTGCTGTAACTTGTAACCAATAGTGAAAAGACACATGAACTGGTAGAATTGTATAAAAATGCACTTGTAGCAATAAATGGCATCTATTACTTTCATCTTGAAAGAATTTGGTCCATGTCGTTTGTCCATCTCAACCGCAACAGAGCAGGAATGTGGGTCTCTTCTTTATTTTTTTTTCCCTTACAAAAAGGAACTTTTTTTATTTAATTAGTTTGAAACACTATTTAAGGTGCCATGTGAGACTATAGAGATATGTAGCAATAACTTTCTCTCTCTCCCCCTCCTCAACTTATCACTCTAGCTTAATATTTCAGCAAAACCTCTCACCACCCTCCTAATCAGAGTTACTCAGTAAATGAAGTCCATTGGGTTTCACATACCACTGACTTGTAACTTGCATGCCTGGACATTCCCAATTGAAGTCTCACTTGCCTTTCTTAAACCCAGTTTTAGTCTGTATCATGGCTGTACATCTGTAGCAGACATAAGAAGTTCATCTCAGCACTAGAGAATTATCAGTATATAAGAAAAAACTTAAAGGAGAAATGTAAAACTAAAACCAGAAGAACACTTGATGAAGAAAAAAAATCAGCAGGAGGTCAGGACCCCAAAAAGTGCATCACGTGCTCTCCAGAAACTGAACAGTGTTTGCACTGTACTTACTCTGTCCAGAACAAGCATATCCTTCTGCCTTCTATTCATTTGTACATGGGCACACATTTGTAGTCTCAAAGGAAAATTCTAATATACAGCAAAAATGTATTTCCTTTCTGTTAAGGCCAGAAACGCTTTCAGGCTCTCACACTTTACCTCTTTTTGATTATCTGAGCTTTGGACTATATATCCTCAAACCTTCACATAGTCTTTACCAAGTGCAATATCATATTGTTAATTTATGTCTTTATTAGCACACCTTGCTCTTCTCCTCCTACTTTCAGTGATGCATGCAATTCCTTTCAATTTTATATTATCTGTTAATGTCATTAGTGTGTGCTTACGCCCACTCTGAAGTAATTAGTGAAGAAAACTTACTGAAAATATTAAGATACCATGAACACACACATACACAAAACATATACATCGGTGACTGAGGAGAAATAAGTCCAAGTCTGCTCCTGGTCCAGGTTTCATCATAATAATTATTATTATAACTGTTATTACATCATCTCTTCTTATCCTAATAGGGAAGTTATATAAGAACAGAACTAATTTTATGCATGTTATAAAGCCCTAGCTGTGGAGACATCAATCCTTACCTTCATTCCCAATCTCTGTGGAAGTTTTTGATCTGACTATTCAAATCTTCAACAGGTATCCATCCTAATTTAAATTTATCAAGCTAATATCACTTATGAGACACCATATTAAGTGCTGCACTAAAATCCAAATGTAATAGCCACAATATATCACTCCTTGCCTTCCCTTTGGCTTCTCTTTTTATGTTTTTTTCTAGGAGTATAACCTAGTTTGCCTGGTAATGTTAATTCTTTATAAAGAGATGCTGATTGTCACTAATAGCTGCATTATCCTGTAGGACAGACTTGTTTATGAAACGCCCGTAAGACAAGGAAAGACTGCAACTCACTGTTGATGTGTGCAATACTAGGGTGGGATTTACACCAGTGCATAGTATCATGGAATAGTATATCACAGAATATGACCTCTGGGGGTCACCTGGTCCAGCGCCTCACTCAAAACACCAGCGAGAGATCAAGTCACTCATAGCCTTTTCAAGGAAAGTTTCAAAATTCCCAAAGAGTAGAGACTGCACAGCCTCTCTGCATCTTTGTTCCAGTGTTTTGACCACTTGTTGACCATCTTGTAGCCTGCACTGGGCTTGTTCCAGTTCAACCTCTGTCCTGTATTGGGGAGTCCTGTGCTGCAAGCACTACTGCAAATGAGGTCTCACAAGTGCCAGAGTGTAATAATGATTTTCCTCAACCTGCTACCTAGACTCCTGTAGCCCTTGGAGTAGGCCAGTCTCCTTTAATACTTGGCTGCTGCATGTTCAGCTCTCTCTCCACCAGGCCCAAGAAGTCACACATAGTCTGGAAGATGATGGGGTTTCCCCTGTTTTGGGCAAAAAGCAAGCATTACCCACCTACAATAAAGCTTCCACAGCATTACGTGGGGCCAGGTCCAGTACAACTGTTTCTCTGCTCCTACTGACCTACCATTCACTGCTGAAGAGACTCCCAACTATCCATTACCCCAAATACAATGAAGTAAAACATCTGCCAAATAACATTTTGTTAGTGCATCCACATAGGGCCTCTAAACAGCATTAATTTCTAGACCATGTGGGTCACAGTCAAGCAAACTTTTGCATGCCCTGAAATAAAAAAGTTCCTCTCTCTGTTGTTGGCTCCTACAGCCTCTCTTCAGCCACACATTCCCTATTTCTGGAATTAGCTTGCGCCCTGCTTTAGCTTCAGGTTTTATTCCTGTGATTTTCTTTTTTCCTAAGGAGCAATTTCTGCCTGGTGAGCACAGATGAGGAAGGTAATTAGTCCTTTTATTAACCCTTTCAAGATTTTGCAGTTGTGGGAGATGAATAGAGCCAATTACTAGTAGGTTAGTCAGGGGAAACTACCAACACACTATTCATGCATTAATTTGGCATTTCAGAAGGATTACAAACAATTAGAGCCTGTAAATGCAGCTGGAAATATTTTTTTAAGAAATATTTAGTATCAATAACAATTCTTGACACTATTTTTTATAACCAAAGCTGGCTCAAACTCCTCTAAAACTCAAAAAAACCAAACTTGCCCAGATTCTCAAATTTTACTAACTTTTTTTTTTTTTTTTAAGTCTTTCAAATCACCAATGATCTCACCCTGACTCCCACCATTGGATCCTCCGTGTTCCACCATCACTTAAAATCCACATCAAATTTTTCCTGTTCTGTCCCTTGGTACTATCCTCACAGTCATGGAAAAAGCTATGTTTACAAGCCGCAACAGTTCACAACTGAAAGTAACCCCAGCAAGCAAAGTGCAGAGCAGAAAGCCTGCTTCCCTCTGGAGGGAGGCTTCTAGAGTTTAAAGATCACAAACCCAGATGTCCAGGCAGGACACGTTAACCGGTGCAGAGGTCCAGTACCTGTTGGCACCTGGGTTTATTCATTTGCATACCCATTGCATTCCCCATTGTAAGCACATCTGTAGGCATCTGGAGACTCCTGACATCCATTGGATTAGAGCCTCTGGAAGAAAGGAAGGTGCAGAAAGGAGATCAAGTGGTACAACTGCACCAAAGCCCCCAGTTCAGACACGGAGAGGTGACAGGCTGCAAAGATGGATGACAGGCTATGAAGGTGGAAAAATGTGTTCACAAACATATAAGGTTAGAGTTTGTAGTAAGCTGCTTTCTGCTGCCTGGAGCTAGGTCCCTGAAGTGACTACCAGATACACAATTTCCTTTTTTAAATGCAATCTGGTTTCTAAATGACCATTAAATATTTTAAATATTAGTCTATTTCCAATTCCTGCTCCTATTGTTTTTATAATGCCTATATACTATTTTATTTAAAAAAATAGACTATCAGCAGATACCTCTTTTCCTTTTTGACTTTTCATGAGTCAAATGGTCTTAAAAGGGTTTTCTACACATAAAAAAAGTCACATGCTTTAAAAGAAAATGGAAGCTGCTTGGGCTGCACGCAACTGTTTTGTGATACACTGGAAAGAACATATGAATTAATTCATTTCCAACGGCATAATGTTTTCATGTCTGACATATGGTACTTCAAAATTGTGCCGTTTTTTGGAAGGAAGTGTGTTGAGTTACTTCTAGAGATATTCATTTCTTTACTGACACTCAACACCTTTGTGTTCATGGTGACTAAGGAGCCTAGCTTTCATACAGTGGTCCCAGAGCTATATACTTTCCCCTGCAATATCCTACTATCTGTAAAAAAGCTTTTCACACATACATATATAGAATACGTGATGTGTGATATGACAGAAAGCTTTCATGGTTACTTGTCAGGCTCTACTTGCCTAAATCCTTTGGGTCCTTACCCACTTTTAGGTATGTAATAAGACTATTCCCAAGGTTATGATGAACAAACCTTTATCAGGCAACCTTTTACATCAATGGGGCTACAATCATTCAGGTCAGCCACAAATTTTCTGTTATACAGTTATACCTTATTAACGACTTTTCCTTGTATTTTTACATTCAGTCACAATTTTTGAGTACTAAGTTTTTTTAATCTTGCAGTTGAATTAGTCCTGGTTTGTACATTTAGACAGAAAGACAGATACAGTTGTCAATCTAAAAATAACAAATGTATTGGTTCCACATATAAGCTGATGGTATTAACTATATTCCTTTAGAAGACATAGATGACATTGCCCTTTTAACAGCACCAAAATTACTACTGTACTTGGGAAGCGTCTTCAATTCCAAATTCTTACTTCAAGAATTCCATTCTCGGAATACATCCACTTACTTGACACTGCAGTTACTAACTTTCTTTTTATCAGATGGAATATTCACACTTCGGTGCACTACAGAGCACATAGTGCAGCTAACTAGACTCCTCTTGTTTTGTCATGCATGACAGCAGTAAAAAATTTCTGTGATATTTCCCTTGATAAGTCTTGCTGAGCTCTTTAAGGAGAGTGAAGAAAAATATAAATATGTGCCTAGAAGTACTATCAACTTATATCTGATCTTTTTTTTTTTTTTTTTTTTTTTTAGTTTTTCTCCCCTAATCTTTCATGTTAATTATGCAAGTTCTGTTCTTCAGATCAGGAAGATTATGTTTATTTGCTTCTGTTGGGCATTTATCACAGATTTCTATCAGAATTTTAACTACTACATTAAAACAAATTTCCTACCACAAGATCCATAAATCTATTTATGTAGTTAAAATGTAATTTTCCAAATGGTTTCAGCCATAAGCACTTTTCAAAAAAGTTATCCACTACCAGTATATTAAAGTGGCATTGTGTGCAATAAGAAAAATGTGTATGACAAATGGTAGGCAATGAAAAGGAAGTAAAATTATCTCATTTTCTCCTGAAATTACAATAGACTCAACTCAAACATTGTGCTTTTCTACCCATCAGTGCACTCAATTTGAGTAAATTCAGCTCAGTATCCAAACTCTCTCTATAACCTCAGTTATGGTGAGAAGCTGCTTAATCACATTTAGCCTACATCCCAATCTCTATCCATTTCATTTTTCTAAAGAGAACCAGCCATTTGTCAGTCCTTGTTTGCACTTAAAGCACAGCTTATAAATTGATTGGGAAATCTTTCTAGCCAGACCAGACACAGAATTGCTTCAAACACAGGCAGATCCTCCCGTCCTTCTCATCGAACTGTGCCACAGAAGCCCTTCAAGCAAGAGCTGCCACCACACTGTGCAGGCTGCGGGAAACATGCAGGCAATGCACCCTGCAAAGAATATCAAGTAGTTTCTACGGTTCATATTACATAGAAGCAAAAACTGAGCCACACACACAAAAGCAGCTAATAATATTGTGGGAGGAGCAGTAGATTTTGGCAAAAACCTCCACCTCTACTACATGACAGTTTTTTTTCCCTGACACAGACAGGTACCATCGATGGGTGACTTTCATCGAACCTCTGTTTTCTACAGAATTTCTGCTTTTAACAGCTTTACCATTGCTTATATACACTTTCAGATAGGCTGCTTCTTCACTCCCTTCCAAAATGCTGATACCCAACTGCAAGAATGCAAAAGAGCCAACTTCTACACCATTTTAGGCTAGCTTTATTGAAAGATTATAATTCAGTTGAGGAAGGAGTTCTGTTGAGCCGTTTTAATCAGCACAGACATTTCAAGAGCAAGCATCAAGCTGACAGAATTGCCTGTAGCACTCGGTAAGTTAAGGGTGGAATACACCACACTTCATATTAGTTCCGCTATAAATTCCCAACTGGGCTGGCATCCTCTCTAAAATAATATTAGAAAACTGAGACAGCAAAGACTTGACTTCAGCTCCTTCCATCTTCATTATAAGGGCCTCTCATAATACATTTTTTGGACACCCTGGTAAGCTTCACTCTGCTCCCCTGGCTGGTTTCACACTCTATTATAGCTTTGCTGTAACAGCTTTTGATCACAGCCTAGATATTTGAAAGATTGTGCTGCTCTTTTTAGTCCTGAAAGGCAAGCTTGACCTAATCATGCACTGCCCCTCCAATTAGCAAAAAGCATCAGATGAAGACATTTCTCAGTGCAAATCTTACACCTTGCGTTATATAGTTGATAGAAGAGATCATTCAGCCACTTATTCACTTAAACCTAAAAAGACTTTTTTTCCTCTTCCACATCATTTACTGGAAAATTCAAAGAGCAAACTCACAATAAGTCAAACCGTGAGCTTCAAAATGTTAACATGCTCTTTTTCATCACAGGATTTTTTGTCTGTTTTGCAGATAAAGGGATGAATAACAAGATTAAAGACAACAGTGCTACAGCCTCCTGGTCTTATACCTTGATCTGCTTTAACATGAATCTTAAGACCACAGATTTCAAGACTCAGATGAACAACTGGGTAGTACACCACAGCAAACAAAACATGATCTCAAGCAACCTCCCTCAAGTGGAAATCTTATGCCAAGGGCAGATGACATGAAGTGGAAAATTATTAGAAAGACTGATTCTAGCTCTCAGCATTAGTGTTAGAGAAAGCCCAGTAAAACAGATTATAGTTTAAGAAGTCAATTACCAGACAACTTTCAGTATCACTGAGTTTCTATGAGTGTTTTCCACAGTGGCCTACATTTAAAATTAGACATAAGCAGAAACTCTAGATCCAGACTAGGCCTCCTAACTCTTCTGCAGGCTCAGCCAACAGTCTGGAAACTAGCACTGAAATACCGGAGCTGCATAAGCTTGCTGTTGGATGTACTATAGTTGAGAGCAAAGTGTAAGCTGCAGACTGAGAAAGAAATGCAAACCTGGACCCAAACACAAAACTTCATTGGCTACATCTGTATTACTGAGAAATTCAGCACAACAGAAGCAAATTAGTAGATGAAAGCAGTCACTGTTAAGACCCGTCTCCAATACTTGTTTGCAGACCCTGTGGTCCACGCACTGGTTCAGCACTTAAGCTCTCAATTAAGCATAGGGGAGTACGTGGGGTACTCTCAGAGGGGAACACTACGGTGACAGATTTGACCAACAAGTACCAAAACCACTCTGTAAATAAAACTTCTATATATAAGGAACAGAGATCAACACAGTTTAAAAAAAAAAAAAAATAGTGTTATGATCATATCTAATGTCAATGGTTAATAGATTGAAAATACAGCAGTTCCCACTGGCACCTATGAAGAATAAATTCTGAAATTACTCTTGGTTTTTAAAAATCAGTAGAGAGCTCAGCTTCATTTCTGTAAATGTTTCTCCCTCTTCAAAGTAATTCTAGGAGAAAGACTGTTCTGCTCTCCAAGACAGTTGTCAGAAGCAGGACACAACTTCATGCATTAAAGCCCCTCTCATGTCCTCCCCATAAACCATTAGAGAATACTGTGACAAAGACCCAGTCAGGAGCAACTGTAATTAATTTAATGAAACTATTTTCATGAAACTATTTGGATTTTGTTTTCCTTTGGAGCTGTAAAGAAATAGGGGAAATGTCTTCATGTGAATAGCTAAGACATACATTTTAATTTTTAAGTCAAAACCATGTAGAAATCCTTGAATTAACTTTTCAATATCTGCACTTTGTGAGCCTAATTTCTCAGGGTAGTCTTTTTGATGGCTGGCAACTACCTACCACTGACTTCCAATGAGGCCTGAACATTTAAGTTCCTTCAAAGCTTTTAAAAACTTACCTTTGAAATCTATATTGTTTAACCAACTTACTAGAAGTTAGTCACTTCCAGCAGAATCCCATTATTCTCACCTAAGTTGCTTAGTAGTGCACAAAGCTACTGTTATAAGGACAGATTTGGTTTAAAGACAAGTCCAGACAGGGATTCACAGGAATTCTCAAACTTTACCTTCCCCAGACTATACTTCATCCTTAACCATAGTTTGAGTCCGTTTATCCATTAAGAATTCAGGCATTTTAGACCAGCCTCTGCAAAATGGCATGGAGAAGCACAACAATGTCTACACGTGCCTTCAAGGAACTGAACTCAAGCCTGAGGCTCAAGTATGGTGAATCTCTGCCCAAATCTTCTACTGTAGTGTGCAGTGACCCATTCAGGCATCGGGTGATATCCTAGTGCTATCACCTACCTCCTATCTCCACAGTAAACGGCTGACAAGTTTTCCTAGTTGTCCTTTGAAAGCAGAAGCCAAAAGTATACAAACGTATTAAACATCATTTAAAATCAGGCCCTCAGAAAAACTAAATCTCAAGTCTATTGTAGAGAGTTATGAACACAACACAGTCACTGCAAACTTAGTCTTCAAGTTTTGGAGCAGGAGGGATGATGTCTCCCTATAAGCACTTAGTCACTGCTTGAGAGAAATGAAGCTGTTGTCATTATGTCTTTAATCAGCTTTCTCGTGGATGAGATACAACTCCCTGGATACTGCTCATTTTCCATCTCCACAATGTGCTGCATGACATGTCAGGTCCCTACGGCAGACTACTCCAATAATCTAAAGAAGCCAGAGCTCAAGCACAGGATTTCAGTGCACAGATGACGTACATTTTTAAGGAGGTTTAGATCACATCCTGCAGGGTAAGCACAACAAGTAGTTAAGGCAGAAAGCAACACTCACCAGGGGCCAAGTCCTGAACCCATCTTATGCTCCGTCCTGGCTGTGCAGCTTTACTTTTCCAAAATCTGCTCTGGATGGAACAGCTCTGCCTACCATTCTCCTGGCCCTTCTTACTCTGCTATTATTTAACTTTCTCTTAGCTGCCTTTTCTCCAAGGCATGCATGTACCACATCTTGTCTTCCAGCTGCTGATCTCCGTATCTTTTTGAAAGCCTATCTATGTTAACCTACTTTCTAGCTTTCAACACACTTTATCTTATCTTCAGTGTGACTTGTCTTCTATTTGTCAAAGTGTCTTCCTCAGGTTCCAAACACCAAACCACATCCATCACACCTACTTCCCTTAACACCCATTGTATTCAGCTTCCCCTTTGGAAGCTACACACTAGGTTTTGTTCATTTACAGCAATGAAGCTACAAAATTTGATACCATAAATATTGACTGCATGCTAAAACAACAGCAGGCCAATGAAAATAATCAACCACTGATGAAATGTATTTACACACTAGGGAATCCATACAACTGACAGCTTGAAAAACAGCATGCCAGTTTTTCTGTGGTTGTTTCCTTTAGAAGCAACTCAGTGCAATGTGTTCAAGTATCCCACAGATGGGATTACTGATGTGCAACTGCTTCTGGCTGCTACTACCTGTCAACTTACTCATAGATGTTGTGAGATATAAATTTCCATTAGCATAAGTTTCCCACTAACGCACACTTCTTTTCATGCTGCTTTCCCACTCTCTTATAGCAAATAAATTAAATAGGCCAGGTTTATTTTTTAGTTTCTGTAGGTGTTTTAAAACTACGGTTAAGTCAGCTAAGATCTTGTGAAGATGACCATATAACAGGCACATATATGGCTCTGACCATACGTCAACTGAGACAGTATTTTTGTAATAACATTTTGGAGAGGTCAGTCTTGCTACTTTATGAATAAGGTTGTTTTCAAAATTCCCATGAATAGAAAGTTCTAGACTCATTTGTATTGTGATATGTGAAAATAAAATGGAACTACAAAAATTTTTGTTATAGTCCATTTGATACAAAGACAGCATTGAGACTAGTTCACCAATAACATAAACTTATAAAGTTTAAAAGATAACATGTTACTCCAGACACAACACTGAGTATTTACCTTCTTTCTTACTTTTGTTAAAACTTCAGCTGTGAAGCATTCATAAATACTTCAAAAATTTTACACCAAAACTGATGAAGCAAGTTTAGAAGATGAGCCAAACACCACCAGCTGCAGTGAAGACTTCATCAGACTCTTTGTTGAAAAAAGACTTAAGCACATACTGAAGACCTCTATCACCTATTATAAGTATTAACATTTAAGATCCACTAAAGATGGAGGAATTTCTTTTTCTGATCACACGTTCAAATAAAGAAGAAAAAATTGTTTTACAAGTTTTGGTATATGTAAGCATATGTCCTAGGACCTTTGGGATAACAACAGCTTTTTTAATCTCTTCTTGCACACTGTCTTCATCTTAGCATCAGGCAGGCTGCTGTAGTCCTGTTAAGGTGTGTTCGGTGCCAGGCTGAGTTCATATAAGACTGACAGTAAGGAAAAAAAGCTCATATAGTCTCTGAACTGGAGGAAAAAAATGACCCACCATCCTCTGTGAACTCCTAACTAATAATCTCAGCTGTGACTAAAGTCAAATAAATAAAATGTATCTGTTTGCACTGGCTGAGCACAAGCCTGAAAGCAGGAGTGGTGTGGAAAGTCCACAGTGCCACAGCCAGGCCAGGCTGGAAGATGCAGTGTCTCACAGAGTGCCTTGAGCAGCACAATTCCAATTTCTCTCCTTATCTCACTGGGCTACACAACAGAGAAAGCAGTGCACCACTGGCCCTCACCAGCATCCCCATGCCCACATCCAGGTAATGCCATAATGGGAGTGCAGTGGAAGACCTTTATTTTTGCTTGACTCATTCTTATTCGAAATCCAGCTTTTTCTGTTACCATGAACCTTTAAAGAAGTTCTGAACATTCTTCAGCATTTAAGATGTCTAATTATATTTTCCCAATTAATATTTTTGTTCTCATAAGGCTTTGCTGTATTCGATATTTGCCAGCCAGCAACATAGTAACAGAGAACCAATGCTTTGTTGAATAAATACTTCACTGTGTTGTGGAAATTATATTCAAATTCATCCATGTTGTTTCATTCTTTCAAATATGCAACCTCACAGTTGCAGAACCAACCTTTGCCTTCATTCAAATGAAAAGGAAAATCTCCAAGTCTTTCTGGGTTCTGATTAGGTCTTCTGAATTAAATAGTAAGAATGGATGAAAACACAGAAAGATTATGATTAAAGCAACAAAGCAGAAAGTAACTGCCCTTGCCAGATTTTTTTAGAATGTATTTATTGTAGTACATTTATTGTGGCATGCACAGCTACGCATTCAAAGCAATTCTCCTGAAAGATTAAACAGAGAGAACATCTCCACAGTTACTAGGCAAAAAGGGGACTTAAGTATAGTTTTCCCCTAATTACTTTAATGCTGGCTGAAAGACATGGTGCATGATTTCTTGAATTCGTGTGCTGGAGGTAAAGGAACCAAGCAGGACCGGAGGGGAAGTAGCACATAATGCCTCTAAGGCCACTGGAAAGTAACCTGGCCAAAGGCACATTTTAAATGGTACATCCAAGGACCTCCACTGGCATGCAGTTGTTTGGCATTAATCAAGGATTTCTGTGAGGTGCACGAAGCTGCAAAACTAAACCATCTTGAAATCTTTATGTCTCCAGAAACCATGTGCACGCACTGAGCCCACCAGCCATTTTGTCTTCAGAGAGTGCTACTCATGACATAAAAACAGAAGAATGTATAACCTTCTCTTAACTGTCTGCTCTCAGAGATTTGCCTTCCCACTTTCAGCTCCTTTTTTTCTTAATCTAAGAATAATGTAATTTAGAGCCCAAGTTGATAGCTGTCCTTTGCACATCTTGTAGATGCTCTGTGTGCATGTCAAAACATAACAGTAAAGCCACAAACTGGAATGAACCAAGAAGGTTATAAATCTTTTCACTTGTTATTTAAAACTGCTTAAAAATTAATCCTTTAAAACTACAACTAAAAAAAGCTCAATGCCCACTTCTCCAGAACAACTCTAAGATGGTTATTAACTCGTGTGTCTAACTACTTTGAATTGAAACCTGCCGCCACGAGGGAAGCCGTTGTAGCCCAGAAAAAGTCTTTCCTTTCTCTTTTGTACCATTAGTTTATTTTTCACATCATAAAAAGCAACTCTTCCATGTTCCTGGGAACGGTAGGGGGAATAAAAAAAGAAACACCACAGTGATAGAGGAGCTACTGATGTTTGCAGTGCCCTTGTAATTTTGAAATTGAGAGAGTAACTACCTACGCATTCACGTTAGGAACACACTGCAAACATCGTAAGGACAGAGTTTGCACTTGAGTCCTCCGAGTACATCTTATTTTCCCAATGAAAAATTTCTCCTGTGTTGATAGTCATAACCAGCCACCAGCTACCCTAAAAACTAGGCCACTACCAACAGTCCAGAAGCTGTAGAGCTATTGGGGACACACATTACAGTCTTCTCACCATCACCAGTGAGACACAGAATACACAAAGAAAAGGAAGCACATGCTTAGGGGAAGCATCTGTTGGACTAATCATGCGCACTATTCCCTATGGTTCTGCACATGCAGAGGGAATCAAGCGTGCCCAGAACACATGAGACTTACTGTACACAGTTTTTCTGTAGGTAGCCTGTAAGGTCCCTGAACCATTTCTAAAAGTGTTACATTTATTGTGTATCTGTGAAGCAAGTGCACAGCGAAGACGAAAAAAATCTGACAGTCACTGTGAGCATTGGAGCCACTCATGACTCCAACGCAACACAAGGTCAGAGAGCTGGAGAGGGTCAACATACTAATTTTGTGGCCTGATAAACCAAAAGAACCTCTTCCCATTTTAACAGAGTATCCTAATTCTTGCTGAAAGCTACACAGCTACAGTGCTTAGTGGTACCAGTTGCTTTTCCATTTGACCATCACAGACATTCAGATGACCCCTGATACAGTCAGTGGAAGTTCTGTACCTCAACATTTTTCAAGATGAGCCTTCCAAAGTGAGAAGAAACAGAAGATTAGCATTTGAGTGATCTTGCGTCTGTCTGATCCTGGAATAGAACAAAAATCTGCCCCAGAAATCTGAACCATTTGGGATCAGAGTTCTTAGTATGTGACCCATGTTTATGTTTTCTCAAAATGTAATTTAAAGATGGGGGGTAGGGGAGGGGGAACATTTATGAGAACAAACATCTGACAGCTATCAGGTTTGAACTGTTCAAGAATGCTGTCCTCTCACCTACAAAGTACCCAGTAACTTTTACAGAATAGGCTTTTGTCTATCAGGTGAGGAGCAATAACTTGCACTGTTCCAATACGACCGCATGACACTATCAGAGCCCACCTGGCACGACTGCAAGATGTTGTTCATCATATTCAAGGCAAAATCCCACTAAAATTATTAAAATAGTTGAATAAAAGAATCAAAACTGAAATGATAATCTAAATGTTATCTATTGCCACCATTTCCCATTTCTTTTCCCCAGTTTATGAAACTAGTATGTTTTCCCCTCTAAAACATTCTTACCCTTACCCCTCTCAATGAAAACTCCTATCCAACTAGCTGCACTCATGTGCATATATATGTAAAATAACGGGTTGTCTTTGTGCCCATATTTTTATAATAAATTTTAAGAGCTGTCACATTGAAATGTTGTTCTAAATCAAAAGAGTGTATTTCTGACGACCCTTGGCCAACATATATCACCTGTTATCACATTACAATGGACAAGAATGTAGCAGGACATAATTCATTACTGCCAGGTTTGGCATTCTGAAGAATGGCTCAATGAGAACTTTTGAAAGCATTGCTATGTTAATGGCCTTTTCTTCCAGTGATTTTTTCCTCTCAAGCTGAAACAAGGAAAGTACCAATAAACCTGAGTTTCTACCAGTAAATCAACAATCACTAGTATCCACAGCTCCAAATATTTCTAAATTTCCCAAGGGTATACCTAATAAGAAAAATTCTATTGAGATGTAGGGAAGTTTCACACCTTAAGCCCAGTTACTAAAAAGTTTCATTTTCAACAAGTTGTACCAAATTCACAACAACCAAAATCACTAATTGCTCAGCAGAACTAATAAATGGCCAAAGCTTTCCTTGTGTGTGGCCTTATTTTCTGCACATACCCACCAACCCTTTTCCTTCCAGGCCAAGAGTAAATCATGAAACAGATAACCTGGACCACTGTGATCTTTTAGAAAGACAGAAAAAGAACATGGGAATAAATCAACTGTCCCATGGGTATTAGTGAGGTTGAAAAGCTGCTGATTTTGAAGAACTCTGCCAGTATGGATAAAAGAGTCTCTGAAGCTGTAAAGCAGTGATGCTGACTAAAGCAAACCAAAAGGTCGCCTTCATATGCTCTTTTTCTACTCTTCAAATAAAGCATTCTCTTTTCTATTTTGGTTCCTTTTAATTTAGTATTTGGGTTGATTTAGCACAAAACAGCAACATATTGCTACACAAAATCAAGGTAAATTGTCTGCTACACAAACACAGGGTCAGCTAAACAGAGGACTGGAATTTGACATGATCCTGCTTTATTCAAATCTGTGGTGTCTTCTAGGACAAATTCTTGTTGTAAAAGCTAATGCGGTGTACTAACCTGGATGTTTTCACTTGGTTATTTGCTTTTACCGGGTGCATTCAAGTCTCCATCTTTGTAATTATATACTATGAAAAATGAGTGGAGAATAACTTCATCAGCTATGTATGAATAGCCAAACAGATGTTGGCCAAAATCCATCTAACACAGTACTTCAATAACACCCAGTAGCAGATGCGTAGGAAACATTGTAGGAACCAGACAAGTATAAAGAGATGGTTCCCTGGGTAACCACTTAATACAAGAAGGCAAAACAATCTTGAAGCTTGTGGACTTTCTAAATCATAAAAGCGCTAGCACTGCATTTAATTATAGGTTTGTCAGCATAGATTTTCTAATATTTATACAATTACCTTTGAACCTGTGTAGAGATTTAGGATCAACAATATCCTCTACAACATCTTGTGGCAAGGAGTTATTCATGGTAGCAATTATCTTAAATCTGACACTTTCTGGTTTAATCTGACATTCATTCTTATAAAAGACAGGGTGAGCAGGTTTACTTCTTCCATGTCTCCCATGATTAGCTAGACTTCTATCTGATCATATCTCTATAATTTCTTTCTCAAGGCAGAAAGAATCTTTCTCTATTTAACCATTTCTTTAACAGAGTAACCATAAGGAGCTGAATACTCACTTATGGAAAAAGCCATGTGAGACCTTTCTCACTTCTACTTTGTTGCAGAACATTTTCCATTCCCTCCTGGTCACGGTTGAACTTCAGGCAGGCATCTGAAAAGGAATAGGCAATTTTGCACAAGACATTTCTGTTTCAAAGTTGATGGGTTATACCAGCCTCAACTTCTACTGGTCTAGCAATGACCCCCCAACAGATACAACTGTGGTGAAAGCAGTTTCTCTGGGAAGAGAAGGGGAAAAATATACTATGGTCCCTTTCTTCCAGTAAGCTGTGGTCCATTTAGGCAAAGTGGACATTACTTTCAGTCCCTACCCAGGAAATATGTGATGGCATGTTAAGATCCAGTGAAAGGAACTGAAAGGAAAATACTTAGCACGCTGTTAAGCTGTCCCACAAAAGTGTCAACACATTAGACTTCCTTTTTTCCTAAGGAATTTCCCTAATTTGTAAAGAACAAACATTCCCTTGCTGTTATTTTTTGCACTCATTTATATGTTCTGGGGATAGTCTGTGAACAGGTACATTAATTCTGGTTGTTTCAGATCATATTTCCAAGAACAAATTTGATATGTGTTTTCAAATCCATTTTGGCCCATTGATGTCCAAATATATTTCACAGGTGCGAAATCTCACACCTGCAAACGTAATTGCCTATTTCCCAAATTGCTGACAGAAATTCAACTCCATTGAGAACATGTACATGTGAACAGAGTCTGCCAGGACCCAAAAATCTGCTGTTTCAGTAAATTTCACTAGTTGATTCAAAACGCATTGGAAATTTCAATTTTGCTGAATCCTTCCAGGATAAGTTGTTGCTGTAAGAAACAACTCAAGAACTTAAAGCTGCTTCCCAAAAAGGAGAGCAGAAGCCAGTAGCCTAATTCAGCAAGAATGACCATCTGTAGGCTGCTAGCTTCTCCTCTGCTCTAGGAGGACTCCATGGACTCAATGGCAGATAGAAAGGATACAGCTAGTCAGAAATCAGTTTCCATCCTGCATGAAATCTTGGCATCTTTTAATGCCAGCTAAACAAGTCTCCAACTGTGCACATCCCTCCAGAAAAGATTCAAAAGTCCCTGCATGCAAAGATGCAGAATCTCTTTTAATGAGGTGGGGACAAAGGGGTATACATAAACGAGTCCTGAGGTCTGCTTCACATCAGTAAGCTCCATAGAACACTCTTTTCTACTCTTCACATGGCAGCAGAAAGCCTGGTACCACTCTTTCAGTCATCAGGAACAGGGAGAATCTTAGTAATGCATATAAATACCTGATGGGAGGGAATGAAGAATGAGCCAGACTTGTCAGTGATGCCCATTGACAGAACAAAGGCAGCGGGCACAGACTGAAACACGTATGAACAGAGGAAAACATTTTTTTTGCACTGTGTGGGTGGTCAAACACTTGAACACTCTGCCTATAGTAATTGAAAGGTCACCATCTGCAGATATTCTCCAAAGTCAACTGGGCACCGTCCTGGGCAACTCATGGTAGCTGACCCTGCTTCAACAAGGGGGTTAGACTACGCTGCCTCCAGAGTTCCCTTCCAATCTCAACAATTCTGCAGTGAAAAGACATGAAAACAAAGATGTCTCTGCTGTCTTGCTCAATTGTGTAGAAGCCAGATCCAGTCTCAGACCCCATCCCTGGTGATGGAGATCAGTACCAGTTAGGCCACCCTGTCAGCAATTACAGTGATGTTCACTGCCCACTTTGAGCCAACCAGAGATCTCAGTGGTTGAACAGACCCAGCACTCAGTTTGATTTGATGACCCTTGCAGTAAATCAGGACCATTCTCATCAGGACCCAGTGCCACATCAGCGTGACTACGCAGCCTTGAGTTAGCACAGTTCGCTTAGAGCTCACCTGCATCTGTCTATAAAACATCATGTAAATACTCCTTCAAAGGAAGCCAGCTAGGAAAAACTCCTTTTCCCCCCTTCCTTTTTTTTTGGGTTTGGTTTGTTTGTTGTTTTTGGTTTTGTTGGTTGGATTTTGTGCGCGTGTTTTGTTTGTTTGGGTGTTTCTTTTTTTGTTGTGCTGTTGTTGTTCGTTTTGTGTAGGTTGGGTTTTCTATTTACTTCACTTCGTTTGTGGTTTTGTTGTTGTTTTTGTTTGGTTAGGGTTTTCTTTTTTTAAAAAAAAAAAACAAAAAAACCTGTACATCTGCCAGCAGAGCCAACAAGCCCTGCTGCATTCCCTTAGGAGTTTTACTGAAGGGGTGTTCCTGGTTCACAATCTCTCAATTCAAAGGCTATGTTGCCCAGCCAGCTGTATCCTCCTCAGTGGCTTCTACTACTGCAGAGCTGTACTGTATTTTGTCTCTCCTTCTGCAGTCTGCTGAAGAGAATCAGCAATACAGTCACCAACTTAAAATAAGAATGAGCTAGAGCTAATTTATACCATTTCACTCCACCCCAAAGAGATATTCAATAGAGAGAAGCAGCTATACTACCATATGATTTCTTAATATCATAAACAGAAAATTAAGTTTTGTTTTCTTAGTCTGAAAATATATCCCTTTCAAATAGGAAAGAATAAACTTTTTAAAAAAGAGTATTCCATTGATTTTTTTATAGATATACAATCAGTTAAAACAGACATCTTTAACTATTTAGGTATATTATTGTTGTTCTGCACTTGAGGTTTCATTATCTGTTACTCAAGAATTTTTCTCCAAACAGTTTTTGACCAAAAATAAAGTGATCTTTTAACATTCTCTTTCCCCAGTGTCCTACTGATCACAGCAGCATCTGGTAAGGTGGTGGCCACAACTGGAATTTTTATGCCCTACAGGTAACTCACTGGTTCTCTTATAAAATATATAGCAAATTTAGTCCCACTCAAAGAAAATCATAGCTGTAAACATTTTAGGTCCATGTGTAATTGTTCCATCCTGCTTGTAATGTTTCTCAACTAAAACATTTTCTCCAAGCAAATGTAAAACAAAATTTTCATCTGAGTATCTATCAGAGGAAAGTAAAAATCAGCAGTATGTACACAAATAAAGAATGCCATCATTCTCCTCTCTGGGTGATTTCAAAGGAGCAACATTTTTTCCTGTGGAAATCTATGCTTGCAAAACAATTTTAAGATCTGAGGTGCACCTAGAATCACAAAGTATTTTTATAAACATTTATTACAATTATTATGTATTATAAACAGTTATTCTTGCATGCATTAATTGCATACCCTAAGGATGCTAATACAGGAAGAGTTTTTTCTTCCCCCTTGTGACATCATTTAGCATCCAGAGAAAGGTAAACAGGGTTAACTTTCCCCTGGAACACTGGAAAACAGCCAACATTAAAAATGACAGAGGTGAGATGCACTAATCCTACCAGATGCATTGAACCCTGTCAAGAATCAAACTAATCATCAGCTTCAGGATCAAGAATGGGAGAGTTTGAGACAAGGCAACTAAATAGCCTTTGAGCTCCAGATCAGGGCATGAGGCAAAAAGCTTGATGAGCAGCTGAAGGAGGAGACACAAGGGATTGAGAGGAATATGCAACTTCTGAAAACCTAGCAAAAGATCAGAGACAGTACTGTGAGAGGAGGAAAGCTTTCAAGCAGAAAAATGATAAGGTAAAGATAATTCCATAGCTCACACTACTTGTCAGCAAGGCCAGTTCCTTCAACCATGTTAAAACATAAGCTCTCAGCTCTGACATTTTAGGTTCAGTTTTTCTTCTTTCTGGAATATTATTTTACCACAAATTGTCTCTGGACTCTAAAGGCAACAGCCTTTCTCCTAGATGCCCTACATCTGACTGAAAGTGAAGAGATTTTCTGAGAGCCTGTGCCATTATAGACAGAATTGGCTTAGTTGCACCCATGACAAAAACTGATCATGCAAGTTCCTATGTACACTAACATGCATAAATGCATTGTCTTAAAGTGCTAGGTTGTTTCATTTGACATGAAGACCTTATTTACAGTATATAGAGTGTTTTAGCAGAGAAGAGAGAGGTACTGTGTGAAGAATCAAGATTATATCATAAGCTCAGCTTTCATGTAAAAAAATAGTATTCTGGACAGACATTCCTTGTTCTGTAGAAACTCTTATGTTGTTTGGGGTACCAGCATTGTGTCTTACAACATACACAGTTGTAAAGCTTCATGCCACAAGTGAACTATGCATGTAATTTTAAACAGCCACCCACTAAAACCTTTGTATTACATATCATCTCCATGAGGATCCTGCCTCTAGTGAAGATGCTTTTCTGTGTTCAGGTGCACAGATGCATAAACATACTGTGGCAGTTGCACATCCCCTGACGAGACCTGGAGCCTTCAATAGAACAGTTGATGGCTCTTTAATGCCTTTTGTGCCCCACTGTACCTGTCCCCACTTACACACCTAGGATGGTCCTGACAGTCACTTCCTCTGCACACCTGGGGGCAGGGTGACTTCACCTCCACCCATCTGGGGGACAGGAGGGGTGGGACCTGCAGTCAGTTGACAGAGTCCTCAACAAAGGAGGTTCCCAGATAAGCAAAGATTCTTCTGGACTATGTTGTAATGACCACAGGCAGATCTGATCAGGCTATAAAATGGGGTCCTTGTTGAAGACCCCTATTGAGTGGTCTTCTCAGAGCAGTGGGTCTGTGAAGTGGAGCCTTCCCCTTAGGCTGGGACATCATCTAGGGAGACTTCTCATGATTGAGTGTGCCTCACCTCCTCCTGTGGTGAGTGGTTATTTACTGGATATATCCTTGAATGAGTCCTTGCCTAACCCAGGCAAGTGATTATTTCTTCTGTGTACCCTTGAGTGAGAGGCCTCCAGTTTTGTTTCTTGTGACTGTACATGTGCACATTGTGGATCCTCATTATTCTTATGTTGTTGTACCCTAATAATCTCCTCAACCGGTATTCAAATCTGTACTTTTTGTTGTCAGAGTGCTAAATAATCGTATAAATGCTGTTTCTACTTGGTTTATTTGCTACACTTTTTCAGCTAGAATAAAGTCTAGTTTGGAACTTGCTATCTGCCCAAAATCAACTTTTCAGGTGCCACTGTGACACATACCCACATATATAGGTTCTCAGAACATTTGTATGCTTTTTATTCCATATGCTTTGCCTTGGATGGCTGAGTCAAGCATGATGGATTAGAGCTGCTGTGCAAATACAAAGTCATTCAATGATAGCCTGACAGAGGGCATTTGCTTAAAAAAAATACTTTATGAACTGGCATTTTGGGCATTACCGCTTCAAATCAATCAACTAAAGCATTTTCTGTTGCTTTTCTCAATAATACTTTGTTAAAAATTCTATGTACTATCTTCAATGTCATCTTGATTAAACGTTGTACCTGATGCCTGAAATTGAGCAGCAGTTGATAAAAAGCAGCACAGAATAGTGCTATGTATATCATAGCCAAACTCTTGAATGTTATTCCTCCTAGTTAGCTGTAAGTCTGGTGTAACTACATCCTTCTTTATATGCTTAGGTAATAGAAGTAACACATAAAAAACCCTGACCATGACAGCTGTTAGCACTACTAAAAAACTCATTATGTTTTATACTTCCAAGACAATGGCTTGAGGAAGGAAGCTGAACTGACAGATAGAAGTTATACCAATATCTGACGAAGCTTTTAGTGATTATCTGTCTGTATTCCTTTTGGCTATTTCCAAGAAGATGGAAGAAGTCCTCCATTTGTAGAGATGTTCTTCTTCATTATGTTTCAGACAAATAACTACTAAAAATAACAGTTACTGCTTTTGGAATCCGGTCCTCAGATGTGAAGCAGCTCTTCAGCAAGGTTGACTCTGATAATAACTATTTAAAGTACTTTTATCTGAAACACAATGTACCTTGGATAGCCTACAATGGTGTGTCAACATGCACTTTCATTATTGTCATTTACATAAGTTCCAGGTTTTTATTTTTGAGAGAATCATAGAAGAAAAAAAAAATCCACAATGCAGCAGTAGCACAAGTTATAAAGAAATAAAAAAAGGAGCTTGCTCCAGAATCCCTCTTTTTTTAGCAGCCTGTTCCCTTGCCATTACTCATTCTGGATTTGGGTAAGCTTCCTAAAGGTATTTATTTTTTAAATCACTGTTCCTCCGCAGTTTTCAGCATAGCCCTCCACATCGCCCTGCCCCCCGCTCCTGCCCCCAAGTGTTTCCTTTTCTTGAAAAGGATCCAGGCAATTTCTAACCACTGAAGTAATGAACAGTAAACTTGAGGATGCATAAGCAAATTCTGTAATTTGACATGAGATTAATGATACCTTTTAAAATACACTTTACTAAATACTTATGAAAAGTGTCTTGGGACAATTTTGCGGTCACCGAGGTAAAGCCTGCAATTCAGTGCTGCACAGATATGGCTCCTGATTCAATTGCTAGGAAGCCCAAGTGCCAGGCTTCATATGGTTTAATAGCCTTCACTGACAGCAGCTTAGTCACTGAGTTGCTTGTGGCAGCAATGAGTTTTCTAAGCGCCTCTAGCAGAGAATTCAGTTCCACATACTCAGTGCATGAAATATGAATATCTACAGTGATGAAAGAACAGTTGCAGCAATTGAAGGAAAGTGTTCTTTCCCTCTTATGTCTCTAATTAGCTAAACAGGGATCATTCTTCCCTGTGTGAACAATTACTGCCCATCTGACAAACCTGAGAGATGAACAGAGCTAAAGAAACCACTTTTATATTCTTGCAGACTGAAAGGAGGTAATGTGTGGGGCAGCCAGGTCAGTGGAACTCACACTGACAATTTAGCCTGGGAGACAGGATCACCAAGTGACCAGCAGTGCTATAAGAATAACCAGCACTTGCCATGCATCCTGACTACCTCTTCGCTATTGAAAAAATACAGAAAACAAATGCATGACTAACAACCATCCTGATATCTTGAATCGAGTAAGCAATGAACAAGTGTCTATTGAATCAGACACCTGAAGAAGCCATGTGACAAGAACATCTTGTCCAGTTTCAAATATTTAAGTGATTGTAGATCACATCCTGGCCATGATTATTTAGCCAGATATTAGAGATTTTATTTTGCTATTGGAGATCCTATGCTGGCCACACGTATTTGCTACAGAGGTTTCAGAAGCTCTTACAGCTTTTGCAAAGAGACTGACAGAGTAGTTAGCAGTACTACATCATCTCTTCAACAATGAGAATAGGTAAACACTTCCTACTTTATCTCTGGAAATAAGAGAAATACGATCTTTCCCCTCTTCACTGATGTTTTTTTTCAATATGAGAGATTTCTAGCCCATACTTGTTAGCCCTAAAGACCTACTAATCAGGACTTCAGTGCAGGCAGGTAGAATTCACAGTAACACAAGGAGCAACAGTCTGGTGTTCTTTGTTCAGCTACAGTCTCTGAAGACTTAGCTTTGACTCCCCTTGGACTCACATGAAAGAAATATTTGCGCCACCTTTTTCTCATCTTGGCTAAGCCACAAAGCAACAGACAGGGAACTGCTGGAGAGAGTCCAGCACAGGGCAACAATGATGATTAAGGGAGTGGAGCATGTCCCTTATGAGGAAAGCCTGAGGAAGCTGGGACTCTTTAGCTTGGAGGAGAGTAGACAGAGGGGTGGCCTCATTAATGTTTACAGATATGTAAAGTGTGAGTGTCACGAGGATGGAGCCAGGCTCTTCTCAGTGGCAACCAATGGTAGAACAAGGGGTAATGGGTACAAACTGGAACACAAGAGGCTCAACTTAAATTTGAGAAGAAACTTCTTCTCAGTGAGGGTAACAGAGCACTGGAACAGGCTGCCCAGGGGGGTTGTGGAATCTCCTACTCTGGAGACATTCAAAACCCGCCTGGACACATCCCTGTGTAGCCTCATCTATGTGTTCCTGCTCCAGCGGGGGGATTGGACTAGATGATCTTTTGAGGTCCCTTCCAATCCCAAACATTCTGTGATTCTGTGAAATCTGACTTCTCACTGGTGTCATGCAATCCATCCGTTTTTCTCTCTCTGAGAAGACAAATGAGAGTACACCACCCGTCTGTTGGTCAGCACTCTGGCAACCACAGATAAGCTGGCCACGTGGGCTGTTCAAGTAGTGGCAAATAGCCACAGCTTGAAATATATCAATGCCTGAGAGTTCCAGCTTGGAACAAGGCTGCCAATACAAATGGGAAGTGTCATAACATCTTTCAGATTTGACCAGTGATCACTTAATACATTTTCGTTACTTAAAGGCAGGTTGTCCTCTTGACATTGTATAACAATGTAATAACAGTGCATGGAAGTACTCACGATTCAATCAGCTGTAAGTAATCTGGAGTTTTCCAGAGAAAAGTAGCCCTCAATTCAAAATTACTTTGCAGACCACACTAAGGGGATATGTCCAGTTCAAATGCTGCACTCTGCATCTCATAACGGGGCATAGGAGACTGCAGAAGGATATAATTTAGGGATTTTATTTCTTTTCCCTCCATTTGAAAAATATTTTACAGTTTCAATTTTATGCTAATGCAAATGTCATTACTACAGGCCCAGGAACTTTTACTGTTGAGTCTGGGCAAATGTAATGGGCTGAAACGAAGTATCATGGAAAAACTATGCAAATCACCATGTACAGTAAATCAAGCTAATGGGCAGACTTCAGCTTTCTGCCACAAAGGTCAAACATAGCGTGCAGTCAGGAGGATAAAAGGGACACTAGTGCCCAGCAAGGAAAGTTAGTGGCAATCCATTTACAAACATAAGTACAGAAATACTAAATACTGGTGGTAGATATGCCTTTTTAAATGACACAAATAAGAACCTTACCCAAAAAAAAAACCTCTCCTTTGACACTATTTCATGCATGCAGTTTGCTCATTTCTTGTATCTCCACTTTGGCAGGCTAATAAAAGAGTTTAAAGAAGGGAAAACACGGAATCATAAAAGAAAAAAAAAAACCAAAAAAAAAACAAGAGCTGTCAGTACCTACAGCACGAAGTGATTTCTGACAATAGATGGCCTTTCACCATAGACAAGAATCATACAGCAAAACACCATGTCTGGAAGCTCAAGCTAGATCCAGACTAGAAATATTTTTTTCCTTGAAGAAGACAACAAAAATTAGTCTCTTTTTTTTTTTTTTTTTTGGAAGTACGCCTTTCCAAAACAACATATTACATCCAATTTAGACACCAAAGACTTTATTACATTACCAAATGTAGTTTAAGATAGGTATCTACAGCTGGTAATACTAAATTATTACTACAGTCTTTTAGAGTTCTGAAAGACTCATTATTTTCAGTTTTTCACACCAATTAATATAATCATCACTCCTGCACCACACAAGGAGAACATTTTACTTAAGAGTGTGATCCTTTTCCCAGTTGCCTAGGCTAAAGCTTTGGCCTGTCTTTTCTTTGCCTTCAACACTATAAATCCCCAAAATCCAGCTTTCTCTATAGCTGCACAGCAGAAATCCTTAGGTATCCTGTTCCTTGAGCTCCATCAGACAACTGTTCATATACAGACTTCCAAAGAGTATCAACATAAGACTAATACTAGCTCCCTGGAATCAAATGCTCCATTTGGCCTTGGGCAGCCCTCGTTTTTCCTACTTTACAGAAAAAAAGGCCTTTTGTTTAGGTCAGCCTTCTCTGCTTCTTGAGACTTCGCTGCACGTCAGCTGCCTTCAAAGGCAGGAAGCTTCCACATGCTCACTACTCAAAATGTCCTTAACTCAATGTCTACTTAAAAAACAAATTAGATACTTCTTTGAAGAAGATTGCAACCTACTTGGACTGTGTAAGTTCAGCTTCTTTAGGACTATCTGCACCGCTGCATTCATACCTGTATTAGCCTACACTCATATGTCACCAAAGTATGTAGGTTAAAAATAATTACATAACCCTCTCCATTATTTAAAAATCTTACAATACACAGGTCTCATGTATTGAGACGACAAAGAAGTCATTTAATGCAGTTACCAAAAATATATTGGGCTTTAGAAGTTGATATTAACAATTCTAAATTTCAGTATTCAGAAAGACTAAATGATAGAAATGCTGTATAATATTTTATTGCAAAAGAATCTTAACAACATGGATGTCAACTAAATGATTTGTCAAGGTAATTAAAGACAGTTTGGAAAGGCAGGAATTCCCTTCATTTTTTACTGAACTCAGTTGGGGTTGGAGAGGAAAAAGCTAGACACCTCACAAGACCAGATTATTCTTGAATTTTCCTCTCACCACTGTCCAAGTTTTCTGCTGAAAAAATATAATATCATACTATTGTTCAGTGATCAATTTGAAAATTAAGGAAAAAGAAAAGTCTTAGCTATCTCATCTATTTCTAAGCACTAGCTATAACCATGCTAGATAAAATGCTTCTGTACAATACTTTCTTAAAGCTGGCATTGCTTGGGCTTGGCCTTCGCAGATCACAGGTTTTCACCTTGAACAATGCCATCTCCCAGCTGTCTTGTGTTTCCTTCCCCCATTGTGTTAGTCTTTCTCTAGTCTCCTTGATGAAGAGCTTTCAAGCAATGGATAATCTTTGTTCTGTGTTGCACAGTTCACAGAATTATATGGTTCAAACCTTTTCTCTAAAATTGATATAATTTCTCATAGACATGTCTTTTGTGCTTTTTCACTTCTGAATACTTTCAACAGGGCAGAAGAAATGCTCTGTCCATGTTGGAATAAAATGAAAAATGCTATTCACTGTTCCATCTCATTTTTTTCAGTCTTTATGTGATAAAATCCAAGATCAATTAGATTTTATTGCCAGTTTTAGGAGCCACTGAACTCTGAGAAATAATTTCATCAAATTCCTATTAAGACGAAGAATAATCATCTCATTATAAAACACTTTCACAAACTCGAGTATTTTTCTAGAAGTTGTACTTAGTTGTTAAATCAAGACGGAAAATGTAAAGGATAACATCAGATTCCAATCACTCTTTCCCAGAGAAGTTCAGAAAGGCTATAGATTGCTCCTTACCTTCGTTATGTGGAAGCAGGAACAGCAGATTACTAGGAGATGAGTATTAGCCTAAATAGGTACATCTGTGGCTCAGAGGGAAAGTTAACATTATTTCCATAAGTTTACTACAGGACAGGTGTTCAACAACATTCAACTCTTTTTCATACACCGAAACTTAAGAAAACACTAAGTGCTTCTAAAAATCCTTTTTAAGTATGTATGAAGAATTTCAAAGGTCATTGGGAGAGTTAGATGCACTATGGTGAAGTACACAGCTGTACAGAAGTCTTATATTCTGCAAAGGTTTTTCGACTTTTGTATGGAACACTACGTCAACCTTTTGTTGACTTACTTTAAAAAAAAAAAACCAAAACAAAACAACCTGCTGAGCTACAATGTACCACAATGCCCTCAATCTCCTGGGTCTCCAGAAGCCTGGTTTTCCCTTTCCCCAATTAAATTATATTTTAACTACTCTAGGCTGTCAGAAAGAAGTACCTTAGGGGCAGTTACAACCTTGGAGATATGATGTGGTCAGAATACACTTTGTCTTCATGGACAAAGCCTCAAAGAGTTTAACAGTGGGCAGGCTGCAACACATCCCATCCACAGCCAAGAACCTGGTTTTCTGTAAATACCTCCCTTCACCTACCACAGCCCCTCACAACAAGATAGATGTCCACCAGTGCTGCTCTTCTTGCTCAAAGATGTTTAAGTTCATAAATATAATCCTTTAAGTAGATGTGTTTACAGTATCTTAGCACCTAACTAATTCAATTCATCTGAATTAATAACATACCAGATTTTATAGCTTTAAAGCATGTTTAAAAGAATCTACCATTATGGGTTTGGAGCTGTATAGGTAGATCAGTGGTGGACACACATCAAAGCTTTCACGACAGAGAATAAAATTACATGCTTCATATCTGGTATTCAGAAAACGCATCATATTCCTGCCCTGTTCTTCCCCCTCCTGATGTACCCAGTTATGATGACTGTTTGAGACAGGCAACAGGGCTACATAGACCTTCATGTATTTCAACACAGCCACTTCCATGAGGAGAACATTGTATTCCAAACCCATGAACACTTGTATTGGTAGTCTGAGCTAGCTTGTTGGTTGGAATTTTATCTACCCAGTATGCCCCGTATAACTCCAGTGCTACCTCCACACTGTGGCCCCAGTATGGGGAGTATTACCTGAACAGCTCAAATACCACAGGCTGGACACTGCAAAACTGATTCATTTCAAAACCTATTGTTTGACTTCTGTTTAAAAACAACAACAACAACAACAACCAAACAAACCACCATCTACACAGGACAGTTAAGCCCTTCTGATGATCATAAGTCAGCACTACCCTCAGAAGACCTCTGAGCTAATATATAGTTCTGCCTCTTCTCCCCTGGGCTTGTGATGGCTCATACTGTTGCCTCACTTAGCAATTACTCTGGTTGATCCCTCCTAAGACTGACTTTGCAAGTTCAAAATGAGCCACAAATACAGCAGAGAAAACAACTGAGCAAACAATATCAATTCATACAGGCTGTGACCATAACTTTTGAAACACCTAACAATGATGTGCAGGTGAGAAGGCAAGAAACACATTCTGCAGTGAAGCAAGAGGGTAAATAAGTACAGTACGTACAATCAGTGAATATCATTTTCTTCCCTCATCTGTGGCTTGCTGTAAGCTCCCTCCTACAACCACTGAGGCCAAAAGGAGTTTCCAATTGAGTTCAAAGGCCTGCATTGGTTTCATGTTCGATGACTAGCACAAGTTGATCCAGAAGAGGTCTTACTAACAATCAAGTTGTCCTAGAAGTAGTCCTAAACAAATGGACAAGCCTCAATTAGCAGCCATAAAGCAACAGCACAAACATTGTGGAAATGTAGCTGCTTGGCCAGCTCCATCACACAGGTCAGATAAGTATGGATTTACCTGAGGTTCTCCTCATTCGGTTCTCTGTGATATAGCTCAAAGCCTTCCTGATGCAGCCATGACTAGCCAGCCCTACCACATACCAGAACTTTCCTCTCTCTGGAATCAAAACTATTTGTCTATTTAACAGAGTCATTCATTATTCATTAACACTGCCAACAGCTACAAGAGACAAAGAAGTTAAAGAACACATAGGAGTTAACTCTATGCAGTATTATAAAACAGAAGAAAGGAAAATAGCCTTGCAATTGAAGGGAGAGAGTTCAGAAGCTGTCTCAGGCTTTTCAAATGACTTTAAGAAGCGAACAAGAAACTACCTTCACAAGTTTAAAAATATTTACATATTTCACATAAATATAGAAGAAAAGTCTAAAGTGGCTCAGATATTACACTGACTGGGGAGTTATAAATGCCTAAATAAATATAAATATATTTACTAACATTGAGAACATGTTGAGGACGATTTAGAGTTTGGTTCCATTGTTTCAAGAAACACAAGTTATGGAGAAACATTATTTACTAAGAATGAGTCTTAAACTAAAGTATCATTTGCACTTGGAAGCAGTAGATCAGTAGTACATATTTATAGAACTGTAGCCTAATTAACTAGTAGTAATTAAATCTATAAATAAATTGAAAAAGAACAGAACACATTTTGTTTAATTGCCTTAATTAAAGCTGGAAGTTAGCAAGTCAGACATACCACCCATTTTCAGTGACTTAACATTGATAAAGCTTGCTATACGGTTACTGTTCTTAATTCTGACACATTACCACACTGTTACTATTCATAACAAAGAGATGGTCTTCAACCAGCTATCATTACGTTATTCATAATACATTAATCTTCTCCGTCCTTAACAGAAATTGCTGATTCAGAAGGGAAAGACCAAGTACAGTTTATTTAGGTAGGCTGGAACAGAGCTAAGAAAGGAGGAAAAAAAGAAAAAACACAGCCTTTGGGTTTCAGTGACTTCAATGCTACAACCTTTCTCTTTAATCTGCTCCCTCCAGCTAAATTCCAGGCACTGATGTCTGGAGGTGGGACAGCAAATATTTGAAAACACCCATTTACATTCCTGATCAGTAACCAAAAACATGAGTAGTGTCCAAGCCAATTTCTTATGTCTTGGACAATCAACATTCAGTCAGCCTTGAAGAAAGATAAAGGAACCTCCAATTAACTTAAGGTTTCTGGAGTTATTATTTGAAGTTGTCTGGGGTTTTTGTTTATTTTAAATTGAACAGCTATGCTGGATAAGGTTAGATACCACAGCAAACCTACTCTGCACCACAACCTTGTCAGACACACATAAAAGTAGCAAGATTGTTTTTATGACTCGATGTTCAGGCTGGAATAAGGCCCCAGAGATACTCAGCTGTCATGAAAGCTCTGCATGTCATTATGAGAAGAGCAAAAAACAAATGAACCAGTCATCTGAACAGTAGATATAGTGAGAAATAACTGAACATCCAATAAACAAAAGAAGATAAATTATCTAATAGGGGTTTGGTAGTAACAACCACTGCAGAAATTCATAAGACAATGAGGAGAGGCAACAATAGGTCAAGAAAAACAGGAGGGCAACTTGCTCAGCTGTCAGGAGCTTGCAGGTGCCACGTCTGCAAGACAGAGCAGCTAGAGAGACAGAGAGAAGTGTGTGTTTATTTCCCTTGCAAAATGAAAACACCTGAACTAGGATACAGCTTCAAATAAAAGCCACCAATCTGTTAATTGTAAAATACAGCCCCACGCAGGTAATAATCTGTGCATGTCACACACATAGTCAGGAGCGAAAGGAATATGCTGTGTTCCGTGACTCCTCCGCAGTGGGCACAGAAACTCTTGTAAACATCACCAAGCAGAGTTTTATTCATTCTGAACTATGCATTAGGGAGTTCAGTGGATGCTGTTAAAATTCTTCAAGTAGCAGTCTGGAAAATCATGCTAACACACAACCTACCTTTGTAATCTGCTGTGCATTGAATGTAACAATAAGTCGCAACAGGCTGTGCATCAATGTGCCATTGGCACAGGCTTTGGAGGCATTCTGAGGACTAAAGCAGAAGGCTGAGTGCCTCCATCCATCCATCCGAGAAGAGCACCAGCAGCGTACTAATGCACACCCTGACCTGGCTAATTGTTATAGCAACATGGCTCATAAGTTTCAAACGGAGACAACATTCATTTCTTAAAACAGTAGATAAGAGGCATCTTTTTTTTTTTTCGTGTATGACTTGTCTTGAAGGCTGATTTTTGAAAGGAAGTATTAGTTTAGATACTGTTATTAAAGTAAACATTTCAGAGTCTGTGCACTTACAGCCTCTGAGATCAGTAAGGGCCGTTATTGGGGTGAGAGTTTGTTTCATTTAGGTTTTTTGGGGTTTCATGTGTGTGTTCTTTGTTTCTCTGCTTTTGTGTTGTTTTTTTGGAGGTTTTCCTCCCCACAACCCAGCCCAGGGTCAAAAAATCATAGAATGTCCTCAGTTGGAAGGGACTCACAAGGATCATCGAGTCAAACTCCTGTCCCTGCATATGACAACCCCACAGTTCACACCATGTGTCTGAGGGCATTGTCCAGTCTCTTCTTGAACACTGCCAGGCTTGGGGCTGTGACTACATCCCCACGGAGCCTGTTCCAGCGCTTCACCACTGTCTGGGTGAAGAAACTTTTCCTAATGTCCAACCTAAACCTTCCTTGACGCATCTTCTACCATTCCCCCGGGTTCTGACATTGGTCACCAAAGAGAAGAGTTCAGCACCTGCCCTTGTGAGGAAGCTGTAGACCATGATGAGGTCTCCCCTCAGTCTTCTCTTCTCCAGGCTGATCAAATCAAATTACTTTAGCCACTCTTCATACAACTTCCCCTTCAAATTCCTCACCAAATTTGTGGCCCTATTCTGGACACTTTCTAGCAGCTTAATATCTTTTTTTATCCTGTGGCGCCCAGAACTGCACACTCCAGGTGAGTGAGGCTCCAGGTGAGGCCACACCAGTGCAGAGCAGAGCGGGACAATCACCTCCCTCACCTGGTTGACAATGCTGTGATTGATGCACCCCAGGACACTGTTGCCCTCTTGGCTGCCAGGACACACTGTTGGCTCATGTTCAATTTGCTGTCAACCAGAACCCCTAGATCCTTCTCCGCAGAGCTGTGTTCTGTGTTCATCTTGTCCCCCAGTCTGTACGTACAGCCAGGGTTGCTGTGTCCCAGGTGCAAAATCCAGAACTTGCCCTTGTTGAACTTCATGTGGTTGGTGATGGGCCAGTTCTCCAGTTTGTCCAGATCCCTCTGCAGGGCCTCTCTGCCCTCAAGAGTGTTGACAGCTCCCCACAATTTTGCATCATTGGCAGACTTACTAAGTAATCCCTCAAGTCCTGTGTCCAAGTCATTTATTAAGACACTGAAGAGCACTGGCCCTAAGATGGATCCCTGTGGAACCCCACTAGTGACTGGTCACCAGCCTGACATAACCCCATTTACTAGAACCTTTTGAGCCTGGCCCATCAGCCAATTGCTCACCTACTGCATTGTGTGTTTATTCAGCTGTATGCTGGAAATCTTGCCCAGGAGGATACTGTAAGAGACAGTATCAAAGGCTTTACTGAAATCCAAAAAGATCACATTGACAGGCTTCCCTTGGTCAACTAGGTGGGTAAACTTCTTGTAGAAATAAATTAAGTTGGTCAGGCAGTACTTCACCCTCATGAACTCATGCTGGCTGGGACCAATGACTGTGTTGTCATTCAGATTTTTTTCAATAACTCCCAGAACAATCTTCTCTGTGATTTTGCCAGGCACAAAAGTGAGGCTGACAGGCCTGTGGTTGCCAGGATCATCCCTGTTGCCCTTCTTGTAGCCTGGGACAACATTTGCCAGCTTCCAGTCAATTAGCACCTCTCCAGATTCCAGATATACTGAGAGAGGTCTCACTATGACATCAGTCAGCTCTTTGAGTACCCTTGGATGAATCCCAACAAGCCAAATCAACTTGAAGGGATCTAGCTGGAGTAGCAAATCCCATGCAAGTTCCAGATTGATTGGGAGTTTATTGTTCACACAGTCTTGGTTTTCTAATCCAGGGCTATGGGGCCCCTCAAGTCCATCTTTGGTGTTGAAGACCAAGGCAAAGAAAGCATTAAATGTCTTGGCTTTGTCTATGTCCCTGTTTATAAGGTGACCATGCTCATCAAGCAATGGGCCAATGTTATTTCTAGTTTGCCTAGGACAGGGAACAAAAACATCAAGGACAGGGGACAAAACACCAAGAGCTGAGCTGACTTGGCCAAGGACACAAAAGAACCTAGCAACAGGACAGAGATGAACCTGGTTCACTACATTTCAAACTAGTCACATAACCAGTAAAAAGTGTCATGGCGATGGACCAGCAAAGATTGCCCAAAACTTATATAACCCTTGTCTTTTCCCCATACAGCTAATCTCCTACTAAAACTGAACACTGAGAAAACAATTTCTGGTATCAAAATAGGGATCAGCTTGGTGAGGAGGGGATACTGCTAGCAGAGGCAGGATCTGAGTACATCACTACATTTCTGTTTGGAACATAGAAACAATAAGCTCTTTATGGAATACTATGTCGGAACAGATTAAAAGGCAGAAAATTACAGGAAATGCAAGAGATCAAGCAACTTACTCCAAAGAGATTCATACACGAGCAACAACCAGTATGCAGTTACCACTGAAACATCAGAGTGCACATATAGACTGCACGCTGCACATGTAGACAGATGACGCACATTTGAAAGCAGGAATTTTCTGGGTCCTCAGCCATCCTCAATTTTCTTACAACAGGTTGGAACAGTCAAAAAAAAATTCTGTCACAAGCAGAGCTGGTCAAGAACTGGTAATGTTTTATTCATCTTACCTTCCCACTGAGGACCTGAACCTGCTAGGTATCCTTTGGTCAAAAGAGGATTTCCACAGAAAATAATCTTCACAAGGAAATTTACTTAGAGAAGAGGAAGGTGGGGGAATTCAAGAAGAGGATGTATCTCAGAAGCCTTCATATTCCTGGGGTTGTTAAGTGAGAAAGTTTACGGAAACAGCTGACATTTGTTTAATTAAATCATCTGTGGTAATAAGACAAGTATTCTTTTCTGGACTCGTTAGCTCTCAGAGGAGTTCTGGTTTTACTTTGGGATATTGTACTTAAAAGAACCTGGAGAAATATTGCAGGATGAAAAAAATGTAATTAGCCAAAGAAAAGCTTAATACTAAACAGAAACAAGAAACTAACACATAGTATAAATAAATGAGATGATGTTGCAAAGAAGATTAAAATTACTCTAGCCATTAATCACAAGACATGGAAAAGAAACAGAGGCCTTAAAAGTATCAGGAAAAGTTTAGTTTAAGTATTAGGAGTGTTTCGTAACCACAACAAACAGACAATAAGACAAGCTACTAAGGAAAATGCTGGAATCACAGTTACGAGCAACAGACTGGACACTTGTTCAGCTTACAGAATTTAAGAATAACTAGTTCTGCCGTGCCACCACCACATAGCACTGACCATACAGCCTCTCTCCATCTCAACAACAGTACATAAAATTGCCTTCCACAGAGTTCATCTACTGAGAGAAGTCTGTTACAAAACACTGGGTTTCCCTGTGGAAAAAAAAAAGTACACAACACACACACGAAAGTTGCACAGTGCCACCATCTGCACAGAAGCCTGTGTTCAAGCAGAGCAATGCCGGGTTACAGTAAGACCTTTCAAGCCAAAACCCAAAGCAGTATAATTGTGCTGACACTTCACACACAACTTGCTTTGGAACACACTAGGAAACTCTTACACCAAGGAACACTTCAAAGGACACAAGTGAAGAGCAGTCACCACTATCACTAACATTACATTAATGCAATTCCATGTTTGAAGCACTCTCTCCTACTACGTAAGTGTTCCCATACAAGATGACGCACAACATTACCATCACAGCTGAACATATTCATTCAGCTCTCAAAAAGCAAAAGTGCCCCTCATTTAGGCAGAACCTTCTGTGGTTCTGCGAATTCAGCTTATTAAATTATGTTATTTATTTATGTCAGTCTGACAACTGGGCAACTGCCTACAGCAGTGAAGAGGGAATCTCCCACGTAATAAAGTTTTCTGAAATCTGGAATTTATTATGTGTACTACATCTCCTCTCCAAAACCAGCATTTCAACTGGGTTTAGCTTCGACCCATGGCTTCCAAACATGTCAGTACTCAGTAGTATCAAGTTCCTTGATTTTGTCCAGATTTTTAACTAAAAGAACCACCAAGTTAGCTGCAAATAGAGCTTCACATCTAGAATTGGATGCTACAGTCTTTCAAAAGTAAAGGTGGTTTAGGTCAGGGAGGAAATTTGGGCCTACCTTGGATGTACCCTGAAACAAGGACTTGCCAAAAGTTCTTCTTGGTTTCTTTTACTATATTTCAACCTTTACTATTTATATTGGCATGATGTAAGACATCTAATCTCATTTCTTGGCTCCATACTTGTGCCAAGATGTTGTTTCTCATACTACTGAGAGTCAGAAGAGGAAAGGCTTTAGGCCACCTTCATAGTTCCTAGATGTGGAGATTAATAAGAGAACAGTGTCCAGCCCAAATGATATTTCAGTCACACATGGACCTAAAGAGCCCACACAAAGTGCAAGAACAGCTGTATCTTAGATGAATGTGAACCACACCTCCACCAAGCACATGATCCCACAGCACTGCTGGTGGCCCTGTGCCACCCACAGGGAATTCCCATGTAGCTGGCTAAGACGGAAGCAGTGAGATGGACTGAAGAAATGCCAGATCTTCAGTAAAAGCATAGCTTCTGTCTCTCAGCCGAAAATCTTCCAGATTTCCTTCTAACAACACTTCAGACCACCAGGTTGCTATTTGCTCATCCAAACATACACACTCTTCTCTTCAGTGACTTTTCTGGCTTTCTACTTCTCAGGGCACTTCCCTCATCCATCTCCATGACAGAGTACATAGTGACTTTAGGTGGTGTATCAAGCTGCAAGATCTGTGAAAAACTGTCCACAAATCAAGCCATAGAAATAAAATGTGTTCAGTTCCTCTCACTGGACCAACTGGATCACCACTACAGCTCACAGAATCTTCTGATCAGATGCTCCCCTCCAAAACCACTAGTGTATTTTATTGCTAGCACAAGCTCAGCTCTACATCAAGGACACCAGTGGGGTAGCTAACTCTCCTCCTGATCTTGTCCAGTTTATAGAACAATCACTCCAGAGGGTAAATCAGCTAACCACAGGTGCTAGGAAAGAAAATCACAAGCTAGATGGGAAGCACTTTCATGGCTCAGTATTACTAACTTTATATAGTTAACAGGAAAAGGAATAAGGAAGAGACAATTAAGATCTTTCCTTTACCCTATTTCCCTCATCTTTGCCTCTTTCTTCTTCCCCTCTCAGTTAACATTTCGTTCTCTTTTCTGCTTGTTGCATCATCCAGATATCCTGGCAGGGTTTGGTCTTAAACAGCAAATGAAAGCTACACTCAAAGTTTTAGATGCATCTATGTTGACACTAAGTTGTTGAATCTTCTACCTTGGTGTCACTTACTTGCAGTAGGAAGTTTGCCCAGCATAAACAAATGCCATTCCTGGAGGAAACAGGGGGGATGCAAGATAAATGCTTTTCTCCTGTGAGCTAGCAGCTTCACAGGCAGGGTGGAGAAGGCTACAAAGGTAGGTAATCACAAAACCACAAAAAAAAAAAAAAAAATCCCTAATGTACAGTGCTAACCTTTCTCCCATGTGTAACAGGGTTCATGATGCAAAAGAAGCCATCCCTGTGGTGAAGAGATTACAAGGATTTAATCCCAGACAGCTGCTGCAATTCTGAAGTTATAAAAGCAGACACTTCGGATTGATTCCCTCATTCCTTCATCTGGCAGCATATAGAAGTTTCACTCAAACCTGTTAGATGGCTCCAGGCCTCCCAGAGCTTTCTAAAATGGCACTTCTTCCTAATCTTTTGAATTTTAGAACCCAACAGCTTCCTTCTCCTGGGAGCCTAAGTCAAGTGCAAGGCAGTTTCATTTTGCTTTAAGGCAATATCATTCTTCTCTTCATTCTACTCTTTGTCACAAAATGCCAGCATTCATTACATATTCACCTGCTACACACAAAAGGGCAGTGGGGTTACTGCCTGTGAACCTTAAAGGCATCAGGGAGCAATACAAATTTAACTGTCATTAAGCTATAAGTATCTCTTGTACCAAAAGAAGTTCAGACCTTACTCCAACAACTAGACTTCCCTCCTCAAAGCCTGCACACAAACCTACACGTATCCTATTTTAACTCTGTACTGTAAAGGAAAAGATCTGTTTTTGAAGATCTGATGCTCCCGAGTTGAGGGCAGAGCAAGAGGTCACCAGATGATATCTCTGCTCATTCTACTAACCCATCTACCTTCAGAAAAACAGTAAGGATGCTGGCTTCTAGGCCAGATGGAAGCACTTGTAATTCTTATTTGCTGCTGGGTGGTTTAAGATTTCTAGCTGCAACTCTCATGCTCATGAGGAACTCATTGTTTCATGAAATGGGAACAGTTCTTGCCCATTGCTCCCTACTTATGCTGCCTTTGAGGGCAATCAAGTCTGGACCCAGTGCTGACAAGTCCTTAACATAAATAAACTCTACAGTCACCTGTTACAGGATACAACAAGCAGGCAGGGAAGCAAAAGTGACAGGGAAAGCAGAATCAGAAGCAACCTGTGCTACTACCAAGCAGACTCATCTGCAAGCTGTCACACAGACGGTACTCACTCACAGCCGGAGTCCCATAGGGCTAAACAGTATTAAGCACTCAAGCAACATTCTCATACAAACTGCCAACTTTGTTGCCCCCTTGTTCACATTTTAAACAGTTCCTCTCTCATGTTTCTTCCAGCACCAGCCCTTTACTCACAGAAAACTAGTGTTTATACATGCAGTAATACTAACCACTGCTAAAATTACTCTACAAACTCTCGAGTCTGTGTTGAAGGTGAATTACAGCACACAGGTGAGCCACAAGCTCAGGCAAGGACAAGACCTCACCCAGCCACCAAGTTCCCTCACAGTTACTAAAACACGGATGGACAGGGATTATACCTGCATAATGCTTATACTTGTCACCAGCATGGAGGCACCTTCCTGAAACTTTTCTGGCACCTCACTTAATGAAAGAAGGAACAGAAAACTCTATCAAATTGATCAACTGTCAGGTCATCTGCTACACAAGCCTTTTATGTGAGCTCCAAGTTGGGCACTTCAGAACAGTTCTGTTCTTACACAGTCTCTTTTTTTACTGGCCATAAGCATCAACTTGACACAGGTGGACATTGCATGCAACCCAAATGTCATGTTGGCTATTTCTGAGGCCACATCAGTATCTTCCATTAAGTGCCCTAGGAAGTACATTCAAGTACATGTCTTCTGTCCCATTTTTCCCCACACCCTCCCTAATCTTTGCCTGAGTGTAGACATACTAAAAAAATATATTTTAAAGTGAACTTCCAAATGTGCAATGCTCTAAGCTGCAGATTAATCCTACTAAGGAAGGTTATTATTCTCAGCAATTCGACTTATAAAGTTTTGCCATTGCCAGAGAACTGAATGGCAGGCTTTTCTTTCTTGCCAAAGACCAATTACAGCAAGGTTTTACTAATACAATTTAAGTCTCCATGCTCCCTTTATGTTTTTCATGCTGGGAATATCATATGTTTTGATAGCTTTATATTATGCAGTTTTTCACGGCTGGAGATTTCAAACACTGTGATTGTCCTGCCAGGAATCACATAGGGGGCTTTCCTTTAGAAATTCAGCTGCTGTGATTGTCCTGCCAGGACTTATATAGCTGTGTCCTGATGTGGAATGCCCTGCAATTTTATTGTGCTAAGAATTTAACTTGTATGTTTACCTTGAGGGGAATATGGGAACACCAGCAGTGAACTACTTCACTCTGACTTGTCTGAGTTCCAGGATGTTATTTCACCTCACTTTGCAGGGTTTGTACCAATTAGCAGGCACTGAGGGACCTCCTTTCTGAACAGGCACATAAAGGCTCAGAGGGGATTCAGTTTGTTTTTCCAAGCAAGTTATTTACATGAAGTTCTCTTATAGTCCCTCAAGTTTCAGCTCCCTTCTCAAAGCAGCCAAGATATATGGCCATGTGAAGACCTTGTGTGTATGTTTGAATCACATTTTTCCTGCTCCTCTGATGGCAGGTGCCACCACGCTGGGACCTCAGGAACACATCCCAGGAAAGCTGGATTGCAGAAAAGAGAGCCTGAATTGAGGGCCCTTTTGCAACAAGTCAGCATGTCAACAGGCTTGACCTAGCTTTCTCCCTGCAGTGCAGAGCAGCATTATACTAAACACCTGAAATTGATAGACAAAATGCCTTTCCCACAGGGGAAAAAAGAACACCAGTTATTTTGTAATGTACACCAATTTCTCATTACTATGCAAAGGGAAGTAAATCACAGAATCACAGAATGTTAGGGATTGGAAGGGACATCAAAAGATCACCTAGTCCAATCCCCAGGCCGGAGCAGGAACACTTAGATGAGGTTACACAGGAATGTGTCCAGGCGGGTTTTGAATGCCTCCAGAGGAGGAGACTCCACAACCCACCTGGGCAGCCTGGGCAGCAGTTCCAGTGCTCTGTTACACTCACTGAGAAGTTTCTTCTCAAATCGAAGTGGAACCTCTTGTGTTCCAGTTTGAACCCATTATCCCTTGGCTTACCATTGGTTGTCACCGAGAAGAGCCTGGCTCCATCCTCGTGAAACTCACCCTTTACGCATTTATAAACATTAACGAGGTCGCCCCTCAGTCTCCTCCAAACTAAAGAGGCCCAGCTTCCTCATAAGGGAGATGTTCCACTCCCTTAATCATCTTTGTTGTCCTGCGCTGGACTCTCTCCACAGTTCCCTGTCCTTCTTGAACTGAGGGGCCCAGAACTGGACACAATATTCCAGATGTGGTCTCACCAGGGCAGAGTAGAGAGGAAGGAGAACCTCTCTTGACCTACTAACCATCCGCCTTCTAATACACCCCAGGATGCCATTGGCCTTCTTGGCCACAAGGGCACAGTGCTGGCTCATGGTCATCCTGCTGCCCACCAGGACCCCCAGGTCCCTTTCCCCTACACTGCTCTCTAACAGGTCATTCCCCAACTTATACTGGAACCCGGGGTTGTTCCTATCCAGATGCAAGACTCTACACTTGCCCTTGTTATATTTCATTACATTTTTCCCCACCCAACTCTCCAGCCTATACTGTTGAGAAACTCACTTTCGGATTCCTTGCATTTTGGAAGTAAAGAAGACATCTCACATGTACATCTCCTATGACTTAAAACACCCAAAAGGTTTTGGGTATTCTATCTAGCACCGCAAGTCACAGGTACATTGTAAAAAGAGACTGTGATTGCTCTGGCTGTATCTACACCACAGAATTACTCTCTACCATCTGCTCTTTGAAGAAACAGTGCTGGTTTGAGCCAGGTGGAGAAAATTCCCATCTAGAAAAGACATCTGCCCAATATTTACTATACTGCCCATTCGTACAGTCTGCTTCACAGAGACTGGACTTGTCTGCTTTTTTCTGACAAAGTGCATCCATGGGAACAAAAACTCCTGAGAATTTCTGTTTCAAACAAATTAATTAGGTGCATACAACACAAAGCATACTTAATGGTGAATGTTATACAAAACATACATAAATACATTGTGAACCTCACGATTTCTGAGGTCCTAGCTGATATTAGGTAGAGTACATGTGACACCATAGCCAGCACAGAGACTCAAGTTACTTTTCCTTAGGCAGTTCCCCACTTTGTTATCTTCCTATAAAATTCAAAATTGTGAGCTTGGTCACAGCTTTTACTGTAAACATAGCAAACTTATGCTTCATCTTCTGCATCTCCTTGCTTATGAACATAGCTGTACCTGCCAGACAGCTACTTGCTCTGTCTGGTGGCCTCCAAGTGCTACATTCCACAAGAAACTGGAAGCATAGGACCTCAAGAGGATCTTATGTGTGTGGGAGTTAAAGCTTGCAAAGAAACAGAACATATTTGCAATCATTAAAGGTGACAGCAGACACCATGATTTTTAAAGTATTTTTAACTCTGCTTTTTGCCCTTCCCCAAAGATTTCTTCTTCCCTTCTCAGAAAAGGTTATAAATTATGAAACAGACTTAAAATCAAAAACTCTGTCTGCTTTAATAGCTTGTTCAAAGTATTAATGGATGTTCTGGCACACAACCATCAACTTAGCATACATCTTTGACTATAGCTGTTGCAAAGTCTTGTTTGTTATGGCAGAATTATCAATTTATTGATAGTACACATACACAAATAGGACATTTGAGTATGGGATAAGATAACCAAAGATGTTACTTGCAGTCCTTTCAAATGTTGATGCATTTTTTTACTTCCCCTCTAGAAAACAGAAACAAGTGATAATGTTTTATCATTTTTAAAGAGTAGTACTTTCGAAACTCCTTCAGCAATATACTCCTCTGCAGATTTACTCATCTACAATGCAGATTCATGCAGGTCCTTCCATTCTCAAGAGTTTGCCAGTTCCAAGTGAGATCATATATTTGTCTAACCTGGGTTACACCAAGACTTCTGCTTTCAAGACACCCTTCAGTGTTTCCAGAATGGAAAGTTCAAGGTTTCCTGAATAAATCTTAAAATATGGAACCTTAACAACAAACATTTTGGCTAAGAACCTTCAGGTCTCTTGCCTACCAAATTTCATTTGCATTTTGTTCCAAAAAGTTCCTCTAAATGAAAAATGCAATTGAATGGCATCCAGGTCACTTCCAGGTATTACACTGCATATTAGAGATAGGAAGCAGATAATCTAAACTTATTTAGTAGAGGTATGCATGTCATAAAATGCCTGCTGGCTGCTCTTCAGCCCAAGCCATTTTACTCAGCAATGAAACAACATCTGAAGAAGGACTTCCAGAAATGCAACTTCAGCCCCAACTAATCAAGCCTTGCTCTAAAGCACTGTATGTCATTCAGAGGGGCAGAACTCCCAGAATGTCAGAAGGCATAGAGAGATACCACACACAGGCACCGTGGGCAAGGAAACTATCCCATCAGGGCAGCAAAAAAGTGCTCCTATGAAGTAACATCAGGGTGTCGATATGCTTAAGATTTGTAGTTGGTGGCACCGTACTGTCTCAAATCCTGAGGCACATGGCAAGGTCCACAGGCACACAACCCACTGCACTGCTGTTTCTGCGCATGGCATAAGGACACATATCTCAGTTCACAGTGTTACCCAAATACCAGCTTCAAGATTAGGCACAGCAAATTCAGGGTGAACCTACTAATCATTTGTAATAAGAACGCACATGCTTGCTTGCAGCACTGAACATTCACCTCTTTTAATTATTTGGCAAATTACAAGACCACAGCTCATCACTAAGCTTAATGATGGAAAGGGGCTATTTGTACTGCGCTTCATGTATTATATTTCCCAGCATCATGCTGCCTAGCTTCTATAAAGAATTCAGTGGAAATCTCTCCTAATGCAGGGATGTGTGGCACATTGCATCGTCTTTTCTGATCACAAAGGGACACCTATATGCAGAACTACGAGCACAGGTTTATTAAGACTCTAAATAAAATGCAGAACTTCGGTGAAAAATGGTGTGGACTTTAGCAAAGATTTAGATTTGAACTTCCCACCTTTTAATTTCCTCTCAGCTGTGCTATAGCAGATGCTATGCTAAATAAAGCATTCTGGAGCTTTTGCAACCAAAACGCCTTGTAAAGCATCAGTTCCCCACACCACCAACCTCCCCAACATTTCTGAGCTATCACTAAACTACAACAGGAGAGCAATGAAGGAGCAGTTAAACACTCTCATACATGGCAAACACTTTGCAACAGCCCCAAGAAACACAGGGTCAATAGTCTGACAGTAGGATAGAAGGAACAAGTTCATAGTCAATAAGATAATTAAACAGTATACCACCCAAATAACCCCATGAAGTGCATAGTCAGCCAGAATTATCAGTAAATATTACATTTTCGAAATACTGTTATTGATCTCATAGTGTCTTTATGTCAGGAATGGCCCATCTCATGGAAAACAGAGTATATACACTTCAGAAATTACTACTTTTGTATATTGCTAAGATTTGATAATAATCAGCAGTACTGCAATTATATTATAAATACATAAATACTACCACTTGCTCAAAAGTGGATTAAAAAAAAAAAAAAAAAACATAACCTCCTGAGTCAGCTTTCTCATTGTCAGAGAAAGTTTTTTTTACCTTAGTACATTGAGAAGTCAAATTCATTGCCTTCATAATAATAACACAGACAGAGCCAAGCTCCTCTTTTTATCTGCCTGAAGGCACAAGAACTTTCCTATGGGCATAAATTATGGCATGGCTGGGTTCTTTCATCTATCATCTTTCATCACAGTGCTATCAGTTGAAGCCTTCGCCATTACCCTTTTATGCTCCAACTCTTCTTCAGTTCCATTTTCCTTTTCACAAGGCAACATGCTCAACTTAAAAAAAAAAAAAAAACAAAACAAACAAACACCACACAACTCATAATGGTTAAATACTTCTTTCTCTCACTGTAATTGCAACCTGCATCTCTTCCAATCTGTTATTTATCTGTATGTTTGTTTTACATACTCATTTGCTGGAGATGGCCAACATTGCCTCTTAAACCTCAGATCTGTCCCAGAATTCTCTACGACATCATTTTCTTTTGTGCTTTGTTGGGGGGACACATTCTTCATTTACCTGTCTGTTCAAGTACTCATGGCTCTTCCTTCACTGTCGATATTTAGCACAGGGGCTTGTGTGCAAATTAAAAGGGAATGAACAGGGGTCCAGTTTCATTATGTTCAGGCTGGCAGTTTGTTCATTATTTTTATCAGAGCAGCAGCTGAGAATATAGAAATGCTCTGTCATCGAGATCATCATCCCCTTTATCTTTGTTGTGCACTCTGGCCTAGTCCTCAGAAACTATGACAATGTCACAGCATTTGTTGTGGTTTTCCATGTTATTGTTTTGTCCAGACTTATTTGCCAACACACTACTGAGTTTCAGATTCTTCTCTTTTCTGCCTCTAGACTCTTATCTCGTGCTACTTGAGATTCTCTGCAATTTTCATGTTATCAAAAAAAGTCTCCATGATCTCCAGTGCAGACTAAATTACTCTTCTGCTTGGTTAGTGCCAAATAATACCAGTAGTAACTGCTAGGTCTTGGTCTTTCAGTAGATGTATTTGAGTAGGTGGCCCCAATACCCTGCCATGATCTAATTTCTTTCCATGGCTTGGGCAGATATTGTTCATTTTGCATAGCCAGCCTCTAAGGCAGATGCCATAATTTGAAAAGGTGCATGATGAGATAATAATGCTAGTAAACAGCACCTCATCCTAAGGACTGAAGATCCTCAGGTATGATTTTGGAGACAGGGAGGCAAGGAGGATTTTTAGTCCAAAATTCAAACGCGAGTGTAAGCTTCCAACAAGCATCTAAAGGTGGCATACTTCTGCCTCAAATCTGAGGTTTTACAGCTCTCCACAACTATTTTATTCTCTCCAGATACTGACAAAACTCACTTTCCTATTTAGTAGATCTTCTAGAACAATTAGGGTCTTGTAATTAAACTCACTGGGCCATGATTCCCAGGTTCCTTTTTTTACTCCTGCAGGTAAGTATATTTATCCTTTTGAAACCTCTCCTGTCCTCTATGAGTTCTCCAAATTAACTGAAAATTGATCCAATTAACTAGTTCACTGAGCACACTATGTTAAATTTCATCTGTCTGCTGATTTGAATATGTTCAGATTCTCAGAAATTCTTTAACAAGCATTTTCCTGATCTGTGACTTTCCCTTCTTCCCTGTCAGCTTCAAAGCTCCTGCTACTTTCCTTTCTTGCACTGAACACTGAGGCAAAAAATAACTATTAAGCACTTCAACCTCCAGAAGTCACTCCCAAAGGACAAACTGGACATACACTTCCATCATCCCAAAACTCAGCCTGTTGCTTACACAGCTCTTCTGTATAGCCATCTGGTTTTGTTCAGCTGCATTACCAGCTTTCATAGCCTGATTCTCCACCACAGCAACACCATACAAAGCACATGCCCATCTATAATATAATTAATACCAAAGACTTAAAGCTGCTACTAGTTAGCTGACACTTAGACACATCAGTTGTATGAGGTCCTCAGATTGTTTCCTGGATTTATTAATGTGTTTAGCTCTGGACTAGTGCTTAAATATAGCCAAGACCTCTATCTTTTCCAGTTCCCTTTTTAGGTACTCCTTCACAGTTTATACATGTTATCAGTCCAAAGGGCTCTGATGGATCATTACTAAGTTTAATTGTAAAAATACCATCAGTTTGCCAAAATGCTTCACTGTCGTGATCTTATAAGTACTTTTTCTCTCTCAAGAGATCTTTCAAGTTTATTTCAAAGATAAATATTTCAGAATACAAATATGGCCATCATCTCAGTAAAACACTGTACATCAAGAGAACAGCACTATCCTGTCAAATGATCTCATCAAAATTCTGTCAAATTCTTTTGATAAAAGATAAAGAAGTACATCAAATATATCAAAGCATGAGCATATTTGTATATCAAATGACAGCACAACCTGAACAGTATAACAAGACTACTGCAGTACTGTTCCACAAAAAAATTCTCTCCTACTGCTTACTGCAAGTTGGATGACACAGAAGCCAACAGCCCTGTGTCTGAAATTGTTTTCTACTTAAGAGAAAATTTTACTAATACCTTCCTGAAAATTCAAATACATTTACAGCCATGTAATCATAAAGTAGATAGTAAAAAACTTATGGTTATTAGATGGACAAGACTCTGCTGCAGTAAATAGAGGTATGACTGGATGTCATAAGCACCAGCTAAGTATCAGCCACATAACTATTTTTCTCTGAAAAGCCTAATTTTCACAGACAAATTACCAGGAATAGCAATATTAATGAAAAAATTCAGCATGAAATACTGACAAACTTTCAGCCTGAGTAGTTTTGGAAATGTTGGAGAAATTATATAAGTCTTACTTCAACCTTTTTAAAAAAAAAAAAAAAAATAAATAAAAAAAAAAAAATCAGAATACCTGCATTGCACTGCCATATTTTTCCTCTTTTTGGTAGTTAGAAAGTATAATGAAATAGACATTACATAGTTCTCAGGGAATTTATAAAAAACTGAGTAGTACTACAAAGGTTGTCACCAAATTGGAAATGCCGCCACTGCACTTCCAGAATTTGTCATTCCATGCAAAGCGTTCCTGTTCATAATATATATCACATTGTTCCTACAGAGCACATACTTCAGCACAAACTATGTTTTTTGTAGCTATTCACCTCATGACAGGATTTGTGGAGCCATCTACTCAGCCTGCATTTCAGGACTGCAATGTTGAGATTGGTCTCCTTGGAGAAAGCCCTATTAAAATCAACAGCAATCCCCTTTTAATTGCTGCAGACAATAATTTCTTTCTTGTTTTACAAAACAGAGTCAATGTTTTTGTTTGTTTGTTTTATATATAATGCCAGATTACACCCTGATGCACCACATTATTCCAACTTTGCAATTTATTAAAAACCAAGTACTCACATTCTCATTTCTCCAGCCAACAGCCAAGCCAAGTCATACAGTTACACTTCATTAAAATGGCACAACATTTAACAAAAAATATTTTCATATAATTTATTCTCACCCTCCCTGTGTGTGCTTCTATTTTTTCTAGCCAAGGATTTTATTAAACTTGGGAGGAGGTGTGTAGTCAAGAATAGGGGTGCTCAAAGATTACAAATCTCTATAAAATGAAGTCCCTACAGTATATGCATATTTAGAAACTACTGTTTAAGACACTACAGCCATATTGTCATTACTCTTAATGTTCCTTCTTAATGTTTATATTTAAAAACATAGTCTATGTTCCTTACTGGAGATAAAGGCAAAAAGAATGTTCAAATGTGATGGAAATATTCACAGATAAGTTATTGTAAAAGCAGTTGAGGATGTATGTCAGTTCCTTATTTCTTCAAATACCATTATGGCACAGAAATTGCTACTCAGCTGAGCTTTGGTTCAATGACTAAATACTAGTCCTAACTCCGCACTGCACTCATTAAGATACATATACTTAATTATCCCTTTTCAGGCTCTAAAAAGAGGTTTGTCAGTTAACTCGTGTAAAACAAGGGCTATCTTTTCCCCAATAGACTTTTACCACATGCTAAAAGTCCACATATATGTTCGCATGATAAAAGCAGGCTTTTATTTCCTACTCTTTCATATTAGCCCTCACATTTTGTCATTATCAATATACCATTTCACTGTATTAGTAAGGGACCTGAAATTCCCCTTCAAGACAGTTCTTTTTTCCCTTAACTAAACAACCTGTTAAACCACTGCTAATCTCCTGTGACAGTGGGTCAGTCTCCCATGGGCTGGGTAGGTGTGCATACAGTATGACTAATTACAGTACAGCATTAATGCAATGGAGAGAAATCAAACAGACATCAGAGGCTGAGCAACCTGTGAAGCTGATCCGTTGCGATTCCTAGAGCTCTGCTGCACAAAGCACTAAGTACACAGGGCATTAGGCAGACAGCAGGTAATCTTTTCTGCCACAAAGCCACTTGTATGGATTTAAGATTGGGAAATCAGCGCTGCAGCAGGCACACACAAATTACAGAGAGATACAGTGACTTGCATATTATCAGGGATCATCCTTCTCTGGTTCTCTGGATAGTTTTCCTAGGTCAAGAGTTTCATTACAAAGGACAACTATACCAACCCTAACTGGCAATGCCTCTGAACGAATATACATAAATGCTCTTGGGAAAAGGGCAAGTTGCTTATAATCTCCCATTATTTACGGGTGCTTTACCAGCTGGCAGCAATGGATTAACACGTATTCATGGCTAACACTGATCTTTAGGATTCATTGAAGTGAAAACAAAAAGATCAGCCATGGATTTCTGACTCTCCTGCATCTAAAAGTTAAATATATTTAATAGCAGCTGTGCTAACATATTGAGTCCAGCTACAGCCTCCCCTCATTGCACTTGATTGTGGTCATTCAGCTGCAATAACTGAAAGGTTTAATTGGTAAGAACAATGGCTGTTTTTTTTTTTCAATAGATAAAGGCTAAAGCACATGGGAGAAGTGGTATCAGTAGATCTCTGTATTTTATACTAAAACTCATTGTTTAAAAATAACACTTCCTCTCTACCAAACAAGACAAAGGCCCTGAAATATTGAAGAGAAAACTGCATTTGTTCTTAAACTCTGCTTTGGGCTCAGTGAAGGAGGAAAAACAAAAACAAACAAACAAACAAAAAACCCACAAAAACAACACAGACCACACCACCAAAACAAGTACACACAACACCAAATGCAAATACAAAACAAACACCCACTTCTAAACAAGCCATTACAGAACACAAACATTTGAATCCCCAGGGAGCAAGCTGAGACTTGAACACAGGTCAGTCCCATCTGAGACCGAAGCTATAATTACTAAAGAATGCAACCAAGAAAAAAAAAAAAAATGGCAGATTTGATAAGGCAGATCTTTTTACATTACTTCACAGTAAAATATTTAAAGCATAGGAAGCAGTTTTTATGTAGTATGTAAACTAGGCTGCTTTCAGGAAAGAATACTGTAAACTTTGTATTTAATTACACTTCTTTCATGAAGCCATTCTCCAAGGAACATTTCAACATGGATCTGTGGTAGAAAGGCAACATACTGTAGGGATAGCAAATTAATTAGGTTTTTCATTGTTAAACTACTAATTGACATGGTATAAGAATGGGAATTGAAATATAATTGACCATAGCACTCTTGCAAAAGAGCCACAGAATGTTTAAAATTCTTAGTCAGTTAAGAATAACATAAATTACATTTAAAGAAGCTACTACTTCATGGTACTCACATATGAGACTCTCAACATTAATCCACAGTAAATGCAAGTATGCCAAGAATAGCAGTTTAAACAAAGATAACTTCAAGACATTCACAAAAATCATAAGTAGGCCCCACAAAACAACAAGATTAGCTTTAAACTCATGAAACTGTTCAACCTGTAAAATTTAGGATTTTATTCATAGTGTGATGGCATAGAAGGTCTTTGAGATTGAATTTTTAATTTTTCACTGCTAGAAATACTGTTTGTGAATTAAGTCTAGGATCCCACAGTCTTCACTAGAAGTACTTTTGCATTGCCCTAGTGGGACTGAGCTTGGGCCTTTAAGTTAAACTAAGACTGCCATAAGTAGAATCAAATTTGCATCCCTAGTAGCCACTCCTGGAAGCCAAATGGCTTCCACTTTGTCACTTTTAAAGAGCTAACCAGGCATACAACTTTCAATTGCCATTAATTCTGCTGATCTCCACCAGCAGTCACACAACATCTTAGGCACTTACCCAGCACAACACCACAAGTTGCTTCTGCAGTTAGTGGAAGCTTTGCCATTAGTTAGCCTTCATCTCTCCAAAGTCCATGGATCTGTGACACGCAAAACCCTACAGCCCCATCAGGCAGACAAGCCCAACAAGCCCCAACTTGGACTCCAGCCCTAGAAGAGCTCCCTTGAACCCTCTTTCAAACACAGCCTTGTTTAATCTCAACAAAGTGAATCAAGGAGCAACAGGACACAGGTTATCACTCATAGAGCAGAGCACATACACCTGCTTTACCTAATGCTCAATCAGGCTCAGCTGATGCAGACACCTGAGGAAGGCAGGGCAACTCCCTGGCTACTGAACCCCTTTGATACTATACATATTACAATACAAATACAACAAAACAATCCACTGAACCTGCAATATTCATAAAATTACATATGGATCACCCACTTTTTCTGCATTTACTATATACCATCATCTATGAAAAAAATAAGCATTGAATCTTAACTGTAAATGTGTAGAAAACTGAAGCAGACTAGGCAGAGCTGAGCAGTAGAGGGAATGAAAGCATTTGCATTTCATCTCCTCTCGATGGGTTTGTTAACAAAATAGAATAAGAAGGTATATATTCCAGAGTTCATAAGAGTTCCCACAATGAAATCTTCATAAATAGCATTAACATAATTGCAGACTATTGACCAGAAGAAGTTTAGGATTAGTCTGGCATGGGTAGATAAAGAAGTGCTTCTAATCTTCATAGGATGTGATTCCATCAGGTCACACTCCCTAAAACATTAATCCAATCATATGATAAATAGGACATAACAAGAAATTGTCTCTTCCCCTCTGGTGTCAATGTAGAATTATTTCTTACCACATATTCTCAGTAGTTTTAAATTAATCTGGCAATGGGATCCAGAGCTTCACAGCCCTCATTGATAAAAATAAAAATAACAGAAGTGGTCTTAAATTTCCTTTTTCTCAATTCCATCTCCTAATGTAAGCCTTTCAATATCTATGAGGCTGTTATCAAGAGATGACAAGACTCCTTCCAGAGATGTATGGCAGAAGGATGGCAGAGAAAGGCCATATATTGAAAGAAGGTTCAAAGTAGATATAAGGCTGTGCAGTCTGCGCTACTGGAGGTAATTAAGATGCAATTAAGCACCCTGGTCTGACTTTGACTTGAGCAGGGGCGGTGGATGGTGGACTAGAGACCTCCCTAAGGTCCCTCCCAGCCTGAATTACCCCTATGATCTTATTACATCTTGCCGTGGACCGCCTGAAACAATTATGTCTGCTTTCTTGTTTCTTGCATTTGCTAAGTATCCTGTGGGCAGTGACAGGGAGAGAGCTCCGTGTGGATTTGCAAGACTCGCACAGTATTATCCATCCGGATGGCCCATTTCATTTGTTCACCAGCCTGGTTTCTAGCTTCCCTACAGACAAATTTGTAGAAATGCTGACTGTTCACTTCAGTAGTCATCCATGGCTGAAGTTTGTCCTTGTCAGGAAGGAATAAGATGTGTTCAGTATTCCCAACTCTCTCAACATATTTGAAGCCTGAGCCCCTAAATTCACTTGAGTCTCTTAAACTCCATTTTATTTTCTTTTTTACCATGCAGCATATTTGTAAACCCACAAAACTCTGACATGTCCCAGATATAACACATCAGCTCAGATCCCAGAACACATATCCAGCACGCACTGATTTCTGTTTGCATCTTATGATTTTGGTGTCTGACTTGCAGATACCTCGAGTCAGCAGGAGTGACATTTCCCTTACATTTTGGGCAAGTAGTCTCACCTAGCACAACATCTAGAAATGTAAAGGAGAACAGACAAAAGGGGAAGAAACCCAGGCAATAAAAAGCATGCATAACTGCAGATGGACAGGGGAGGCATAATTCATATGCAAAATGTAGCATTATAGCAGCTTCATTTGGCTTGGAGTTTATGAGGCAATAAACAATCCCTGCAAATGTCTTCTGAGAAGCATCACCTCTCCCTTGGGCTGAGGTCCTGGCATTTATTTGCCAGAAGACTTTATTGTCTCATAAAGCAAAAGCCAAGTGAAGCACAAGCAAAGTATTTCTTGCTCTGTAAAACTGTAATATCACACACAGTTATTTACTGTATGGTAGCCCCATTATTTTTGGTCTCCTCACAATGTTAGGTGTTGACATTTAAGGAAAAGAGTGCTGCTGTCCCAATTAAAAACAAACCACCTCTTTGCCTTTCCAAAAAAAGAATTGTCCATTGGGAGCTTCTGACTGCTACAAAAAATTTTGACAATCTGATCACTTAATTTAGGTGCTGTGAATGGGGAAGAGAGAAGACATTACCAACTTTCAAGCTTTCATATAATCAAAAATCAAGCACTGTTTATATAATAGATTAATTTAAGCGTATGATAAACCTAAGGAGCTGAAGTGCTCTGTGTGGGTAGGGAAACTAGTTCTTAAGTCAAAACCATAGTCTCAGGAAAATATATTAATTTATGAGAATTACATCATCGGAAGATAATTTAATTGGCTGACTCTAGGGCAGGACATGCATGGCACAAAAGTTAGTATAAGTTTTGGGGTTTTTTTTGCAATGGATAGCATTGGGTTTGTATTTGTACGTATTAGTATATTAGTATTGGTGCATTGATAAATGCCTTATGTTATCTTCTATAACTGATAATGTAGGAAAGGTAAAGTTCCATCAGGAGAAGTAGGTAAGAGGGCCATCTTTTAGCTTTAATAACGCAAATTTTCCAAAGTAAAGTTATTTTGCTACCACTTTTCTGGCATTCTGTGCCTGTGTGCATGCACATCTGCAGGAGAGGGACGGATAACTCTTCTGTCCACATACAGGACATGCATTCATTTCAACCAAATCTCAGATTTTGGAGGCCACACTAGGGAAAGAAAAGACAGGAATGGATGTGAAATTAAAGCAAAATCAGAAACAAAGGAAATAGGGGAAATCCTGGAGAAGGGATGACTCAAAGAGCACAGATGACAAGGAGCATGTCAAAGGCACAAACACCACCCTCAGAGAAACGTGTGTTTGCAGGCAATTGACCATCCTGGGGCCAGACTGGCTTGCTATATGTGCAGCATCCATGAAAGAAGCCAGTTCTGTTTCCAAACAGTTGAACTGAAGCAGTTTGCTGGACCTTTGTTCCCATAACAACTGCAATTCACTTCTCTGAATTCTGCAGCTTTGGCACTGTGATGAGAAGTACCCTACTGTTACCATATAGCCCTGGGTGGCAGCTAAAACAGTAGACAGCTGCCCTCTCTTGCTTTTCCTTTCCCAGGGGGAAGGAAGGGAAAAGGACAATAGACTTATGGGTGGAAATGGAAAACAATTTAATAGAACAAAAATAAGAGTGATACAAAGCAATACGTAGCTGCTGGGTCATGGGCTCCCAGCAATGAACAATAGAGGGTGGACACTGCAAGAACAGACAGTCCAGTAAAGCACAGAGAAGGGAATGGGTGTCAGGAGCAGGAATAGAAGCAGGAACAGGAATGGGAATCCTCCTCGATGGTGATCATCAAGGAAAAAACAGCAGTCTCCAGCAACTTCCCACTCCATATATGGAGCATGATGTTCATGGTATGGAATACTCCTGTTGGCCAGCTTGGGTCAGCTGTCCTGGATCTGCTCCTCCCTGGGGCTTTCTTGCACCTGCAGCTGGGCAGTTGGACAGTCATTCATCCCCTTGGCAACAGCCAAGATATCAGTGAATTCTTACATTCTCTTCATACCAAATGCCAAACACTGGAAAGCTACTTGGAGAAAACATTAACTTTATCCCAGGACTAAAAGTTTCTAACTGCATGAAGAAAATTAACTTGATTTCAGTCAAACCAGCACACTTTTCCTTTCATTAAAATACTGGATGAAGCACAGTAAGATACTGAGAAATATCTAATAAATTTACTATACTTCAAAAACAGTCCCTTTAATTTTTTTTTTGGGAAATACATTAAAGAGAACTTCTGCATTGATTGATATCAGATAATTCTTTTTGAAACTATTATAAGTTCACATAAACAGATCATTATAACACAGACCATATAAATAAGTTATTACTAATAGTCTCTGGCCAGAAGAGACAAACAAAGAAATGAAAAGAGAAAAGTAATGCTGTTATCTCAATTTTACAGGTAGAAAGCCTTCCTTCCCTGAGAGAAAAGTTCCCAGTTTTCAGTGGAGAGGCCAGAAATTTTCATTTCCCCTGGAAGGTTTGCATTTTGCCTAAGCCTTTCAGCTTCCTTAGCCATCTGATATAGAGAATATTAATTTTGAAACTCCAGTTTAACATCTGGTGCTAACTATATGTATTTTTCCACTTGCAGAAGCCCAGTGCCAGTAGTCTCTTAATAATTTATTCCTTCAGCTCATATCCCATCAACAAATCCTGTGGCATATTAACTGAGAAACTGTACACCTTTTTTCAATAGGTACATATATAACTCTCTAGGCCTGCTTTCATGTGCAGCCATAGTAAGAAGTACATACCTTGCACTTTATGAACACAGAACAACTGTAAAATAAAAGGGATAAAATTCTAGTCTCATTGATGTCAATGCCAAAACTTCTCACAGATTTCAATGTGACCAGGATTTCATCTAGGTTCTCAAATTTTCCCAAGAGAATGTTTGCGGGTGAAGGCTTCCAAGTTGTGGTCCCCAGCACAGGGAACCAGGTTTGTGGAGAGGACACTCTTCTTATTATTTCCACATGATAAACCGCTCAAAATTCTTACACCTTCCTTTTGTCTTCTTGCTCTGGAAAGACAGTGAATTACCTACTGTTCTGTATTTTATAGAAGTAATGCCATTACTTCTCTGTGCAGGCAATGCCAGTAATTTTCTAAAGGATGCCACCTGCCTCAGGTAAGTACAGATTTTATAACTCTTCAGTAATGAGATTTTAGTTCTGCAAGTTTTGGGAAGAAATAGATCTTAATCTATTTTTCTCAAATTATTTTCCCAAAACATTCCCAAGTTATCCGCTTAGTCTTTACTTGTGTCAGCAGTGTGCAGTTTAAGGAGCCAGAGTATCCTGTGATTTTGCACTTTGGTATTCAGAACTGAGAGAAGGAGAGAAACAGACAGCAGCATCAGAAAATCATTCTAGATTTTACCAAGAACTGAAACATGTAGGTGAAAATCAATTTTATCTGTAAAGATGGATTTTAAAATTACATTTCATTATGGTAAATCAAAATAGTTTGAGAAGTTGCAATGGCAAGTAAATGGGGTCTCATGATTTAACTCCAGCCAGGAACAAAGCACTATACAGCTGCTCACTCACTCCCCCACAGTGGGATGGGGGAGAGAATCAGAAGAGTAAAAGTGAGAAAAACTGTGCATTGAGATAAAGACAGTTTAATAAATAATCCAAAAGCCATGCACACAAGCAAAGCAAAGGAATTCATTCACTACTTCCCATCAGCAGGCAGATGTTCAGCCACCTCCAGGAGAGCAGGGCTCCACCATGTTACTTGGGAAGACAAATGTTGTAATTCCAAACACCCACTCCTTTCTTTTTCTCACAGCTTTTATACTGAGCAATGAATACCCTGATGTATGCAAAAATGCATCTTATATATAGGTATAAATATATAGAAAGAGAGCAGATTTTATGTATTTAAGCATAGATGTAAATTTTGGCTATGTTTTTCTCCTTTGCTTGCCTCAGCATTGTTTGCCTTTGCAAACTGCAACTTCTTAAGAAAAAATACTAGAATTTAAATCCTAATTGTGTAGATCTACTGTGGGCACATTGAGTGAGATCAAGATTCTTCACATTCCTTTAAATTCAGAAAAATCCCTGTATACTCCTTTATATTCAGAAAAATCATTATTACTCGGACAAGGTCCATAGGCCCCCCTTTTACTTTTCTTTGTACAAAGTTGAGGACTTGGTTGTGAGACCTGCCATCTACTCGGCTCTTTGGTACTATGTCAACACAAATAAAAAGCTAGATTAATGGTGCTGGAATCAAAATCAAATTCATTCTATTATACTGTACCACAGACATAACACAATCATGTCACAAACTCCTGTGTGAGAGAAGAAAGCAAAACAGGATAGAAAACGCCTGAACTGATGGATGGGTTTTGGACCATAGTGTGTGTCAGTGATAAGAATGATGATTTTCTACTGTATAAATATTTCAATATGCACCATCAATTAATAATATCCAATATTTTCTTAGAGAGCTGATAAAAATTATTAAGCTTCAGATTCATTTCAGCGATGTTTAAATGAAGGTGGAAACCTACAGCACAAATCAATCTACTGGTATAGTCACCTAGGATTTAGGAATATAACTCGAGTAATTTTTTCTTATCTTACAGAGAGCACTGTGAAAGTTATTTCAATTTATTTTGGATAACAATCTATCAAAATAAACCTGCTCAGAACATACCCTGAATACAAATGAGGCAGCATGAAAATAAAAAGGAAAGCATGATCTTTAATTAACCCTGTGATGGTTCACAGATCCTGAAACGCTCAGGCTGAAAACAAAGATCTTCTAAGTCTTACGTTCAGCTTACGTGCTTCTATAACATAAAGTATCAAATCTATTAAAATGAAATTGCAAGACATTTGTAGATTAGGAGGATATAGAAAATAAACTCTTCTGGTACTGTACAGAGGTACAAACTCCTGGATCAATAATACCAGCTCCTGCATGCCGGTCCCTGAAGTCATTACTCAACCTACAACTCCAGCTGCTTCTTTACCAACATCACATTTAAATCTACTGCTCTGAAACTTGGATTATAATCCTGCCATGAAGTAGCTTGGTGTGTAGCCACAGGCTAACTGGTGTTTTAATTTCAGCTCTACGATTCAACTGATAACTTGAGCACCTCCAGCTCTCATATCCGAGGGTGGCAGACATGGCAAATTCTGAAGAGGGGAAACAATAAAGAAAACCCTTGGGATTCTTTAAGACATATTTGGTTTGGGGCTGAGGAAGTAGGACCTAAGTAATGATTCTTTAATGCCTTGAATGTTAATAACATCAGTGAATTTATTGAAGAGCATACAAGAGCTTAAACTCTAGGAATATTAGGATTTCCTCTTATCCTTCAGTGGGCTGCCTGAGAGCAGGCGATGTGGACATCACTCCTTATCACATGAGCTACATGATTCCTATAACAGGACAAACCTCCAGTTGGCCAAGGCTCAAAGCACGTAACAAGTGAGCCAATGAACAATATGGATTTGTTCTTTAGATACCAAACTGCTACAGGTCTAAATCCTCGCCACTCCATGTGTCCCCGGCTCATTCTGCCTCAGCCAGAATCTGCTGTGGTATCCTGTGGACAAGAGCAGGATCCAGGACCGGGCCTTCACTCTGTGCCCATCAGATGTCCTGTGAAGCACCCTGGGCCAGCCACACAGCCTGCCCACAGCTGGTCAGGAGCCTGATGAACTCTGATCAGGACACGAAGCACAGGGTTGCTGCCATTCTGTGTTGCTAGTGCCCACATCAAGAGAGCATACACCAACTTGTGAACAGCAGCACTTCCATCCTGTAGCCACCAGTTTTCACAAGTAAAAGGCTGTAGCCTACTACCAGAGGTCAAAGAATTCAAGAATTTCTCTGTGCCTGTACCCTGAAGAAAAATTTCCGTAAGCCAGGCAAAAGGATTCATTAAAGCAGGACAGCAAGGAGTGGGGGCTGCAGACAGTGAAAAGGCTACCAGCTAGCTTGGAGTACCTTTCTGCAGAGGAGCAGCTTACAAAGCACCACAGAGCCACAGATACAACAGCCACGAAGATGTTGCCTTTGCTCTTTATTCCCAAATGGAAACACCTGGATAAGGGCCCTGAGATCATCCCCCCACCCCCATGGAGGTTTGGCTGCCTGTGCTCAGGCCCAACCTGGAGACAGCATAGCTGGGGTGCCCCTTTCTCCAGGTGCCTCAGGAGAGGCTCCAGGCAAACCTGCAGGGACACCTCTTCCCACTGCTTCTAACCCAGCCTTCTACCCCTGCCTGTGCCCTGACACTGGGCATTTTGTGAAGACTGGCAGAGAAATGTATTCAGAATACAGGATATTTATAGCCTAATAAAAACTCCAGCATGTGTATATTAAGCTACTGTTCCTCCTCTGTCCATTAGCAACAGTAATCCCCTGGAAAATGAAAGACTTTTCAAGAGTAAAGTAATTAGCTGATAAATAGGTGGTTACAAACTATTATTTCTGGCTAAAATTAATGTAGCAGCAGTATTCTGATAAATTCTAATAGGAAAAATTCTGAAGCCTCCTCATAGTATTTAACATAAGGCAAATTAAACTGCTGTCATATTTACGGTGTTTTAATTAATGAGAATCTAGAGTGGAATTCTCATGCAAATACCGTACGTATTGTATGACAACCCTATTAATACCAGAGGAGTTAATTATGATTAGTGCTATTACACTGAGTACTAAATGAATTAACAATAATGAGGCACTCCTAATACTATCATCACATTTCCGCACACATTTTAATGGATAGGTTGCACCCTGATTAGAGCTGATAAATTATTAGCAGCAAACAAAATTATCTCTTCCATTTATCGCTTTTTCTCTCTGCTCTGTATTCAGAAATCAAAGCTCATTTCTGAGAAAGAACTGTTACTTGTGTATATCCAACATATTTCTAGCCTTTATCAAACTGTTCTTGTGTAAGTTCATTAAAAGAAACTTCCATCACAAGATATTATTTCTAATCCTAAACGCTTTGAGCAGGGAGTATCAACTTATTTGAGCTTATTTACTAGGGTGTTAGCTATCTGGAGCCTTCCTGGGCAATGGATAACTTCTTTACCATCACTTAGCAACCTTAATTGCTACAAGCAAAACCAAAGAACCGAACTTAGTGGAATACTTGATTGATGAAGGGTTTGGTTTCAGTCACTGTGGTGAGCAAGTAAGTCCCAGATTTACCAGGCACCACTGCAGTCAGAAAGGACCTTGGCTGCACTTGCACACTTCTGTTCATAGTTCCGAGTCAGAAGTACGTATGCACATGCTGCGGGCTTTGAGTACAGTAAATCCAACATTGCCAGGGCGTTTCAGGTATAGAACATGCTCTGCATTTATGCAATAAGCCCTGTGTTTCCTGCACAGTGCCAGCACACCCGCGGCACAGCAGCCCATCCTCGCACATGCGTGTGAGCCCCGGATGGTTGCTGTGCACAACATGCATGCTCTGGTTATTTCTGGAAGTTCTGCACGCAGGAGCAGTGCCGGGCTTGGCCAGACTGGAAGACATGCTCAAATCTTATAACAATATAAAATGTCCTCACAATCCCCCTGTGCACAATTTCTGACTAGAAGATGGATCTGGGAAAACACAGTTAACTGCTATCCTTGACTTGTGATGGAGGAGATGACTGGTGCCATTTCTTGTTTTGTCTTACTTAATTCCTCTACCATCAGAAGTAGAAATCTATACAGTACAAATTAATGAATCTGAGTTTGAAAGAACTGTCTTTATAATGGCAGTCAGGTGAAAAATACTTCATAGAGAGGACAGCTTTAGCATGATTTATGCTAGTTCCTGATGTTCATTTCTGCTTATCTCTGTTTACCTAGATTATCTCCTGTTGCCATATGTTGTTTCAACTGCTGTCACAAAGTAAGCTAATTTCATGCATTCATGAGATATCCTGTGGATGCCCTCACTGCTGTACTACGCTCACAAACTCAATAGCCAGAGTACAACTGTTTCTTTAAAATAAGTTCAAAATCAATGTCATCAAGTGGATTGTGATAATTTAGTGCATTGGTTGAGAGAAGAAATCAAATTGCTTCTTATGAAGAGCATCCAAAATCTATCTCCTAATTCTGTGGAGACAGGCATAAATCCTCTTTGAGAAGACGTTCTCTATCTTCCAAATCCTATTACAGCAAGGCAGTTATCAAAGCAGTACTTGCATAGCAGTTCCTAATACATAAAAGTATATAAAAATTTGTGCAGAGTAGTAATTTTTTTTAACAGATAAGTAGTTGGATAGTATTCTTTCAGTGTTCGTGTTTGTGATTTATATTGACAAAGACACTCAGGACACAAGTAGATTTTGCTGTTCACTGTGAAATACTATTCTTGCCGACTTCTAACTCCAGGCATATTCATCCCTTACAAAACAGTGGAGTGCAATCTAATCAAAACTTGTGGAGTTTTCATTTGCTAAGGTAGTAAAGGAAACAAATTTTAAAGTGTAATCGGAAGTAGTAGAGCGGGGTTTCACCTCACTTACACTGGTAGTTTAGTGGAAATAATAGCATTGTGCTAGTGTAAACCCAACCATTGAGACAAAACCAAATTTTTCACAAGATCCAGTCCTGGATCACTGACTCCAAGTAGTGCCTTACTTCTAGAGAAAACCTGCTGGGCTTTCCAATAAAGAAAAAAACTCTTATACTAACTTGAATAAAGGTATCAGAATGTAGTCTTTAGACAGTGTAATCTGCAGTCAATGTTTACTCATCTGCGCCTACCTATTTCACTATGATGTCCACTTTTAACAGACGGCCAGTTAAATGTTCTAGTTTGCAGACCTGGGGCAGATCATTAAAGAGTGAAAAATGGATTTCTTTTAATCGCTTGTCAGCATACAATGTAGTTACGATCACAAACTAGGGATCAACCCTGGCACCATAGCTTCAGGTAAAACTTATGGTTTTCCTCATACTGGTAGGGAAGGCAGGGTTAGAGCCCTGCTGATCTGGGTTCACGTCCGATTCAGCATTCAGGCACAGCTTGAAACTAATGCATGATTTTAAACAGACAGAAGCCAACAGCAGAAACAAATGGAGTATGTCTTCACAGCACACTTAAAGGGGAGGAGGAATTGTTACCCTGGAATAGATTTACAAATTTCTGTTGTCTTCAACAGCACCCAACATTCAATTATTGAGAAAACCCCTTCCCCAGCACACCTAGCAATATAATGACTACTAATGCAAAATTTTTGCGATGGATTGATCTGCTGCTCTGCAGGCCGATGTCTGAGCTTTAGCCTTTCTTAAATACTCCTCCTAATACTGTTTCTAATACCTTTCTTCACTTTCTTTCCTAATAGGTCAAACAACAATTTGCAGAAGTACCTCCTCCAGTTATTCATTGCTCCTGAATACTTTCCAAAAGGAACTACCTTTGGTGAAGAAAGGGAGAAGCGTCGGTAACTAGAGCTGTGGAAGAAGGTAAGTAACTTAGGTGCACAGGTTTTAAAACTGCATTAAAAGAAATTAAATACTATAAAAAACAAGGAAAAAATAAGGGTGGCAGGGTAGAAGAGAAATTAAGAATAAAATGGACAGGCGGGTAACTACGAAAGGAGGATAGAGGAAATAGTTGTAGCAAAAGAAGAGTTCAGCTCTTCTCTACATACTTCAGATCTCCTCACCCTTTTTCCCAAGTATGTTTGTTGTCCTGGTAACTCTTTCTTCCTTTTCCCCTTTCTCTAAAAAATCAGTTCTCCAGTGCCCTTGTTAAGATAATTGACATTTATAACTGTTAAACTATATATACGTAGCTATATTTGTCAAGCAAAGCAGATGCTGGAAATCTCTAGAAGGCCCTCATTATGACTTCTACAAATGATCAGCAAAAATGATAAAAAATGTAATACAGTAAAAAAAGGATATTATCAACATTGACTGCTAACAACATGAAGTCTACACTGGGAAAATCACATACAGTTAAGTATTTTAAGATTTCTGATTCTTAAGCTCAAGCATTTACCAAATTTATTATAGCATTATTCTTGCTGCTTCAACCAAGCACATACTGTGAGATATTATGTCCAGTCTGGATGCACAGCTTTTAAGCTAGAAGTTCAAAAAGAGTTTTGGATTCTGGCAAGACACAAAAGAGTTATTCAAAGACTCTAACAATGTAAGAATGATTCAAAGACTGTAAAAAGTAAGCAACTGACAGAAGCTTTGGCTATTTCATTTTTCCCTGAGAAATACAAAAACCTGATGAAATCAGGGTCTTGGAGACAGAGTAATTACCTCGAGAGGTGTTTAAAACAGACCTGTTAAGAACAGGGCTTGTTTTCATTTTTCACAAGAAGGCATGGCAGAATGCAGAGGTAACATATTATTTTGAAAGATTATTAACAAAACATCATTAACCTTGTAGATTTTTCCCTCATTTAAAGCCCTCATATCATGGTTGGATGCCTTTCCAAAATATGCTGTTGATTGTATGGATGAAACAACATGTCCTGCACTATACCGAAGGTCCGATTAGATTTTCATAGAATAGATTGAGTTGGGAGGGACCTTTAAATGTCATCTAGTTCAACCCCATGCAATGAGCAGGGACATCTTCAACTAGATTGGGTTGCTGAGAGCCCCATCCAGCCTGGCTTTGAATGTCTCCAGGGATGGGGCATCTACCACCTCTCTGGGCAACCTGGGCCAGTGTTTCTCCACCCTCATTGTAAAAAAATTCTTCCTCATGTCTAGTCTAAATCTCCCTTCCTTCAGTTTAAAACCATTACCCTTGTCCTATCACAACAGACCCTGCTAAAAAGTTTGTCCTCATCTTTCTTAAAGCCCCCTTTAGCAATAATGTCTCCCCCGAGCCTTCTTTTCTCCAGGCTGAACAACCCAAACTCTCTCAGCCTTTCCTCATAGGAGAGGTGTTCCAACCCCTCTGATCATTTTCATGGCCCTCCTAACTGTACCCTCTCCAACTGGTCCATGACCTTCCTGTGCTGGGGACTCCAGAGCTGGACACAGTACGCCAGGTGGGGTCTCACAAGGAATTTATTCACTACTTCCCATCAGCAGGCAGGTGTTCAGCCATCTCCAGGACAACAGAGCTCCAGCACATGTAATAGTTACTTGGGAAGACAAACGCCATCTGTCCTGGTTTTGTTAAAAAACAAGTTCCTCTTTTAATGAATTTGCCTGTCAGCTAAAGCCTTCATATTAGCTGCATTTTTCTGGAGAACCAGATACAGACGCAAAGTTATTGATAAGCACGGATGGACATCTTGTGAGAGGGGCAACAAGAAACTGGTGACCAAGAAACTGATCAACTGTGTATAACATTCCATTCACGTGAATACTTCATATACAAGTGGGCGATCACGAGGATCTCATCCCTTATCCTTCTTTTCCCTTCTGCTTATGGCTGACACTAGGAGAGGACCTTGCTAGTCGTCCCTGTGAACTGAGGCCTAGTGAGAGACTGAGTCCAGCTCCGGTTGGCTGCAGAGTCCAGTCCAGGACTTTGGGTGCCAGCTCTGAAGTTGCTGAGACTTTCAAGATTGGTTTTGTATATTTTGTATTATTTTCTCTATTCTTATTGGTAGCATTAGTAAAACATTTTTATTTTTTTCCAACTCTCTTCTCTCTGTCCTTCTTTTCCTCCCGATCACCTGTCCTTAGTGGGAAGGGGGGAGAGAGGAGGTTAACAATACATCTGCCAGGGTTTTATTGTCACCCCACAATCTAAACCCTCTACACGCTCACTCCAAACATCCCCTTGGCTCCATCTTCTTCCACCAGCTTTTATAGCTGTGCATGACATCATATGGCAAGGAATATCCCTTTGATCAGTTAGGGTCAGCTGTCCCAGCTGTGCCCTCTCCCAACTTCTTGTGCACCCCCAGCCTACTCACTGGTGGGGTGGGGTGAGAAGCAGAAAAGGCCTTGACACTGTGTAAGCACTGCTCAGCAATGACTAAATCTTCTCTATGTTATCAACACTGTTTTCAGCACAAATCCAAAACATAATGCCATACAAGCTACTGTGAAGAAATTTAACTCCATCCCAGCCAAAACCAACACACCAAGCTTCCTGAAGTTTTCTGGAACTGAAGATCATGCTGAGAGAACTTACTAGTTTGCTCAGCTTCTTCATGGACAGATACTGATTCAACAGTGAAGATAGGGCACCCATCTCTCACTCGTGTTCTGCCCAAGCTTGTATCTAAAACATTGTTCAGGTATCTCAACACTTCTTCAGCAGTTCAAGCTCCCTCAGTTTTAAGACACTTCCTATTCAGGATCTTTCTCTACTTGTGGCAAAAAGGAGACACTGTACAGCTGCTTTTCTTTCTGGATATTTCACATAGTGAGTGCCATCTGCAATTAACAGCCAGACTAGGAGGCTAAAACAGTAGATGAGTTTGCTGCTCTAGTAAGACTGTGGATCATCTAGCTGCTGAAATGAGTTCTCTGCAGCACCTATCAACTCTTTAGTTTCTAATATTCCTGAAGTTTGTTTTTGCAAATACATCAAGACTTTGATAGTCTTTTACTAGAGAATATTGAATAAAACTTTTTTTTTCCATAAAAATGTTTTAACTTTTGTAATTGTTGATCTATATCAAAAGTTCGTTTCTTAATTTTCCAGTAATGTGCATTCCTTTCTTGGTCAAAGCATTCGTTCATTGATTTGTTTTTCTGGAAAGAGTTTGAGTCTTCACAGTAGCACAGCACCATTTTATCCACGTTTAAAATCAAAGTTTAGGCAATTTCCCTTTTCACTCTTTAATGACTTAAGAAATCACATTATCTGTTGATAATGATGCTTCTTTTAACATATCAAATGCAATACATATGCATTCCATTGTTCTGTATTTAAAATCAAGCACAGGAAAGTAATTCTGTCTTATTTCAACTTTTGAATTTTATAGAAGAACTGACTTTTTATAAACCATTTAACTCATTAAAATTTTACAAAAATCCATTAGAAGATTTTTCTCATTTTATCCAAATACTATTCATCAGCATTTCTAATTTCATTTTAATAAGTCCTCTTTTAAAGATTATAGCAGCAATGTAATACATATCTTTTACGTTACATTAAAAAGCCTGAAAGGCAGGATAGCTAGGGGCTTTTTCTGTTCCATAAATATACTGGAAGAAAAATAAGCTCATTTTAGTGTGATGTATTAATTCACTTTGCACATTAAACAAGAAATTTTTCTTCCAATCACTTAACTTGTATATCACTCAGTCCAAGTTTTAGATTATTCAAAAGAAGCAAAACATATTATTCTCTTGCATTATATATACTTTGAAATGTATAACTTGGAAAATTAAAACTTCCTTCTTATCATTACAGGAGAGAAAAAAAGAAAGACAAAACATATCTTTCTTGTATGTGTTTCATTAAAAGCAAGCTGCGGCCTTGGAAACAACACTTCAGTGAACCAACATTGTTATAACTCATTATTTCACATATTGCATCATTTGAATATGTGTTAATTCAAAATTACGGCATCTGTTTCTCCTCACAGAAAAAACTAATTGACCGTAAGTCTTTGTTTATTTTTTTCCTTTGTTTCTGTCATAATGTAGGCATCACAAGCACACAAAATCTTTGCATATACTGTTAGAACCATGTTATACTATATCCTGTACATACCAATCCTGAAATCAAATGATCCTTATAAGTACCTGGGAACAAGTTTCACTGGACAATGTCAAGCAGTGCCAGATATTAGAAAATTGTTTCTTGAAATGAACAAACTACACTAAATGACAAAATACTACACTGTTGTGTAAGATACACCGTATCCCACACCAAAAGTGCCTCACATAACACCACCACTGAGTGAAAAGTAGCAGACTAGTGCATAACATAACCCTTCAGCTGTACCAGGCCCTCGTGATCATACTAGTTGTTCTAATACCTAAGCAGGTTCTTTTTTTTCTCTTTTTTTTAATAAGGAATTATCATTGCAAAAGTTAAAGCCTGTAGTCAATTCCATGTAAACTATGATGCTCATTTTTAAACTGCAGAAACAGATTTTTCCCTGTCAGATACCCAGAGTCAGTTTTTAAAAATGTATGGGTTTGTCGCAATTTCTAGCTTAGAATAAATGTATGATATGTCTTGTCATAAAACTTGAAGAAATTATACATGAATAAGGAATAATTTTGAAATTTAATATTAATAGACCACCAACATGCTTCTGGTTCCTATTGCAATATTACAACTTCACGGTTATAACACTATAGCTTCCTATAAATGAATTATTAATGAGAGCTATCATTATCATTTTTCATTTCTCCAGTAGTACCAGCATGTGTGTAATAATATTATATATATAGCAAGTTAAGCTTCCACCGCGGAAGTTCTTGCTTGGTTTTAGTGTAACATAAAAGAGCAATCTATACAGCTGTGTTTGAATAAGTTTCATTATGAGATACAAAGAAAAGTGACTTGATCTTGCAAGCTAAAAAGGAAGTTAATTGACTAAATAAATTAAAACAGAGAGCTCCACTATTTTTTATTTAAAGATCATTGAATAAGCATTTTGCTTGTTGATTTTTATTGTAGTTCAGCTTTAACTATTTTTGATTGTATTTCATAGTACAGATATCTATAAAGTAGATTTTGAAGCATAATAAGGTCTCAATAGTACAAGACCTTTGCAGCCTTGCATTGTAAAATTGGTTAAGAAATGGTAGGATAGCACAGATAGGTGTGTGAGAGAGTGTTATACAGTAGTGAGTTAATAAACTTCAGCTCTGTTTGTTGTTTTATTTCTGCTCAAGGATAGAATAAAATGAAGAATGGGGAGAGTAGAAGACACATTATTACTAGAGAAAGACTGCCTGTGAGGATGCAGTACCTCACTGGAAAGAGAAAAACTGGAAAAAATTACAAATTCACTGACCTCAACTATCCTGCAGCTGATGCTGAGTAACAGACAGAGACAGTCTCTCTGTTAATATTTTGAGTAAATTCTTGAAAGCTATCATTATATGTGGAATCTAGGAAAAGATTTGAGAGCAGAAAATCTCAGAAATACTCATAACAGTTTATCAAAGGGAGGAACTTCTGGTTATGTTCAGGCAACACTGATAACACTCTTCTCAATTCGTGCAAAAGATCAATTAAACTAATGCTTGCAAAGTGCTTTGGAGGTGAAAGCAACTGCTGCATGATGCTATCATGCTAATGATTCAGCCAGTGAATTCTCTTGCACAGCAATTCTTCAGGACAGGAAAAAATAGGCAAGAAAAAAGAAAGCAACTCACTTTTTCTGAACACTGGGGAAATAAGGCAGGAAAACACAACCACGTCTACTTTCAGGGGCTCTCATGCCACCTGTGACAAGTCTGACTGGGGTCTGACTTGGCCAGCCCTTTGGGACCCCTCATTTGTGGACAGCTGCAAAGGAGTAGAGACATGGCCATTTTAAACTACTCTCACCAAAGATCATCACCTGGGTCAACAAGCAGAAGCAAAAAATAAGCAGCCATCATAGGAAGTACCATCATCTTTCTGGATTACCTCTGTCAAAAAGTGCCCTGCAGACTGCTTCCATCTTTATGTTTAATGGATCCACTACTTCAAAAATACGCTAAGCAAGAGCAAGCCTATAAGGAGTGTGCTCTGGGGTCTGCTGTCGTGGAGGGCCAGCACAGGGCTCGCATGGAAAATTTGGAGGCAGCAGACCTAAGCGAGAAAATGCCTGCTGGCAGAATATCATGAGTTCAGTTCAGATTGAGTTGCTCCTTAGAAAATGGGTATGTTTCTTACCTCTTTGAGACCTTGAGTTCTAACAACCATGTTTTGTAACACCACTGACTTATTCAAGAATAGCTATGTTCGGTTGGATTTTTTCTCAATGACCTCGATAAAAAAAAAAATCTAGAGATATTTTGGTCATCATTTGTGTTCAAAATGAACCATTTCTACAGTTCATTTCCTGATGTTTTCTATTTTCGATAGTACAATACTGTTCTTCAAAGCAAGGTAAAAATTCACTGGAGATTCTTTCCATCTGAAGTGGTGCAGAAAGGTAAGGTGGTAATGAAGAAGCAGTAAAAAAACAGATCTAGCCAATTCTCACTATTTCATCTACTTATAAACTTACATAGTTTGCTCTCTCATCAGAGTACGTTCCCTCCAGGGTAAATCCTTGTATAGTAGCATATACAATAAACATAAGAAATAGTTTAACAGGAGATTTACCTGTCAGATAATTCTAAATTTTGTTCCTTCAGTGATCAATGTTACATCAATTCTGTAATGGTCAATGCAACATTAACTATAAATATTTTGGGCTAAGTACTCAGGTGACATAAGCCAGGGTTAAGTCCATCACCTTCTTGTGGCATTTTATGTAAATTGAATTGTTGCATCCTTGCTGTTTTCTAGCCATGGAATTAACTGGAGCTTAGCAAAAATTCTCTTCCTGTCTCTGATCCTGTAATACTCAATATGGCAAATTCCCTCTCACCAGCTGCACATGTCCAGCATTCTCTATCTCTGCAAATCATGAGTGGATCACTCAATATTGTCTTTCCACCAGCAGAAGTCTGGTGGTTCCCTACATACCTGTGAATGCCGTGCTGCAAAAAAAGATTCTGTGCAAGCAAAAAACCCCATAACTGTACAGCCATATGGACCAAGATCACTGATCCCTGCAAAAATTCAGCATTCATTCAGTCAACAGTAGTAATTCCATTGACAGTCAGTGGTTGTTGGAGGAGGCTTTTAATGCAGAGGGGATGATCCTGATCTGGTTATTATAATTTGATTGGTTTCAGTAGAGTAAACATCGCTATTTTCAAAGATGCAAATAAGATCAGAATGAAACCTTACTAATTACATTACTTGCTTACCTTTCTTTATTAAGTTCTAAATTAATTTAACGTTAGATAATGAGCTTCTACAATAAACTATTATTTGGTATTTGTTTTCACTTGTTTCAGACACTTTTTCATATTAGCTACATTTTGCAGTGATGTTGCTTTTTTTTCTTTTTTAAATGACCCACTCATTTATTTTTCACTGCTTTTTGGTAAAATATTGCTGTCGATGAGCATGTGAATACTAAACCTTTTCCTTGTTGATTTGATAATCTACTGAAAGACAGATTGTTTTAAATGGAGCCACTGCAAAAAGCCTTATAGATTTCAAAGGGACAAGGAATAGTCCCTCCTAAGGTGAGATATTCAGTCTTGAAGTTGCTGGGAAGGTATAAAACTAGTTAAGCTTCGATCTTCTTAAAAGTCAGGTTGAAGAAAGGAGGCTCAAGCTCTTCACCACAAACTCTGTGCAGGTCTCAATGAGCAGTTCTGACTGAAGTTTTCTTAGTATTTGTATTCCAAAGCATTGCACCACTGTAGGATGAGAGTTTTCATATTGATAAGGCTTATTTATGAAAAGAAAAACAAATTTCACGAAAATTAGATGGTCATCTGATGTATGCACTGAGAACATCCAGAGCCTAACAAAGGAGCCAGTAGCCATTGGTCATTCTGACGTGTTTAACTGCAAAGCTGCCTGCCCACACCACACCATTCAGCATGCCACAGCCTCCTGTTGTCTGCAGCCCCTCATCCATTTCTGATCGAGAACTGCACCTTTTCAGATATCACAGCAGGGCCAGACTCTTCGTGGTAGGAAGTGTTGACTCTATTAATCATAGTGTTGTCCCTAAAACAGGTTTTTTTACCCAGTGTGCATGCAAATGAGCAAAATTCTGCACACAGAGATGAGATATTGATTTTATTATAGAGTTGTACAAGTTTGGCTGCTAGATCAAACTAACGTACCAGCAATGCAAAAGTCTCAATCATTATACAAAATGCTATCAGTATATACACACCCTCATGGCAGTCCTATAGGGTTGATTGGTCACAATATTTGCATATAAGCTATGTAACACCATTCTTACTACGTATGCTCAGTCAGTAGAGCTCTTCTCCTGGAGGTGAGTAGCCTTCAATGAGGAGGTGTGGTTTTGTATCAAAATGATATTATGAGAAAAGTTTGCGTTAGATTAAGCATGTCCACAAAATTTGGCAGTAATTACTAGATACTCAATCAACTGTCCGTGGTTGACTTCGCAATTCTATTATAGGTTTTGTTCTACAATTGAAAGTTAATTACTGCTAGACATCTCATCTGTTATTAACCTAATATTAACTTTCTAGTAGGCCTCACGGTCGGGTCTTTTGGCCTATCTAGCAACAACAGAACACAGAATATTGGGTTGGGACTACAAGGATCATCTGGTCCAACCTTTCTTGGCAAAAGCACGGCCTAGAGAAGATGGCCCAGCACCGTGTCCAGCTGAATCTTAAAAGTGTCCAATGTTGGGGAATCCACCACTTCCCTGGGGAGATTATTCCAATAGCTCATTGTTCTCAGTGTGAACAGTTTCCCTCTTGGGAATCAATGCTTTGTATACCACAGGCGGAAACACCTGGATGCCAGCTGCCCAACTTACTTATGAGTTTTGCTATTTGGCATTGAAAAAGGAATTACGACCAGGAGGATTCATGAGGCAGTCAGTTTGCTTTTGACTCAGAATGCATTATTTCAGCCTGTAAACTGGAAAACAGGAACTGACATTGTATTAACTAAATATAAATACATGATCATCAGATTTATTAGGTAGAAAAATTGAGAGCATTATGAGATTTTTTTTTTTTACCTGAGGTTAAATTGTAACAGTAATAACATAACCATGATAAAGCTCTTACTGCAGCAGTGATATAAATGTAAATTAGTCCATGTTTAATCATGATAATAAACCCCCCAATGCAATATTAGACAAACCAGCATAGTGGTTTATAGGAATACGTAAAATATTTGACTTAAGCTTAAAAAAATGGCGTGGTTTCTGGAGCTGCTTTTTAAGTTTCTTCTACATATAACATTCTGTCCAGCTACCAAAAGGAGGTTGAGTCTCTAAAAACTTACAAAGTACTAACAGACTTTGCATTTTCAGGGTGTTTATTTTGATGTTGGCAATAATAAGTGTTAATAAGTGTTTTGTCCTTGTTAGGGGCCACAAACACACACTGGAGCAAAGTTGACCCACCCCTACCCTTCCAGAAGTACATCCTGACAGCTCTTACAGCAGGTTTGGAACTGTCATGTTTAAACATTATCAGAATAGATTTCAGCCAGATCAAAAGTGTTATGATTTCCATCTAATCCACCCATGTTCATACCCCTGCAAATTTACACTTATCCCTATTGCAAAAATCTGGCCCTGTAGCTACTCCCCAAGAGATGGGCAGCAGAATTTCAGTTTCTTCATGACATTTTAAGTACACTAATGCAAGTACAATTAAGAGCTCAGTCCTGCAAACACTTCCCATTATACACAGTTACCACTGGCATATTCAGGGACAAATCTAAATGGGCAGCATTTACCAATTAAAACTGAGTAATATAGAGCTTTCCTCACTAGTACTGGAACACCAAATGGGTGAGTTTTCTCACTCATTTTTTAGTAACTATATAATTAGAAATACAATTAGTCCAGCACACATTCACACGGCAGCACTCAGTTCTGCTGGCACATTCAGTCACTGTCTAGTACAAGAGAAGGACAAGGAGCTGGCTGGCACCACGCGTCCCCACAGGGAGTGTTTTCAGTATCAGAACCTCTTCCTCCTAAGTCATCTTCCTGCCCAAGGTAACAACTGACAAATACTCACCACAAAAATTACTTTGGAACTGAATAGAAATTTCACATGGTTTGTCAGTATTTCTGTGCAGGGAAGGGTGCATATTATCACACTGGTAAGAATGGGACTAGCAAGGATGAAAAAATCACAGAATAATGGCATATCTGGTATTCCAACAGATAAATTCCAGTCCTACATCTCACATCTGGTTTTTTACAATGCCACAACCGCTTTTTCCTATATGAAAATCTCTTTGTTTAATTATTGTTTCTAAACGAATGGGGAAAAGACTCCATGGGTTTTAAAGATATTTCATCACTCTTCCAGCAGTATCAGAACTAGAATTTGTAGCAGACATGCAGGTTTGATACTATTCATGCATCAGTGGAACAACATTGGGAGAGGAAATGGGCAGAAGAATGAGGATGTCAATTTAATTTAGAGTTCATGTCTGCCAAAACTGTTCATGCTGAGTGCTACCTCAGTCAGTGAGAAATCCTACTGATTTTAATGTGATTATCCCTTAGGCAAAGTACTTCTGGAGAGGGGGAGGCAGGAAGGTTCATTCCTAGGTTATGAGGCAATGAACAATAAGCCTTGCGTATTGTATTGCCATGAGGCCTAAATTTGAAAATAAACAAGGATCAACCAAGTGTGAGCTGAACTTTGCATTAATAATAATATGCACTTTAAAATAAAAGACCCTTAACTGCCCTTTCCGAATGCTTCCTGCTTTATTGGCATTTTAACACCTGGAGTCACTGTCTTAGTTTCAACTACGACAGTTTTGTCATCAAGATCAAAGAATCAGGATTCTACCCCTGCATTTCTATTGAATAGTGATAATTTGACAGCAAGCTGCTGTATATCTTATGAATGTACTTTTTCTACACAATTCTCTGTTATGTTCTTCACACAAAATAGACCTTAGCTTTAAATCTTAAAGTTGTGCTGTCTTTCAATACCACTGTTGCACGTTGAAAGTGAGAACTTCCTGTGAAACTGTGCAATCTGTTACTGCACTTGGAAATTACAGTACTTGAATTGATAATTTCCTGATTTTTTTTAATTGGAATCCTATCGGTTAGATTTATTGTATCAGAAATTGAGTGTTATCACACTGCTTGCCAGAAAATTCTCTTCATGAATATCTCTCACATTTTGGAAGAGATCAGTAACTTAATGATGGGAGGCGTAAATATTTAGGTCCGTGATGTATACATAGCTATCAACATGGCTACTTTATTTCTTTGTACTGCTGCTTCACAGCATAAACAAAAATCAGAAAGTTCAATAGTGCTACTGGAAAATGCAAGTCAGCAATCCCACATTTTAAAAGCATTTTTGGGTGCAGTGAGAGTAAGAGGTAAGTTTTAAAAACGATTTAATGTCAACATCAACATACTTTAACAAGGGAATGTGATTCAAGGAATTCTGCTGGCCTTTCATATTTTGTTTTCTACAGAGCAAAAGAACAAAGAATCATGACTGATGTAGTTTTGCAGCCCAGAAGGTATATTTTTCTTCAAAATGGATTTATAGTGGGTTTTGTCTTCCATTCTTAGTAAATTAACATTGATTATAAGAAGCAATGTTCAAGCAAGACATCCATAAGAATCTCTCTTTGTATGTGCTCCGTTGACTGTCTTAGATAAAGTAACTTAGGAAGCAGTAATCCATTTCCAAACTAAAAGCCTATTAATCAAATAGAAATCCCTATTTATTTTAATAAGTACATATTTCTTTGCATTGGCATTTTCTCTCCTACTCACTTTGATTTTAGAGATCAGAGCAAACTGTTGTCAGTGTAGTTGATTTCCAACAATGAGCTTCCAGTTATCTTTGTCTTGAAGCAGAAAGGAGGAATCTCAGAACAGTACTTTAGATAATCCCAGTTATTCTGGGATAATTCACACCTCTCAAAGCCTTAAATGACATTGCTCAGATGTGAGAAGGAAGACAGAAATGGAGAGCTGTGTAGACCGTCTTTTTGTGTAAGGCTCAGGGTTACCTGGTTTGCTCTGCCTATGTGCTTGTCTGGGTAATTTCCACAAATTCAGAGAACCTGCCATTTCTTTCTACTCTTTGAGACGGAATCTGTGCAAAGCTATGTAATCAAATTTAACAACAATCATGTTTCTGAGGAAATAAAATATGGTCTGCTTAGACTCTGTTTTGAAGTGAAAACTCAGTGTATGTTGTATACATTTCCTCTTGCTGACAATATATACATTTGCACACATGGACACAATAAATACCTGTACATTTAAGGACGCTTCATTTGCAGAGCAAATATTATAGCTCAGTACCATAAATTACATCAGCATAGGGAAAAACTGAGCAAATTAGCAAAACAAGACTGTTGCTTAGCCAATATCAGTGTCACATCCAAGCTTGGAAGCATGGAAGAAGAAATCATTCAAAATATATCTTCAAATAACAATTTGTATTGAAAATTATTTAGTCACAGAAGACTGAAATCATTGCTGGTCAGATTGAGTTAGCAATAGCAGAAGGAAGAGTGATAAGATACAGAATATAAGGCATCACTCAACCTGGGCAGCCAGACAGAAGCCAGGGTGTAAAGCACAGTCTGTGGAAAATTGCTACACTGCAAAAATCAAACCATAGGTTCTGCAAACTGCAACACCTGCAAGGAAATCTGTTTACTGCTCTGGTCTGCTCAACACGTTGCCTATGATACTGGATAGCATGCAAAGAAATTTGAGAAACCGCAGAAAAAAATTGTTAGAATGTGATATGTTGTTTCTTGTAAAAATGGGTAAATAAATTACTGTTCCAGTCATGCCTCTTAACTTTGCACACAAATATTCCAATGTACATTGTATTAATATTTCTGCTACATCAGGAGGACAGACATGGGTGATTAATTCATGTCAGATACTGGCTCTGCAGTCTCTCTGTTACCTGAATTCACTTACTTGCAATGCTTTAGAGGTTTGGCACTTGCTGACCCTCCATTATATGCAGCGAGTGATCTGGGAAACTGATTTCTATGCTTGGTTTACTGTATGTGAAGATGATTTTTGATCCAGACAGTACACTTGCTGAATTCCATATTGTGCATCAAGGTATGCTATGTACAATACTGTGTATATATGTGCACTTGTTTGTTATGGGGAACATGCAAATACCTACTTGTCTGCAATGTTTCATCAGGACTGCACACTGCTGTAACAGACTGTAATGTCAGTGACCATAACAGACAGTACTGAAAAAATACTGTCATGTAAAGGGTTTGTTCACAGAAACAATCATAGAATGAAAGAATCATAGAATGTCCTGACTTGGAAGGGACCCACACAGATCATCAAGTCCAGCTCCTGTCCCCGCATAGGACAACCCCACAGTTCACACCATGTGTGGGGGAGTGTTGTCCAGTGTCTTTTTGAACAGTCAGGCTTGGGGCAGTGACACTCCCCTGGGGAGCCTGTTCCAATGCTCCACCACCCTCTGGGTGAAGAACCTTTTCCTAATATCCAACCTAAACCTCCACTGGCACATCTTCCTGTCATTCCCTTGGGTTCTGTCACTGGTCACCAGAGTGAAGAGATGGGCACCTGCCCTTCCTCCATCACTATCACTGATGGACCCCAGCACCTTCAAAAGCTTCTTCCCAAGGATTCTTACTAGGTAGTTCTCTGAGCAGCCTCAAGTCTGCTCTCCTCATATCTAGTATTAGGGTCTTGCTGTCAGTTTTCCTCTCATTAGCAAAGATTTTGAACCTGTTTGCTTCGTGATCACTGTGGCCAAGGGAGTCACCAATCACCACATCTCCCATGAGACTCTCTCTGTCAGTGAGAATCAAATGCAGGAAGGCACTTTTCCTGGTCCGTTCCCTCAGCACCAACACAATCCAGTCTTCTGTGTTATCCATACAATACAAAAGACACAACCCACTAATTTTATTGCAACTCACCATTTGCATGGGAACCCTTTAAAAATAATCCAGAATGTCATTATAGATGAAACTGAAGTTTCATAGCATGTGCCACGAATAAAAGTGAAAAGACAAAAAAATTTAATCTTTGCATGTATTCAAGGAACTCAAGCAAAGCCAAGCAACTGCCCTTCATATATTTCCATATAAAATCAGATGTCATATTTGCAGGATGCACAAAGATGTAACTTAGCCCTGGTAGACTGTGTCTTGCTACATAATGTGCAAGGGCAGCCAGAACTACACAGCATGTAGCTTACCTGATGGAATTCTACATTTTAAACTGGTACACCACAGACTTGCTTCCATGACCAAAGCTTTTTAAAGAATGACAGCCATGTTTCTGAATAAGCAGTCTAAAGCCTGATAATCAAAATAATGGCATTTTACTGGGAAAGGTTTCTCAAGCCCTTAAGTACAGGCTTAGCTTTGCCATTGGGCTGTATTACAGCATCTTGGCAGAACGACGTGGAAACTGAACTTTGCCAGTTGCCACTTCATGTTGGCAGAAATGTTTTGGCCCATAATGTCTCCAACAGAAGGAGAATTTCAGAACAAACAAATACAATTACAAAAGTTTCAACACCACCATGATCGCAGACAAGTTCTGGCTTAATTTGTACAACATGGTATGTTTCTCTTCAACTGTCTATCTGCTATACAATTGCTCAGACCAAAATTTTGTGGAACTGCAGAGATTTGAAGCAGACAGGTATTTATATTGTTCAGCCCTGTGTGGCACACTGCTCTGACTGCCACTGCCTCCCATTATGAACATGGACTCATACTTGCAAAAAGCTACAGGACACTGCTGAAAAGACCACTGCATTTGTGCCCAGACCATTTGAAGGAACCAAGGAAAGCACTGCGTTTTAGAACAAAACCATACACTTCAGTGTAGCGGCAATAGAAAACCTTAGTGTTACTGTATCTATGTAAGTATGATACAGAGTACAGACCAAGAGCTAGAAATGTGACTATTCAGTGCTTATCATATGTACTTTTCCTCCACTGTGTGTTCAGAGATACGGGCATAGCTGCACAAATAACAAATATATTCCTCAGGATCTACAAAAGAATCATTAAATATTCCTTGCAGAATCTATCAAGTCCAACAAAAAAAACATGGCATCTTGCTCACAAGATCTGCTGGTTCCAAAGCCTGTTGTCCAGCTTTACCTACTGTTTCAACTACAGTGTAACCCTTCCCTGCCAGAAAGCTGTGATGCAAGTTGGTCAGTGATTTATTATTCTAGAGAATTTACAAACATACTGCGATAATTTATACATCTGGATTATGATTCATGTCAATGGATTGTCAAAACATAACAGCAACTACAGCACCCTTATTGTCAGTTTCCTGGCAAGGCAGCAGATACTTATGCATCACCACTGCAGCCTGTCCCTTTATGTGATTCATTGTGGGGAAGGTTTGTTACTGATATCAAAGACCTATTTGTTCATGCACCATTGACTTCTGCTTTGCCATCATCCTGAGAGATTGCTTCAATAAATGGCCAGAAACAGCATTTACGTCACAAGTCACACCTGCTACTGTAATTACTTTTCTGTCCACGGTTTCCCGCAGAGTGGAGACCAGAAGAATTAGTATCCAATAATGGATCACAATTCAGCCTCATAGAGGCTGAAACTTTTCTGGGGAAGTGAAACATCATACACAGAAGATCAAACACTTTAATTAAACTTTGGAAGAAAGGTGTACTGACTGCTGCGCAGAAGGTTTCCTACAAACTTACACAGCACGTACTTCCAAAAGTGTAACACACAAGACGCTTCCTGGATTACTACACATGAAAGAGAAGTGAAAAGCTAAATGTTACTGTATTGTAGATAATCTACTCTGAAACAGAAGCACAACTGGATATAAGATAAAACAGTCCAACAGATGCAGTAAAATCACAAAACAGACAGAAGCTACCATCACTTGTGAGAATATAAAAACTTTGATTCTTTTAATGAGGAGGATCAAAATCCATGTTACTTGTCAAGACTGCCAGAAAAGCAAAAAGAAAATCAAAAGTCTTACACTTCCAAACCACCCGATAAGACAGGTCAGAGTGCTTTTCCCTAACAGAGGAAACACAGCTTATCTGCTGATAGCAGGGGACACATAACGGTCTCCAAATAAGCAACACAGAAGGAAATAAGGACTATTAAACATTCTACCACACTCTGATTAACCACCTGCAGGCACTGGATATCATTAGACAAATAAATGTGAAAGTTTAGGCTTTAATTTTAACAATTTTGTCCCAAAATGGTTTGTCTACTTGGCCCTTATGCATATGACTGCCTACTAAGTAGGTATATAACTGCTGATACAGTAGGATAACAAAGTTATTATTTCATTATTGCTTTGGCATTACAAATATGCAACATCTGTCAACAGCTGGGGCAAATGTAGTCTTGCAGTAGGTGCTTGGAAGGTGCTGCTTACATGTTTTACGTATCTCTGCAGATGGCCCAGAAAGGAAGTTCTGGCTTGCTGCCACCATGGCTATCCCCTGACAGTAGATATATCCTGAAGCCTGTCCTTCACACTTTATCTTGGCATCACTCTTCACCACACGGAGAAATTCATTCTGAGTTATAATTACCAGGGATTACTGAGCAGCAAAATTCTATAACTCTTTTTCTCTTAACAAAAAAAAAAACAATAATAATAATAAAACCACCACAACCCACACACAAACAAACAAATGAACAAACAATATAGAAGCTTGAGAGATGTCGGAGAAGGCCTTACAGGGATGCCAGCTTTTATGCCTGGTTTCCAAGAATTATAGACATCTGTTGGGTTTTTATTTAGTCTCTTCCCCACGACGCTTTTCAAGTACATTAGAGATCAGCAGAGACCTATCAAAGATTAATAAACTCTTGCACCTTCATGAAAGCAAGTAACTAGATGCACAGCAGACTGACAAATATCCAGATGGAAAAAAAAATAATCATTAGGCAGCATTTTAAATTAGACTCCAAAAACTCAACACATGAAAAAGCTCATATATGACCCTTCAAACAGAGCTTTTAATCAGTTGTGAGGTGCAAATCCAGACAAATGTCAGCTTATTGCTGAAAAGAAGAAAACATTTGTAAAGAGTACAGTGCACAGTTCTTGGATATAGCGATCATCTTTGGCAAGTCAGTGTTCCACAGGAGGATTTGAGAATTTGTCACTATAAAAAAAGAAAGGGCAATGCCTTGGCTGCCTTACCACCATGGAGCTGTGGACAAATACTGATATTAATGGTCTCAGCACAGTTGTTAATATTGGGATCAGATAACCACCAAACTCCATCAGCAATAATGCGTTTTCTGCCATTCCTCATTATCTATCATTGAAAGTTACATTAAAATATCAGAAAGTAAAAGGTGACAAGTGCTGTCATATCCTGGCTAGTAGAAACTATTTTTTATTATGATACTCAGTTTATTTTGTCAAATGATGTTAGTACTCAGTGATTTGAAATATCCATTAGGCTTAGAGGGGACACATAACAAAGAGACAAAGATAACAATTCTGTGCCAGGCACTGATAAGCTATTTACTGCACCACAAATCAAAGGAAATGTTTTCACTGTAGAACAGGTATACTATTAAAGCAATTGCCAAGCATCTGCCTCATCCAGGTCAGAGAGGCATGCAGATGCTTAAATGACTTGAATGATCCAGAGTCTAAGAACTAAACACAAATTTTAAAGAAAAAAAAAACTACTGTGTCCTTCCAGGATAACATCTTTCAACCCATAGATTACTCTACCCTCAGTGATTCAGCTGAAATTAATCATTAATTGTAGGCTGTTCAGTTCTTACCAGGTCTCAGCTCCCACTTCTTTTGGTTAGAAATCATGTGTGTAAATACTGGGGGGAAAATTGGGCTTTGGTCATCATTATTTTGACCCAAATCATAGCTTGTCTGACTTTTTATCCTCTCAGGACTTGACTCCTCACTCATTTTTGAGTGCTGCAGTGCTAAGGTAGTAATCCTGTTCTAAACATTGACAAGACATGCCACAGTGCTGTGAACAAATACCAAAGTGAATAGTCAACACTGTAAGTAATATTTCATAATCACAACGACAGATTTCTATCATGAGTTCTTCTTTTCAATCTTTGCTAGTTTATCCAAATATTTTCTAACACTTGACCAAATTAGCTCCTTACTTGGATCAAGTAAAATACTCAGTGATAATCCAGTTTCCCTAAATCCAAGATTGTGTCATCTTACTCCTGCATAAGAGATGTAAAAAGTACAAAGGTACCCCCCGAAGGAATACTTTCAGCTAAGGACACCTTCTGACAGTGATGTAGCTCTAAGGAAATGTTTTTTCGTCTCCTCTTCCTACATCTGAGGAGCGCTGCCCAAAATTTCAGTCTATTCAGATGACTGTGTCCCATCCTCTCTTGGAGCCAGATTACTGTTTGCCAGAAATGATAAGTTTCTTTCAGCAATAGACTAAATTCTGTTGTGTGAAGACAGGTGTTTCTTAGAGTCAGGGAAAAGCTCTCCCCAGGTTTAACCTTTCAGCTATGGCCGTTTTAAAAATGAAAATGCCTGGCTCTGCAATAAAAGCTGTGCTAACATTCTGAAGGTTAAGGTTAAATACTGCAAGATTCAGACATCTTTTCTTACAATTTATTATAGTAGTTTTAATATCATCTGTTTCTCTTGCACAGCATGCCAAGGACTTGTTTAACTATTGGTTTAATAAGTGTTAATCCAACCTAAAAGGCTAGATTTTAAAGTAAAATTCTTCCATGCTTTCAGGTTTTAGGACTTACTTTTTTATTCAAGCCTGCCCCTTTGCTGAATACTGTTAGTGTTCCTTTCATTCCAGTGCTCACAGAAACTGCCTTTATCTTAATGATTAACTGGAAAGGGAGAAACTGGAAAAAAAAGGAAAAAAGGCCTGGTCATTTTATTTTTGGTGGTTTTTTTTTTTTTTAACAAGGCAATTCTGAACACTTTTAAAATAAAATTGTAGGGGTTTTAAAATTTGGCAAAGATAGAGCTATACATCATTAAAAAATCAGGTATGTTTCCTCATTGGGAGAACTTGTGTTTTGCTAGTCAGTCAAATGAGTCTTCCTTCCTTTTTTTATGCTGTGGTATATAGGGCTATAAGCACAGAAAACAGACTTTCCTGTCCCTGGCTACGCACACCCTGGCTTCCCTCCTAATAACCCACTCTTCTGGGTAGCAATTCTAGTCTGGGTTTTCTTGCAGTACATCTGGGATCTAGTTACAGGCTAGCAAGGGAATTAATTGTGGTAGCTCCAAGCTATAGCTTTTCTTCACTGGCAGACTGGCAGCTGGTCCTGCTACAGAGTTGTCTCATAGCTGCAATGGAGAGCAGGCAGTCCAGAAGTCCATTATGCATGTTTCTTATTTTCTTGCACTAGCAAAGTTCAGACATCTGTCAGGTTTTACTAGTGATGAGATGCCCACTGGTGTGTTCAACTTAAGTAGAGGATCAGGGATACACAACCCCCAGAGATAGTAATTAGGAGAACACATGAAGGATCATTTATCTGGAGTACAGACTAGAAAAAGCCCTCAGTCACATAACATACAGGAACTCTAGGAAAATGTTTTCGTTCAAGCTCGCTCACACTCAACAGAGTCTTCCATGCTGGTGTAAGGGCCCACCAGTATTGTAGTCTGCTGGGCTACCACACCTCAGTTCACTGAGAAACAAGCTAGAAAATTTCTGTCCTCCTAGAGTAGCACATTACTCATCTCAATTTTTGATCATTTTTGCCCAATACCCCATCAGCAAACCATCATTCTATGCACCATGAGATGAATGAGGAGAAATGCAGATTCCCCAACCAATATGGTCAGTCAACAATACTACATATATCTAGTGAGGCTGGAGCCTTTCTCAGAGCTGGAAGGAAGCTGAAGTTGTAACCAGGAGCCTTTGTGATTGTGATAAAAAAAATGAGCACTGCAACTCTCAGCTCTCTCACTCAAAAAGGAAAGGGACATGATGGTAAGCTGGGTCCAAACACACCTTCAGTGGACACTTTTGGTTACTGCCTGTTGCCTGGTCATCTTTGGGCTCTTCATCCATCCTACCTGGCCTGACTCTCAGCTACTCTCGTTCAAGTCTCTCAGTCCTCTGCCAAAACCCTCAGAGGGCTCTCAAACTCCCTCTTTAATCACTTCTTTTCCCTGTTCTCAAGAGATCCAGGAGTGTACTGTACTTTCCAAAATTACAGGAGCAAACCCTTCTATACTGTTTTACATAAGAAGCCATAAGGTTTTAATCACTGGATCCATGTTCATTAAATTATTTATAGTACTTACAGTTTGGTCAATATTTTTGTCAGGTTACCCTGGGATGAACCATCAAAAATTAGACGGTGAAATTTCATGTGGCACTGAGACAGGAGCATAAAGATAGGAGAAAATAATATGGTACCAGTGCTCAAAAGGAACAACAAACCTGAGTACCTTCTAATGAGTCTAACCTGATCCAACAGAAACACTTTAGAAGTGAATGTTGAACTACAAATCTACTAATGTGTGCTAAAAGCTAACTGAGCCAAATTCCCATTGACATGACTGGAAATGATCAGGGCTTTGCTCCTATGAAAGGAAGACTCACAGGTTTTTGGGGAAGGTAGATATGGTGCTTTAAGAAGGGGTGTAAGATCTATTTTTTTGTGCCCATTATATATTTTCTTTATTATGTCCTTGTATAGTATATAAAGATCACAAGGCCATTGTTAGATACAAAATGGGAAGCTCAACTCTGTAAATTTGTAAAGACATATTTAATATCTAAGCACAGGAAAAATATTTTAAACTAGCAATTAAAGCAGGAACATTTCCTAAGTGGCATTATGTCACTGGATGGCTTTTATAGACATTAATTCAGACATTTTGCTATATACCACTGGTAAACTTCAAGATTGTACCAATGGGAACTGATTGCTTGATCTTGTGCTATGACAGTCATTTTGGTGGATCTGCACAAGAGCTGATCCTGGTCTAGCACACTGGGAGAGGTTCTTGTTCCATATTTATAGTGGGGCAACAGAAAAGAATTTTGCCGCTCTACTTGATGATACATAATTTTTTTTTTTCCCTTTCCAGTGGGGGAGAAAAAAAAAAAAAAAAACATGTTTCATCAATACTTCAGTCACATTTACATTTCCATTAAATTTTTATCGTCTGTCTTTCTACTCAGGTACATCCCAATATCAGGTCCTTAAACTACTGCTTCTGAAACAAATAATTCCTTGACAATAGAGGCACAGATGGATTATAAGCAATTTGTACTTGAAGTGGAGGCACTAATGCTGTCAATGTACCCATTTGTTTTTTCTTGCCCTTCCACAACTGCTGCAAAGTACTTATAACTAAAAAACCTTGTCTCCAGTCCTGACCTCTTTGAGAAATGCAGTGGCGAATTGCAGAGGTCGTTTAACTGAAACAGCAGATTTCAAAGCCTCCAAATATGCACTGACTCTCATAAGGAAGCAAGGTAGCAAGTTACTTAGCAGAAAATAACAATCCAAAGGAAAGCAGTCTCTTTCTCATTTCGATGTTTTAATGGTGGCTGTGTGACTAAGCTTGTTCTGAAAGACAGTCTGATTTTCTTCCAGGGGAATGAAGAAACAATACTGTAACTTGGAAAATGAGCAAACAGTAGTACTAATTTCCCACACTGTTGCTATAAGTAAATTTATCTGAGACTGCAAAAGCAGTACAGACCAAAGACTGACCTGTACAGCTCTGAGTTCAAATCCCAGCCTTTGTATAACCTGTATGAGCTGTTTCATCTCATCGTTTTACTTAACAAAACGAAGCTCTAGCCCTTACTGGTGTTAAGAAGTAGCAGTAACTGTGAGACTAATCTGCCAATAAAATGAAATCTACTTCTTTAATATCTGATATTTAATGAACACTAGTTGTTTTCTGTTTTGGAATCTGAAATGTAGCAGCCTATCTGGAGTAGAACTCCAAAGCTCTGTATTTGCCAGTACATATCCCAGAAGAACACAACTTTGGACTTGAGAGTTGGGACACCAACGCCTCCTCACAGTCCCAGGGTTGAACATCCAAACATTCAGGTAGTGCTTGCACCACTCTGGTGATTAAAGTCAGACATGCTAACACACTTGTATTGCCCAGATTTTACTGTGGACTACGTAAGTTCTAACCACAGAATTATTTCATCTCTTTTCACAGTCAAAAAATCACTCTGTTCTCTATATCCAAAGAACAATTAATGCCTACACTCATTCTTTACTCATTAAATATAATTGAATCACGATTTTATTTCTGATAGCTTTTTCAAGGTTATTAACCAGGCGACTTCTAAGTGGCTTGTTTGTGCCACTCAGTCTCTCTCTCTTGTTTTTCATTTCTGCTTCTATCTGACAGTTTTACAGAACAGTGATTATCAGCATACCCACAGTAGCAGCGTTGTGGCTATTAAAAATGTTACAGTTCAGAGCAATGTGTTTAATTATTCACCAGAGCTGTGCTTAAACTGGGCTTACCAGTCAGCTATTTTTACCAAAATTTCTTCATTTCAAATGGTTTGATAAAAGCTTTTAGTCACAGATTGAGGATATTCTGCTTTTTGAAATAAAAGGCTTTTTCTTCATCCTCTATGGGCCAGTTAGGGATTGAAATCTTAATATTCCTAGGATAATCAGTATCCTCTGTTTATAATACTCAATACTAGCTAGAGATATTTCTTCTGTTCATCAGAGCACAGTGCATGAAATTTATGTCTTAATGTCTACTAAAATCTTTCCAGGAGAGGGATTCACCACTAGCTAAGGTGATTCTCTGCGAAGTGACTCCTTCCCATATATTCACAACTATGAATCACCTTGGTTTTGTACCAAAAAAATTAAACACTAAATACGAGGACTGTATTCTCCATTTGGAAACTATCTTACCTCTGATGTATCTCAATCTGAAGCTAAAGCAGAGCAATCTAAAAATTTGTAATTAATACTAAATCACCAAGCAGTGTTGGGCATGTTTTCAAATCCAGAGTCAATGAATAACATCTGAAACTCATAAAGGTCTAAATGGTTTTTTTTGTTTGTTTTTCTGTGTGTGTAGCATTTCTCTGTCTCAAGTGGAAGTCCAGCTCTACTATGAGAAATAAAGTTTGGGCAAGTTAAAAGTCATAGCACAATACTATCTGGATCTAATAAGAAGCCATTTGTTTTAGCTGCTCTTAGCAGTGAGTTAAAGATATATAATCCACTTTCTTCATTTCCTAAATGTTCCAAAGAATATTTGTAGCTGTGGCTCTTTGGCACTTTGGCCATGCATTTCAAATGTTTCGGTGGTGAGGGTGGATGAACAGGAATGACAGATGGTTGACTATCTGATGGATAATGCCACTATTTTCCATCTCAAAAACTGAATCCAACATAATTAAATTTCTTTTCAATATTCTTTTTTTCCTCTCCAATGCTCACTGCCTTCAATTTCCCAAACTATCACGATTTTTCTCAATATACAACGGGCACTATTTATCAAAAATGACATTCTCGGATAAAAGCAGCTCCAGAATGTAAGCACATAGTCTGCAGCCTACAGAGCTCACTTCTATTACCTTGGCCAGGCTGAGTTTTCTAGGTAAACCGTGGTTCCCTGTCAATCATTGAGTCTTTTGCACCGACTTCTGTCTTTCTGTTGCTAAAAAAACGTTTATCATGAAACAAAAGCAGCCTTGCCCTGGAAGTTTGTAAAGCAGTTAGTTGAGAAGGAAGAGGACGGACTTCTCAGCTCCACATTTGGTCACTTTTACCCTTTCTTTGTTTGCTTCATTGAATCTCTGTCCCCAGGTACCTGTAGAAAATACATCACTCAAATATATGAGCTTTTTATCCAGAGTGTGGGATTATTATCCCTGTGAACAGAGAAACCAAGAATATTACCATGAGCAATGCTCCCACTAAATGAACCGTTTTTCTCACAGTCAACTCAGCTTGTTATATTTCTCACCTTCATTAAGTATTGAGTATGATAGTACTGGATATTCAGTGCTGCAGTAAGAGGAAAGAGTAAGTATCCTGTCCAACCCACTCCCACACACATTATACTCATCAAAGATTGAATAGATATTTCCTTAAAACACTTGCAATCTCATCGCACCACAAATGGCTCTGAATCTATCAGTTTGTCTCCCAGATGCTTCCTCACATTCTCCAAATAATTTTAACCACTGATGATCTCAACCATGTCAAGGGTAGTTCTGATGAATAAATTTGCAGCAATTACACTGTTTAGCCATTATGTCTGCAAATAATTTTGTGATTTTTGTGTCTGCTTTTAAGAGCAGACAGTATTTCCAAATCTTACTCTTGACAGTGGTCCTAATTTTCTGAATGTAATTTTTCAAACCTGCTGAAATCTGGCATTCTTGAAAGGGGTGCAGGTGCATCGATGTCCACTTTATGCATCCAGGATCTATATCTATAAACTGTTGATCACCACTGAGATGGGCTCACAATTTTCAACTTACAAAGTCATTTCAAATCCTTGAGAAATTAGGCCCTTGGGAGACAGACATCCTGATAAAGTGATGGCAGCATGAAAATGTCAGTTCCAAACAAAACCATTTTGTAGTATAGGGAGAAACCACTTTGCTAAACAGTCATCCTGGAAATTCCTAATGGGTCAATCTTTACCCCACTAGCAGACTTACTTTGCCATCTTGTTTTAACATCAAGATAAACTACTTTGCATGACTGTTGTGCATCATATGAGTTTATACCACTGCAGGTCAGATGTGATGACAATTGTACATTCACAAAATGTAGAATCTTCAGTTGTGAGCAGCACAGTGTAGATGGCAAGTTATTACGGCCTCAGCCTTGTACCCTGTTTGATTTAATATATGAGACCCATGGTGTTTTCTAGCCAGAAGGTGAGTGCTTTCCATAAGTCTCCAACAGGGATAAAGCATAGACTTTAGAAAGTAGGAACTGCTACAGGAAAACGTAATGAGGAGCCATAGGAAAAGTACAGAAACATGGAAAAAAAAAAAAGTAAACTTTGAGTAAAATAAATAAATAAATAAATAAATAAATAAATACATAAATAAAGCCCAGAATTGTCAAAATGCTGCTTTTGGTTAAATAACATTATAGGATTTTTTTTAAAGCAGCAGTGATTTAAAACAGCACGATTTTCCACCAATATATTTATTTTGGTTAGATATGTACCAGGCTGAATGTACAAGAGTTTACATCTGATAAGAGCTCGGCCAAAGACCCCTAGGACTGAAGGAAAGTAGGAACTCATCATCACCACCCAAACCTCTCCCTCCTCTGAAAGAAGTACAGGCTAAGGTACTACGTGCTCCGTTTCCACAGGCAGAAAATTTGGCCAGAAAATAATTCTATGCTTTTCAGTATTGAAACTTCTACAACAATAAAGGTGGAAACTTTATTTCCAGTAAACTGCTCCATGCAGAAGTTCAACTTGTTATCAAAAATCAAAACTACTTTTGTTTCCAGCAGCCCAAAACCTAAACACTTTGCCTCAGGTCATCAGAGAGGGTGAATGGGAAGCCAGTCTCAGAATAAAAACCGTGAGAGTTATGGTTTTTGTGCTGAGAAATTGAAAACATTTCAAACAGAACTATCCTTTAAATGCAAATAAGACAGTTATAAACCAAATCATCTCACTTTAGGAAAAACAAACAAACAAGCATTTTCTTCTTTTATCAGCCAAGCCTGTGCGCCAGCAGATACGAGTGTCATGGCCTACAAATGAAAGACAGTCTGTCTGCTTGTTCACTTGTCTAAACTATAAAAATCAATATATTGTAGAAAGCAGGCCTTTCTGGCATAGCTCCTTCTATTACAGCTTTCTACCTGAGAGACTGTGCTGACTCTTGGTGGCTAGAAAAAGAGTAATTCTTAAAACACTCCTAAACACATGTTTTCCTAAAACATACCTAAAACATGAGTCAAATTGTGACCTTTGAGTAATCAGGACAGCAGAGCAATGGATAAAGAAAGCAAACAGGCAGCTAAGAGTGAGGATGTGCCACTGAGTGGAAAACTAGTTGTCCTGCAAGAAGCAGCCAGCAACTACAGCCCACAAAAAACCTGAGCACTGTGAAATGTTCATGATCTTGAATTGAAACCTTTCACTTCCAGAAAGGTTTCTCCTGGTATAACTCAGGGAAGTGGTCAGCAGACAAAACCTTTCAAAAAGTGGTCATTCCTGTAAACTATGATGTCAATTATGTTGTCTCCACATTCAACAAACTCAGTTAATTTGCATATAAACAGATATTTTTCCATTAAAATTCCTTTTCTCTCTTTGTGTATCATTGGTTATTTGCTTTTCTAACTCAGTAAATTCTAAGGACAGGTATCTTGGCTGAAAAACGGCCTCTGTACCTACATGCTTTTCTGTTTTTGTAATTTCTTTTTGTTTATGCTTTTATCATCTTTGGAATCATTTCTATTCTTTGTCCACCAGTACGCCTTTCTCTTTTCCATCCAAGCCCTTACACACCAGCCAGTTTCGTGGTTTTCCTTCTGCATTTCTTTCTTAGCAGCCTTTTGCAGCTGTCCATTCTCATACAGCCAATTTCTCTGGGTATTGTCCCCCATTCAGACCAAAGGAAGCCAAATATAATGTTAGGATTTGCTGCACAAACAGATTTTGAAGACTTGCAATTTCTATTAGCTTCAATAAGAAATAAGCCTGTTTAACAGCTCAGGATTTCATATGATTATTGCTTTTAAAAAGATCCTTATCAGTGGAATTTTAAATACATACCTGGAGGACTGTAATACTACAACATTTGAGCATTCTCAGCTCAGATCTAATTTGCAATATGAAAACATAATTATCAAAAAGGTCATTATTAAAAGAAAAAAAAAGCCAGTAATCTGAGAATACTGTGTTAAAATTCATGACCTACACTAGTTTCCTTTTTGGCAGTTCTCCAGGTGCTGTTTCTGTTTACTGTCTCACTTCATTCATTGTTTATCAATTGCTTACAGTTCAGATCCCTTTTGGTGAATTTTTTGCAACCCTTTGTTGTTGTCTGTCTTAGCTGTGCTCTTTGCTTGCACAGATTTTCAAGTATCTTGTTCTAAAAATACACAAATTGTGATAATATAAAAATTTCCTTGGGCTCTCAACAGCTGGTTTCTGAGAAGAAATGCTCACTTTACTATTAAGCAAGAGCACACTAGCAGCCACTTGAAACAAGTGGAAAGCACACACTGGCCCTTTCTGAATGGGAAGTCCTGCCTTCTACAAAACAGAAATACTCAGAAGAAAACGGAGCCGCAGCTTCCCTGAGAAGAAAGTTTGCATGGAAGCATTTATTTTGGTGTGAGACAATCTCCTAGATTTCAAAGGCCAAAAATTACTGCATTCCTCCATACATTTTTTCCTACACGTACAGAGAGCAAACAGTTTAATAATGAGAACATTCGGACCTGTGTCTTGGCTTTGTTATTGGTCTGTTTAAGTCTCCTTGCCTCTGCTTCTTACCTACTCTTTTGAGTTTATCTTGCCATGGTATCCAAGCACCTCCTACAACAGGACAGGTGAAGTCCTTCCTGAGTATTATAGAACCAGCAGCACATCTTCATTTTGGAGTTAAATACTCTGCAGGTTACGGAGGTTTTAAGCTTAGTTAATTTACCATGCTCTATCAGCCACCTTCCATGCACTGTTTTTATTTTAAAAGTAAAAATCACCAGGGGAGAATCCAACCACCCTCTTTGTATGTAGAAAGACTTCCAATATTTGTTAATGAGATCAAAACTGCCACGTTTTATGGTAAGGACAGAAGTGTAGAATGTATATGTAAAAAATTTCAGGATGTCTGATCACCCTTTACTTTCCCTTTGCTCTATCCTAAAACTAGATCTCCACACCCTATTTAAATCAGACGTGGACCTGCAAAGGTTTTAATATATGCTTAATTTTTATCACTCTGAGTAGCTTCAGTGTTACTAAAGTAACTTGCTGTCTGCAGTTACATAAATGAGGAACACTCTGCACAACCTGGGCCTAAACCTTCAATAATACATGGTTTCCTCCTTTAATGCTTCTATTCTTCCAAATTATTCTTTAATTCCTGCTTTTCAGTGCTTATCCGCACTGTAAAATGACCAGCATGGGGCTGATTAGCACATGAAGAAACATCATTAAAGTCTAGCTTTATGTTCTGCATCTAATTTAATCCAAGAAGTATCTTATAAACCTATGTTTAACTTTTCATCAGCTTTTTCTTGTTTTAGAGTTCAAAGGTTTTATCCCCCCAGTATTCATAACAGGAAATATTATCTCTACAAAGCAGATAATAGGCATGAGCAGGATCACTACTGTACCTCTTGGTACTTTTGGGGAATTTAAGAGCTTCACTATGTGTAGATACATACTTTGCACTAAAATTCCCTCTCCCATGTCAAGTGGGTATTAGATATTGCATTCGTGTATACTGCTATTTTGTACAGGGTATGTGTGGGCTGTTTAATAGTCATAGTGTTTCACTCTAGAGGTGACTGGACTTAAAGTATGCTTGAAACAAGCGTATATCTATATGCTGTGCTTTGCTGTTTTGCAGGAATAAAGATGTTATAGATGTTATATAGCAATGTATTTGAACACAGTTCAAATACAATTTAACAATTTTTATCTCAAATGGATTTACAAGATTAAAAGCTAGTTAGAGAGATTAGATCATCAGCTAAGATATGATTACAGGCTAAGGTAGGAAGAAAGGAGGTGATAGGGAAAAGATAATTGAGATGATGAACAAACAGATGAGTTATAGTTATGGAAAAGCAGCACCCAGTAGCTGAAGCTCCAAATAAGAGACAGATTCTTGTTGCCACATTGCTGAGATGATTCGATAATAGTCAGCGTGTTAAAGATCAGAGAGATACAGAGTCATTTTACTGGCAGTGTGTGCAGCAAAAGCAAAGCAGTCAAACACAACCATCAAAGTCTTTGCAAGTGAAATCATAAGTACAATAAAAGAGTATCGTCAATTAAAAAAAATATATATGTAGAGCACTAGGTAGGAATTGGAAAAATAACAGGATCTCCACAACCTGGATTGGACAGCAAGAGATAAGAACAAGAAAGTCCAGACACACAGGAATTTAGAAGGAGGATCTCAAAGTGAAAAGCAGAAATATTTGAATACTTCTTAAAGGAAATGAGGGGAAAAATTAAAATCAGAGAAACTGCATAAAAACTTGAGGGACTTCACAGGAAAGAGAAGCATAGCAGATGCTCGGAGACAGCACATAGGAAGCAGTTCTGAGTATGTAGTGCTACACATGTATGTATTTATGAGTATGTAACATATTCAGAGTACATAATACTGCCATCCTAGGGCATTTAGAGAATGGCCCAGCAGGCAAGCAGATTGCAATGACACAGAGAACAAGAGAGGGAGACTTTCCAGGTGAAAGAAAGAAATCTGCAGAGCAAGTAATTAGAGTAAGTATGATAGTGGCAGGGCCAGTCGTATCTAAAGGGCCTTTTTTTGAAGCAGTAAGCTGCTACTTACCAGAGGGCAATATGGGTAACAGAGATGTTGAGATGCTGAGGCATTTGGTTACGGTTCAACTTAATCAAAAGAAACGGAGAAATACAGATACAAATAAAAGGGATCTTGGAAATAAGCTTCCTAAGAAAAAGTGCTGTTCATGTCTCGCACTCCACAAAGAGGTAAATGAACACTGGAACATACAGAAGAGAAAACCAGATAATGAGGAGGAAAAGGGTCAAGAAACATGCAGTGACTAAACTCAGTAGGTGAGCGGAAGCACATGAATTTTCCTCTAACATCAGTCAGTAAGAATATTTATACAGATAAATTGCTCTGTAGAGAAGTATCGTGTTTCTAAAGTGTTGAAAGAAAATCTCATCTGTAATTGCATGAGTTACTCCAAGCAGGAACAGAGGCAAGGAGGAAGCCAGCCAGAGAAAGGTTTGTGGTATAACTTTTTAATTGTTTCTGTGTCTGAGAGAAGTCAGTCATTATTCTGCTTTTCTCAGCATCTGCTCTATCAGCCCAGTCTTCTGAACTTTAAAATGTATTTATTGCTTTTAAACTTCATAAAAACGATATATTCTTTTATTTACCCATAATATTTTTTGTCTGGGTACTAGGTAGCCCCATACCTAATCCTTACCAATAGTTTGTGTTCTCCAGCAGGAAGGTGGAGCAACCATTTCTGAAACTCATTCCTTTTCCTCTATCCTATCTGGAGTGTGGCTGAAAATACATTTGCTCCTGCTACATATTTGTGATTCCTCTTTATAGAAATACAAGTTTGGGAATGTTTTCCTCTGAGATACTTCATGTTCTTATTCCACATCACTAAGCGACCTCTAGTTATGCTTCTGTGTTATACCAATGTATTTTTTCAGCTAGGTTTTAACAAGTTACTTTTAGCAAGATTGCTATAATTTCCCATGGCACCACCATAAGGTTATCAGAAGTAAAATATCCCAGAGGCATGATGACAGCTTTTCCATGCCAACATGCCTTCAATTTACATGTATATTGGAATATTGCTCCTCACTTTCAGGGACAATCTTCAACCTGTGCAATCTTCCAGGGGGAAAATTAGTAGAAAGAACACCTCAGGAGTTCTAGGAAGGTGTATCCTGCTACCAAGAAGCAGAACCAGAGAGCGAAGACATTCCAACAGAGAAAGTGTAGTTACGCTGACACTTCATGACAGTAACCACCCAGGCACATATATCAAAATAAAAAAATCTCAATCTGCCCAGTCTGGATCCTCACTGTCTGTGATGCATTATATACACTGCAGTTTCAGTATAGTATTGATCTATCACCCTTATCCTCCTTCTCAGTGCAGGGCAAAACCCCATGAGTGATTCCTCCATTGTACTTTCCTCTTCCTCTAAATTGTTTCTTTCACTCCACACTGTGCTTTCCCATTTTTGACCATACTGCCACCTCTCTTCCTCTAAATGCCAAAAGGAGACTCAGCTGCCATTTTCTTTTCCCTTAATAGAACAGAAAGCTTGATTTAAACTTTGTAGAAAGCCTAGTTGTTTGGTTGTGTGCTTGAAGGCTCATCTTCACAGACACAAACTTGAAGGAGCATAGAAGGAAAATGCCAAGCAAGGGAACACCAATAATTTCATAAGAGAAAGGGAGACCCTGACCTGGCTCCTTCCAGGGGGAGTGATCAGCCCCACTGTCCAGATGTGAAACCCATCAATGAATCAAGAGGAGCAGCTCCTCAGATTACCTTACAGACTAGGTGGTGGTACTTACTGACTAAAGGTGTAAGGGATTCATTATGGGATGCAGGGGAAGACCATCTTGGGATTGCACAAGGTCTATTATAAGAAGTTTAGAGGAGAAACCAAAGGTAGGGAAAGGGATCAATCAAGATAGTCTGGAGATGAACAAGCACAGGAGAGTAAACACAGGGATAAAAGGGGCTGATCACATGTTAACAGGTTGCAGTATGCCTATCCAGCCATGCCCCGCTTCTGATCACTGCAACCTGTCCTTATGAAACTCGTTTTCTGTTTTCCTGGGTGAGCAGACTACTTTGTGTGCATTAAGTCCAAGTGCATCTGCAGCACAAGCAACTGGAGACTCTGGAGAACACAAGTGGTCTAAGTGTCAGCAACTGGAGCGGAGACCACAAGCCATAGACACCCATGTGTCCGTAGTACCAGCAACTGAAAAGACTGGATGGAGAGCAGGTGTATTTTGTGGTGTGTATGTCAGTATGAAACTGCTACTAAATATCAAGCTGAATAAGGATAACAGGCTTGGGAACCAGGAGTCGAAACAGCCGCAAGTCTGGGCTGCATATAGGAAAGACCAGAAAGTCGGAGTGCTGGCTAATAGAGGGACCAACAAGTCCAAGCAAATTACTGGAGTGACCATGAGGTCTGGGGTCACCTGAGACCCACTCACATATGCTTGTCCATGTATGAGGCAACTGAAGACTAAAGGATCCAAGGGCCAGCGTCTCAACAGACAGAGTGTCCAAGGCCATCCATAGTGTGTGCCTGTACGTGTGCAGGTGTGTGCAAGAGACTCAGAGTACCGGCAACTGAAGTGGGACTGGGGCTGGCGTGCCCAGGTGCCAGCAACTGCAGAGACCTGGAAGCCAGATGCTAGCTACTGGGCAGACTGAGTGCCTAAAGTCATCTACTGGAAGGATCCATATCGTATACATATATATTTACATTTACCAGTTTTCTACTAACAGACTTTCATCTTGATCAGCTAAAGGAACAAGATGAGGCCGCTGGTGCTGATTACATTTGTGCTGTCTTTTCTGTATGTGTTGATCTGTGCGGACTGTCATGTGCACATGTATATACATACACGTAGGAATGCATGTTCAGCCTTGCTGCTGTCCAGATCTGGGAAGATGGAGCTACAACAGGCTTGTCTCAATAATCTTTCCACCAATGTCCACGCAGAGACAGCTGCAGGGGGCACACTGTGCCCTCCGCTCCCAGCTAGGGCACGCAGTGTGTCGCAAGTCCAGTGCACCAGACCCATGACAAGTGCCCACTGGTGACACACCAGCAGTGCCACACATCTGCCTATCGCTCTCCCATGGCGTATTTGCATGCGAACAGTAGCCACTGCTCCTCATGCCTGCAGAACATCCTTTGTGTTATTAATTTGTAGTCAGAACCTGTCTGCCTTTACACAGATCCAACTATATGACATGCCTGATGTTTCCTGGACCATACTGACGCAGGATAGTTTCTCAAAGCAATGCTGATCCACATAGAAAGCCTACAGATGAAATAATATTTTGATACTAAGCATACAAGAAGTGTTAGGTCCTCCCTGATGTTGTTTGTTTCTTGTATTGTGCTGAAGAACATGTGAGGACAAAAATCAAATGCCTGATCTCTGGTATGTGCTTTCTGGTCATATTTGCCAGAAGGCTTAATAAGGTAATTTGAAGACTTGTCATGCTAACAGAGATTGTTTCATAGTTTCTTGTGAAAATGGTTTAGCCACATTCCCATTTTGTTTCCTGTCTTCCAGTTTCAGCAAAATTCCTTCACTCCATATTTCTTTATGTATCTAAAATTTAGAAAGCTTGCTGGCCCTTATATTTCACAATTCCACATTCCCACATTGTGATCTGAACCAGAAAATAAAGCAAAACTTTTTTCAAAAGAAAGGTCACTGTAGAAGAGCTCAAAGTTGTGATGTGATATTCTTTGAAGTTGCCTACTGAACTCACATGTTCCCTGTGCTTCAGACATGGGGGTTATGTAGGATTTAAAATTTAAAAAAAAAAAAAAAAAGACAGATACGAAACTCCACTGTTCAGAAGCTTTTTCTAGCTTTGATGACAACTCCTCTGAAATTGCTTATTTTTCAGATCAGTGGAGAGTGATACAGAAGGTCTTGGATCATTACAGAACATGAAGATCCTTAGACATCTGAGCATATTGCAAGTGACAGCAGAACACAGAGTAAGCCCCCAACAACACTGTCAGCAGCCAGAGTTAAGAAAATAACATTCACTAGAATTTTCCTTACTTAAAGATGTTTTCTGACTTTTTTATTGACCTAACGCTTTTATATGTTTAAAGCAGTCAGAGACATAATACATCAGCCCTAGTGCTTGATGCAGAAACACAGGCAAAAGATCATCCAGCAAACCACATTGATGATCAGGTCAACAATTGAGTCTGCATACAGAGACAGATGCCAGCTATCTTAACAGCAGCACCTTTTCCATCCCTCCATCCAGGAGGAAGCTCTGCAAGCTCAGGAGTCTGCAGTCAAGGAAAAGGTGAGAAACAGAAAACAAGTGCACATTGCAGCCCTCCCATAGAAATAGGAGGGGTCAAAGCTCATGGCTCGCTCGTTGCAAACACAGCCACGCAGTGAAGAGGAAAATGGCCATTCTGGAGCCAGCTCCGAGGCAGCATTCCCAGGGGCATGGGGCCAGTGTGCTGCATGGGTCAGCTGGGCAGCAGCAAATTTACCTCCTGAGGGTACCCAGCAGCAAGCACAATGAACTCACACTGTTTGTTTATTTCTTTAAAATCCCCAGCTCTGACATTCACAGGCTCACACGTGAGTGATTTTTTTTTTCCTCTCTTTTTAAAGAGAGTCTCTGAAACTTACCACCTAAAACTTTGAATTTTTAGCCACAAAAAGGATAAGAAATCTGTCTTCTTTCTCTTAAAGGCAACATTTTAAATATAATCCCTTCATTTTCTTGACATTTGGCACATGACTTCTGACTGCAAAATTCACGTGTCACTGAAGCTTCCATGCTAAGCAGTTTTGTACAGTGCCTGCCCAGAATGCTTTTCTCGTGGGAGAAGGTGAAATGCCTCACTGGCAGTCAGTGACCCTAGGATACCAATTAGCAGAGGAGCTGCTCAACTTTCCTTAATACTGACCCACTTCACACCCAAACAAGTGAAGGCAAGTTGCTGTACTCACATAAGCCACTACAGAGTGCAAGTCTATGTATAGTATTTTCCCAGATCTCTAAGCAGAAGTTTATTGTTTCATTCTCGAAATGTCAAGCTGATAAGCTCACCATAGGCTACATCTAAAAGAAGGTCACCTGCAGCACAGCACAATTGCTTCTCTTCCAGTGTGCCCTTACAGCAGAGCAGACAGTCTCCAAAAGGGCACATAGGTGGTACGTCTGTGGTTCACTTATTTGCTGCAAGCACCTTGAAACCTCCAGCCTTTGGTAGGCAGCTGTGAGCCAGGGAGAGAAGGGGACCACCTACGTGAATGATATGAAAAGGAACTAACACTTTAATAGAAATGACCAGAGAATAAAAAACTGAAGATTTACACATGACTAAGGTACAAATCCTGAGAGTCAGAGAGGCCATTCCTGGAAGCGTGAACACAGTTTGGTGTTACAAAAGACTTCCATTGACTATTATGATCATCTGATCTGACCTCAATGTGTCATCTTAAATTCTGGTTTCTTTTCACAGCACCCTCCCATTTTGCTCCTTTCCTGATGACTCCACTTCTACTTTAGAAGTTCAGCTAGCAGCTCACAGAATGGGCAATCACTATTGTGTCCATTTATTCAAATAAGTTAGAAGTTTTTAGTAAAGTCTAGACCACCCTGTAGCCACTGGGGTTTCTTTTCCAGGAAAAAGATGGTTGTTGACCCACTTAATCCACCTACACAAAGGGAAGGGAGATTTAGGTTTATTTTCTTTATACTTGTAATCTTTCCCTCTTCAAATTGCTTTCTGGGAAGATGATCAACAGAGAAAAGAGAACTGTGGCATCTTGTGATTGATTACAGCTTTTCTCCCAAGTTGCTCTCCTCATCTATTTCATGTGGCATTTACAAAAGCTAACATGATGTTAAATTCATCAGTTTCTAGAGAAAGAAAATGTCTAGTGATGAGAGATCAATTTGTTTCATCAAAAATAATCCTATTTCTTCTCAGTCTATCTTGGGAAACATAATGAATACTTGAAAACACTTTCCAAAATATTTCTCAGACGTATTTCCTATGTTGTATCACATAAGAAATATTTAATTCTGTTTAGTTATCAGCTGGTACGAATTTCTGAGCTTTTATAAGTTTGTTTTTTTCAAAATCCTTCCTTTAACTGACTCCACAGCCACCTGTATAGCACCCACACATTCCCATTTAGTGCACAAAGCCATAGAAAAGCTGACCAAAACAACAATTTATAGTTACTTGGTTTAGGTCTGTGTTGCATCCTTAACAAAAGATAGTACCGTTTTGAGCTGCTCCAGAGGCACCGGAGGAGGGAAGTGCACTGCAGGCTGGTAGTTATTTACTGTAAGCACAGATGTAAGCTGGCAGTAAATAACTACTCTGATGCTCAAGTCCAGTAAACATCAATTGTGCTGGCTCAATACACCTGCAGAAAATACAAAGTTAAAGATTATCCTGTACATGTCTTTTCCCCAACCATGCCTCGCACACCTGCAGGGAGAGACCAAGTACACTCTGGCTTTACTTCTCCAGTGTCCTGAGAAAGGGTTGGAAGAAAGGATGCACCAGTAAGCCCTTGCCTTGGCATGCATGCCCAGCTCCTGGAGAATACCTGGCCTTCAGTGAGTCAGACACGGGCAGTATCTGCACTGAAGCCAGGCACAAAAGCTGCCTAAAAGCCCAGCTTCCCCCCAGCTGCACCATCGCAGGACCACTGTAGAGACAGGTCAACATCAGCAGTGAGATACTTCCCCCTGTTCTTGCAGCTATCTATGAGCCACATAGAGCAATAGAGCATTAATGTGAACAGCAAGCATGTATTTAAGTGCCCTTCAATGCACAGACACCAGCTTTTTGTCTGTAAAATATTATCCCAGTTGCCATAAAACCAGCCTGTACATTCTCCAACAGGTCGACAGTTTAGTTAGTCAGTGAACCTGGCCTCGTGTCTCACTTATGGTGTAGGAATGGCCAATGAGCCCAGTGCAGAGCCCCTTTAACTCAACAGGAAAGGTCCTTCTTAATTTCATTCTGTTTATTGCTAGTACTAAGACACAGAAGCTGTTCATTAACACAGGATTCTGGTAAAATTTAGTTCCTGTTAAGTGGTTAAACAAAATGGACCCTGTTGTGTTGAAGCAGGGTGTTTCAGTCAGTGTACGAAAGGAATATTCACTCATAAGGACGTGAATTGGCAAACACCAGTCAGGGCCATATTCGGCAGCAGGATGTACCAGTAAAAAGCAAGCTGGCTAATATCAAGGGCTTGAGAGGCGGATGTGTTTTGCTTGCTTTCCATTGCAAGGTGCTGTCTAATTAACATTTCACTCCACTCTGAAAGAATGAACAGAGGGCTGTACACTGGCCCCTCAGTAGCCAGAGCCTCCCATGTGGGCAGGAAAACCATCTGCAGATTCCAGATAGAGCAGTCCAGACAGGAAGGTGCACTAGCTGGCAGATCAAAAAAATCCATTCTTCAGCTAAAATCATGGAAAACATATAGCCACAAGAGAAGTCCAAAGAAGACATAAAGTCCAAAGACAAGACTTTAAAAACTGGGTGCCTACTCCCAGCCTTCAATCCACCTTGCAGGCAACTTCATCCATACGTCTATTTTTTCTGCTAAATCTCATTGCTTTCCCTCTTCCTGCTACAATCATTTTATTTGCCATTTTACCTATTTTTGAGGTCCCCTCATTTGTGCTATTTCTGTGCTGGTGACATGGAATGCTTGCCTAAGGTTTTTCTTGTTTTCATTGGCAAGTTTCTATTTTCCACTAGGTAGCTTCCTCTCTATTTCCCTGCAGTCAGTCACACCTGCAGCTCTCCTCAATACCAGGAGTACAGATGCAAATTTGTTACCAAGGGCTGCCAGCATCTGTTTTGAATGAATGATACACAGGCAAGCCCCTGGTGACTGCATTTCACAGATCCAGCAGCAGCTTTCCAGGATGAAGAACTGAGTATCTGTCTGATAATGGAAGATACAGGAATAAACACAGCTCTGAGAATCCTCTCACAGCACCTGGGCTTCAGTGGTCTCTTGTAGAAACTGCAGACAAGAGTCACGATCAAGCAGACAAACTGTAGCAGTTCTGCTGGGTGTCAGAGCACTGGTATTAAAGGGACAGTGAGAGCGGATCAGACAAGTATATTTAAAAAAAAAGTATATTTAAAAAAAAAAAAGTCCACTTAAAAGACAGAAAACTTATGTTCCTCTTGGGGCCAGGTGGCTTATGAAAATCACTTCATATAATTTACTCTGCAGTCCTAGCCCAGTATGCTAAGTTTAGTCCACCTCAGCAGAAAGACCTGTGAGGCTGGCAGATCTATGCCTTCCACAAAGAGAGCGCAGACAACCATCAGTGCTGAGCATGTGAACAGCCCCAATCACCCATGCTGCAGCTGCTGCTAGACAAGCATGGGGCAGCACAAAACAGAGCGCACACAGTAAGACAGACTGGCCACAGGCTTTGGGGACATGAATGCAGCAGCTCGCACCTCCACAGCAGCAGCCTGACCTCAGCACATCAGTAAGTGCAGGTATCAGATGTTACCCAAGACGGTCAGAGTGATGCTGTAACAGAGGATTCTGTCTTGATGTACTCCTTCAGGATGTTATTTAGTATGAGGTTTCAGAAACTGGACACAAAATTCTGTGACACTCCCAGCCTGTGAAATGGCAGCACAGATTCAGCTGCAGACTGAACATCCCCCATTTACCTTTGCGGCTCACTCACATCTAATGGAAAGCAGTTAAAAGGAACATGCTGCTATTTCATTCCCAACAGGTACAAGCAAGCTCTGTATTTGTTTTTCTTTGTACAGAGGAGGGGGAAATAAATGAACATACACTTTACTCTGTTCTTTTCCTGGATCCATGCCTAGAAATCAGAAATGGAAATACACACCAGGTCCAATGATTTACAGGAAAAATATAAACCCACATTTTCCCTTTGCACAGCTTCCTGTGTCTCCAACACATTCAGCTATCAAAACTTTCAGGTGCAGGCTGTGGTAAATTGGTTCTCCAGGACTGCCTCCCTATGGTTAACAGAAAACAGAGTACAGCACAGCAAAGGGAACTCTCCTGGACTGACTCCAAAGCTGCAGAGGTCAAGGGAAAGATTCTTCCTGACTTCAGGGAGATTGGACAAGGCTGTGGAAGATGTGTATAAAAATAAATCACAAGGAAAAAAAAAATCTAGTCTCAGTAACACTGAAAGAAAAATAAACATTGCAGAAGCACTATGCAGTGCACTGAATGCTGTTATTCTAATTGGAAAGCAAGTTTCAGGGTGACCTTCAGGTTGCAATGTACTCAGTATAGAGCAACATGCTCAAAAACCCACCAGCCAAATCCTCATAATCTGCTTTTTCAGTAGTTGCGCTACATGTCATCCTGAACATCTGTGAAAAGCACTTGCAAAATGCTGGAAAACTAACTGCTAGCAACTGGGATCCATCTTGTGCTGGGGTGAAAGGCCATCGAGGGGCTGGACACTATAGAACCTGGTCATCTTCTGCACTTTGTACAGTGGCCACCAGAGCTGCTGCAGCTCCCTAGTCTGGGGGCCAGGTCATGGTCCTGCTCAAAGCTGAGGCCCTGGTCTGCTCCATCACAGAAGAGTGCCTGCACTAAGTCAGAGTAGAAGTCCAGCTCCCTCCGCCATAACCTTTATTCAGCAGGAGTCATAATTAAAGAAGATCAAGTACCAAGTACTTATGGGTGTCAGTCTCTTCTCCCAAGTAACAAGAGATAGAACAAGATGAAATGGCATCAAGTTGCACCAGGAGAGGTTTAGATTGGATATTAGGAAAAATTTCTTCACAGAAAGGGTTGTCAGGCTTTGGAACAGGCTGCCCAGGGAAGTGGTGGAGTCACCATCCCTGAAGGTGTTTTAAGGATGCATAGGCATGGCACTTAGGGACATAGTTTAGTGGTAGACTTGGCAGAGCTAGGTTCAAAGTTCAACTTTACGATCTTAAAGGTCTTTTCCAACCTAAATGATTTTATGATTCTATTAAATAAGCACAGCATCCATAACATTGTCCCAGCTTCCAGTTGTTTTAGCTCAGGGATGTAAGCTGCTGTGGTTTCTGAATAGTTAGTAACTCCTAACCCAAACTTTCCCTTTCTTGAACTTATCCAGTTTCCCTCAAACTAGTGTAAAAGTGTTCACAACATCTTTAAAAAAAGTTTCACGTGTTTGTTATGCTTCACATGAGGAATCAACTTTTTTTTTCTTTAAGCCTTTCTCCTATTAGCTTCATTTGATGTTCACCAGTTCTTGAATTGGAACACACAGTGAATATTCAACAAGGCAAATATTCAACCCTCTACATGCCACTTCTGATAGACTTATATCAAAGACTTCTCAGCTGTCTCTTTCCAAACTGGAGTCCCAGCTCACTTTGTCACAGCCTCCTACAAAAGATTTCTGTGCCTTTGATCATCCTTGCTGTCCTTCTCCAAACCTTCCCAGCTCTGCTACATTGTTTTTTAAATACAGAGATCAGAGCCTCACACATTATTCAAGATGCAGGCAAACAACATATTTACACGTAATGTTATGCTTTGTTCTGTATTCCTTCCCTTTTAAGCCTAAAGATTTTATTAGCTTCTTTGACCATTAGTCAGTAAATTGACCTTTTCACCTTATTCACTGAAGTCTCGGGTTCTCACTCCAGAGATCCCACTTCTCAGTATGAGCTCAGCTCACTACTCATCTTTTATGAGAACAGAATTCTTTGTTCCCCACATGGATCACTTTATCATTACCCACATCGAGTTTCATCTGACATTTTATCAAACAGTCACTCTGTCTTATGAGGTCCTTCTGCAGTTCTCCTGCTATGAAAATTTCACATTACCAGCATCTTCTCTCCAAGTCATTTGTGAACAGAGCTAAGAGCACCCAGCTCCCAATACACATTCCTGTGTCATCTCCCGCTACTGCAAGAACTGACCACTAACCTTGTTTTCCAACTGTTAGCCAAATTATCTATCCATACCAGAACTGTTGTTCTGGTGTCACAGTTGCCTATCTTCCTTAAAATCCTCTAATGAGGAAGCTGGTTTTTACAAAGGCTTCTGACAAACTAGACTGTACCACACAGATCATCTTTATCTACAAGCTTGTTGACTCCTACAGAAAATAGCAAAACATTTGCAAGGCAGACACATATTCTAACTCATCCCAAGTACACAATACTAATGCAGATATCCTCTAATTTCTAATTTTTATTATTGTTTCTACACTGTACCAAGGACTTATATCAGACTTCCAGGTCTAGAATTCCCCAAACCACCGTTGAAGCCTCATGAAGTTGAGCATCACATTTGTCACCTCCCACTTCTAAGGTATAAAGGCAGCTCTAAGCCAGAAGTCACACAGTTGCTATAAGCTTGACAACCTCTGGAGTTTTTGGATAAGCACAATCTAGTCTTGGTGATTTGTTGCTGTTCATTTTGACAACTAGTTCTATAACCTTCTATAGTCACTTGAGTTTCAGAAATACTTTCTCAAGGGTACCCCACAGGAAGGGTTCTTGCATGGGAAATCTCCCCAGGTTATTCCAGAAAACAACAATTCAAAGAATTCATGAAATCTCCTTGCACTGGCCTCAACAAGTTTAGGTATTCCTCTTATACCTCAATCATCTATTACTCCTACACAAGTTCTGGCAGGCTTCATGCTCCCGATGCATTTGAAAAAATACGTGTTAATTATTATAAAATTTTGGATCTGTCATGGAGACACCCCAAAACAACTCTAAAGCAAGTGTAAGCTTAAACAAATTTTAATTCAGAACTGAAACCAGACAAAAGACCAAAACCAAATGACAGAAACCAATGCAAGTGGGGGGTAATCCCAAATCAGTCAGCACTCTGGCAACATTTAATAAACTGCAGTTCAATATACCAGCTGGGGATATTGTTACCCTATGACCACACAAGAATGATGATCCACAGCGTAAGGAACATTTAACAAAGAACTGTTGTTTTTACATAACTGAGGATCTGCTGCCTGATCCCAGCAGGGGCGAAGGACCAAGAGACATCAGACTATGAATTCTTAATGTAATACACAGTCCCTTCCCGGAATATGTACTGACACATGTATACATACCAATACCTGTATTGATAAGTTAATTTAGGGGGAAGTGTAGTCAAGGTACCAGGAATCCCTATCTTAAATAGATTGATAAGGGGAAGGGTATTGTGTGCTTCGGAGTAGTCTGTAAACCATGAAGTACCCAACCAACGGGGAACGGGAGGGAAATTGCAGCCAGGATTTTGGGGAGATATAAGCGGGGGCTTTTTGGCCTATTAGGTGTGCCTACCTTTAGGTAGGACACCCAGTCTTGCAAAATCATTATTAAAGTATGCTTTGCCGAGAGATCCTGCCTGGGCCTATTATATTTGCAAAATAATTGTTTCCTACACACAGCAAGCACACACTCAAAAAAAAGCCTCTCCCACTCAAGGATACCCAGAAGAAATACCTGCTTGCCTGGGGTGGGCAAAGGCTCACTCAGGGATCTATCCAGAAGAAAACAATCACTCACTGAGAAGGTAAGGGCTCTGATCACAGACTCACAGCTCCAAGAAGGCTGCTCAAAAGTGGGTCTTCAGAGGGGCCACTGTTTTACAGCCTGGTCAGATCTGGCTGTGGCATTACAAGTATGGGCCAGAAGCTTCTCTGGGCCCAGGCACCTCGTTGGCTGAGGACTCTGTTGACTTCGGTCCCGGCCCTCCTGCTCCACCAGCAGGGCAGCAGTGAGGGGGAAGCATATGTCGCTGAAGTCACCGTGACCCGGTAGAAAAGACATGATGGTGCATAAGTACCAACCAGCCACACTGGGGCACAAGAGGTGCTAAAGAGCCATCAGCTGTCCTACTGAAAGCTCTGGATCTCATTGGAGTGTCTGCAACTGCCACTAGATCTCTTTTGGTAGTTGACAGAACAAAACCAAAATTTTGTGTACCTTACTAAACTTTATATATAACCTGCCAGATTAGGAATTTTTTTTCTTTCTTCAAACATAACTTCAGCTTCTTAACAGGTTCTTCTTACTTCCGATGATCTCTATTTGAGGCTAAAGAAAACATCATGACTTTCTGCAATCTCTCCTAACAGGTGTAGTGTCCTTAAGTAGTTTTCATGTCAACTTGGTGGTAACACACTCCCTCATAATTACCCTTCTCCACACTGAGGACAACTGTGTTGGGTTTTGGGGTCTCCCTTGCTCTAACAAGGATGCTGAACCAAAGTACATTACAGTCCTCATTACAGAGTTTGTAGGATTCAGGACCTACACATCACTTGGCACCAAGCCAAGCATACCTGCACCCCCTTGCATGCTTGCATTGCCCCATGGACCAGCCATCAATGAGTTCCTCAGCACTTTATTTCTACATTACATCTTATTACCTTCACCTGATTGACAGGAGGGAAACCAAAGTCTCCCATTACTGTTGTTTTTCTTGCTCCTCGCAGGCTGTTTTCCAAATGCACTGTGCTGGCTGCTGCATCCTTCACTACAGTTTTCACCCCACATGAAATTCCTTTTCCTTGGAGGCATTAGCAGCCACAGCACATTTCTTCTTAGAAGCTGACTAGTTCTCCAATTTATTGTGTTACTGATGCATGTCATGATCAACAATGTAATGATGGACATCTATTCACAATAAATTAGAAACAAAGGTAAAGGGACTCTATGGTAACAGTGGAGAGGCTGTTAACTGAAATTAAGGCTTTGGAGTGGAAGACATGACTGTAATACCAGCCAAAGTGGATAAAATGAGTAAAGAAGACATGGAAAAAGAAGAAAGCGGGTGAAACTAATCCAGGACTACATTAGTTCTATTACTCTAGTGCTTCACATAGTCTCACCGTTAGTGGAAGGACTGTAATATTAGCCAGAAAAATCCAAGAATCTACATGCATAGTTCCCAGTAAAGGCCAGAGAGAGACCACTCCCTATAGTCTGTTTTGTTGTACAGAAAAACAACAACAAAAATCCACAGAGGCTTGTTGATAGGAAAAATACACAAAACACCCCCATACACCAATAAGTTCTGATGCAATGAGGCAGCAGCAAACTTGAGTTTTAACTCATCAGGGCTGCTCCCCATCTCTGTTGAGACATTGCCAGCTTTTTTTGCTGGACCAGGGCATTAGTGTGGATTCCATCCAGACTATAACCATTCTGTGAAAAATATGCCCACCAGGAACATGTAAAGAAAACACTGTTAGACTGTTCCATGCACTGTGCAATTGGCATATCATTCCTGGTTTGTGTGGTGCCACGTTCTGCCACAGCAGCAGTGGTTGTGTAGCTTCACTATTTCACTGGAACAAAATCCAGCTTCAAGTAAGTGGGAGTAGGATTGTCCCTCACATTTGTACTGTTCAGCTACACCACTGAAAAATACTGAGTTGTTATATCCAATTATGTGATGAAAGAAAATTAACTTTATTTTTCCTTGTGCACTAGAAGGTACTGCATAACAGCACTTCTTTTTGTACCTTGAAAACTAGGGTTGCTTTCAAGTGGGCAATCAGCATTTAGGAAGGAAAACAGGACTGAATGTATCAGATGAGACATCTGGTTCAACCATACTGTATCTCAACAACACCAAATTCTGCAAGGGGATGTTGTAGAAGCCTCACAGTAGGCAAATATGGCATAATGAACACCTTATGCTTCTGATGTCTTAAAAGTAGCCTGTGTCAACCAGCTCTTTATGAAGTACTTCCCAATTCTGTTTGATTAGAAAGGTACAATTTCTATGAACAGAACCTAATTCAGTAAGGCTGTAATATAATGTGACCATGGAGGCATTCCCTTATTCTATGAAGATTTTTTTTAATTATTTTTGACTTATTCTTTGGTGTGGCACTCACTGACCAATAGTTCTTCCTCAATAGTCTCTTGCACAAGAGCTGCAGAAAAAGTGAATTTAGTTCTATGTAAGTCCCTAGTGATGACAAGGTTTGGAGTATTTGCTTTGTTTTACTGCCTTTTGAGCCCTGCTGAACAGTTCACTCTCCATGTATCCATGAAGTATAATATCCCTAATAGATGTGCTACATTAACTTCATATTGCCTTATGCTCTGGGAAAAACTGCAGGAAAGGAAAACTATCTCTGCAGGTAATCTTTAAATAATATTATTTAGATGCCCTGTGATTTTGATGATGCAAAACTTCCTCTGGAAGAGAATTTAACTTGTAGACAAAAAATACATGACTGCCTAGTGACCAAGACTTGGATATGCTGCGTTTCCTTACTATCTTCACTAGAATCCATGGCAGTTTTTCCAGCTCAGTCTGAAGCAGCCTTCATTTTATTCCATCAACATCCTTACTAGACTGACCATGAATAAAAGACGGTGATATTACCATATAAAATGCCTGTCCCCAAGCCACAGCACATGCACTCTTTCAGAGCACATTTCTTTTATCACCTGAAAGAATTGTTAGCACCCAGCAGCTCTTGAGTTATGCCAGCTTGGCTGACAAGGCCTGAGTCTCTTCACTGCAGAAAATGCAGGGTAAATGAAAACATATCCTCCAATAGTTAGAATCCCAAATTCAAGGCCATTTTGCAACATTTTCATTTGTCTCTTTCAGACTGTGCTTTCCAACTTTACTTACAAATAAAATTAAATTAGACTTAGGGGATCAAAGAGAACCTTGTTGTCCAACAGATGTAGGCTAATTGGCAATGCCCTGACCCCCACAGGGGTCTGCAGTCAGCGTGGTACTTAAAAGAGCTATTACAGTTAATGGGTTAGTTCTAATTGCACCTTCTTTCCCCAAACACCACACTAAAAATATGCCCCATGGAGACAGAATGTGTTGCTTGGTCATTCACATGAGACTCGGGTACTCAGGAAAACTTACAAAGTGCTTATGGTAGGGACTAAAGCACAAAATTGTGACATGATCTTTTAAAACTGAAATACAAATACAGGGAATAGAGCACATTACAAAGCAGCTGACTTAGCTTCTTCTTCTAGACTTTTGCCTTCACAGATGCCACAGTTTTCTGGATAGAATCCACCTCCACATAGACAATGACTTTGCCATCACCTGTTTGCTCCTGTAGAATATTAATTTCCAGAAACACTGCATTAAGAAAGTCACCTATTCACAAGAAGATTTGAAATGTCAACATCCTTATTTACATCCCTTCTTACTGAAGTCGATCACAAACCAGCATATGAATTAACCACTAAACACACAGGAAGTGAAAATTTCTGTCCTTCCCATCACACTAGTTGTCACTCTAAGTTGCTTGAATGTTTCCCTGGATCATAAAGTAACAATCAGTGGCAGAAATGGGATTTCCCAGGATGAACTACTAGGTTCATCTCCTCTTCTTGAGGAGGACTCCTTTACTCCTTGTAGATGGATCTGAAGTATCACAAGATCAGAACCAAGAGTACAGATCTATGCCTAATGTAGTAAGGGCACGTTTCATACCATTTTCAGCCTGACCAGACTACCAGCATCTTTGCAGGCCACATAGCAGACTTATTTCTGTTGTGACTTTTTCTTGTGCAACTTTATTTTAAAAGAACAAGGCTACAGATGACGTTTCTGACAGCTGCATCAGTCCTTCAATAACTTTCAGAAACCACAGAGTAGAATGCTGTCAAACACTAGGTAGTCATCAACATGGAGCTATGAACAAGATTTAGCCCTAAAAATCAAAATGTTCAGGCTGTTATTGATATACTAAAGCACTCTACACAAATTTCAGGTGCTGTAGGTATTTTCTATGGCAACACAGCAAGATAAACAGCTAGCAATCTAATAACTATCAAAAAAGAGATTATCTAGAAACTCAAAATATTTCCTTCCACTGATTGCACCTTTTCACCTTTAGAGGATACACACAAACTACTCAAATTAGTTAGCAGGGCTGAGAGGGAGGTAGCAAGATTAAAACAGATCAACTTCTTCAGTTTGAACAAAAATACTCAGGGTAGGGCAGCAACACTTACCTCTAATAATCTGCTGAAGTTATAATACCACAGAATACAACTTTCCCTAAAAATACGTAGGCATTCAGACTGTGCTAAACACCTTGATGTTTGAACACACAGCAACTGGATTTTTAAATCAACCTGCTTAGGTGATGAGAAAAGCACATCTGTTTCACACACCTCCTTGTATATTTCTTTCCAGCAGCAAAAATGCCATATTTCCCTACAACCGTAATTTTGCACTTCAAGTTAAAACCTGTTGTAAACAGCTCAAACCCAGAGGCAAAAATTGATACTAAATTTGAAATCTGGTAGCTAAGCTCTTGCCATGGCCCCATCTATCTTCCATGATCAAGAGACACTTCCTACCAGTTTCTCTGTGGGTGGCTGTGAGACTGTATAGGATAGTGACAAGACATGCTATGCTTTTTCCTCAGGCTTATTTCTGCCATGGCTTTAAAAGCAGAAAGCAATCATCCCGTAGGACTTTTCATTAGAAGAAAGCTGACATTTATGTCACGTTGCAAATGCTACAGGGCTTTCCCCACACACACACAATAAAAATAAGAAGAATCCCATGAAATTCTATAAAATGAATATAGAACTTGTTTCCTCCCCGTGGCAATTTTAGATTAGTAAATTGCCTTTAATGAAAAAAATTAGTAAGCTACGCATATGTTCCTTTGAAGTTTAAACCCTACAGGCTCCTTGTATTATATGGGAAGCTTGGGCTCAAAACTCGGGGCTGAGAGACTTAAAAGTGACGAGGAGCTACTCAGTGAAGTTCCTGTGGACTTCAGCACTGTTTGGTCCATAAGAAACATCACTTGCTACCACAATGTCGCACCAAGGAAATCCCAGGACTCAGAAAAACAAACAAACAAACAGTTACTACCCTGAACAGTGACAAACCCCATGGCCTTTCTCCAGCATTTCTGAGGGAGCAGGGACTCTACAAAAAACATCACGAAAAACAAGAACCACGCTTGCACACAGCACAAGCCAAAGTTTCATGAGGACCAGGCTCAGTTTGGAGGGAGAAGTCCTAAAGAGACAGTCTTCCCCAGCAACACCATAACACATGCCTTACCTGACATTTAAAATACACTGGTTAAAACCTCATCTAAACCAGACACATGCCCAAACTCCTCCCCAGAGAGGTTGCTTTCTCCCTCACAGTGCTCGCTGCCAGAGATGGGAATGCGAAGTTGAAATTGCTGCTGTGTGGCTAGGCAGCCAGCGCTGCTCCCAACCCCAGTGGGATCCGGGCTTCACCTCCAGCCTTCCAGCAGCTCTGTGCCCACCACCCCTGCGCTCCTTCACCACTGCACCAGGCTCTGGCTGCTGGAGACACCCACCCAGCTCTTGCTCAAGTCTGTGGTACTCAACAGGTGTGGAAAGTCAGGTTGCTTCATTTATTTTATACAGGGCTAGGAGCCTTATCCAGCCAAACCTTTTTACACAGTATCTTTAGAAGCCAAAATAGCCACTTGTATGTGTTAACTTTGTAGCATTGAGCTGATTCCAGGCCTAAGCTCAGTGTTTTAAGAACTTAAAGCTTAAAAAAATTAGCAGTCCTCTGTCACTTAATAACTCCAGAACCTACTTAACAGATCAGTATCATTTTGTATTAAAAAAAAGATCACACGTTCAGCATGACAACCTGAATATTAAGTTTCATCGCTGTGGGATTTCAAATGACTGAACGTACGTCTCCCAAATCAGGCAACACAGAAGCTGACGAGTCCCATCACCAGCCAGCATTTAGCAGCTCAAATTCCTTGCTGAAGTATCGAAAGGGCACTGAGAGATGGCGTGCTTATTGAACAATGCATTTTCTCACTCAGCATACAAGGTTAATCTTAACAGGTAAAAAATGAAGCAGAACGAACATAATCAGCACAGCATCTCACCTTTTAAAATATGTAAAATTATAATAGCACTGGAAGACCAGAGTGTGGCAAATCCTCATACAAATTAATGAGGCAATTGCCTTGCCTAATGATCTGTTTAATACAAACTTTATTTCTTGTCAAGAATGTTCTATTTTATTTATTTGTTTAAATCATAAATTGGACAAAGAGTGACTGAAGTGATGGTAGCTCTGTAGATAACATTTTGGCCTCTTGCTCCAGCTTCTGTCCCATCTCCTGCCTTAGAATACAAAAGCTCATGGGATTAGCCTGTTTTAGTTAAATATCAACTGTAATTAGTCAAGACAATGTTCTGGGAGCTTGACACAAGACAACTGGAAAAGTTACCTCGTTGTAATTTATTTCCTGCTCGTGGTTCCTGAGTAAGCGTTACGTATATCAAACAGATAGGCTGCTGGCCTCTTGGATGGATTTTACCAATGTGAAAGATCCAGGGTTTTAAGTTATTTCCCAGTCCTGACTCTTCCTTAGAGCTGAGCTGGTGAAAACACATTACATGAGTAGGTATCTCTTATTTAGAAAAGTTTCTATGCAAACAAAACATACAGAGATATGCAGATACACGCAAGATCATCCTATGATTTTTTTGGAACAAAGTTCCAGAATAGTAACATAAAGGCTAAATTTGGCCCAGAGTCTCCACATACAGTGCAGAATCTTTGTTCCACTTGTAGGTTATTCACTCCTTCCAAGGCTCCGTTTTATTGCTGGTATTCAGAGTTTTAAATCAATCCAGAATAATTCTTGTGAGTGGGGAGAAGTGATCAATACAAGCAAAATGCTGATCTTGTCTTCAGAGCTACCTGTAGAGGGAATAGGTTGTTGCTGGCCATGCAGGTATTTCACTGAGCTGAAGAAATCCTCTGTGAGCTTCTGACTTAACAACCTTTCTCACCTTGCAGTTTCAAAGGAACTAATTTGGCACACCGTAAAACGTTAATTTTCCAGGTGTTTCCTTAGAGGGAAGACATGACTCTTCTCTTAATAAAAAAAATTCTCAGGCTCCAAATTGTAAGCTTTCTTTTCTATTTTTAAAGCAAGCCAGAGGGAATGGGGGTGTCACTTACAATTAGGCAGCAAAGCCAAAGTCACAGATGGGTGACCTCCACTGTATGAAAATTCTAACACTCACATCAAGCAATAAATGACAGGAGCCTTATGAACTCAGGAAACAGTAATGAAACTGAAGCATAACACTGTTTTTCTCATAGCCTTAAGGGTTACAGTGGGTTCCTCACAAATCTGGCATTACACTCTCAGTTGTGCTTCCTTGTTCTCCCACAATGGCACAACAGGCTCAAGAAGAGCATGGATGGATGGTCAGCCTTCCCTGTACAACCCTGCTCAGAAGCAAAGGCCAATTTCTGCCCCTTCCTCCTCCCAAGCACAGGGTAGCTGCAGGCTGGCAGGGGAGAGCTGGCTGCAGGACAGCCCAAGCCTCAGCCCTTCATCCCATCTCTCTGCCCCCGCTGGAAAAAAGCACGTGCTTCAAAAAGTCCTTCAAAATAAACACAGGTTTAAAACAAACAATATCCCCTCCCATTAACATGCTCCATGTCAAACATCTCCCAGGGAAGAAATGTCTGCAGAAGTCACCTGAGTACACTCAAAAACTGGAGACAGGACTTTCAGCACTATAACCTTGGCATGTGTAAGTCAGGATGGCTCCTTTGGATCTGTCCCATTTGCCTCAGAAAGCAATAAACTACATCCAATCTCTACTGTTATTCCTTCTTTTTTAAAGAAATAATCCTGCCTCAAAAGGCAGGTCTTTAGATTTAAAAGCTGATGTGGCAGGAGGAAGCATGCACAAAAATTAAGTTGAAGAGAAGACAGAAAAAAATGCAGGAGGGTGGGAAAGTAGAGTGAAAGAGCATGAGAATCAGCTACTTGATTATGCTTCTGGAGAAACTGCCCTAGTAAGCACAACAGCTCAATGCTACCTATTTGTATCTTATCACATCCGTGTCAGCATTGCCTAATTTATTACATACTTGAATAGCCATATTTGTATTAGTTGGTGCTCCACAATATCAACATTGCTTGCAAAACACAGGCTACAGCGTTTCTCCCATACATTAGCACCACCAATAGCCAGAAAAGAGAAAAGAAATACTTGTTCTGGAGCATATGGCAGGGCTAACAATTTATTTATAGTAGAACAAATGTAGCTGGAGTTCATTTTTATTACCTTTCAAGATCAAACTGCAGACCTGGCTTTGTTATTCGTCTGGACAAGATGGCAGGGATGTCACTAAGGAAACACAATGTGAACGCTACAAGACACTATCGTGCCCCATTGAGTTTTTCCAGGAGGAAATAAAATGAATTGTACTTGCAAAAAGCACAAGCACTTCGATTTGTGCAAAAAGCTTCAGAGCCAGAGGACCTGATCTCATGCTTTCTGCGCAGCCAACAGGCCCAGCAGACACCACAGCAAAGCAGAATCAGGTCTTGAAAGACACACCAGCATAGCTCAAAATGAGAGTGCGGATAGCAGGGAGGGAAGAGGACAGTTAAAGTCATTGCCACAACAGGTTTCCTGGTATTAAAGCATGTCATGAATATCATGCTTAACTGCTCAGATGGTTACAAACCATAGACGGGGCCGAGGAGATCCTAGTTCTCACAAGCTGACAGTCCCCCATCAAAACCTGACACTAATGAAAAACACCACAACCGAAGTCCTTTATTCATTTTTTTTAAGGATAAATCCTTAAAAGAGCTGGAGTAGTCTCCAGGTCATCCCTTTTCTGTTCCGCTTAGTTACTAAACAGGGATTCTTTAATCCCTAATACAATGTTTAATCTTAATGGTTAATTTTAAATGGTTCGATTATGGATTTGAGCTGCTCCCTCAGCTTCTACATCAAAACAGTCTCTGGTTTTATATGAAACTGCGAGCCCAAGGATTCAAGAGACACTTAACAAATACTAACGTTGCCTTTGTGGGAGGAAAGGTTGCAAGTGGACAGGGTTTGGAGACCTGTTCCAGCAGGGCAACCAGTTTCAGAGAACTAAATTTAATGAATATGACTATGCTAAGAAGAAATGGGAATGTAAAGTTCTTCCCCTAAATTCAATAGAAATGCACAGTAGGCTGCTCACTCAGAAAAATCCCAGGCCAGCCATTTCTGTAAATGCTTGACCCAAAAGTCAATTGTCTTGCTTCCTCTCGAGGCCTTAGAGAAATGCCTGTGCTGGCCCTAGTTCCTGGGCTTTCAACCACTTTTCACTTCTAGATGTGCAAAGGGGGAGAGCCTTAAAACCCAGCCCTCCATTTCTCAGACACTCAAAAGTCTCCATAACCCTAAGGCACTAAACTCCACGACTCCTACTTGTCTTGAAGAACATAAAAGGATTTTTAAAATTTTCTACTGAGCTGAAAAAACTGTTTGGTATAATCCCTCTCTAGAGGCTCACTTGCTGGTGGTCATTATCAGCTTTTAACACTGAGCCTCTTGATGTCCCCAGGCAACTGCAAATTGACAGTAGCTTCATTTTATAGATGAAGAGCAGAGGCAAAGATGCTTACCTCAACATGAGCAGGGAGAGCAACTGAAACAGCCAAGGCACAACATAAATCTCTTGACATCTACCCACACGCTGCTCCTTTCCATGACCACAACCTAATCTTTCTTCATTACAGAACCACGGAGGAAACAAAATGCCACAACACACTTAAGCCTCTATAGAGGTAAAGGACAAAGGCCCCCTGGCTTACTGTGCAACAGTAATCAGTAGTGTTTTCCATGGTCCACTTGCAAGAAACCACTTCTGCAATTAATTTAACGTCTCAAATTTGCCTCTGCATTTAATCACCCACTGAAGCCCACTTCATGCTGGGACAATCAGGTGATGTCATCAATTTCACTGCTAATGAGTGCTGAGGAACAGAACAGTTTTCAGTAGGTACAAATTAAAGTATTGGGCACTGTTTGTGTTCACTTAACAGCGAAGAACAGTTGCGTATCCTTCTCTCAGAGGCAAGCATCTGTGTCCAGGAATGACAACACAGGTATCAGCAGGTCCTCTGAATGTTATGATTTCCTGGAGCCAGTTCAGATGTCCCTCCAGATCAGAAGCACCACTGTTGCCAGGGCAGGTACACTGTTGGAAAAACTACACAGGCAAGATCCAACTGTGGGTGCTAGGATTGCTCAAGAATAAAAGTTTTGTGAGGTGAGATGAGAATTGGACTTCTAAGTGAAGTCAACTACCTTGGGGCATTTGATTCAGCAATGTGCAACAGCAAGATAAAAGCAAGCCTTTAAGAACATGTTCGTTTCCGGCTTTTGAAGTGTATTTGTGCATTCAGCCAGCAAAGGTAATGGTAGGTGATTTTTGGAAGGTTGCACTTTAATTCCTACTCACGTTTCAAATGCAATTCACTCTAAAAAAAAAAAAAATATATATATATATATGTGTATATATATATATATATATATATGTGTATATATATATATATATATATGTATGTATATATATATTTTAAAAAAACTTCAACAGGCTCAAAAGGCTTGATCCTAGTCCCATTGACGTCTGAGGAAATTTTGCCAATCATGTCACAAGGACAGATTAACTGGAGAGGGGAAGGCAGGAAGCTAGATGTCTGTAATCCTGCCTTCTTTCCATGCAATAGTGCCCAAGGAAGCACATGCTTTCCAGCACATAGCAGGACAGTGGGGTGCATCCATCAGAGTCAGTGCCAGGTAGCCCGAGAGCCACCATCGATACAGCCACAAACCTACTAGGGAGAATCTAAATGGAGTCACTCCTCAACTAGAAAATTCAAAAAATATTAATGCCTCCTGGGATACTCTTCTAGACACCTCCTCCATAACCATGTCCCCTCACATAAGACAGTGCATAAGAGACCTTCTGACAGAAAGGAGTCATCTTTGGAACAGAAAGCAAAGAGAACTGTGGTCCTTCTTCTACCAAAAATACACCAAGACAAAGAGGTGAAGCAATCCATCCAGTCATACATCAGACCTGATGTATTTGAGGTATTTGTCAGTGCCCATTAGTTTTCTTGCCTGCTTACAAGAATCTACATTGTCTACATCCTTCTCAGTGTAAAAGGCTATGCACTTTCTAACTCAAAATATGAAAATGTTCTTTGTCCTTGTACGATCCCATAGACTGGGGAGAAATGCACCATTTGATGTAAATCTTCAGGAGGAAACACAAATGGTCCCCATGGAGAGATAACCCCTTCTTCTGGCTGCATCTGTCAAGTTTGACTCATGACAGAATTATGACCGCAAAATAACATTTTAATAAGTGTTTACATGCTACCACTCCCCAAAGACTAGGCTGATAAAATTCTTCCTCAGAACTAATTATGCTTCAAGACAAGGCTACCCTCAGTGGATGCAGCAGCGAAAAACAGGACAGAGCTAAACGCTCCTTCGGCAAGCGCGGGGCTCCTCCTTGTGGGTGTCTGTGCAAAACTGTGCTTTTTTGCATGTATTCCCATGAAAAGATGAAAGAAACTGAAGTCATATGTCAACATGCCTGGTATTTCCATAGTTCTGTTAAAAATACTTGAACATATTAGCACATCTCCCCTCCTTCTCCCACCTTCTCTGTGATGCGACAAGGCGGGATAGATCAGCTGGCTGATCTCTGTGGATCTCTGTGGCTGATCCTGGTGTTCAGGATCAGAGAGTGTTTGAAAAGTAACGTGACAGCAGCTGTTTGGTATTATTGTCTTGTGCTATACAGACTGTGAAGTGGACAAGACGGGACATTGCCTTTTCAGGAGTACAGGCGAGAAAAAAAACCATGGAGACATATACCTGAAGATCTGAGAGAGATATAACATCTTGGCATTCTCCATTCCGTCCTATGCATTTCAGACGAGTTTCTATCCATCCCAGACCACAGAGCAGCAATGAAGCAGCATGAAAGTGAATGGAGATTTTAAATCTTGCCCTTTTCATCTTAATTTAAGAAAAAGAAAAAGAAAAAAAAAAGAAAGAAAAAAAAAAAAAGAGAGGATTCTACTGCTAACAGAAGCTCTTCAGCTTGGCAGACATAAGAGGAAAGATAAAGTTCACACCAATATCAGTACAGGTGGAGTTCAGCTTTTGAAATCTCCCTATCAAGACTCAGTCTACTGCTACTAGATAATATTCCCACAATAATCCTGAAAACAGCGGACATCTCAAGCACAATGTCTCTTAGAGCTACCCAGCACACAACCCTGCCCCCTAAGCAGTCTGCTTTAGAGACAGAGTATAGTCCACTGTTGTATGATAATTCACCAGAGCCTCAAACACTTTAGTTGTATATGTGTTTGAGAAAAGAGCTGAAGAGATCAGTCCTCCCACAGTCAACCAAGCCACATAATTCACTCAAGAAATTATCTGTTGGGTTCCTCCTGCCTGTTCTGTTCCTATCAGAAGTTCAGGTAGGCCTCCTCGTCCTGATGGCAAGACACACTTTCCAGACAGAATGCATGTCTCACTTGGTCTTCTGCTACCATGGTTCTTTAGCATCTCCCTCCCCTTCTTCTCCTGCCATTGCCGCCCCTAAACATTCAGCCTTACAGCCTTTATTTTGCTCATTATACAAGAGAAGTTGTAGTCTCTTCTAGCACCTCATGGCCCAACACACTTAGGGCCATGCCAACACCTGTTCTAGTCTGAATTTTTCTTCCTTGAACATGGGATGACCAGAACCATCAAAGATACATATTTCAGGATCAGAGATAAGCTTCTCCAGAGCATTCTTTCCTGTCTTTAGTGGGAATACCTTATCAGAAACATCTCGCACCTACTTTTGATGCCAAGATATCATGGCTGCTTACATACTGATGTGGTCTTTTCTCAGTCTGCAATTTCCAATTTGCAAAAGAAATTCTTGTGCAGTAATGGTGAATTTGGAACAAACAGCTTCTTATCTCTGGAGTCACTATCCTCGTGAAAGTTATTGAAATCACCATTTTACTATGTTCATCTGCTACTGTATCCGCAGAAAATTGTTTATCTTCTGCCATAGGTGAGATTTATTATTTGTGTTAGCCTTCAACATTCATACTGTATTTAATGGAATATATTTATTTAACTCACAAATTATCAATCTCATTTTGATCTGCTATAATTAAGAAATAATATACCCTGACACCACTACTGATTTCTGAAATCTACCCCTCTAATAGTAAATTTGTGCACTCCAAAGAGATTCTATGTCCTTGTCTCTGGAAACTGCCTTGGTAGGAGCTGAGGAAATGCCAGAGACAGACATTTGGCCCCAGTAAGCTCCCTTTTGATACAATTTGTGATGTTCACCTGAACCTCTGACCAATAGCACCCAGAAATCCACAACAAAGATCTCGGTGCACATCTGGTCTCTCTTCCCTCCAGCTCAAACCTTCCAGGAAATCCACATTGCACAATTTCAGCACAAGGCCTGTGCTGTAAGGTAACATTTACTATTTCTGGCACATTACTACGTCAGAGTGAGAATATCAGTCTGAAGTGCATGATGTTCATGTTTAACTCCTTTACTTGTACAGAACCTAGACAGTGCTTTGCTCTAAAAAAGCCACATGAAAAAACATCAATGGACAACACTGTATCAGCACACAAGGTCCCTATCTCAAACTAAGCTTTAAGTTGTCAGAGATCGTTGCAACTTCAAAAGCATATTTTCATTACGAAAAAAAAAGAAGTAACAGGTTTTGGGTTTGTTTTGTTTGGTTTTTTTTTAATAAAAAAAGATCTTTATCCAAAATGCAAGCCATTACACTAAGGAACAGCAAGTAAAGCAGCTCTTCTACTGGTGCAGAATGGCCTGTCCTTTCACTACCTGAGAATGATTAACAAGAGCTCTCTGAACAGTTACTTAATTTCTGAGATGGCTGTGTAATCGCCAGTGGTAACTTCTTCATCCTACAGGCTCATGGAAATCTTCCACCCTAAATAACCTGAGTGAAAAGAGCATTTCATCTGCTGATTATAACAAATAAAGAAAAAGCTTGCAAGATGAAGATGAGATCGGCCTTTTCAGCTATGTAATGTTGCCATCTAGTGATCGTCTCCAGATGTTGCATACAAGGGGGCCCACCTGGTTGTGTTTAAAAGTCCTGGCCTCATCCTGAATCACCAGGGAACCTCACACCTGCAGCTCCATCCTGGCTGATAAAAGACAGTCAAACCAATTTCTAAGAGTGTTGGAGAGACATCTTTTCTATGTATCCAGCATATACATCTTCAGGGCAGATTGATACAAACCAAATGTTGGCTCCTAACCCATTGATCAGAAGAGATTTTGTTTACCCTGCTTAAGGCTCCAAGTTAATGGTGATCTATAAAAGAGAGAGAATAGAATAAAATGCCTGCAAGTCAACAGTGAGGGTAACTAATGGAAAACAGAAAAATTTCAACAAACACTTATTCCACATTCAGATGTGAAAGCTCAGCAGATAATTATTCACTATTATTAACTTTGGCAAAAGAGCAGCTTTCCACAACAGGAATAATACAGATATCTGAGAATAATACAGATATTCCCATTAGAAAAGGGGAGGAGGAAACAGTGGGAAAAAATAAATAAAAGAGTTACCAAGTGGATTAAAAAACAGGGAAAAACCTTTAAGTATGAAAGCACACCAGAATCCACTCAACATGGAGAGCTTTGAAGTATCTGGCAGTGCCAGCACTGGGTAGCCTGAGAGGCAATATTTGTGTGTTACTGGCTGTGTACCTGCATTGCAGGATATTTTGAGAGGTAGATGATAATGATAATGATGATTTTTAACTTCTGATATGCCTATACCTGGCTCAGATGGTGGCCAATGGAGAAGATCACTGGACTTTGGGAGACTCCAGGTAGGCCACTCAAAAAATTTACTGCTAACACTCTGTTGTGCCTGGGCAAACAGCAGGTCTAAATAGCTTCACAGGATAAAAAAACAAAAGGAATCACTGACTTATGTACTGCCCCCTGTCAAGCCCTGGGTTGCTGGCACATTGCACTTGCTTTCCATGAAAAAAAAAAAATAAATAAAATAAAAAAATTTAAAAGTCATTCAAAAACTGGAGTGAAAGTTGGGCAGCAAGGTTTTACTTTTGACCATTAGATATGGTTTAAAATATGCTGGAAGGACTCTGAACTAGAAATGCCAAATCACTAAAAGAACCAAATTAGTGGCAAAAAACAATGAGAAGTTGTTTACCTGATGTCTCATTATTCTTGAATATTTGACAAGGCAATTACTGTCAACATTTAGCACTTTCCTATGTCTTCCAGGAGACAAGGTCTAATTTTTCATCCTTTTGAAGAAGCTCATCACACCAAAATGTCAAGAATAACTAATGAGCTTTTGGTAAACACTTGGCAGAAAATCCATTTATAGGGTCAGTTGTGTGTGCACACAGCTCGTTCTACGGAGGGTTCTAATTTGCCATCTTCCCTCTCCATAATTTGAGCACTTATAGTGACAGCATAAGTATTCTTCAAAAATAAATAAATACAAACCAAAAGCAAAATAACCTATGGAAGAAAAATGATCACCTGCCTGCTTTTTTAACAAAGAAGTACTGAAAAGACCTACAATTATCACCTGAGAAGGTGCATGCTGATCGCAAAAGCTGAGTACTCTGAAGAAGACAGCACAACAACTACAGATATCTGTGTTTTTCTCTTCATTCTAAGTATAAATTTCTCATGAAAAATTTTACCCAAACACAGATCATGACCTGAGGAAAGTGTATTGTCTATTTTCCTGACCTGGGGAAAGAAGTTAATTTAGAACAGACCTAATGAATTATCTTCCATTCATACTTTTTTCTGCTCATCTGAATACTGTTCTGTTGCTAGCACTTCGAGTTCAACTTCTTGATGCATTTCGGTGCTGTGAGAGAAAGATCTAGAAAACTAGCAAGAGCTATCAGCTGAGGGCCCCATCTAAAATGTACAGCAAATATTGATTATACTTTTTTATGGCTTACTGTTTCTGAGCACAGAACTCAGTAGAACTGTTTTTCAACTGCACTTTAATAATTATTTCCTTCCTTTTAATTCTTATAGCTGAGTGGGCTCTTTCTTTTAAGCTGATTTTTCAGAAAAAAAAAAAACAAACAAACAAACAAACAAACAAACAAAAAAAGTCCATATTTTGGATTCAGCACCGAAGAAAATGCAACCAGAAAATAAAGACTGGAACCCAAGTCTGCCTCCTCCCAGCTATGTATCTTAACCACTAAACCACAAACACACACACTCTTGGGACAAAACTTTAAAACTAACATACCATGGTAGGCAGCAACATTACCCCTTCTCTAAGCGTGATTAAAAAGAAATCAGTCACACAGAACTGTACTTTGCAGGGAGTCTCCTACTTCAGACCCACTCCACAAGCACTTACAGCATCAAGCAGCCCAGGAGCCAGAGGCAGAAGAAGAATTTTATTTCTGCACCTGCAGAAAGCTCAGACACCATTTAATACCTGAGCTGCTTCACTTGTCAAGACAAGGATAATCCCCAACATGTACAGAGGGGCAGTGCAGTCAAGCAAAGATGCCCCTGTGTAAATTAGAAGCCTCAAGGGTTTAAACAGTAGCTATACAAAGCTCTTTGGGTCATAATTTAGGATTCAACGACCCGAATGTATCTTAAATCCAATCTCAAGCATATGAATTCCAACTTCTATTTGGCCTTGTCCCTACCACATCCCTGTACAATGAGCCTTGAGCTGTGAGGGAGGTTCCTGAGCTCTGTGTGACCACTAACACAGCAACCACGGGCAAGAGTTGCAGTAGGATCACTCAGAGGCAGATTAAACAGGAACAACCCTGCAGCAACAGGAAAACAAAACCATTCACATACAAAAGGTATTATTCTGCAGCCAAGTCTGCAAAACTGCATGCCTCAGAATTGCTTCTCTTGCTCTAACAAGCCTGCTATGGAGATAGATTGATAGAGAACCTCTGAGTCATCTTATTCTGTATCTGCGGTAGTGCTTTGTAGATTTTATGGCCATCCAACAATACCCTTTTCTTTCTGTAATTGGCTCTGCTCAGTACTTCACAACCATTTTTGTTCTGTCTCTCCAGAGAGTTAAAAGGATTTAGACCAAAAGATTTAGAGAAATTAAACCTCTGATTAGACCAGGTGTGTCTTGGATTGCATTCCCCAGGAAACCTAAACAAGTCTACTTTCATTTTACAAATTTATAAATCATTAGAATGCAAAACCTGTAAATAGGAATTAGTCAGAAGATTAAAACCACACTGAAACACCAGGAATGAGTGCATGCTTCCCACGCTGAAAACATCCCGCAAAGCATTAAATTCCAGATCCAAAGCTCAGTGGAACTAGTGAAAAGAGACCCATAGGGGTTTGGATCAAACCTGAAACCCTGCAGGCACACAGTGTTTAACCAGATAAAGTTGCTCTGGCTTGACAAAAACAGCTCAGAAGCTGCAGATTAGCTTACCCAATGAGTTATATGAGCTTCCCAAAGCCCATGTAGAGGCTTTGCTTAAAGGATGAGAGCGTGAATAAAGCTGGACCTGTGGTGCTAAGTGCCTCTGAACAAGAAACAGTCTGCCTGCAGCTCAGAGAAAATTAAAGTGCAAAAGAAGAAACAATTTGCTTAAGGTCACATGGGAGAATTGGAATTACTATACACGTCATCTGAATCCAGTTCTTGTAGCTCATCTCCTAACCCTAAGATCTGCCTGCCGCATTGGAACATTTTATGCTTCACCCAGCCTGCCTGGCTAATGCTACTGGTGCAGGGAAAAGCAAGTCTTCCTGAGATAAACAGACATCAAACTCACTCTTTACAAGGAAGAAAAGGTTATCCTGATAGCTCTGCTGAGCAGATAGATCTCTGAGGAAAGGTTACCCACATGCAAACCAAAAAACCTTCAAAGGACAAGGCTGCTCAAATCTCAAAGGATATTTCTGCACTATTAGTTGGAGTGCTTGACTATCCAAGACAAGACACCCGCAGAAATCAAGCAAATGGCATTTATGGTTTAACCATGCTAATCTATAAGGATAAAACCTGCTCACATTGGTCAGTTAAACATCCACTGATTTTCTCAATCATGGAACAAATTCTGGCACGTCAGTAATTTAAAAAAAATGCCTTTTGAGGCATTCATCAACCTGAACATCTGCCGGTAAATTCAGAAAAGTAATGGTCCATATTAAGGTTAGTATATAAAAGGTTTAAAAGGGATACTGTCTCTGTCTTATACTAGAACTACTAAAAATTTCACATGGAAAATAATTACATACAATACACATCTCCTAACATTGGTTCAGAGTGTATGCAATTTTCCCCAGGACCTGTCTCTACTCAAATTAGTTACCAATCTTCTCCAGGGACAAAGCAGCCATAACAGCTAGCAGGCGGCTCAAAACTTCAAAGCAAATAAATACTAAAGAAAAGTGACTTTGAGTATCACACGGCAGCTAAGGACAAAGCAAATATGACTTATAATAACCAAAGGAATAGAGTTGAGTGAAACAAGACTTGGATCTTAGTTTTTTAGACAGATTTTGGCATACACAAGAAAGAAAATACTGTTAACAGAGTTTTCAGAATCTATTTCGTGTTTTGCTATTAATTCAAACAGACAGGAAAACAAATCTCTCATTAAAGACAAACTCCACATTTCAAGTCTGTAGTAGCCCTTAGCTCTTCTTTATGCAGTACCTCTATCTACTGATATTACATTTCCTCAGTTTACCTAGTTTTTCTTAAATGATACTTGGGATGGAGTTTGGAAAGTTAAGATAGATCTTGGGCTACCCAGACTCCCAAGTCAGAGGACCACAAGTGTGGAAAGAGTGACTTTCCATTTATGGACACTGAAATTTTAAGGGACCACCTCTATCAGCTGAGTGTTCACAAGTCCATGGGGCCTGATGGCATTCATTCCAGAGCTCTGAAGGAGCTAGTGGATGTTATGGCAGGACATCTCTTGATCATCTACAAAATGCCTTGGGAATCTGGAGAGGTTCCTGCTAACTGGAAGGGAGCCAATGTTATTCCAGTTTGTAAGAAGGGCATGATGGTAGACCCAGGGAACTACAGACCTGTTAGTTTAACCTCAGTTCCTGGAAAAATTATGGAGAAGGATGTGAAGATCCTTGAATGCATCTAGAGGAGGACAACAAAGCTGGTGACAGGGCTGGAAGGAATGTCCTGTGAGGAGTGGCTGAGGACTTTGGGCTTGTCTAGTTTGGAGAAAAGGAGGGTGAGCGGCAACCTCATACTTCCTTACAGCTTCCTGATGAGGGCAAGTGGAAAGGAAAGTGCTGAGCTCTTCTCCTTAGTATCCAGTGAAAGGACACAGGAAAATGGTTGAAAGCTGCACCAGGGGAGGTTTAGACTTGACACTAGGAGACATTTCTTTACTGAGAGGGTAGTCAAACACTGGACCTAGAGAGGTGGTAGAAGCAGCAAGCCTGTCAGTGTTTAAAAGGCATTTCAATAATGTCCTTAATAACAACATTCTTTAACTTTTGGTCAGGTCTGAATTACTCAAGCCGTTGGACTAGATCAGAAATAGTTACATTTATACAGTCCTAAAATTACACTCCACCCTTTGAAGGCAACCACGAGGCTGATGTGGCCCTTGGTGAAAATGAGTTTGAAACCCCTGGACTAGGTGATCCTTGTAGGTCCCTTCCAGCTGAAATATTCTGTTCTATTCTAAGACAGCTGCAACATAGGTATATCATTTTTATTTACAAAATAAATCAGTTAGGCTCTATATGAAAGCCTGCGATTGCCTTCCACTGTTTCGTCTCCAAAGGTACGTGGTGTGGGGTTATGGAACTGGCCCTGTATCTGCTGAGCTCCACCCCAGTAGCCTGCTGAAGTTCCAGTGCAGAACAGTCTAGTGAATAAGCAGCAGCAAACACTTGGTGAGGTCTAGACTGAAAGCATTTCCAATACCAGCATTACTTCAAGTTTCTAAATAAAATCATGTAGCTATGAAAAAAATAGATGAGGGAAAAATAAGAAAAGGTCTGTAGTGCCTTTTCTGGTATGGGCATTGTACAATGTTATTATTGAAGCTCAATCATATTTGAAGGCTTCCATAAACATTTAAGATAGTGATCTCCTTCCATGAGAGGCAATATCTAAGTCGCAATAAAACTGAGGTGACACAAATACAAAGAAAACTCCTTCAGGAAATGACTAGGTGTAACTTACAACTGCTCATGTAGTTTATGTGCTGTTCTTGCACACCACACAAAGCCTTTGAGGAGTACTGCAAAACACAGCGCAACAGCAAAGAGCTTCATACAGAAAAATGCCCAGAGGCATTTTGTGCTAGCACATAACACACTGGACATTTTCTCTGCTGTGGGCTCATAAGCAGTGATCCGCTCTTGTTCAGAGAAGCCACATGGCAGAGCTCTAAGGAGTGTCCATAAATCAGTAGCACAGCTGAGAAGGGCAGTCACTGATTTTAAGATCTCTGCCAGCAAGCCCTATGATGGCTTTTCCACAAAAGGCTGGCAGAGAGTGAACCTACCCTCAAAATATGTTCAAGAAAACATACAGAAAAAGTGTTACAACCTACCTGGATTAGGAACACAGCTTGACAAAGCCATGAGGACAAAAACTTAACAAGGGTCCTCTAGTGGTTCTGTGGCTCTTCATGGCAGGTTACCTTTAAAAAAACCAAAAACCTCCTTTTACTTGTATAGGCCATTGTGAACTGCCTAGAAATACTGAACTTTAATATGAAACCCTAACCCTTTAATAACTCTAAGGATTTAAGAAGAAATATGTTACAAATTCAGTCTTCTACACCTTTGCATTGTACCACAAGTAGAGGTGTCACTCATTTTTTTGAAGGCCGGGCATCTCTGAGGGTTCAATCATGTAATGCACTGATGTAGAGAACACACCACCTACTCCATATTGCTCAGCATAGCACAGATAGGGAAACAACTCTGAATTTGACTGCCATCTACTGGCAGCCCTGTATTGCTGTGTCTTCCAATTACAGTCCACACTGGACGGCAGAGGAGAGGGAGGCAAGGACTCACCCTGCAATCAAAACGAAGTTTGCAGCCTGGCATTAGCACTCTATGTCCCACAGAACCCATAGAAACATATATTCTTAGATTCCCCATTCTGCCACAGACATTTTTAAATGTATACCCAAAACACTTTCGAGTACTCAGGATTTCACATGATGCCAGAAGGCAGGAGTACTTCACAAAGCGTTTGAGGTATTTAGGAGTTTTTTTGGGGTAGTTCAATAAATACTGGAGTTCAGTTACACTTAACTTCAAAAGGTCACCAGGCTTTTACACTTCTCCAGTAAATGAACTGTTCTTGAGATCTTTATCTTGCCGTTCCTCCCCCCCACCAAAAAAAAAAAAAAAAAAGAACAACAAACCAACCATACATCATTCTATGCATGTGATAAAACAAGGGTTTTGTAATCGTTGACCTTTGGCAGTACACATGAAGGCTATGTCAAAACTACATTTGAGCCCCAAGCAATAGCTGACCCTTTAAGCCACAGGAACAGCACATGCTCTGACAAATTTACAAAGCAATTGCGGAAGCAATCTGAGGTGAAGAACCACCTGTACTTGACTTAAGGAAGGATAATTAGAATTGTACAATCTATGGAAACAAATGTAACTCTACCTGTGTTGTTTCAGTACTGTATATCTGATCTTTAGCTCAGTAAACTGTTAGGGGTTAGACTGAATTTGTAATCAGGATGAGTGGTCTCCTGCAGCTCTTGTAAATTCCCCAAAATCTGGAGTAACCTGATCCCACGTGTAACCTTGTAGGGGCAATTCCTATATTTCTAAAGGAGAGCAAAACAAAATACGTCTTCTGAAGATAAACAACAGAAATAAAAGTTTCTGTCACCATAAATGTTAAGTCTCATACAGTATTATGTCTCAAGCAACAGAATAAGGAATTTCTTGATTAGATCTGCAGCCAGGCAATAGTTTGGTCCTGAATTTCAGACTGAAATATGCTATAGTTTGTGTCTTTGTTACACAGGGTTGTGAGTTAAAAAAATAAACCAGTATAAGTCAAACCTATTTTATGAATAGCTAATGCAGAGATGACAGTCTGTGGGGCATAAATTTCTGCTTGCCACTGTGGCATGTACATAAGTATGAAAAACCTCACAGGAGATGGATCTTGGCATTTCATGCAGCAGACTGGGGGATAATGTTTTAGAATAATCCAGTTGAAGAATGAGGAAAGAATCAACTGTCTGCTCCTTTAGTCACCTTGTGATCTCACATAAAGGTCTGAGCAGAGAGCTGGTAGCTGCTGTGCTAAACACTCTGCTGTGGTGGATGTGCCTCAGCCTGTAAAATTGGGGGTTTTTAGCCTCAATTCACTCTCACTGATGTTCTGTGATGCTCCATATGAAAGACACTTATATAAAAATACATATTATTTTACTAAATGTTTCCATGCTTCTCAGGTAAGAGAAATCACCAGCCTAGCAATACCCTGCACTGGCAGATTGGCTCTTGACAAACTGAGGCCTGAATCTGAACCCTCACTACAAACATGCTTTGCTAGAGTGAGCATGGATCTATATTTCTCAGCTGGTCTCATTATCTAAACAGGACAAAACAATCCTAGATATAAATAAATAGATTCCTTAAGAATTCAACATTTGGACTCTTTTCCTAATTAGGTAACTGTAGCATTACAATCCAGGTAACATTCAATCACAGGTAGACTATGCTTTTGAAAACTAACGGTATGACTTGGTTTCAATAGCTAAGCAGTGCCTTGTATGCAGAACATACAATATTTTAACAGGATATCGTGAGGAATGAGAGGCATTCAAACCTGTAGCCTTCATCCTGCTGTGGACCAGCAGCAGCAGCAACCACATCCATACTGAACCCACCAGAACAGCTGCAGCCCTTTGAAACAAAGGAGTCCAGAGCACAGGTGAGAACAGTCAGCTTCAGCTTTAAAGAGCTGCTACAATCTCCTGGAGAACTTTGGGTTTAACCCACCTTAGAACCACTCACTTCTCTGGATGGAATATTTCATATTGTTTGAGAGTGAGGAGAGTGATGGATGAAGGGTGAAAACATGACTAATGGACTTACCCCAAACAGCCTTGTAATACAAACACTCTTATAATGCAGGGAGAACTCCCATGTGGTTTAACACCTTAAGCTAAGGACCTTAAACTAAGCCAGTTCTTACATGTTTTTCTGATAGGGATTGATTTAAACAAGTGCTTTGTTTTAAGGCAGGGAATTAAATAGGAGAGAAATCAATACAAGTATTTATCAGGAAAAGGTAAAAATAATTTACTTTTGATTCGAAATGAACACTGTGGATGAACTAGGTTCAGAGCACATCCTCCACCACAAGCAGAATTTGTAGTGGAAAGTTGTGTAATATAATTAGCTAATTCTCAGCATCAATCTTTCAAAATCAGTATAAATCCTAAAATCCCCCTACAGCTAAAATGTTGTCAAATTTCATTAGCAGTAAAACCAAAACAATCAGTAAACTCAGTTCTGGAGACAGACTTTTATTTAGCTGGTCAATAAATAGTAACTAAAGCAGTTTCAGCTTTTGTTTAGGGATTAGTAGGACTGATAATGAGAAGTTTACAAGAGTAATAATCCTGCACAAATTGTTTCTTAATATACTTCTGTGTAAAAACAGCAGTAACTACACTAAGTACATAGATATGACTTGAATACACACACAAAAGTCTTAGAACAACATGTGGCTTAGGGCAAGACAAAGTCTACTGTGGTGTGAATAAATCAGTTATAAAGTGCTGATACCCCTGACTTTTTTTTTTTTTGCAACATTTTTAATTTACGGCTACTTACACGTCTCCCCCTCCATTAGTTCTCTTACCTGATGCCTCTTCTCCATATTGCCCTTCTCCTTAGTTATCCCTTCTGAAGTAGGTAGCTTAAGGTGATTAACAAATCTTTGACACCTGCAGGTTGCAGCATTAGACTCACCTCTTCAGCAGCCCTTCCCTAGAGGATCAGAGGTGAGTGGGGCTTGCACAATCAAATACATTCCCTGGAAACAACACTGGGAACAAAAAGACACTTCAGAAGCTGAGAACTGTGACACTGATGTTCCCGGGGTTGTTGTGTGCCAAGATTTCTATGTAATGCTGGCACATCTTGAAGCTCTTTGATCTCTTCTCTCCAGAAGAGCTGCAGAGGCAGCAAAGGCTGGAAATGACTCTGCAAACTAGAGATTACCTACTCGTTCTCTTCTAGGTGCTGGTGGCAAAGTGCCAACAAAAGCAAACAGATCGCCTCTTTCCCTATATTTTCTGTGCTGCTTTAGGTGTGTCCACACTGACACGGAGCAGGTGGGACAAAGCAGCAGTAAAGCCATCCTGTACTGTCGTAACACAGACCAGAACGGGTGTCTTCAGACAAGGGTTAGGATACAGCACAGGCAAGTCACACTGAAGGCTGAAAACTACGGGAGGACAGTTGGACAAAAACATGCAAGCAGAACAGTGGATTGTCCAGAAATTTAGCAAACCTCAGCTACCTTTTCCCAACATTCACCTGGCAGAAACTTCTCTTTTTCAGACTGCTCCAGCCTGCCGCCTTTGCAATTTATCTCCCAGTAGTCCTGTTGCTTGTCCTGAGATGAATGGAAGTGATGGAGACAGGGTACTGCTCTCGTATCCAGGGACTGTAGAACAGACAGGCAGAGGAGTTTGCCCAGATAAATGTTACTCCATGAGCAGAAATCTCCATTTGACCTGGGGATCATATTTGTTTCATGTCCATATATTTTAATTCTCCCACATCTAAATGGGGCAGAATCAGCAGGTGGACCTCCAATACCTCCCTGGGGACCTCTGGCCTCATGTGCCCACGTGACGCACATCCATAGGATTGCTTTCCACACAAGGCATGGCAGCAGCAGCCATTTCTGTGTGAGAAATAAAGCACAATGCAGAGTTCAGCAATTGATGCACTATTGCAGAATGAAAGAGGCCTTCAGCCCCTCACCTCCCATCTCTCAACAGCATGTACATTGGCCCAGTCAATGTTATGTTCCCTCTGTCTTGCCCAATTAATTCTGATTGTATTAAGCTAAGTGCAACAGCTTCAAGAGGAAAGTGGCTGAAGTCCCCTTGTATCACAAAAGCCTACAACCTTGGACTTTCATTCTGTCCTGGGAGACTCATATGTGGTCCCTCCCGCTGCAGAAGGAATTAAACTTAGGGGTATGATCTCACCATAATGTTGTCCCCTAGGGATAAGAAGTGGACATTGGCATCATGACTCCAATTAAACAAGCAGAGAAGGCCTGGCCCTGCTGCTTTTCTTTTTTTGGTGGGGTGGGGGTTGCAGGGAAGGGGAAGAACCAATGTCTGACCTCAGGGCACCAAGACATTGAAATCCCCTGGGGATCCACCTGAAGGAACCCACACTGGTATTTTAGAGAAAGCAGTGTAAAGAACAAATGAAAAGCCCAGTATGTTCCTCATATCCTGTAACCGCTGACAGTACTCAGATGCTGATGGCTTCATTCCCAGGACTATTGCCTTGAGAGGAGAAGTGACACAATTACATACAACTAAAGAGACTTTACTGTCCCTCAGGATTTTGCCTGTAATGCGGCATTTTTCTCCTGTAGTGATACAAAAATATATTTGGCTTCTTGTTTTTACTCTGCCCAGAGAAATGTGTTGTCACAATACAAACAGTAATCTGACATTTACAGGGCAGGATCATGCCATGTTTTGCTGAAGGCCATTTTGATAGATCTTTTCATATATTACTTTTGACTGAACTTGGTAATCAAACAGATAGAACAAAACTAATACTTACTGACTAAATCAGTGCCAGCCCCTCAGAAACCTGTGTTCCCATGACACAAAGCAAGAGCAAAATACGAATTCCCTCCTGTTCCCTTCAATAGAAAGGGACTTGGAGCGTTTTCCAGTACACATGGGAGGGCACTTGAAAGGTCAAACTCATCCCTAATAGACTGATGCTGATGCCACAACAGCAGCTGTTTCTAAGGAGTGCATTTATCCCAAAACAGAATGTGGCACTGCTCTTCTCTGATATTTAATTTCAGATAACATTTATGGTCCAAAGAAGAAAAAAAAGGATTATTTTGCTGTAATTATCCACACCATCCAGCTGCGCTTTCCGAAGATTAATATAGGTCTACACATTATTCCCATTTCCAAATGAGCTCCTAATTATAGAATGAATTGTATGACGCTGTCATGCAAACAACTTTATAAGACAAAGCAGAAAAAGATGGCTACAAAGATGTCAAGCACATATCCTTGTAAGATGGTTCACTCATATTTAAGGGGACAAAAAAAACAAATTAATTTTACTGAATATATGGCAAATTATTCACAGCATCAGAATTAACATAATTCAAATTCTAATGGATTTCTTCAAAAGGGGACTGCTGGAGTAATTACATAAGGCATTCTAAATGGGAAACAAAGCCAATTGCAAATTTCAGATGTTATTTTATGCAAATACTGTAGCTGCAGTTTTCTGAAGAATTCCATTGTGAGCCGAATTGTCCATTTCTGATGCTATGAATAATTGCGTACTCATTTATTCCTAATAACCTATTATTTATGTGCAATTTCTTTTGTCCTTCTAAATGCTATGAAGCCATTTAGAGAAAGCACCTAATGACAACTTACTAATTATCCTTATAAAACCTTGTATTGCTTTGGATTAGTTACACGCATAATTAAACTCCAACAAACTATTATGTTCACATAAGTTAGCACAAGTCTGTGAACCCCAGCAATATTTCATTTAATTCTAAACAACCTTTTCTAAAAGGAAGTGATTTATATATAATCACTCCAGAACACCATCAAATTACCCTCATTTTTATAATTAAAAAGATTAGTAAGTGCATGTATCAATATTTAAATATGCATATAAGAGCCACCATTTTCCACACCATCCCCAAAATAAACTCATTCATTGCTTTCCTTTTTCAGCAGATCGATATTGCAGCCACTTACACACGTACCCAGCAGCACGCCCAGGACCAGCCCCAGGGCACCCTGCATTTACCCTCCTTGTTCACCTCAGGATACACTGACATGGCATTTGGCCACCAGGCCACAATTTGGCTTAAGGTCGGCAAGCTGCATTACTCAAGCCTGTTGCATCCATGCTGTGAGACATGGCTTTCCTCCAGGTCACACTGCAGAACACCAGTGTCGCTCCGAGGGGCTGGCTCAGGCTGTGGGCCAGCACACAGGTCTGGGTCCCACCATGTCCAGTAATGGTGGGGGAATGGCTGTTCCTCCTGGCACAGTCACGCAGGCTGAGAGGCTGCCACTGTACCACATACATTACACTTACTGCCACATCCCTGCTGCCCCAGGGAGCATGAGGCAGCCCACTGTCACCAACAGCACAGCAGAAGAGCATTATGCCATCTGGTATCTCTGCACCTTTTATACTATAGACACCAAGAGTGCCCTGGCTCCCTTAACCATAGAAGGGGCACCTGGCAGCACCCATCTTCAATCCAGCGCTTGCCTAAAGGCATCTCTGGCTACACAAATAAGAAGTACTATCAGACTGGAGACCCATTAGGTTCATGTCATGGGCACTGGTAAAGGCTGTGCCATTACCATGCATGATTTCCATTCCTTCAGAAAGCCAAGCCCCACACTGTTTGGCCAAGCACTTCCTGCCTGCCCTCAGACAGAGATAACAGCATCGTCAGATACCAGCCTGCAACACAGCAAACCCCTTGCCAGACAGCACAAAGAGCCCAAAGGCTTATTCTTTCATGGACACTGAGAAATTTAGTCTATTTGGGCTTCCAGTGAAAGCAGAAGCAACATGGAAACCCTGCAGCAGCACCAAAAAGTGACAAGGAGAAGACAGAGCTGGCATACGCTCTCTGGACCCCAGAGAATAACACACAAGCTTGTCAGTGCAAACAAAAACACTCTCCCCATCCCGTGAGTCAGTCAGGGCAGCTTCCTTGGGGAGGGTCATAGCTACAGCACCCCAGAATAAACACATGAGAGCTACTTGCCTTTCCTAGACTGGAGACCCACTTGTCACAACCAAAGATCTAAACAAACCATGCATGTGCTCTGACAGTCCCCTCATGGAGAGCAAATTCAGAACAGTTGATCTACAAGCCAAGCAGCCCAGCTTGGCAAACTGACATCCCCTGTGTAGTGAATGAAGAGAAGTAAAGCACCTGATAACAAGGCTCATGGTGCCCAGGAGGATGAAAGGGAACAGCAGAGGGAGGACAGACATCACTGCAGCTAACTGCTAGAAAAGACTGCAAAATGTAGCACATCTCAAAATCCACCTACCCCCTCCCCAGCGGCAGGCAGAGATGGGGAACTGGAACACAGAGACCAAAAGCACTTCCCAGAATCACAGAATGGCTGGGGTTGGATGGGACCTCTGGAGATCATCTAGTCCGACCCACCTGCTAAAGGAGGTACACCTAGAGTAGGTCACACAGGAATGTGTCCAGGCAGGTTTTGAATGTCTCCAGAGAAGGAGACTCCATAACCTGTCTGGGCAGCCTGTTCCAGGGCTCTGGCATCCTCAGAGTAAAGAAATTTTTCCTCATGTTCAGATGGAACCTCCTGTGCTTCAGTCTGTGTCCATTGCCCCTCATTCTATCATTGGGCACCACTGAAAGGAGTCTGGTCCTATCCTCTCAACACCCACGTTTAAGATACTTATAAACATTGATAAGATCCTCTCTCAGCCTTCTCTTCTCCAGGCCGAACAGACCCAGCTCTCTCAGTCTCTCCTCCTAAGAAAGGTGCTCTAGGCCCCTAATCATCAGGCTTCAGCATCTACCTCTTTCTTTTGCCTCCAGCAACTAGTATGTACACTTCCTTTAAAACAGTCCCTCTGGCAGATGATTTGTAGTTTTATTTTAAATAAACACATGCTGGTTTATGTATGCAAATCCTTTGTTAGAACCCTTTTTGTCTATGTCTACACCATTTTTTGGAGGCACAGTATACTAGCATGCCAGTGACTGTGTTAGCCCATAAACTCAGCCTGTGGTTCTTGCTACCGTGATTCCTCAGGACTGCAGTAATCATGCCTACGCAGCTCCCAAGATAAGTCCTGCCTGGCCATTGTGTCTGTGGGCAAACCACACAAAAAAAAATTCAATGCACTTTTTTTCAAGCTCCTTTCCTCTCTTTAAGCTCATTGTAAAATTGCTGTAGTGTCTCAGTAGCCCCCATGCTCAGGACACCACGCTTGATGCTGCCTCAGGGGACAGCAGGGCAGCCATGGGGTGCAGCGGAACCCGCAGGGAAGAGACATGCTGCCGCAGGTGGGTTGCAGAGGCAGAGGGCAGGATTCAATCCTGGAAGCCTCCATATCATAAAATGGGACTTCATCTGCATTGATGAATTAAATAAGTGTAAATGTAATCCATGGGCCATTAGGCAAGAGGAGCTCAATTTGCCTGAAAGTTTCTGAGCCTAACTTTTGGTTTATTTAGTTTCAATTCATTCTATGCTTATGTTCAGTCTTTTGGAATGAGATGCTGTGTTTGGTTTGATTTCCTTCTTATTGCAGCTGAACCGCCCCTTACTCAATGAACACAATTTGCCATATTGACATTTTTGATACGCCTTCCTTGCTGCATCAGCATCCACCACCACTTCTGTGCCACCAAAAGTCTTCAGCATCACTGTATCCAAGCTAACACTGTCTCGTCTCTTTCTTTTACCTTCAGTGATTTCCACTTAATTCTGGACTTTGAGCAGTTTTCCTTCTGAAGCAAACTCAGGTTGCTGCTGTAAATGTTATTCTGGAGGGTTTGACATGCCGGCAAACAGCTTTGTATTTACAGCAGCTAATAATGATACTTATTCTATTGTATTACCTAGTTGTCTTTCTGTATTAAAGCATTTTTCATCTCTTTTGGTGCCCTTGAGCTTGCAGCACACAATTCATTTGTGGACAAAGGACTTGTATGGCCCTGTATTGTAAACCATTCAAAACACTGGCAGTGAAAAATGCAACACGAGAGAGCCCTAGAGGGCCTGTCCTGCACTGCAAGGAAGCTTTGAAATCACTCCTATAAAATACGCATTCTGTCTCTTGTGCTTCAGATTGCCTATATAAAATGGCAACAGTCAGGGCACAGGGGCCGGAGAGAAATAAAACAGCCTGCAAAAGCAATTAAGTGCCACAGAGGCATTCCCATTTTATAACAGTGGAATATTGTTTATTGCCCTGTTTATTCCTACACCATGGAGGCTGTGCCCCACAGTATGACAGGAGGCCTGAGCAAACCTCAGTGCTCAGACACATTTGCTGTCCTGCTGAGGATCTGTAGCACACACACATTTCACAAGGCTTTTTGCTCCAAATGACAAGCTCTGGCTGTATGGGGAACGCACCCCTCAAAGACGTGCAGCCTTCAGAGCCGCTCTCCTCTCCATGCTTGCTTGCTGTGTGCTCTCATTCCCCCACATCCTTCCACACCCTGTGTTTCTCTCTGGTAAGACCACAGCAGGGATTTACTGATAGAAAAGCACAAGGGACTGCATTTATCACCATCCTGCGAAGGTCCACCCCGGGCACAAGAAGACTGTAGGACAGGCACAGGTCACTGTGAGAGGAACCAGCTCCCCTGTGTATTTGCCTCAGGGCAGTCTAAGAGCTGAACTGTATTTCTCTCAGATGTGGGAGAACAACTCCCCTCGCATTTAAAAGTAGGTCATGTAGCGTTGGACAGCCTGAGAGAGAAAACCCTTGTGGCAGGAGAGCCCCAGGCTGGTGGGCTGTGGTAGCCATGGCATACCCTGCTTTCCTGCTGCCCCTGATCTGAGGTGAGAGGGGTTTTCCCTCCACAACCTTCCCTCAGTGCAGCGAGGGCCCAGGGCTCACATCTGATGTGACACCACTGCGGGGACCAGCCTCCACTGCTGCTTCTTATCTGACTCCAGTTAATGTCCTGGTCTCTTGAGGGAGGGTGACCCTGTTTAACTGGGACACTATTAAATGGCGCCATGGTGCAGGCAGCCCCCAGCACCAGCAGAGAGACCCCCAGGGCCCCCTCACCAATTTTATGGCCTCACCGCATAAACCTTCTATTTATATTCTCTCAGCACAGCAACATTAAAGTTTTCTCATGGCTGACCATGTCTCTGGTTCCACAGCAGCAAAAAAGGTGGGTGTCTAGAAGCTTACACATTGCAATTGAAGACAAAACAGTAGCTTGACAGGGCGGGGGGGGAGCGAAAAAAAGAAAAATAAACAGTTTTCTAATAAAATAACAGTCAAGGGAAAGAAAAGAGGTTCCATGACATCAGGAAAAAAACAGTGTAGTAGACATCTCGCACAGACAATGAAAGAAGACACTGGCTTGGTCATCTGCAAAGGTCATTCTGATCACCCTGTGCCTGCAGAAAATAAATGAAGAAGAGAGAAGAATGTAAGTACTCCATTTTCAGTTGTTTGTTGGTTTGTTTGGGGTTTTTTTGTTTCACATTTTTTGGGACATGTGGCTAATACCTAAGATTATCTTGTATTTCATTCATACATTGCCTATGTATATATCAGAAATACGCAGTAGTGAAACTATGACTTATTTACCTGCCGGGGGAACACTAATGAGTGTTGTAGTAATGAAAACGGCTTCACTGGCTTGTAAAATGCAAACCAGCAGAGAACTCACTAGAGACCCAACAAGCATATGTCAATAAGCTTATATTATTCACAAGTACACAAGCCTCCCAAGACAAGCAGTTTCCCAACCTCCTTTCATTGCCTGCTGCTCCTGACTGCTTCACATCTTAGCAAAGTCAAAGACAGATTTTCTATCCTCCTCAAGACTCTAAAGTTTTTGTAAAAGCCAAGCGATCATGTGAAAACCTTTCAATTAGGATGCAAACTGAATGTTTTATTGGCTAATATTTCGTATTATCCAATCTACAAGTATTACTAAGTGCGATCACAATACAGGACAATTATATTCATGGCCACAGACATCTGAACACAAATAGCATTTTAGCAGATGTCCTGGTTTTGTTAAAAAACAAGTTTCTCTTTTAGTGAATTTGGCTGTCAGCTAAAGCCTTCATATTAGCTGCATTTTCCTGGAGAACCAGATACATGTTTTGGTAAACATAGCAATGGAATGTGAAGCTATTGATAAGCATGGATGGACATCTCGTGAGAGGGGCAACAAGAAACAGGTGACTAAGAAACTGACCAACTGTGTATAACATTCCATTCACGTGAATACTTCATATACAAGTGGGAGATCATGAGGATCTCATCCCTTTTTTCGTCTCTTTTACTTATGGCTGACATTAGGAGAGGACCTTGCTAGTCGTCCCTGCGAACTGAGGCCTAGTGAGAGACTGAATCCAGCTCCGGTTGGCTGCACAGTCCAATCCAAGACTTCAGGTGCCAGCTCTGCAGTTGCCGAGATTTTCAAAATTGGTTTTGTGTATTTTGTATTATTTTCTCTATTCTTATTAGTAGCATTAGTAAACATTTTTAATTTTTCCATTTCTCTTCTCTCTGTCCTTCTTTCCCTCCTGATCGCCTGTCCTGAGTGGGAAGGGGGGAGAGGGAGGGGCAAAAGGGGGAAGGGGGGTGGAGAGGAGGTTAACAATACATCTGCCAGGGTTTTATTGTCACCCCACAATCTAAACCCTTGGCAGCAGACAGCTCTAGCAATGCACTCATACACAGCACTGACACAGTACTCTCTCATTCATAATGTTGTTCCCCATTTCTCTCCTTTTCATCAATCCTGACAGTATTATTACAACATCCGTAACAATCACTGACCAGTCTCATTTCAACACTTTCAGTGTACATTGCCAAGCTCCGCAGCATGTTAAGAGTGAAACAGAAAGTGTTAATCCCCACAAAGGTGATCATTCAGCAAAAATTCAGACCAAAGTGGTAGGATTTGAACCAAAAAACCCATTAGAATATAAGTCCATGCATCTGCTGTCATAATAAGACTGTGATGACTGTATTTCATGTCCCCCTTCATTAGAAATCCATTTGGCATCTTTTCTAATAGCCAGGCTACCCTCAGAAAAAAAAAAAAAAAATATTTTATGTTCCTGTGGATGTCCTATGTGTTCTGTACTTTTACAGCACTTCTATTGTAATTCAACATTAATTATCTTTCCAATTAATGTACTACATAATGCTGCAACATGAAATGTTCACATTTTGTAAATGAGGAAATTTAGCTCAGTTCTGTCTGCTTTGATCCCGTTTCACTTCTGTTATAATTCAGTACCAGAATTATTTTCCTTTTGCTTGAGTTGTTGACCCCTGACTGCACACAAGGGAGCCATCTCTTGCATACAAAAGACACACTTATGCTTCTCTTTACCGAGAATACCTCCAATTTCTTCTTTTCAAAATAATTTTAATATAATTTCCTGCCTTCTGATTGTTACTTAACAGCTCATAAGAGAAACCGAGGTGACAAAAGCACTAACAGAGTTGCATTTACCAGTTACTACAAATGTAGACATCATAAATACTTACAAGTGCTGGAAAATGATAAGTGTGAGGTAGGTTGCCAATACAGGAAAAAAAAAATGAAATCAAAACTGGTCAGGGAGTGAAAAAAAACTCTTTTTAAAAGTTGAATGACTCAACATATTCTTTAAATGTTTTGTGTCAAAAATACCATTTTAAGTTTTACTGATGAGTACCATAATAAAAAGTATAGAAGGGAAAACATAAAATATAGTAATAGAAAATACATATCCAGAAATGCTCCCTAAATAAATACATCACTGATAATTTTACACAATGAGTAATTTAATTTTTCTGCTGGTTCTGAATCTTCTGTTTAGTTTAGATACTGTTAGGGTTAGGGTTAGGGTCAGGGTCAGGGTCAGGGTTAGGGTTAGGGTTTACAGTTAGGCTTAGGATCAGGGTTCAGGTTAGGGTGAGGGTTAGGGTTAGGGTTACGGTTAAGGTTATGGGTTAGGGTTAGGAGTTAGGCTTTGGGTTAGGGTTAGTGTTCGGGTTAGGGTTATGTTAGGGTTTAGGGTTAGGGGTTAGGGTTAGCATTAGGGTTTAGATTAGGGTTAGGTTGTGATCTACTGGATTTGACACTCAATGCCACCATCTTAAAGCACTTTCCAGTGCTTTTTCATCCAGAATGTGTTAAGAGTGCTTGAGGAAGGTAGAATTTCTCCTTCTCTGGTGACATTACACCTAGCTTTCTTCTCTGTTACCCCACCATATCATTTTTCATGGAACCAAGTCTACAACATGCAGAAAGCTGCAAAAAAAATCAGTTGCTCCTCACACTCACTAATCTTCTACTCGATTTTCTTTAATGCTGAATGATTAACTGGCAATTACTGAGTTTGTGAATATGTGCTGAGAAGCATGTGCAGATCAGACTAAAGAAACTTAAGAACGTCACCTATAAAATCTCTCTGATTGCTAAACAACCTCGGCTTAAATAACTTTGCTAGCCAAATGGTTTTGAAAATTTAAGAATAGCCTGTTCAGCATCTTGAGACAAGATTTAGTCTTGAACTTCCCTGGCATACTTCATTGTAATCTCAACCTGAGAAATACAGCAGTTCCAGTGGACGGGCTGTTACTCATATATCAGTAATTCAGGCAACCTACTTTAATAGGAAGTAGTGCTCCTGTTTCAACATTATCCTCAACCAAAGCCTTGAACTTCCTTGTTTTTAACTGCTTAGCAATGATCTTGACCTACTGCTGCAGCAGTTACAAATGGGGCGAATACCCAAGGAATGCTGCTGCTTCTCCCAGTAGCTATGTAAAGCTTATAGGCAATGTCAGATTTGAGACAGCTCCAGCAACTTCAATCTTTCATTTGTTTGGTACTATCCCATTTCATTTTGATACAGTTTGGTTTTGTGTGTTCTGTTTTGCTCTTCAATCCTCACTGCTACCCCACTTTCAGTTTACTTATTTGAAATGGCAATTATTACAGCTGTTAATTTTGAAAGCAAATTCACCTCTGCATTGATCCTTTCTTCCCACCATGTGAATGCCAGTCTTTGGGACAATGGCATCCCACCTAGTCAACCTAAAGGACCAACAGTTGGAGGTTTTTTGTGCCATCAGTGAGCTGTATGCAGTTTTCATTGCTACAGCAAACACAGCTAGGAGAAAAAAATCAAAGTGGAATATGCCAGGAAAGACAAACAAACGATTTTGTGGAGACCCAACTACAAAATGACAAGACATCCCTAACTATGCACTGAAGTTAACACGCCTTATTAATTTCCTTGTCACTGGCAGAGTTTTAGAAAGGGATTCTCATTAGCACTGAATGATCGGGAGTTTGTTGCGTTTACCATCAGCTAACAAAGTGTGCAGCAGGTCTCATGCAGTCCATCTGCGTCAACACCTCAAGTACCCTGTACTTGAGTTTTCAGCCTGGCTAAGGTACATTCTTTATCCAACAGCCACACTTAAGACAATTATTTCTCAGACAGACGCTGACAAACTATGAGGAGGAAGACAGTAACCTCCTCCACTGGCTAAATTTGCAACTGTGCACATTACCTGCATATTTCTTCTCAAAGTTTTTCCTTTGTACTCCTTCTCTTTGGAGATAAACTGGTGGGGAAAACAACCAGCTGTCAAAGACTGGTGTTTAACCAGCCTCCCAAGGGAAAACTACAGCCTAAAAAGTCAACTCTTTATGAGACTATTCAACGTTCAACCGTCTTGTGCACACTGCTCTCCTGGCACTACCAACAGAGAGTCATTCTGTTCCGGGCAGTGACACTTTAAAGCTCCCAGATACCCAGAAAAAATCCACATCCTGGCTCTGAGACCATATATACTGCTGTTAAGCACAAAGCAACCCAGGCAAACCTCAGCAGTACAGGCAAAGGCTCAATTTACAGACTTAAGCAAGTAGCACACATCCTTCTCTCATGTCTCAAAATTCTCTTCTTCCAAACAAGTCAACCAGATGCTTACCAACCCCCTGCCACAATACAATAAAGAAGGGAGCTCCCTCCATCCTCGCCCAGCCAGGAGCTTCTTCATGTGCTTTCTCAATATCCAAAGCAGGCTGGGTGCTCAGGAGTCCTGATAATCATGTGGACAAAACCTGGTGTTCTCAACATACGTTTCAAATTTCCCCCATGGGTAACCCTGTGGTGAGGTTAAGCAACAAAGTCATCACCAGGAGGGAGACTACAACCTCCATGAGCAAGTTCTGTCCAAGGTAATTCCTTCAATTGCTCAGGAAGAAATCTCACACTTCCAAAGGAAATAAAAATATTATTGTTGAAAGGGGAAGAAAATTTCCACCACTAGGTTTCTTTTTTTCACACATTTATCAGCACACAGAAAGTGGCAAAAGACAACTACAAGAAGACCTTTTAAAATTTCATTTTACACTATGAACTTCAAAATTAAAATAATACACGAATACTATGAAAATACTATGAACTTAGAAATTAGGAATCAAAATGACACCTCATGATTGTTTTAAAAAACCTCTTGGAAAATCACTTCTAACATATAAGAATACATTTCCAGTGGCTTCAGCAGGTTCAACTACTACATATATATTCCACACAGGATTCTAGCGGGTAATATGAAATCATAGCTAAAAATCAGTGTTTAAAACCAAGTGAGGCCAAAGAACTACAGGTCATTTCAGAAAATCCAGTGAAGTCACTAACTATACAAGCAAGGATTGCTTGTGTAAGTTAAGACAGCAGAAACAAGTTTGCAAATTGCATGGATTTTCAAGATTTTTAAATTAGATGTTGTCCTGGCCTCTATTTTATTCCATAAAAGGGAATGAAAAGCAGCCTGGACATGAGTGTTTTTCTAAAGGAGGCTCAGGCCTTGCAGTACACATCATATTTTAACTTTGCTCCCAGCTTAGTTCCTTCTAAGCACGCTTTGAACTTGGCATCCATTTCCTGGTTCTGAGCTTCAGTGAAAAGATTTTTCCAGTCTCCAACAACACCTGGAATATAAAGAAGAGTAAGTTATTACCACTAAATGTAAGGACTAAGGAGTATGATTTAAAACAAAAAAACTACCTTGACTCTCTTACTATCTTATTTCAGGATAAACATTTTTTTTCCCTGCAAGAAAAGAAATCTCTGACCCAATAATACACTCTTAAGTTTGCCTTATGTTTGGTGTCCTCAATAGAATGTGAACATAAAGCAAACATACGAAGCTATTAGTCTGCCTTAATAGCTTTGGCATGTGTCTTGTACAGCTGCAGAAGAATACGAAAGATGAGCAGCAGTTGTGAAACCAACCCAGAAAGTCCAAAGATGTGGCTTTTAACTGCAAGAGCTTTGTGCACTGCAACCAGACACTGCCCTAAGCTACAGCCTACCTTTAGTCTAGATTTTGGAGAGCCCACAGCCTGAGGTTGTCGAGTCTACAGCTCTAGCTTGATCCATGGCTAAAAGACATAGCTCAATCTGCAGTGTCTGGGTTACACACATTGACTGACATTCTTAGGCAATCACAAGGGCTATTTAGAAAACTCAAGAAGAAAAATCTGTGGAGGTACTCTGTAGACTGAGTGTCAGGCTATCTGCGGCACACACAGAAGCCAAAATAAAACTCTTTGTTTTAATTGATGCTTACTGCATACCATGACTAAAGAGTATGCTACTTATAGGGCATTTCTGCTATTCACATTATATAGGGCTTTATTGAATGGTACTGACCCTTGTGATGAAATCAAGTGACAGTGTCCTGAAGCACAGTCCATGTTTCTTAAACAAGTCTCAACCTTGAAAATTGTACATAAAAATTAACCATCTACTGACCCAAATTCCTGTCTGCCCAAGATGCAGTGCTACCATTTACCACCCTGGCAACACACAAAGAAATTTACCTTTGCGGAAAAGAGTGGAGCCAACAGCACCATGAGTCTCCTGAGCCTTATCCTTCACTGCCTGGAAAGTGGCCCTGTCCGCAATGGACTGGATCTGCTCTGCCGTTGGGGAGAATCCAAAGAATTCAGCTATCTGCTTTACACTGGCAGTCAGGTTCTGAAAGCAACACAGTGAAAGGGAGATGTGCAATATGCTTCCTCTCAAAAAGGACTTACTCACTTGGGATGTGCATCGCCATCACCTATCAACAATATATATTTTCCTTCACAGTATGTTTTCTGCATTACGCTGGAGCTCAGCTTTTGTATAGCCAGACTCAACTGGTTGCTAAAATCAACTTGATTTTGCTCTTTCAGAAACCTGCGTGTTTCGATGTTAATTTCAGCAGATTTCAAGAACTGGGCTCAGATTTGCTTTGCCTGTCAGCGCACAGCATCTGCTTTACCTCTTTCAAGTCTTCATACATTATGACCATAATATTCTCATCCTCAATGTGTTTGCTCCAGATGACTGCATGATCAAAATAGGATCCCCAGCCAACTATAAAGAAGAGAAAAAAGCATCAGTGTGACCTTCTCTTCTTACTGGGTACTTACTCCTCTCTGACTGAAGAACTGCCTTCTGTTGCCTATCAGTTACATCAATGCAAACAAGCAGAACAGCCTGTCCTTTCCGTGGTACCGTACTGTACAGCAGAATGACAGAGACTTCCTCTGGACTTTTGTAGGTAAACAGTTTCCACACAGAAAAATTAATTTCATTATGTGTTTCCCCTCTGTTACTACATTGTCATTTAAACATCTCTTAAAAGCCAAAGCCAGACATCAGTCTAAATCTAAAATTTGGTTTGCTAATGAAGTGCTTGGCCTCATGTTCAGAAACAGTAAAGACAACAAAAAGTCATTTTGTTAATGCTTTGGATCTGTGGCATTTCCTTCATCACTAAGTGGCAGAATATTGACCCAACACCATGCAGCTCCCCCCTCCTTGCTTGGAAGAGCTAAATACCCAGAAGCAAAGCACCTTCTGGACTTTCTCCCCATTCTGGCATTCAGCTGCCTCCTTTTTCATGAGGTATGGCCATCAGTAAACTAATTATGACACAGCTGTTTTCCCACTGGACCCACTTAGCTGTTTTTATTTTTTTTTTCTGTTGCTTTTTCTACTACATTCAGTAACTATAACAATACCTTTCCCATTCATGAACTCTGAGAAGAACTCATCCCAGGAGCTGTAACTGGGGACACTTGGTGCATTGTTGTGGAAATGGAAAAATGAAACAGCTGTATCTTTAGGGTTTCGAAACAGTACTAGTATCTGGAGTGGGAGAAAGAGGTCAACAATTTTAGATCACTTATTTCCCCTAGCAACCAAAATGAGAGTATAACCAAACATTCTGCAATCAATAACATACTGGGGGGAACAAAATATTTTATTAGTTAAGGCAAGGAGAACAAATTTGTATTGTGATCATAATAAAGACCTTGTTACCACTTTTAAGATTTGATTATGTTGTAAAGTAGTTGCAGAAAAAAGCAACTGGAAAAACTGTAATACCATCATTTAATACTACCCCATAACTACCTAAGACCTAGGAAATCGTAAGGAACCATTTGTCAGCCCCCTGGTAGGAAAAGCTCTTCAATTTTCCTTGAGGAAACCGCAGCTGTTACAATCATCTCCCATTTTTCAAAGCACGGGAATGACGTTCTTGAAATCCTAAGAGACTGTAATCCTCAGAGAAGCATAAACACTTCTGAAAACACATTACCCACATTACATTTTTCTGTTATACACATTATATTTTTTCCTGTCTCATACAGGAAAAAATACCAATGAAACATGGAAAAAATCCCCACCCCTTAACCAATTATAGCCTCCATCTGTGGTACACCTCCTAAGTGCTATGTATCCAGCATTGTTCAGTGACTGAGCACCACAAACATTAAAGTTTTAACAGCATGACTCTTTGCAAGGAGACAGCCAACGTCCCAGAAATACTGCTGCCACATTCACTCCCACTGCAGTTGTGCACAGCAGAGAGTAGCACAGAAGAGGAAAGTGTGACACTCCAGCCATCTCTGAGCACTGCAACAGTCTCTAAACCTGTTCTTGTTTATGTCAACTACAGCACCCCTAAGGCTACTGTAAATCGTAGAGGGTGCTAAGCCAGTTCAGGTGTCTCCAAGCTGCCTTCCCCCAGTGCCACCTGCTTGGGAGCAAGAAAAGGATGTGGCCCCAAAATTACTCCTGAATGCTAGTACTGTCAGAGAGATGAGGCTTGTTCTTGGAAAAAGAAAAAAAGCCCACCTTGGCTTTGTTCTTGAAAATAGACTTGGGGAGGCAATCGTAATTCAGATGTGTTGCCAGAATCCTTGGAGATGGAATCTGCTTCATCCTCTTTAGAAATAAACAGAACCATAAGTGAGAACAGGTTTATTAGACGGGTGCAGCAATGATTTGTGGGAGTCGCCTTTGTGAAACAGCCCCTAATCAAAAGGCATTAGTCATCCAAGATTCTCTTTTTTCCCCTCTCAGGAGAAATATCTTTAGTTGCTGCATGACTTCATTTTAATGACTTGTGTGCGGGGGTGCAGGAGAGTGAAAACAACAGACTTTAAGTGGTTCTTTTCACTAACCTCATATTTATCTGGATCTCCACATTCAATAAATGGTAGTTCCGTGCTTACAGGCTTACTCTGGCTAGTTGTAAATATCAAGTCACTTAAAATCTGGATAAGCCAGTTCACACCTGCACCAAGAAAAGCAGAAAACAAAAAAACCTATCAGAAATTTATATAAGATCTCAGAGTCTCATTACATGGCTTAATTCAGCATAATAGACAGTCATCAAATGACAAATAACACTAAAGTTCTCAAATTATTAGAAAACAAAATAATGTTTTCCAATAATAAGATCCTCAACAGCTTCTTAACTGTGACCTTCTTGGATCACTTATAACCAGTATGTGGGAAGCACTGCAGGCACAACTGACTCAATGATGCACCGAACATATTTTTAATATATTCATAAAACAGTCAGTGACAATAAATGGAGCTTTCCTGGCTTTTACAGAGAAACATCTGGGAGAGGTCTGGATAAGAGAAGGAAGGAACAAGCAAGGAGCTTTGCTCATTCTGCAGAGGAAAGTACCTGCCTCTCTATAGTGCCCTGGGTCAAGGACTAAATGGAATCATCTGTTCAATGTCACTGCCACTGCTTGTCCTCAGCTGTGCCTGTTGCTGTCTCCATAACGTGCACGCCAGAACAAGTGCTAGAAGAGCCGTTTCCCACTGGACACCTGCATCCCTCCCCACCCCTCACCCTTTGGAAGAGACCTTGCAGCAAACCTCCCTCATACAGCATCCCATTCCAGCATGAGCATGTGGCCCACTCCTGGAGCTGTGCCATGCTGCCTGCTCCCCAAGGCTGCCAGGGATCACACTTGCTCCACTGAAGCTCTGATGATTGCTGTCAGGACAAAGCAAGGGAACAGTGTGTGCACCTTGGCCTGTAGCACACTCCCCGCGTCCTTGTGGGGAGGCTTTTGGAAGGCTTCCCACCAGGCCCACAGAGATGGAGCTTTGGAGCTGCCATCACCTCCTGCATCCTGTGAGTCCCCTGTGAACACAGCTGCCAGAGGTACTAACAGGGAACACACACTGCAAACAGCTTTAACCTCTCGTGCTTTCAGTGGAAAGTTATTCCCAGAAAGGAATAACTTCCACTTTATGTTGTGTCTCAGCATGCTTGGATGGAAGCAGCTGATACATGTCATATTTACATAATAATGTGTATACAATCTGTACACATCATACAATGTCTTATAACGCAGACAAATATTACACATATATACCACCCAATATCACTGTATGACGTATATCACAGAATCACAGAATGGCTGGGGTTGGAAGGGATCTCTGGAGATCATCTAGTCCAATCCACCTGCTAAAGCAGGTTCACCAGAGCAGATCACGTAAGAATGTGTCCAGGCAGGTTTTGAATGTCTCCAGGGAAAGAGACTCCACAATCTCTCTGGGCAGCCTGTTCCAGGGCTCTGGCACCCTCAAATTAAAGAAGTTTTTCCTCATATTCAGATGGAACCTCCTGTGCTTCAGTCTGTGCCCATTGCCCCTCATTCTATCATTGGGCACCACTCAAAGGAGTCCGGTCTCATCCTCTCAACATCCACCCTTGAGATATTTAGAAACACTGATGAGATCCCCTCTCAGCCTTCTCTTCTCCAGGCTGAACAGACCCAGCTCTCTCAGTCTTTCCTCATAAGAAAGGTGCTCTATGCCCCTAATCATCCTTGTAGCCCGCTGCTGAACTCCCTCCAGTAATTCCTTGGCCTTCTTAAACTGGGAAGCCCAGAGCTGGACACAGTATAAAATTTATATTGCTCTCTCATTTAGGTACAGATCAGAGCAAAAAACCTTGTCTCCAATGTCTCCACATGTCCTCATCTGCCCAGTAATAATTGCATGTGCACCAATACAAACTGTATTTTAAAGAAAAGCTACAATTGCTAAACCTAAAATTCCTAGTCTCTAGATTGGTTTCTCAACCATGCAACCCATCCATAGGAAGTCCTGTATCCTGGAGCTCCATCATCCTTCATTCCTACCTCATCTCTTCTCATTCTCTGCTTCAGAGTTTTCCTCTCCACTGCACACACCCGTGTTAGGGGTTACATAGTGATACTTTACTGTAACTTACCCTTTGTAATCCTTAATAAATAAAAGGAATGAGGAGAGCATTGAAGCTTTAAGAGACGATTCTCTTGAAAGGTCTCAGTGTGAGTCCTTCATCAGGCATGTTCACAAACAGCTAAACCTGGAAATGCTGAAAAGTTTGAGCCCTGCATGGAAAAGATCTGGCAGAGAAGGTGGCAGAGGAAGCTGGACACCAGGCTGCCTTAGCTCAGAGGGAAAGAGGCCTGCAGAGAGACTTTTATTACTGCCGGGTGACATTATGGCTTGGTGGGTCCGAGTGTCACATCAAGGGGCAAGAGGAAGCCCAGCAATTTCTGGTTTCAAACTGCGGCAGCTAATCTTTCCTTTTCATTCTTTATCCTACTCCCTTGACTTTCCCCCCCGCTAACTTTGCAAGCTATAGGAAATTAGGACAAGAAATCTGTTTAGTGCTGTTTAAGATTGTAAGAGCAAACATTCAAATAAGAGAAAATTCCGCAGGATTTATCTGTGGATTGTAACTACACTGCACTGCAAAAATGCAGCATTTTCTCTCCCTCCTGCTTTCCCCTTTCTGCTGTGCAACCTGCCGTGTACATACTTTTCCAGCAGTGCCTGTCAGGTAACAGGGTGCTGTGTTCCCTGGCGACCTGTGGAGAGCTAAGTGTGAGATCTCTGCCTTTATCTACCGATCCGTCTCTCTGAGCAGGAGAAGCTTACTGAGTTAGTAAACCTCAGATGCAATCAGCATCACGACTCCATGTCTGAACTCTTCCAAATTCTCGGAGAAATCAAAGCCAGTGACAAGTTATTACAATGACCTTTTAAGTCTTTATAGGGTCCAGCAGAACTCTGGACCCAAACCCAGTGGAATTAAAGGCTCCTTAAAATAAAGTTGCATATTTCACATTTTGTGCCAGCTCCCTCCTTATGTATTTGCCCTCTCTTGGTTCAGTGTAGTGTCTCACAGCTGCTATAAATTCACGCTAAACCCTGCAGGCATGCTTCTTAAACCCCTAAATACACCTTAGTTTCTTTCCAGAACTCACCAAACAATGGGAATTTTATGCGCTGAATGAAACCTTGACCTAGGACTCTGGTTAGAGCCCAACTTGATCACATCCACTACCATGCTAGTGCAGTGAAACCCTTCCCTAAACCCACATCTTCTCCACCAGCCCTAAGCTTCTGCTGCTTGGGTCTCAAAGAAGAAACATATGCTTGGATAGGATTTCCTACATTAGCAGAACACATCCCTTCCTTGTAAGCAACCGTGTCACACTTAATGTTTAATAGAACTCATCAAAATTAACTAGTTGGTTGGGTTTTTTTCACTGCTCCTGTTGCACCTTTCCTCCTTTCTGCAAACCTCTTAACTAAAAGATTTAGACTTCCAGTTTGTCTTAGTCAGTACCATTCTGCAGTCACAAAACCAAACACAATGCTGATATTGATTAATGCCAAGAAACAGCTTACAATTTTGTAAGTAAAGATACTGTGCCCAGTCACTTTGTACTCATTAAAAAGTCTAATGCGCAACCTTATTGCTTTTGTACACTATAAAATACCACATAACTAACACACTTTTCAGAATGCAGTTTATCACACCAGCAGTTTATTATACTAGCACCTCACTTCTTCAGCCAAACAGTAGTTTCGAACACCAAAACTTTTTCTTTCAGAAACACAAACCATACTAAAAAGCAGGGCAACAGACTGCTGAATTAAGATAAAGATAAGATTAAGATAAAGATAAGATTAAGACTGTTGCTTCTGGTTGTAGGAGAAATACCCAATAACCCCACACAACATAAAACCATAATCAGTTGGTTTTCCTTCTTGTTGTGTAAAATAATTAGTTACACTATTGTAGACAACAGCAAACAACATATAGTGTATTCACCGCATTTAGGGTAGGACACCAGCACCATATCATCTCTTCTGGCTTCCAGGTTCTCCAAAGCTTTGAATGTCTCCACGCTGCACGCTACAACAGGATATGGGGTCCCCTGGTATGAGAACAGCAGGTCCTTCAAGGTAAGACCTTCAGACCTTGCCAACACCTTATTTATCTCATCAATGAAGACTTTTTTATCCTCAGCCATGTTTACCACCTTCGGGGTGTGAAACTGTTAGTCTAATGCAGTAAATGCCTTTTAAATAGACATTTTTAAAGGGTGGAGTAGATATCCTTAGCATTGCTTTTGCCCTCCCCCAAATTTGATAGGTTTCTTTCTCCTCCCTTTCCACCTTTCTGTAAATGGAAGCTGAGTTGATCCTGTCCACTTATAATCTACAGAGCAGGAATTACTTTAGTAAGAAATCCCACTGAGTTCAAGCAATACTTGCAAGCTCAGCCACCAGGGAAAACAGAGCTGCAAAATTAATTGCCCTGTAAGAATGAGCAGCAAAATATCTAATCTTACATAACATTAATAGGAAAAAAAAAAAAAGCATCACAAAAAGAAAAGTCCCTAATAAGAAAAATCCCAGGTTTTATTTTGGCAATAAAGTCGGCCTCATACTATGAGTTAAGGGAAATAGATAGTGAATAATAGAGAACAATGAAGCCAGAACTATAAACAGAAAGGACACTACTGAGAGGGAAATGATTCTGTCAGTTTAGGTTCTAAATACCCCTCTGTGGGAGCTAGTCTGCACGAATGCCTTTTTCATGTTAAAAAGACAATTAAACACGGAAATCTGGCATGGCCCAGGATTCTTCTGCATCTCCATGACAGAACAAGGATCCTTTTCTGACGGTCGTGAGCCTTGGGCAGCTGTTTTCCCCTGGCAGGAGCGCCGGCTCCCAGGAGCCACAAAGCCGCCCTTGCACCTGCTGAAGCAGCAGGAGATGAGGAGCACCTGCCGAAGAACCTCAACATGGGGCACCAGGGCCTGGCTTGGCTCCCGAGCTGCGCTGGGCACACACATCCCCGATCAAACAGTGGGGAGAGGACTTGGGGGTCCCCCGGGGCTGCAGGGAAACGTGGTGGCGAGCCCAACCTGCTGCCAGCAGCCAGAAGAGGCCGCCGAGGGCAAGAGGCTGCAGCCAAGGACTGCCACCTGTACTTTAATATGGAAAAAGTATCTTGATTCCATAAGGATATGCTAGTAAAGTGACCTCTACACACCCTTAACATTTAGCATTTTCTTAAAATGAACTTTTGATAGTGTCCTCTGCAAATGCCCGAAGTGCAATGCAATGCTGCACAGATAAGCTCATTCTGACAGAGTTCAGGCAGGATTCAGAGGCAGTGTCACATTTACACATTGCTCTGCTCGAAGTAACTGTTCTTATGTACATTATGAACCACTAGCAAACTGGTAAAAGAAGTTCTCGCTTAAATTTTGGACTGTACAACTTAGATGAGATCTGACTTGTCATCAACACTTTGAATGATCTCGGATGAAACTGCAACTCCCTGGAAAATTATTTGGCTCTTGCTATTCCTTTCTTACAAACTGAATTATTATCTTCTAAATAATCTTATCTCCCTACGGCCGGTGCCATCACTGTGCAGAGCACGGGCCCGCCGGGCCCGCCCCGGCACACGAGGCTGGGAAGCCGCGGGCTGCCTGCGCCGGGCCTCCGCCTCCGCCGCTCCCCGCAGCCCCGGGCCGGCTGCCTGCGCCGGGCCGCGCGTTAGCGCCTCGGCGAGCCCCGCAGCCACCGGCATCGCCCATGGATCCGCCATTACGGGGCCGGGAAGACACCAGCGGAAGGAGTTGCCGTGCGCAGGCGGCGGGCGCGCCGCGCATGTGCAGCGTCAGCGCGGTGAGGCATGGGGCTGCGCGTCGTGAAGGGGCTGCTGCTGCTGGAGACGGCGGGGCTGCTCGGCGCCATCCTGCTCTACCGCGCCATGGACCGCAGCCAAGGTGCGGCGAGGCGGCCGGGGCTCACACCGCGCTGGGGCAGGGGGCGGCGGCACCGCCGGGACACTGGGAGCTGCTCCAGGCGGGGCCGCCTGCGGTGCCCGGGGCGCCCCGCACCGCCACGGTGCCCACGCCCAGGGCGTGCGGGGGCTTTTAAGAAAATCTGCCGCGCCGGGGCCAGTCGTTCGGCTGGTGTCAGTGTAGCACGCGGTGCTCACGCGGGCCCTCAAGGACAAGCTGTTATTTTAGTTTTATAAAACCAAAACCGTGGGGAAACTTTTGAAAGTGAGCACCAGGAACAAAGGTGCGTCTTGTGCATTTTAATTGTAACAGCATCGGCTCAAATAGGGACTTAGAAAGGTGAGGCTATGTGCGAATAAGGCAGGAATGGATCAATCCTGTCCGAGGCAGCTGGTGTGCAGCCGCTGGAGCCATCCATCCCCTGGCTCACCGCTGGCTCCAGTGGGCTCTGGGACCGGACATTTCCCGTGCAGACAACAGACCCAGCTGGCAAGCGGACAAAGCAGCAGGCAGCTCAGCACCTTCCAGATCAGTCCCTCAAGCCTCTCAGACTTAGGACTCAGAGCTTAGGTAACACAAAAATAAGCCAGGCACCAACTTGGTTACTGCAAGGTTTGCTCTGCACAGCCTTATTTTGCATTCAGGCCTCTGCAGGGTGCAGCACTAGTTTGACAGACCTGTGCCCCTGCTTGATTCAGATGCAGGCAGGCTGTTAAACTACTTTTCTTTGGATTTTCATTAAAAATATCTATAACCAAAATGTGGAGAATAGATGTAATGTGGTGCTGGCCTTTCACGGTTTCTCATTGCTCCCCCTTTTCAGTTCAAGGTCCTAGTTCTTAGATGCCTTTGCAGCTTTTCTTGAACTGTAGTTTATATAGTTCTGTAAGGTGCAGCGAGCTTATCTAATAACTCAGTGCACTTAGAATGAGGCTTTTACCACTTCCTGAGCTGCTGTAGAGCATTAAAAGAGCATAAAGCTATCCTTACATTATTTTCTGCTGGGTTGCCACAGAAGGATTCAGTGAACACCTAAAGCTGCGTAAGGAAACAAAGTAGTTTTCGCAGTTTGCATTTGCATGTCCGTCTATGAGAAGCATTCAGCTTCCTGTGAATCTGTAGCTTGTATTTGGCTATCACAGTTGTGAGGAAGGTGAGAAAATATTGATGATAGGGCTGCACATGATAACCCAAATACAGCCTGTGACAGAATGAAAAAAAAAAAAAAAGTAAATTCAAATCACATTATTTAATGGTGGCTGTAAGTAAGGAGCTCAGACAAACTCAAGTAAAACTTACCAGATTCAAAAAATAGTGCATTTAATTATTTGTCTTAAAATATGTTGGTAAAATAACTGTGATTTATCTTTCTTGTCAGATTTCAGATACACAATGCAGAAGAGGTTTCCGTCAATTCTGGAAGGTAGGTTTGTAGTTGTTGGCTGAAGTCTGTTGCATCTCATGTTTAAAAACTGATTTCATTATTGCATAAAACTTACCCCAGCAGCCATTGCAGAAGTGTTTACTGTTAGGTGTAGGTCTGGCTGGAGCATCACATTGTTGGATAGAGTCCTCAGAACTGGAGGACCATATATCCAACAAAACAAGCCACAAAGTGGCTCACCTTCAGACATGTCTGACTTAGAGCTGACATGGATGTTCCTGTTTTTCAGTGTATTACAAATCCAATGAGTGGTCTGGAATTCATGGCATAAGGGAGAATGACCAAATGACATGGTTAAGCAGCAAGAACTAAAGTAAGAAAGATGAGTGATCATTTGTAAAATTATTTTAGAATAATTATAAAATGTCCACATTAAAATGTCCACTTCATCTTTTTGATTTCTTGCCTTTGTACTTGTTTTTCAGCCCTCTGTGCCTGAACTGTTTCTTCCTTTTGATGATGCTTTTCACATCCCTATTGTGAAGCCACTTGTCACGCTCTATTTCCCACTGGATCTGTTTGATATCTGTAAGAGGAAAGGTGAGAAATAAGGAGCCAATGGATACCTCTGACATCATGTGTAATATAGATGAATGATGTAAAAGTTAAAACTTCGCTACTGTATTTATAGATGTTAATAAAATGCAAACTGCCATTTTTTTGACACCAGAGTTTGTTTGGTTTTTTTTTTCATTTCACAAAACATGCTGTGCCATCTCAGCATCTCCAGGTTTAAGACCGCTCTTGCCATTACTTTGAATTTTCCTACTGCTCGACAGACTTGTGCTAGGAGTACAGAGTGCTTGAGTGCTGCTGTTAACATTTTTTCAGGTGACACCAGCAAGACTGCAAAAGCTCTACAAAGGAGTAGACATTTACACATTTACACATCTACACATTTAATTCATTGGAATTATTTCTGGGAAACTACTTTCGCTTCACTTAGACTGCAAGCAAATATTCTGGTAGGTAGGTAAAGACAGTCATGCCTTATGCCTTCCCTTCAAAAGACCCCTAGGTCCCTTTCCCCTACACTGCTCTCTAATGTGTGATTTCCCAACCTATACTGGAACCTGGGGTTGTTCCTGCCCAGATGCAGGACTCTACACTTTCCCTTGTTAAATTTCATCAGGTTATTCCCCGCCCAACTCTCCAGCCTGTCCAGGTCTCGCTGGATGGCAGCACAGCCTTCTGGTGTGTCAGCCACTCCTCCCAGCTCAGTGTCATCAGCAAACTTGCTGGGCCCCTCAGTTCCAGAAGGACAGGGAACTGCTGGAGAGAGTCCAGCGTAGGGCAACAAAGATGATTAAGGGAGTGGAGCACCTCCCTTATGAGGAAAGGCTGAGGGAGCTGGGGCTCTTTAGTTTGGAGAAGAGGAGACTGAGGGGTGACCTTATTAATGTTTATAAATATATAAAGAATGAGTGCCACGAGGATGGAGCCAGGCTCTTCTCGGTGGCAAACAATGATAGGACAAGGGGTAATGGGATCAAGCTGGAACACAAGAGGTTCCACTTAAATTTGAGAAAAAACTTCTCAGTAAGGGTGACAGAGCACTGGAACAGGCTGTCCAGGGAGGCTGTGGAGTCTCCTTCTCTGGAGACATTCAAAACCCGCCTGGACATGTTCCTGTGTGACCTCACCTAGGCGTTCCTGCTCCAGCAGGGGGATTGGACTGGATGGTCTTTTGAGGTCCCTTCCAATCCCAAACATACTGTGATACTGTGATACTGTGAGTCCAGGACACTATCAGAGCAAAATTCACATAAACACTTGATGAACAGCAGAACTGCCCATCCTTATTTACAGTGTGAAAGGGCCACATGACAGACTCTTCCTGTTTTCTCAAGCTTTATTCGCTCCAGTGCGCACAGCTAATATTAGCACTGGACATCTGTCGTAACCGAAGAAAACTAAGTATTGTCTTACGGACGTTGAGTTACTGTCCGTACTGTGTGACTTCTGACTGTGTGTGTATTTCAGTTACAGAAGGCAGATCTTTATAACTACAGAATCCGAAGAACCAGAACAGCGTTACAACTATGTGCTATTTGTAGGATGTACTTACTTGCATTATCCCTGTTGGCCATGGCATTCATTCCGATATTGTCAAACTTAGACCCAGCATTTTCATCCAGCAGATAACCAAACTTTAAAGAGAGAAATTTTACTACTTTATTACAAAGAAACAAGTAAAATGCTTGAACACTTTTTGCTAAGGACTGATCAGCCTTACCTCTTCTGCAGATGCCAGTATACTGGCGTCTTTGAGTTTTCTCTTCTTTCCTCGGTTGGATCCTTCAAACAAAAAGTATTATGAGACAGAATTTCAAGTTCACAAAGATACTATAACAAAGTGTTACCAAGCTATGTTAGAAACCTTTATTCTCCACCTTCCCCCTCAAAAAAAGGAAAAAAAGAGTTTCCAACCAAGAACTAAATAGCACAAATTTTTGCATCACATTAGTAACAGACACACAAACTGCTAGTACAACTCTATCCTTCCTTCAAAAGTTCCTCCTTGGATTTCCAGTCCTTCAACAGCAGATTGTCACTCTGAACGAGGCCACACTGGTTGGAGGACAAGGGCAAGACCAACACCTTTTCATTTATGGGTTATTCAAATCTGAACTCAGATCCAAAAATGTAGATAATCTACACTACTAACACCATCTGACTCCAGGCTCTGTATTTGTATTAGGGGTTCTCAAATGGATATCATAGCAGTGTTTCCTTACCTTCAAGTGACCCCACAAAATTCAAATCTTTCTTTCTCTTGCCCTTTTTACTGCCAGAGTTCAGTTGCTTGTCATTATTTGGGTCTGACAGGAAAGAAAGGAAAAAAAACAAAACAAAACATCACTCCCTCATTCTCACACTGTGTGCACGTATTTAAAGCATAGCAGGGACTAAAATCTCTTTTTAGGTATATTTGTCATAGTGGTCTGAGTCTTTACTTTACAAAAGCTTAAAAGACAGCGCAAACAAACAAATTTGGGATTTCTTCAACCCAGACAATTAAAAATTGATCAGTGGTGCACCATTCTTTATGATTTTTTCCACAGCACAAAAAACTAATGAAATATGATACTAAGGTACATAAAATATGAAGGCTAAAAGCAGGTGTTATGTAAACCTTGAAAGTCTGCTTGGTAAATCTGGTGAAATAATAAGCTCATGAAAGATTAATGTGTTAACAGCTGTATGAATAGTTTATCTCCTCTACCCTCAATCATCTGTGACCTTAAAATATTAGTTGAAATACTCAATCTGTGCTTTTCCAGCAACAAGAAGTGCATACTGTATGAACTGTGCTTTTCAGTTGAAAAGAGAATAAAACCAGGCAGGTGCAATGATCAGTTGTTATTAGAATGGTAATAAAAATCTGGGTGCATAACTGTATTAGATGAGTAAGCTGTTACTTAGCAGACAACAATTTAAATAGAAGTTACCTCATCTAAAAAACCCAACATACTACTAGGTCTAAAGAAATACAAAAATTACCAAGTATTAGATTTTTTTTAATAATTTTTCAAATGAGATCTTTCAATGAGATATTTTAATATTTCTGCCTACCATAGTCAGTTATTTGTGTATAAAGCTCCTTTTGTACCTGCCAACGTTTTCAGAATGAAAGAAACTTGTCTGCAAGTTTTTATACCCAGATGCATCATACGCACTCACACTTGGAACACTGCTTAAGACTTTATTGTCCACAGAAGGACCTCTTGTCACTTCCTTACTTAAAAGCCAAACCTCCCACCTAGGTAACTAAATCTGAATTTATATAGGTGATTATGTATTAGATAACCTATTTTTAAAGCTTTTTCTTCTCATTTTTTGATAATTAATGGTACCTTACCTAGGCTGTTATCATCATCAGACACATCCATAAATACTCCTCCCTCTTCATCCATATCCTCTCCAAATTCTTCCTCCATACTTCCTAAAGAGACTTCTTCATCATCCAGATCACTGAAATCATCTTCGTCATCAGAATCCTCCCAGTCACCACTGGACTCCTCGCTTCTTTGGCCTTTCTTACCACCTTTGGTTTTCTTTTTTATATTACTAAAAAAAAATATGTAACAAGCTTAGCACTTTATGTCAAAATACTGTTTGCATCCAGATAACATCTATCTACTGGCAAACACTATGTTAGAAAAGTTGAACATCATTGCAAAATACTGTAAATGTACGTTGAGACCTAAGAAACATATCATGCACTCAGGTATGTTTTCAACCTCAGCATATGGAACTGTATTATGAAAGTCAACCATTTTAAGAAGTTCTGAGAAAATACTATTCTGAAATTAACAGAAATGTCAGCTCTACTAAATGAGGAAATAAGACTTTTTCCTTAAGGAAGGAACCATGGTTCTTTATATATTAGATGGTTACTTGTTTTTTGTCTCCTCTTTGCTATTTTTTATTCACACCAGTCTGGATCACAAAAATGTTCAGGTTTCACTAGAATTTTAAGCTTTAATTCTCTTCTCATCTCAAGAAAAGAAGTTTCTATGCTGATTTGAAAGCTGTATTGCAGCCACTTCAGGTGAAAAAGAGGCTACCTGATGAAGCTTCTAACTTCTTGAGAACTGAGCTCTGCGATTCTGGATTCCACAAAGTTTATTTACTGCATTAGGTCCAGTTACAACCAGTCCTTACAGCAGCAATACCATTATGCCTCATTCTGCTTACTTTTGTGCTTGGTAATTCTTTAACAGAAACCTGAGACAATGAAAAACAAGATCTTACCTTGCTTATTGGATCGGTGCATTGCATAAACAAAATACTACAGGCCTCACGCGTCAAGCCAGCAGACTGGAAACACTACAGGATCACAATGCCCCACTATGGGACATGCAGAAAAGCAGCATTACCCAGTGTCCAACTGCTATTGCCTTTTTTGCAAAGTGATATTCTGAGTCTTTTTGAAAAAAGTCTATCCAATTTTGCAGAGTAAAACTCTACACAGGGATTAAAACAAGAGATTAAAAAAAAACAGTTTAAAGTCTTACCCAGCAAAATCAAGGTCATCCTGGCCAATGTCAATGGCATTATCAGCAGCTTCAAATGTATCTAGGGCAAAAATTGTTTATTACTACACAACAAAGTCAAAGAAATATGAAGTCATTACATATAGGTATCTTTTTCCTGAACAGTTTATACGATCTACATCAGTAACAAAGGGTCCTGGTAAAAAGGGTTCATACTCCTACAGAAAATTACTCCAGAAAACACTTATCTAAAGCTAACTGGAGTTTTTCTGAAAAAATATTTTTCTTTGAAAAATAATGGAAGTTTTCTTTTACCCAGGATGTATTTTCTGGCCAGAATTAGATGATGTGGGAAGCAGGCAGACACAAATGGATACACAACTGCCTAGTGATTCAAACTTAGTTGGCAAGTGGGATATCACGAGTTTCAAATACTTGCTCCAAGTCAGACAGAACACAGACTTGATTAAGGTACCCCAAGCAAGTGTCCTGCCAGCTAATTTGTATGCGAATTTTCAGATTAGAAGTATTCACTTTAATTTTTGACAGAAAAGCAAGCAGCCTCGAGGGTGAAAGCTCCTATCATTGAATTCACTTAGGAACAAATTGCTATATAAAACAGCAGGTAAAAACAAGATCTGAAAAATTACAAATGTTGTGTTTCAAAGACTAAAAGCTGACATTAGGAGGTCCTTAATTTAACATTCTGAATTTATGGAGCAAATTCTCAGAGACAGTTAACTTATTAGAGATACTAACAATAGAACAACAAACACAATTAGAAACAGATTGTTGTCATAACTAAGACCATACTAGTTGTGTAACTAAGGAAGAATCCTGCTGTGGGAGTTCAGAATTCTCTAAAAATATTGAACAGAACAGTTATGGAGAGCTAAATAACTGTCTTGTTTGGGTTTTGGTGTTTGTTGTTGTTTTTCCAAATACATATATTACTATATAAGCAAAACATTAAATATTAAATCATAAAATAATAATAATAATGGACATTTTATGGTACCCTAACAAATTCAGATTCTGGAACAAATCATAATTCCAAAGCAAACAAAGTACACACTGCAGGAAGAGCTAAGACTTCTGCAGAAGTTTGCCAAGGATCTAAGTGAACAAATAACTTCATGGAAGAGGTTGGGAATGATGAGAAAAAGCATAAGAAACATCGAAAAAGGCCAAGAAGTAAAGAACGAAACAACAGAAGCAAATGTTACATGCTGCTAGAAGTTATTTAACTCTCAGACTACATTAGGAAAAGAACAAAAAGGCATGAACTGCCACTCATGAGCTTATGTTCAAAAATCAGATGACTTCCAACTGTCTCAACAAGATGAGCACTACTGGAGTAGTGAGGGCAAGACCTCGTTCACCAGATGGCCACCCAGCTGGCTCACATGAGGGACAGTGGGAACCGCTGGCTGTAGTAGCATAGTCTCAATTGGAAAGCCAGTTTTCTTCCACTTACATATTCCTGTATCTGTCTCTTTTATACAGTGCAAACTATTAAAAGGATAAATTAATAATTTGCAAAAGCAGGAAATACTGGGATAGTTACTGCAAAAAACCCCACAACCTTACCCAATGCTCTTTCAAATTCATCATCATCTACATCTTCCACACTTTCTTCATCATCCTGACGCTTTTGTTTCTCTCTCCTCTTATCAAACTTTGAATAAAATCTGAAATAATATATTGCTCTCAGACACAAAATTACAGGTGATGATCTTTGTGACAAGTTTTTTTTAAAAACAACCTGCAAATTGGTTCACATATGTGTTGCCAGTTGAAGATTGTAAGCAATGGTTTCAAACACAGATCAAACCAGAGATTTATATTTTCTTCATTTTTCAAAGAGTAAGCCACCACTGTAAGATTTAAAACACAGAAATTTCACAGCCAAAGGTGCCAGAAATTATTTTGAACATAGTGACTTTACAAAAGGGCACAAGAAAGATATGAAAATCTGTCATGCTGATATGGAAGAAAGGACCAAGTTCAACTTGAATCTAATTGAGAGGAAAAAAAAAAGAGATCAATTCACCCATTAAGTTCTGTAAACTTCCCCCCATAGCCCTCTCCTTTTATGTGCTTCATTTTACCTTGTCGGCCATTTTAAACCACTTTCTCTCCTTCATTTCATATTAAAGAATCGCTAAACACAGAAGGCAGATTTGATCATATACAAGAGCAGAAGACTTCAGCACTTCATATGGAAGACTTTCAATGTGTAATCTCAGTTTCAGTCATCTTCAATGTAACAATACTGACAGGGGTATGTTTTTAGGCTGCTTTTCTTTAATCTCAAAATTAATACCACTTTTTTATTTATTAAGTAATATTATGTTCCTCAATATTATAATATCAATTAATTAAAATTAATAAGTCCATTAACCTGATACTTCAAAAAAATTTAAAAGCCCCATCAGCAATGAATATACTAAACAAAAAAACCCAAAGTGAATGAAGCAAAATAAATGAAGTTAATTTAAACACTGATTTCCTAAGGAGACATTCAGAGGTAACCAGTATTTTGATCTAATAAGAACACATCTTTGCCAAATGTGTACCACTTCAATTTTAGTATTACAGCTGCATTTTTAAATCATAGTCTGAAAGGAAATCCAACTAAATGGAAAGACCTATGAATAGTAAAAAAATAAACAGAAAACTAGCTCTTCTTTTTTTTGCATTGTTCTGTTCTAATAAGCTTTGATGCTAATAACATGAGCAAGGTATATTGCAGGCTTTTTTAAATGTATTTCTAATGCACAGGAATTACAACCCACAAGACATTCATCAATACCTATTGTTAAGGCCTCTTTATTATGATGTCAACTTACTTGATTATAGACTACAAGCACTGATTGCCTTTGTTCATAAGTGATAAAGGGATATTCTTTCCTAAGCACTTTTGACAAACGTTGAAATTAGGTTCTAAGGAAAGCACTGTCAACACAAGTCACTCAAATTAGTCAAATTTTGCAAACACTTGGAATACCAGAGTATACTTATGAAATGTAATAGGGTTTGATAGCATTGCTTTAAAAGACAACACTTAAAATGAATGTCTGCAAGTATTTCATTACCTGTGAAAAAACACTTCATCCACTGGGATTTTGCTCTCATCTTTGGCACGGAATTCCTTACTGTTGACTGAAAAAAAAAAAAAAAGAACTTATTTTACCTCAAGTTGAAGTGATTGCTGTTATTTTAAAAGGTTAAACAGCATGCACAGACAGAAGTACGCAGCTATCCAGTGTCATGTTAAATAAAGTGGAGGTCATCTCAAAACCTCTTTAAACCAAGAGTTCTCTTTGCACATACTGATAATTAGATGTGAGCAGACCCCATGGAAAAACTCAAGACACAGCCCTAACAAGGTCCTTATTTATAGATAAGCAAGGGAGGTTTTGCAATTGCCTACAGCAGGAATGCATCCTTCACCTCAGAAGGAAATCAAAGGACAAAAGAGCTACTGGTAAACCGAGTGGGCACAGATTATAGTATTTTCTGTAGTGTTTACTCACAGAGGGACTCTTCAAATAGTGGAAGGTAACAGAGGATTTGCAATCTCAATTCTCTCAGCCTCAACAGATACCAGATACATACAAGTGCAGATTTTTGTAACTGTATTCATATAACCAGATTTTTTTATATTGGATTTGTAGAACATTCCAATTCCACAACTCCAGTTTGAAATGCTCAGTCTGGTCCTTTAACTCAGAATAAACTACAGAATGCAATAAAACAAACTGTACCTTCAAATGTCAAAATCCCTGCTTTAAGCTTTGATAGCCATAAAACCATGGATTAGTAAAGGTACATCAGCTAATCTGTATAACTAAAACTTCTGCGGAACACAACAGACCCAAAGTTAGAAGAAAGCACATCCCTGGGAATATTACAGAGCTTCTACCACAGAAGATGGAACGTCTTTTGGTCTCAAGTAGCATGGTTTACCCTAATTTTTTACCTGCTGGTTCTTAATACCAAATCCTACCCTTAATCACTGGAAATGGTGAGACTAGACAAAAGGCAGCCGCTTTCTGGGGGCAGGAAGACTCTTAGTGCCAAAGATACCTTACCCTAATCCTAACAATAGCTGCAGCTGTGGCATTGTATGGAGTGATCCACATCATCTAATGAAAGAGCTTAATGTGACTGAATCATTATATAAACCATTTTCTGAGATTTAGTAAGTTTTCAATCATAACGAGAATAAAAGTTGCTATATGATAACTTTGAAACAGATAAAATCATCAGCCACACAATACTACTGTATTAACTACAGCTAGATCAGCCTACATTTTAAAGACTTTTGTATGGTTTTAGTTATTTTTAAGAACTTTAAAAAAACGTTATTCATAAAACTACTACGCCAGATATAAGAATGACATGCTTCTGAGCAGAAAATTTAGCTATTATTTTATAAATTCATGTCCCTCTGATGTTAGTGCCCTAACAGATTGCTCTTCTAACTAGAATTATCATTAGATGGAATAAATTCTAAGGCTTTTTTTTTTTTTTAGCCTTTTTTCCCCGCTAAGGGGTCACATTGCCAGATTTTTAACAGTGTTCTAAACTTTGATACAAGATTGCAAATCTCTTCTTTACCCAGGGAGTATATATCCTCTTACAGGGATGCAGGCAAAAGAAAAACAGAAAAGAAAGGTCTCAAAAAAGAGTTGGTGCGTAAAGCCACGTGCTACAGTAGAAGAAAATGTGTTTTGCTACTCAAGAGGCTAACAGTTGAGGTAACTGATTTTCCCTATGTCATTTGTTCTTAAAATGACTCAATAAAGTTTCAGATGTGGAGATTCCATGCACCCTTATAAGAAGATCAGACCTGATCCGGAACATCAGGTACCACCACTGCACTCCTGATGGACAAGACTTTTATTGCTAATAAAAATAGCATAGACAGCACAGATGATATGTCTACAACAGCCAGTCAGGAATTCTTCAGCCATCACAATCTTAATTGAAAAGGGGCTGACTTACCTGCCAGATTCTGCCTATCTTTCATAAACTGCTTCTTCTTCGGCTGCATTACCACGCTGCTGGTGTTTTCTGTAGCAGAACATAAATCAGAAACAAATTATTACTATTGATACAAAACTGTGAGGAGTGGCTGACACATCAGAGGGTTTTGCTGCCATCCACAAGGATCTCAAGAGGCTGGATAAATGGGCTGAGAGGAACCTCATGGCAGTTCAACAAGGGGAAGTGCAAAGTCCTACACCTGGGGAGGAACAAGCCCATGCACCAGTATGTGCTGGTGGCTGCCCAGCTGGAAAGCAGCTCTGCAGAACAGACTCTGGGCATCCTGGTGGACATCGAGTTGACCATGAGCCAGCCATGTGCCCTTGCAGTGAAGACAGCTGACAGTGTCCTGGGCTGCATGAGAAGGAGCATTGGCAGCAGGTGGAGATGATCCTTCCTCTGCTCAACACTGGTGAGGCCACACTGGAAGTGCTCTGTCCAGGTCTGGATTCCCCAGTGCAAGGGAGACATGGGCATACGGGGGAAGAGTCCAGCGAAGGGCCACTAAGATGATGAAGGGACTGGAGCATCTCTCCTGTGAGGAAAGGTTGTGAGACCTGGGACTGTTCAGCCTGGAGCACAGGCATCTGAGGGGATCTAATCAGTGTAAACAGATACCTGAAGGGAGAGGGTAAAGTAGGCAGAGCACTTTTCAGCGGTGCCCAGTGACAGGGCAAGAGGTGATGGGCACAAATTGAAACACAGGAGGCTCCATCTGAACATCAGGGAACACTTTTTCACTGTGAGGGAGACTGTGTGCTGGTTGCCCTGAGATGCTGTGGAGTCTCCATTCTTGGAGACATTCAAAAGCCATCTGGACAGCCTGGGCAGCCTGCTCTAGGTAGCCCTGCTTGAGCAGATGATCTCCAGAGATCCCTTCCAACCTCAACCATTCTGTAGTCTCTACATTCCACTATCACTTTGCTTAGTTCTCGTGCTGCAGAAGTGAGAGACAGCAGTATGTGACTGTCAGCTGGTTCTGAGTTGCAGATATGTCCATTGCAGCCCTGAAGACGGATCCCACTCCTCTGTTGCACTATGTGCATCCCAAATACTTGACAAGCACAAAGGGTTACTTGACAATCTGAGAGAAAAAGAGTTTGGTCACCATCAATAATCGAAATCATATGTTATTATGTACAGAGAAGTTTGTACCTTTGCCTTTGTGGTGTTTGGGATTCCTGTACACAAAGCGATCCAAGAATCTCATTAATGTGAAATCCTGCAAAGGGTCTCCGGAGTACTGAATGTGATTTCCCTGGAAGAAGAAGAAAGCCAAAAATCATTACGGTCTTTGTTTAAGAAAATCAGCAACTAAACACAAAGGACTCAAACACTCCAAGAACAACATTAAACCACACTTGAAAAACACAAAGGCTCAGGGATACTTCATCAAAAAGCCTGACAAGTTAATACACTCCTGTACAGGTTCTTATTTTCGGAATGTGAATATTTTCGTAACTAAAAACCACCTCCTTCACTTTGTTTCAGTGATGAACTGCCTTGCCATGTACTGTGCTAATAGCAGTTAATACTCAAGACCATTCAGATACCATATATTCAAATGAAAATAAAGACTTTAAATATATATTTGTGTAGGCTTTGATATTTTTCACATGATAACCAAAACAGTATTAAAAAATAATATGTTCCAACAGCAGGGTTCCCAACATAAAAAACCCACGTTAAATAAAAAGACAGACCAAAACTCTAAAAAAGCTTTAAGAATCATGTAATATACACATTCTTACCAAGTTAATTACATGTATGAACAGTCTCCTTTACAAAAAAAAAAAAACTAATTCCAGGAAAAGTTTTGCATTTGAGTGTTTGTTACAGTGCTGCAGAGCTGCTAGTTACCTGCAGAGTGCAAGGAGGCTTTACAATGTATTTTTTCAAATGGCAAAAGACAGACAACATAAAAATCCAACTTCAAAGCTACAGACTAGTGAAAGCACTTACTTCTAGAATTGTTTTTGCAAATAGAGCCACAGATGGATGAAAATGTTCAGAAAGCTGAAAAACACAAATCATATACTTATTTCTATTTTAAAAATAAACACAATCATTACTCATGTTGACATGTAAAACTCCTGACAACACCACTATGTCATAAGACCACTCCGTAACTCACCAAATAACATGCAGATGCACAAAGTAGTGCAAGGCTGATGTGTTCTGTCCTTGAACTTCAAGTTTTAATCTTTTGTTTGCCTTATCTGAATACATTCTCACTTACAATTTTATTTAATTCAACACAGAAAAGCTTTACCGATACAAAGCTAAGATTCAAAAGTAAAAAAAAGATTGTCATTTTTCAAATCTCCACTTAAAAATTCCTGTTCCCTACTCTGGAATATCAGCATTGTATATAACATATACAAGCTTAAAGTTGAACAATGTGTTGTTTAATCTTTCTGTTGTGTTACCCAGGTAGCTACTCCAAGAATAACCAAGTTAATTTTCTTTACCTTTTTCAGTTCCCAAAGGCTTGTACTTTCAGCACCGCAGTACAAAGGGCTCCGGTGCATAGGGTCATATGAGGTTCCACTCTTCCTGCCTGAGGGGCAGAGGAGATAAAAATGACGTAAATTTCTTCATGCAACTTTATGAGAGTATTCTTTTCATTTCAACATGACAGTAACACTGCTCATCATTTTTATCAATGTTACAAGTCTTGATCAACATGTCACTGTTACCGAATATTAGAAGTTAAAGAATTATATTTTCTTGCTACTGTACCTCCCATATTCAGATGATGCACCCACGAGGCTGTTGAATTTGAGCCATTTGTTTTAGCAGAATTTTCCATTGTGCTCCTCTCTTCACTTTCTACTTCTTTGTCTGCATCCACAAATTTTTCCTCATCCTCTTCAGCCTCTTCTTGATCCTTAAAGCACTCTTCATCATCTGATTCCTGAACAAGAAAAAATGCTAGCAAACAGCTTTTCCTTTCCAGTTTTACTCTCATTTATTATAAAAATGCACCTATTGTTCTTAGGAAGCTACTTACAAAATTATAAACAAATGATAGCTAAAGTTTAATCAACACAGACTTTGGCCTTCATAGAGGACTTAAAATTGAACTTTACTGCTTATATCACAGAAGTGTAATGGGCCCTCTCCATCTGAAGAAAGAAAAAAAAAAAAATCCAGTCCTGCCTAGCTATACTTCAGGGAGTGCAGACAGAAGGAACAAACAGGCCATTTTTCTACAAAGCTTTTTGGTGAAGAATGTTTACCTGCTTACTTGTGCAGCATTTAGCAAAATAATCCTCTATCCATGACTGAAGTTCATAGGACTGACTAGAATGCTTAAAACACCCTCATCTATGCAGATTTTTATTGTAGTTACAATTATTCAAGTGCAAATCCTCAGGTTGGTAATAAACAGGTTAGGGAAAGGTGCTTGTGAAACTAGCTCTTACTGAAAAAAACAATGAGATAAAGAAATCATGTTATACCACATGATCTTGTAATTGGACCCTTAACTCCGGTTTTACTTTCAGAAGCTCAGACAGAAGGTACAGGGTTCCACAAATGAAGGGTGGCATGTGTCCACAAGTGACTTGAAGTAACCTCTTCACAAAGGCCTTCACACGGCGCAACACTACATCTGCCTTCAGAGATTTATAGACAAGATTAAGAAACATGGATGGCCTTGAGCAGGTTGCTAAAGCAGGATCTAGAAGCTTCCTGTAGAACACACAGGAGAAAAAAATTGCTGAATGTCAAAATGCACATAGGAGAATAACTGCTGTTAACAACAATCATCTTCATTTTTCAAAGTGCCATCTAAAAGACCAGTGACAGCTTGCTCCCCAATACTGAAAACCATTACATCAACCTGAACTGTCAATAGTTGCATAATATTTCTAAATATACACAACACTGACGATTAAAAAACCCCTATATCAGTAAACAAAAAGAAAACTGTAAGAAAATACAAAGAAACTGAGTTCAACTGAAAAATAGTTTTAAAATTCGAGATATTCAGGGTAAGAAACTAATCTAATTTATTCAGATGTTCAAAAAACAGAAAGAAAATGGTTAGCAAGTAGCATGTTTCACAACCAGATCAGACATATGTGTTGGCAAGTTCATTTTTTGCTCCACTTTCTTTCCAGACGGCCAGGAAAGCCCCTAAATACATTGCACACTCTGGGGGAACCTGAATTCCCTTTTCAAAAATCCCTTTGGTCCACTAAACAGAAACCTGTAAGGATCCAACCTAGAGTCTAAACAATCAGCTGGGACAAAAAAAAATGAGATACTTTCGCAGCGTAAGGTTTTCCTACTATACAAACTAAATAATCTAAAGAATTTCTTAACATATTTCCCCCTCACCAAATGGAAAAAAGGAAACATGATTTTAGGCTATTCTGTGACTAAACCACTGTACCTGTAAAAGTTATTTCAAAAGTAGTAATCTATTAGTTTCAAATAATAGCTGGAATATAACTATGCCACCAGAACACAGTGCAAAGCATGAAATGCATACGTTGTGTTGTCAGGACTTATCACTATCATTTATTTTATCCTCATGTTAAGTCAAAGAAACCACATGCTTTTTTTTCTAGCTCATAAAAAACATCAAAAATTTTTAGCCAATGAGATACAAAACTCACAAGATCTTAAAAGCAAAGTAAGTGTTTCTACAACTTTAAATTAATAGTGACTCTCTCATAAACTTAAATTTATATTAAAAAAAAAAACCGCAAACCTGTTACTTACTTGTATAGTGCTGCGTAGTACCTATCTGACACAGTCTGCTGAGAGTCCATCACTTGAAATAGTAACATCAGGGCCTGGACACTGGTACTGAAGTTCACAAGATGCAGAACTTTAAACAATGTGTTCATTTGCTCTTTCACTTTCTCATCACCAGTGTCAGCATAAGGGTAAGCTCTGTTTACCCCACAAAGAAGAGCACTGAGCATTTTGGATTCAACGTCTTTTTTCTTAATGCAGTTCCGAAAAAAGCAAAAGTATAAAGTTATCAGTTTGTTAGCCAGTGCACTTTCTTCATGACTGAGGACTATCTGATTCAGAAAGCAAATGGCATAATATTGAGTTTTCACATTAATGTTTGACCGGTACAAAAGCCTCTCCACCTCACTGCACACTACCCCCTTCATATTTGGATGCTTGTGCAGTAGCGTCTCTAAAAGATACGAAGCTTTGGTGGCAAGTTTGTTCTGAGGGTCTCCCAGTTTATTTACCAACTGAACAAGCAGAACTTTCTCCTGCTCAGGCTTGTTACAGAGAAGCTCATGGGCAACTGCCAGCGCTCGGGATTTCGGTGCTGTCAGAGAATCATGACTCAGTGTTTCTAACGCCTGCACAAACTCTGCCACCTGCAGTTTCAGGTGATGCTCAAAGTACCAGAGTATCAAACGTCTGTCTCTTGAATCCTTGTTGCCACTCGACATCTTCTCTATGTTGTTCAATGGTCGCTGTGAGAAAGACCATAGTTTCCTATTATCCGGCAAGAGATCTGAAATAAGCAGCTCCTTGAAGGTATCCAAAGCCATGAGGCTCTGATGCCTGCTGCCCTTTTTCTTTATGAGGTTTACCAAGTTCTCAACAAACTGGAGACTGTGGACAGCACTGTCCTGAATGAGAAGGGTCATCGCTGCCATCCTGTCAGCCAAGGTACCCGATGACACAACAGTTTTCATCCACGCTGAAGAGGCCCCCTTCTGATAATCTGTCTTATTCTTATACAAATCTGTCTCATGCTGGTACAGCTTTTGGGCCAAGGCCTTATACTTGGTCAGAAGCGTCTGATTTTGTGGCTCTGAAGAGAACTCGTTGGTGTATTCTAGGTCATACCATTTGCCCCCTGGTTTGACCAGTATCACTTGCCTAGCATGAAATTCAAAATCTTCTTCCAGCCTCTCTGTCTTTGCTGAAAGGTGCTGCTCCTGATCACCACCAGCTTGTTTTTTCTTACTGGCTTTCACAGCACTTGCCTTTTCCTTGCCTTTTTTCTCTTTTTTCCCTTCTAATGAAGGTGGGTTCGTTTCCTTCTTGCTTTTGTCTTTCTTTAGGGGCTTCTCCTCCTTGCTGCTGTCGTCCTCCCCCCGCTCGTCCACCACGAAGCAACTTTTCGCGTACTTGCCGAGCCCCAAGGAACTGACGAACGACTCCAGCTCCCCTTCCTTCAGGTCGTCGATCGCGTCCTTCTTGCCGCCGTCCACCACCTCCTCCGTCTCGTCCACGGCGCACAGCATCACGTAGTCTTGCTGCGGGGAGGGCAGCGCGCGGCCGTTACAGGGGGTCTCGCGCCAGGCCGCGCACCCCAACGGCTCCACCCGTCACCCCCGGAGCCCGTTCCGGGGGGACCCGGCCGCCATGTGCTCCCGCTCCCTCCCGCCGTCCCCCCTTACCTTGGTGCCGCCGAGACGCAGCACCTCGTCCAGCGTGAACTCTTCGGCGTCTCCATCTTCTCCTTCTTCATCGTCGTCCTCGTCCTCGCCGCTGTCGCCACCCGCCTCTTTCGGGTCCCTCACGCCGAAGTCCCACAGCGCCGCCATCGCTGCCCGCCGGAAGCTCCCGCGCACATGCGGGCGCGCGCTTCCGGCGCCGCGGGACAGCGGGAGCGCAGGTCCTGCAAGGGGGCGGAGGCCGAGTGCGGAGCTCCCCGAAGTGAGGCGGCAGAGAGCTGCCGGCAGATGTCTCGCAAAAATCTTACCGTAATTACAGTAGGTCCTAGCGGCGCTTATCCAGTGGCTCGTCCTCATACAGCGGCGGGACGCAGGGTGGTCACCCAGCGGCCAGGACCCGGGGCGGCGGAAGGGGAGGAGGAGCGGGCCAGGGCCGCCGGTGCCGCTGCCATGTCCCTGCTGCCCGCGCGCCGCGCGCTCCTCGCCGCCGCCCTGGGCCCCGCCGGCCGCCGCCGGCTCCCCCGACACCACGGTAACCGCTGCCTTTGCCGCCCCCCGGGAGCGGGGGGCGAGCCGGAGGCCGAGGGGCCCGGCCGGGCCTCCGCCATGCTGCGGCACCTGCTCCTCAAGCTGCGGGCCACCGGGCCGGTGACGGTGGCCGAGTACATGCGGGAGGCGCTCACCAACCCCGGCGAGGTGCGGGCGGGGCCAGGGGCTGAGCTCGGTGGCGTTCCGCGGGCCGGGCCTGAGCAACCGGAGCCCGGTGGCGTCGCCGCCGGCCGAGCAGCGGCCCCGCCGCGCCGCTCAGCGGGCCCCGGCTCCTGTCCCCTCTCCCCACGCAGGGTTACTACACGCGCCGCGGCGGCATCGGCGAGAGCGGGGATTTTGTCACCTCCCCTGAAATCAGCCAGGTGTTCGGAGAGGTAACGCGTGCGGCCTGTGTCTGTCTTAAGTAACTGCTCGTCATTCCTAAGCTAGAGGGGCTGGCAGGCATTTACAAGTGATCACCAGTGTCAAAATACTTGAACAGCAGTGACGACCAATAGACATGAACCTTTGAGTTGTATTTCCCAAAAGAAAAATTGGTTTTGGAGGAGGAAAGGGTCTTGTGTTTTTCTGGAAGATCGGGTAATCCTTTCATGTTTTATAGTCTGGAACACCATCTGTGCTTACTAACACTTATTTTCATATAGAACTTGTTTAAAAAAAAAAGTTGTGGTAGTTTCTTCGTATGAAAACTCTAATCAAAAATCATTTTCAGAGTTTGGTCTTGTTTGTGTATCGTTTCCAGTTGTGAAGATCAGTTAAAGGCTGTTCTTCATGCCATTTCCACAAAGGCACTGTCATGAGGAACTGCAATTCAGAAGCAGTTGGGTACTGACCTGCATTCAAACTGTAAAAGTTCTTGCACCTGCACCAGCCAGAAAGGAGTCCCACCCGCTTATGGTGGAGAGTGGCTTCTGCTGCGCTGATAGCAAACAATTGCAACTTTAATACCTAAAGAGGGCAAAGTTAGGGATGATTTTTCTTAACCTCAAAGTGCAGAGAGAGAATATTGTATAGTATTTTAGTTATTATCAGGCAAAAGGCAGATGTCACTTTCCACAAGTTCTGAAGTTATTATTGTAACTCTTTGTGTTGTTTCTCACTGTCAGTTAATAGGAATATGGTACATTAGTGAATGGATAGCTGCAGGCAAACCCAAAGCGTTCCAGCTGGTGGAAATGGGCCCAGGGAGGGGCACGCTTACTGATGATATATTACGGGTAGGTGAAAACTAATATTAATATTCTCCATTTCTGGCTTTATTCTGTGACTACACTGAAATCTGAAGGAATGAGGCTTTTCTATCAGGGCTTAACCTTTCCTAGTAACTAAATCATCTCAGTCAGGAGATTTGCAGCTTAGAGTGTAATTAGAATATGTGAAATTTTCTGTTGTTCAGCAGAGACCAGCTCTCTGAGTTCGAAGGAGAACTTGGGCCAGGGTGCACAGACTGTGCATACAGGTGTGTAATCTTTCAAACATTACTTGACAGAAGAGGAGGGTGGGAATATTCCATTACAAAATATTTCTGTATAGGAAGACATTATCCAAACTGAAATCCACTTGGGAGGGTGCTGCTGTGTGCAACAGGGAGGGAGGCCTCAGTGCAAGCAGCAGGAGGAAGAGGGGAGGACAGTCACCCAGGGGTGAAGTTGCATCTGTTCCTTTGGGATTTCAGGGGTTGATTTCTTCTGAGTTAAGCCTTTCTGTTCTGTCTTGCTTGCATGGCTATTAATGGAAATGCTACTGATTCAGAAACAAATCACTAATGGGATTTAGTACCTCAGAAGAACTTTTATTCTATTTACATGTGTTAATGGAGAAGAACCCTAATAACCACAGTGAATTGTAGGATGTTGGTTGCTTTTTGGTCATGGTGTCTGGGAAAGCTGACCCATTTTTTTTCCTAATGCTAAATCCTCTGCAGGTACTGGAGCTACTCCCTCTTAAGCTATTACTATTCTGAATTAGCATTTCATGTTGTCCTTAGAACTATATAATGTGTGCTGTATTTTGTCAACTTTATTAGAAATGTAGCAGCTTTTATTAAAATTGATGAAGAAATTTCCACCTCCTTCTAGAGGAGCAAAGCGCAGTCTCTCTCACTATTTTATTAAATGAAAGCTAACTAAATCTTGTATCTTGAATATAAATAATGAGATTAAAGGTTAATTCTTAAACCTTTAATGTATGCAGAGCGTGACCGTGCCTAATAGAATTCATCTGCCTTTACAGGTCTTCAAGCAGCTTGCCTCCTTACTTAGTAAATGTGATGTCTCTATTCATCTGGTAGAAGTGAGTCCCAAACTCAGTGAGATCCAAGCGCAGATGTTGACAGGAGGGAAGGTGCAGTCAAACCCTGAGGACAAGTCTGTTTACATGAAAGGCATCAGCAAGACGGGAATTCCCATTTTCTGGTACAGAGACATTCAAGATGTGCCGCTAGGTAAGGAGCTTCAATGTCTTGCTACAGGGCCAGCATCCTTCCTCCATTTGCAGCTTTTGATAATGGAGGACATCTCTGCCAGCCTTCATAATGGATGCAAAAGTAGTTAACATACATATTTGTTCTTCTTGTATGAGTCTGAGCCAGCATCTTGGCTCATTTTCATAACTGTTCTGTGTTCTGACTACTTTCATTTTGGGATAGCTACCCAATTTCATATATTCTGGCTTCTTCTTTCCCTGGGAAACCATTTACTGGCTTTGTCTGAATCTCCTTTCATGAGACACCAATGTAAAATTCATGAACTGGAAGCTAGAGCTACCTGTAGAAGTGCTGTCTTTGATGTATCTAAGCTGTAACTAATGATAATTATTTCACAACCACATTAACTAGTTTAGTTCATTAAAATTCATAAAAATATTTTAATTTTCAATTGAAAGCCGCTATGGAAGCATTAGTAACCTAATGCATTCTTTTTTACCTTCCTGCAGGTTACAGCTTTTACTTGGCACATGAGTTTTTTGATGCCCTACCAATACATAAGTTTCAGGTATAGCAAGAAGATTATTGTAATTGTGACTATCTACTTATTTGCCTTTTCTCTTTGAGGAAGAAGAGAATTAGTGTGCCAAAATAGGCACACACATTGTCTCTGGTGATAAAATACTTCTAACTTAATTTGGACAAATAAGGCTTAATTCAGCTGATACCTGTAAAAACAGTAACTGTTCTTGCATGGATAAAACTTGTAAAAAGCTAAAGATTTCTTTCTGCTAAGTCTCAAGTTCTCTTATTTCTTATGCTACATTAATGAAGTTTTTAATTTCCACATTATTTTATGTACTACTACTAACAAAGACAGATTGAAGGCTTTCATTTGAATGGTAATGAGAGTAGCAAAGTAGCAGCTAATAACCATTTAGAAGAAACTTTCCTGTTCAATTTGATAATTAGTTTATGAGAATCACTGGTAGAATAAAATATTTTATTTTGATAAGGTAAATGTTGTACTGCCAATAGAAGAGGCAAGATTTTTCTTAACAATATCATTCATTCTTTTTAAGTATAATTAAACCTGTATTTGTTGACTCTGCAGATGAGTCTTTATGACAAGCTTTTCCAAGGCAGTTACTGGAATTAAATAGGAATCAATAATTGTTAATAGCATATTATGTTCTTAAAATATTTGTGAAAACACCTAACACATTAGTTCAATCAAAATACTGTTGTATCTGTTAAGAGTGTGAAAAAGAGTACTCTGGGTTCATTAAACAGAGAACAGACAAAGGCTGGCGTGAAGTGTTGGTTGATATAGATCCAGAAGTTCCTGATCAGCTGCGGTTTGTCCTGTCACCATCCAGTACCCCTGCGACACAAAACTTTATTCAGGTAAGGTTATGCCTACCAGAGTTCGCACTTACATCTTTCAAGTACGTTTAATGCTTCTCAGTTATTGTGACAGCAAGGAGGGCTCTCGGTCTATAAATGAGTAAATACAGCTTACCATTTCTGTTCTGCAGAACTTCCACAAGAATTAAACTTCATATGCTGTGAAAACACAGCACGAAAACAAACATGAACATCAAACCCTGCAAAATCAGAGCTTAAACAGACAAAACACTTCAGAGAGCAAACTGAAGCAGCAAGTGTTCTGTGTTGCACGTGTCACATCACCACCTTGACAGTGGCCCTGCCTAAGCCAGGCTCTCAGCTCAGTGCAGCTGGGTACTGACCTTTAATGCAAAGTGTCTAAGGTTTTTATTTTTTTAATTTTCACTGGATTCTTAAAGTTACAAAATGGAATAGTTGAGATTAAAACCAGAGTTTCACACAGAAAGGCCTTTTTGAAGGGTGCACACAGCCCAAGGGCTTTCAGTACCACAGTAATGCAGTTTCACCTGATGCAGGTATTCTTACTTGTTACAAAAATGTTCATGTCACTTGACTATAGGTTATACAAGAGATGACTGAAATCCAGCACTCAGAAAACACTAATTGAAAATAACAGTTAACAAAAACTAGCTCAGGCTCGAGGTAACCTACAAAGCACCCTGGACCTCTGTGCCCCAATGAAGTGATGACAATCACATGATGTCAGTTGTGAAGATCTTTTGCCCTGTACTGGTTTGCTAATACAGGTGTTTTGATCTTTGAACTCTGCACTAGCCTGAAGAAACAAGAGATCACGTGGAAGTGTGTCCTGAGGCTGGTGTCATCATTCAGAATCTTGCCTGTCGTATAGAAAAGGGTGGTGGGGCTGCACTGGTTGCTGATTATGGTCATGATGGAACGAAAACTGACACTTTCCGGGTAAGTAATTTACCCTGAAATAAGAAGCCACAATCCTCTGTTATCTTTTATTTGTCACTTAGATCATTAAGTTCTTGTAAGAGAAAGGTCTTTGGTGGACATGAGCAAAAACTGAATAATTGAGTCTTATTTAATCAGTACCTGTAAGGGTTTCTGTCAGCTGGGAAAGGGTAATCTGAGCCCTTGCTACATGTATCTCAAATTTTCAAGGTAAAATTTACTATTCTCATCCCTCACACGCACAGCTTAGTCTTTGCTAGCCCCACCTATGGTAGCTAGGAGTGTAGCTGAGTATAATCTTCCAATTTAATTTTTCAGGGTTTCCGAAATCATAAACTTCATGACGTGCTGAGCGCTCCAGGTACAGCAGACCTGACAGCAGATGTTGATTTCAGCTATCTTCGAAAGATGACACAGGGAAGAACAGCTACAATAGGCCCCATAAAACAGCGGGAGTTTTTAAAAAACATGGGCATTGACCTCCGATTACAGGTACAATACATGTACAGGTAGATAAACTCTGCTAATCCACAAGCAATACTCTAAAGCAGCAAGAGAAATTTTATAAAAATCTGATTTTAAAAGAAATCTGTTCCAAACAACATACAGGTGTGAGATCAGAGTTGCTTCTCCTAGACCTAAGTTACTTTAGATCCCTCAAAGTTAACTGATCATATTATATTTAGGAATATTTAATGCAAAACTTTGTATCAGTGTATGAGCTCCACCACAGATCTCACCCATTCTGCTGAACATGACGGCACGGTTACATGACTATAAGCAAAAAGGATGCAAGAAGAATTTGCAGGTGTGAGGGAACTCGTAGGAAAGCAGGAAGGGCTGTAACTTACATTCTTTGTTTTTAGGTGCTCTTGCAGAATTCACGTGACACAGCAACTCGTGAGCAGTTACTTCACAGCTATGATATGCTGATGAACCCCAAGAAGATGGGGGACTGTTTCAACTTTTTTGCCCTGCTGCCTTACCACAGACTTGCACGTCCTGACAAGAAACATAAGCCAGAATCAGAGTCTCCCTTACCGCCTGTTGCTGGATTCAGTGAACTCGTACTGAAGTAATTTCAAATACTACAGCAAAATGATAGTAGTAGCTTTCAACAGCAACTTATTAAATTAAAAAAAAAAATCAAAGTAAAATTAATAGAGTCCTGTATTTTATGGTCTCACACACTACATATTTTGCAATAATATAGTCAGCATATAGCTACATACACAGTAAGAACTAAATAGTTGGATTTATCTTTTAACTGAAAGCACATGAAATGTCACATGACTTCTCCAGGCAATTTTCTCACAGCAATCTACACTTCAGGGCCTAACCCCATTTTAGCAGGGATTGCTATTTCAGAACAAATATAACGTAGCACGCTAAACCTGTTGACTTACCTACATGATATCTGTGGAAATGAAACACCGCACATACAGAAATCTGCATATGCAGAGCAGAGAATGAACAGCGTTTCATGGATCTTATAATAGAGCTGAGTGAAGTATTTACTAGTGGAGTAAAGTTAAAACTCATCAGTAACACACAGATGTGCTATGGAGACTTTCAAGGTACTCAGCTTTGGTACTTGCTTAGAACCCAAAATGCCTTGATATTTTTGAAGATATTTTTAAAGAGAATGGTGACAGAACAATGCAAAAAGAGTTGTTAGTTCCAAAGCTCCTGCTAACAGAATTCCCACAGCAGGGCATATGTAATGACAAATCCACAATCAAGCATAAAGAAACATTTACTTCTAAGAACATGTAATGGTGAGAGATAATTCATGTAAATAAAGAGTCTGATAGGGAAATAAATTTTATTTTCAAGCTTATCAGAGGATATTTACAAACAACGGGATGTATAAAAATATAAAAGTACTTAACAGTGTCCTTTTGAGGCTATAAATCTTACATGAGCTTTTTTGTAGCATCATAGCACTATTTCTTGAATGAATGTAACTTAATTCATCTAGGGATAAGGATATGAAACACTGTAACCTACTGCTGTCAAAGTCTGCAGTAAAGGTAGGAAAAAAAAGAATTAAAAAATCAGCTATTTTTACTACTCTGAAGAAAGTTTACTCCTAATGTACGCCCGATTTTTTTCGGTTCCTCGGCTATTAGTTGCTTGTGGCTACTACTGTCTGGCCCCATAAGTCTGCATACATGGTCAGGCAATCTCCTCCAAAGGCCAACAGCATTTTTTTTTTTAGTACAACTTCAAGAATAAATAGCTCACATAATATTTTGGAGCAGAACAGACTTCATGGGGAGACACATCAGCCAGGCCTTCTACTTCATTACTAGCCCCTCCTTCCGCCATTTCTGTTGTGCTTTTCCAAGTGACCAAGCTGGCTTTTTTCCTCCCTTAAAACAAACAAAAAAACCCACAGGAAATCCTGAAGTGACAGCTCAAGTATAAAATGTGAAGTTTAAAACCAGACTGTATTTACAGTTTGGATGGAAGATAGCAATGGCTTCCCTGAAATTTGGTCACTTCAGAAGTAGAAATTGAAGTGTGTGGGGGGAATAATTAAAAAATAAAATAAAATAAAAAATCACTGCTTCCCTTGCCTAGTCTGGGCAAATTCTAGACTACCAACTGATTGTTCCGGTTCCAATGACATAAAACAGCACCTCCCTGAAGAAGCAGTCCTGAAACCCTGCCTTAACAGGATGGCAAAGGTGAGGGACAAATTCTGTCCCTTCTGAATTCCTTTGCACCGCCTTGACAGCATAAAAGGGGGAGGGTAACCCCAAGGGCAGGAGAGAGGCAAGTCCCGTGGCACAAACCTGAGAAAAACACGTGCTAGGAGAGGGGACACGCCGTGGTTGGAAAGGCTGAAGCGCTCTGCCTGCTTCTGGCTGCAGGCAACTGCCATACAGATTGCACCAACATTATGTACGAAGCGTGGTGTACCCTGACAGGGAACCCAGAGTTCAGCCTTTACCAACTTGAACACCTACAAGATTCAGTGGCAGTTCAGGTAAGGGCAATAAGAAAAGAAAAGGTGCAAAGACCCAAACCTACCTGTGGGTACATACTTCCGCAACTGCCACTGACTTTACTGCCAGGTCACTGTCATTACAAGCAGTTGCCAGCCCTGAAATAACTGTGTAAAAATTTAGGTATATCTAACAAGTTAGAAGAGGTCTGCTCACCTGTTTCCTTACCTGAATAACAGCAGTAGAAAAAAAATACTTATGTACAGATACGCACACAGAAGGATATCTTTGTAGGAGAGAGAGGAGATACCCCAAAGCCTCTCACTGACTTTGCAGTTCAAGCCTGTATCAGTGTTTTAAGTATTTCAAACCAAGCTCCAGTTAAGCAGCTTGGCACATCAGTGATATTTACAGCACCTCCCAGCAGCACAATAAGATTTTACCCTTTCTGTTTTTTAAAATAGAACAAAAACCCACAACTCTTCCATTTACATTTAGCATCCATGGCCTCAAACATTTGGAAATACCATGAACTGTAACTATTTCCACAGAATACTGCTGCTTCCTCTCTGTTGTGCCACAAGTCCAGTAAGTGATTTGGAATCCATCAACTGAGGCATCTGCATTAAAAAGCCTGAATTCGGAGTTGGTTTTGGACTCTTCATTCAGCTCAAACAACAACGCTGAGCACAGTGAAGACGACCGGAGGGGCTGCAGGTTAAGGTCAGAAGGCAAAGCCCTTTCTCCTACAAGCCAGCTGCCCTGGCAGAAGGAACAGGTGATTTGATGTCCACTGTTACTCCTAGGTTTTGAGCAGAGTTAAGATACAAGCTAGCAGGCTACAAACTACTCCTGATGCAAGTCCAAGGAACCTTAAAAAAAAATAGAAAAATCTTAGAAAAATTTAAAAATGTAATTACTCAAAACAACAGAAAAAAGCTGCATGTATTTTTCCCTAGTCTTCCGCATCCTTCTGCGAGAAGCTGTTTTTCCAGAGTGAAAGGATATGCTACATCGAGTCTGGTGTGCTCTCCGTGCATCACTTGTGTGGTCTGAAGGCAAAACGCCTTTGGTGTGTATCCATGACATGTGCCAGCCTTGCACAGCAACACACTGTTGTGGCTTATTGCTCTGTTTTAACAGACAAAATAAAGGACTAGCATAGCTTTGATTGTCATCTCTTCAGATTGTTGGCCAGCATTTCAAGAGGAATATAATTAGTTATAGGGTTTTCTTCTTTTGGGTATCCAGAAAAAGTTAAATTCAGGCCAAGTTAACTGTCTCTAACAGCAGCAAATTATTCCTTCATGCAGCAAATTATTCCTTCATTTATGGAACTGTATTCAACTTAAACCACTGTGTTTTGCTATTAGCCAAGGTATTCTGCACTGATTTCTTTTTACAATCTCTTTTCACCATGCAGAGTTTAGAAAACGGGAGACACATCTAAGTTACAGAAAACAGTCCTCTATGGCCTAGTAAATAGGGATTAGAAAACCATTATAAAATTCTTATTGTGTAGGCTATAAAAAAAACACCCTTGAAAAACACACAAACCATTCAGTCTGTACACACTGCACCTCACTAATGGCTTTGTAGCCACACAGCTTGGTGAAATGTTATCCAACAGGGCTTATCCCACTGTCCAGTAACTACTCATAGTTTAAATTGGAGATGGAAAAAAGCTTGTCAGACAACAGTCTATTCTTATGTCAATGCAGGATCCTCTGGGGCTTTATGCACTGAACTATGCATACAGCATTCAGAAAGAGCAACAGCTGTTCCAAAACTTATCTTCAGTTTCTGTCTGCAGCGTCCTTCTTTGCTGCAGTTTTGCATAATGTATAATAAATCAAGGGTCTTCCTCCATGTCATCTGGATTAGGAGCCATAATAAAATGCTGGGGGTACTCAAGGTTGTGTTCATAAGCATGTTCTTTCCAGCGTGCATCATCGCTCTCATGGGTAATGTAACGCTCTCCAATGCGTGTTTCAAATTCTCTGAGGTCAAGCCACGTCTGATAATCCTAAGGAATAAAAGATTTAAGGAAGCAATTTAAGAAACAGCAGCACTACATTCCCACAGACAAATTCTGCAGTTTGTCTCTACTTTTAGTATAAATAACCATATAATCAACAACGTCTGTTTAAAAAAAATACCACCCCTCGAGCAAATACCTCAACAATGTCCACAGAAAATGGTTCAAAATTAAATAGACTAGTGTCTAAGGTTGTAATATTGTAAATCATGAAAGCTTTTTGAAACAAGACCGCTATGTTACCTTTATTATTATACAAAATTAATTCTGTGTATGCAAATATATGAAATTATACTTGTTCCAATATTGTTTGTACTCCGAATCAACTGGATATTCCCCTCAATGTCTTTTAAGTTATTTGTATGTGTGGATATATGCATGCAGTATTGTGAAACCACTGTGAAAGTAACTTGCAAACAAGCGGATAAATTCCATTCCGAACAATTATCTTCTAAAATGACTACGAGGTACAGCACACACCAGCCTGTGTGTCCGCTTTAGCATGGAACAAACAATGTTTGTCTGTGTACTCAATGGGGCTCCGTGCACTCATCACACATTCAGGAGAGGGGCAGGAGAGTAAAACTCTATGTTGGTATCAGACAGATCATAAGAGGTGGGAGACAAAATTCTCTTTGGGGAAATAAATGGTTAACAGATGGGCAGAATCCTGGAGTACATAGAATGTAAAGCTAAATCCAGAAATACTCAAGGCCCCATGAATGCTTGTTAACAAACTTTGATAGAAGCAGTTTCAATAAGTCTCTGAAGGATTCAGTCCAAAAAAATCATTGTTCCCCCATTATAAACGTAATGAAAAAGGCAGATGGGTTTACCTGTAACCATGGGTGACTAAGGGATTTATCAACACTGAAACGTTTTCTCATCTTCACTTGAAGCAAATTGTTTATTAAATCAATGGCTGACAAAGAAGAACAGAAAAAAATTATATTCTTTAAACACTAATCATCTCTATCATAATTCACGTGCTGCAGTGAAAGGGATTTTTAATATATAAATGTGTTTGTGTATATCCTAATGAACTCTTTTAAACTTAAACTCTTGAATTTTCTATTTAGCTTTGCTTATGTTAAATGAGGCTACAAACTCGGTACAGGGTAAGCTTCCCCACCGCTTTGATGGGAACACTAAAAGCTTTACTATATTACTTGTTAATGTTTTTCCTTACTGATTTTAGTGATTTTTCAGAAGTGCTTACAGAACTCAAGCATAATCCTGTGTTCCAAAATTATGTAGGTACTTCTACTATTCTATACTTTTGTATATGCCCTTCCACATCTACTTGCGCATTAATTATACATTACTAATTATACACATTACTAATTATACATTACTAATAACAAAGCGGGCATTGGAGAGCTCTAGAGATCAACCTTGTAAGCTTCTGAATTGCTCAGATCTGACATTTAGACTGAGGCTTTGTTTCAACTGCTAATATACAAAATTAATATTCCAGATTCAACTTTAAACCATTTTTGTTATTACAGATTATCTAAACTAGATTTTGAGATCAACATTCAGCAAATACTCACAAATGGTTTCATTTTTCATTGGGAATTTTGGGAAGTTTCAGGTTATTCATCCCAGTCATCATGCATACAATTAATTTCTCCTGCTAAATCTATTGGCTCCTCCTACCCTGAAAATGATCTAAAACATTATATTTGACAATTTAACTTTCCTAAACATATAGTTTGAGTTTAGTAGACTATGCCAAAATATCTCACACTTCTGAGTGAACCTTTAAGTTTAAGCATCTGAATTAATTATCTACATATAAAGACATTCTAATAGGGAAAAATAATTTATTACCTTCACTAGAAATTTCCTTCCAAGGATTTGGTGGATACATAAATGCTGCATTTTGAATCTGATCATTTATATCCTCGTCTTCATTAAACGGGAATGTACCACTAAGGCTCACATAGACAATAACTCCTACTGACCACATGTCTAGAGAGCGGTTGTAACCTTTACTCCTGAGCACTTCAGGGGCAAGATAAGCAGGTGTCCCCACCACAGAGCGCCTGAAAGATTTTTCACCAATGATACGTGCAAAGCCAAAATCGCACAGCTTCACCTGCAAAAGAAATAGATTTCAAACTGAGAAATCGTTGCTTGATCTCCAAAGCATGCTACTGCCCAAGACCAGAGCGGTACTTGGTACCATTTCTGCCACCATTTAAATACCACGTGCACTAAACCTCAGACAAAACATTGCATAAGCCAGTCAGTTAAGGTTTTAGGTTGCTGGTTTTGCGGGCTGTGGATCAACCACGCTTCAGACTGAGACCTGAACAGGCCTTGCACAGACGCAGGTCGGAGGCAGTCTGCGTAGTACCTGGCCGCAAGCGCGCAAATAAGACAAAAAAACTGATTTCAAAGTCAGCTCATTTTCAGAGGCAGACCCGCACCCTCACAAGGCACAGAACCAAAACGTAAAAAGCACATGAATCCCAGGCAGGTCACGTTCCTCTTAATCATATTCCTGAAGCTGGAGGCTTCAGCTACAAAGAAATCAAATAGTAAGCTTTCACTAGAACTCAGACTCAGCCAGCTCTGGGCAGAACAGTCCAGTAACCATCCAGGTAAAACGCATCAGCAGCTGGTGCCTGCACTGATGCTCAAATCATCATGGTTCTGGGATGGTTCCTTAACCTGAACATAGCAGACACTTGTACAGAAAAAAGGATCCAGATGAAGTCCAGCACTAACCCCAGGTTCATAAGCCCTCCTCAAGGTGTAAGCAAGAGCAGTGCACTAAAGGTACACAAGTGACTCTCCAAAAGTCCACTCCACTTTGTATCAATGTCTCGGGACTAGAAGCAATTCTCCGATGGTGCCTAACAGATTTAATTTCCATGTATCCTCCACAAAATCCGTACTATCCAAGGTATCTAAGATAACAGCTGACTAAGTTAAGTCTACAATACATAAATACTAGTATCACTGAACAGCACTTGTCTGACAGAAATGAGCTATTTAGTTCATATTACAATGTCAGATCACATACACTGATAACAGAGATCCGTGACTAAGGCCAGTGACACACAAGCCAGTCCCTGTCCTCAGCAGCTTATGAACAGGACAGACAGGGTGAGGACAAAGAGATGCACAACATGGAAAAAATTGTTTCCTAGGGTCAAACAGCACTGGAACAGAAAGGACTGGTCTTGAAGTCTCTAGTCCTGTGCCTTTTCCACTGGACTATCCTCACTGTCCTGTATCAAAAATAGCATGGTCAGCAGGACAAGGGAAGTGATCCTTCCCCTGTACTCTGCATTGGGGAGGCCACACCTGGAGTACTGTGTTCAGTTCTGGGCCCCTCAGTTCAGGAAAGACATTGAAGTGCTGGAGCGGGTCCAGAGAAGAGCAACACGACTGGTGAAAGGACTTGAGCACAAGACCTATGGGGAGAGGCTGAGGGAGCTGGGCTTGTTTAGTCTGGAGAAGAGGAGGCTTAGAGGTGACCTCATCACTCTCTATAACTACCTGAAGGGAAGTTATAGCCAGGTGGGGATTGGTCTCTTCTCCCAGGCAGTCAGCAATAGGACAAGGGGGCATGGGCTTAAATTCTGCCAGGGGAAATTTAGGCTGGGTATTAGAAAGAAATTCTTTACAGAGAGAGTGGTCAGGCATTGGAACGGCCTGCCCAGGGAGGTGGTGGACTCGCCATCCCTGGAGGTTTTTAAACTGAGATTGGACATGGCACTTAGTGCCATGATCTAGTAAACAGACTAGAGTTGGACCAAGGGTTGGACTCGATCTCTGAGGTCTTTTCCAACCCAGTCGATTCTGTGATTCTGTAATCCAGAATACCAATTTCCACTCACTTTTCACAAGTGTAAAAAATAGATGAAGTCTACACAGCCTTTTGCTAAGTGCTGCAGTAGTTGTATTTCTCAAGCTCCTTGGAAGAAAGAATGCTGGTGCACAGCATTGTTGAGACATGATCCATGTCTGAGGGGAACGACACTGAAACAGACCATTGAGCACGGAACTAGGCTAAGAGTTGGAAAGAAAAAAAAGCAAACACACACAAAAACAACAAAATGAAAAAACCTGTAACACACGTGGTTCAAGCAATTCTAGAATATGTCAGTTGAACAATCCCACAAGAGGTCACTTTAAGCTGAAATGTCTATATTTCTTTAAAAAAATAATAACGAAAAGTGATGAAAGAAGTATCTTTTAAACTTCACTCACTTGAGGGAATGGCTCTGCTGATGCTAGTAGTACATTTTCTGGTTTTAAATCACAGTGCACAATATTCTTGAAGTGTAAATTCCTCAAAGCAACAAGTATCTACAAAAAGGAAAGAACATTTCTGGAACTATTCAAGTGGAAAAAAAGTGTCAAAAGCCACACACACTAAGCAACACAGTAATTTGTATCAACATAGTCTTCAAGAATTATCCCATATATGCTGTGCAAGTACTAGATTTTTTTAGCCTATCAAGACTTGGAACTAATGGTTTTGATTTTACTTCCACCCGCCAGCTTCCTCTCTGTCTTTTTGAATGCTTACTCTTTTGATGTGAATCTTTGGATACCCATAATATTATGTCTTGGGAAAGAAAGGCAAAAAAAATATAATTAACTTTCAAAATTCTTGCCATGTATATTCAACTTTCATTGGATGTGCAGCCCTCTCTGTTGTCTATTAAATAACAATACAGAAAACCCCCTCTCCAAAATCCACTCTCACACGACTACAAAAGACAAATCTAGCCTTCCCTCTCAAAGAAGAGAGACTCAATGCCAACCTGAGTGACCATGAACTTCGTTATTCGTTCTGGAAGTCGACTTTTCTCACTGGAAAGAATCATCTCTAGCATATCCCCATGCAGTTTCTCCATCACAACAAAGACCCGTTCCGGGGTTTCAAACATACATTCCAGGTTCACAATCCCAGGGTGGTGCAAATTCTAAAATAAAGTAGTATAGGTACATCATTAAAATAGAACTGTATGAAATATCCTGAATTACATGAAAATATTGTACCTCAAATCAAAAAGCAGTTAAGTGGAGAGTTAGAGATGAAAAAACCAGAATGTCTGAGGCAAGAAAGTAGCTTGAAACAAACGTCAACCCATGAAACATGCTGATTATCACTACTAAGACTAATTTGTTTTAACACAAATTATCTACAGTGATTTATTTTACAGTTGAGAACACTCAGTAGCTTGAGTACAGAACACGTAAGAATAACACTCAGACTGAGGAGCCAGCAGTGGAAGACAGCCAAAAATAGAGTCTCCTGCTAACCTGCAGGAGACAGCACACAGCCAAAGTAGCTGTCTTCAGTGGATCCCCTATAGGGGGTAAATGCCACTTCCAAGTTATCAGTTCTACCAAATACTCCGGAATTCCCGTTCTTCTAAGATTCACTCTTACAAAAAGATTCAGAAGTCGCACACATAGATTTATTAACCAATTCAGAGTATTTACACACACAACAAAATCTTATTAATGGCTTGAGACAAACTTCAATGTGATCAAAAAATACTTTTGTACCTGGAGAATGGCTACTTCATTACGAAGCTGACTTTCCTGTTTAGTTGGAAACCTCATCTTGTCAATGACTTTGATAGCCACATCTCTTCCAGTCTTCCTGTGTTTTCCTAAACAGAAAGTCAATGTCAGACATCACGAGGCAGAAGCAATTCATAGCTATAAAACTTTACAGCAGACATTCATTTTTGGTGAAACAAGTATATTTTGTACAAAGGTAAAATATTAGTATATTTAATTGCAACTGGTATATGAGTAACAAGAAGTGATGGGCCTCAACAGCAGGGTTGTAGATAAATTTAAACCGGTTACTACCCTGCTGTCAGGTATCCACATTGAAACTGGATGTATTAGGCGAAGTTTTTGTTTGTGCAAGGGACTTGCACATTAGCAAGTAATACCTACTCCCACAGAATATTGCCTCTCCTGCAAAAAACAAACACACTATTCAAGACAAATATGAAGAAAGATCTACAAATCTTCTCCAGTGGTTTCATTCTCTTATGGGTTCCACACAGACGGGAAATTATACCTAATAATCAGGAATGTGTGGGTAGTTATGTGCCACAAAGAATACCATGCTAACACCCAGGAAGCAGTCTGTTGTGATCAAAAAGCTTCAAAAGGTTGTGGTAAGAAGCAAAACGTGCTGACAGCACCAAATATTACTCCTTGCTGCAACCTGCATCAGCTAAATGAGAAGCATTCTGCAATACACAGTGAGGATGTTTCAGGGGCTCAGAGAGCAGCTGCAAATGCTTACCCAGCTTCTCCACAACTGCTAAACCAAGTTCTATCACAATCACAGGGCTTGGGAATGGCTCCCACAGCTGCTGCCCCCGCCTCAAACAGCACCATGCGTGAAGGGCCAAATCCAAGCTCATCTCCACCGGCCCAAGTCAGGCTGCTTGGGGAGACATCACTCAAGGTCCAAAAGGGCTTACAGGGTTATCAAAAAGAACTAACAATTGGAGAGTAAAAAACAGATTTTTTTAAAGATTTAATTAGTCCTAAGAAAAGCTGACACTGTACACTGGACTGTCACAGACAACAGCATAAAGCCAGAAGTCTTGAAAGAGAGAGGCCCTTGGAGTTTTGTAATTTTGTCTGTAACAAATCAGCCATTTTTACACCCAGCCCACCCCCCAAAAAACAACAACAACAACAACAAAAAATTAAAAAAAAAAAAAAAATCACAGCACCCAGCTATTATTAAAAACAAAACAAAAACAAAAAAAAAAACTGATTCAGGGTATGTGATTCTGGCTCCACTAGACATCAAATTATATTGAAAAGCAGCAGAAATACCATCAATTCCAAACTAGATGCAAAACTCAGAATACAAATACTAGGCTGCAGAATAATGTAAAGCAAAACCACCAAACTAGCAAAGCACTTAACTACAGAAGCTAGGCTAGAGCTAACATTGAACACAAAGAAAGATTAACAGAAAAGCAGCTAGAAAATTCCTTTTCCTAAGTAAAAGGCAACCAACCAGGTTTCAGGGCAAGTTTTACATCAGTAAGAAACTGTCAGGAATTTTTTTTTTCTGTCTCCATTTTTCAGACCCTTCAAAACTAACCAAAACATGCAGAGGGAAACTGTTCTTGCTGAAAGAAACAAGAGTAGCATATCAATATCCTATAACTACTTGATCTACAATTTGTAAATGTTTGTCCAGAATAGTGGGGATAAAAAAAACCAAAAACACAACCACAATGCGAGCAACTTAATTTTACCTTTATTTGTTTAAAGAAAAGGTTTTGTAATAATTACTTCAGTAAGCCTACAAAGAAGCCAATATTAGAAGTTACCAGATCTAGTCTCCCCAAACACCAGCAACAATTAAGCAGCGTGCAGAGCCAACAAATGAAATTTTCTTTTCTTGCTCTTTCAGCTTGTGATTTTATCTTAAGAAACTGAGTACACTTACTCTAGATATTTTAAGGCATCATTAAGCAAAAAGATTTAATATAATAAAAGCCTTTATAAGTATTTATTATGTGAATAAGCATTTATAATCATTGAATCATGAAAAATACCAAGCTGAGATTTATTTAAAAGGCAATTTAGGAGAGTATATATAGAAATAAAACCAAAACATTGAACTAATCTCTCTGCACTTGTGCATGTGCTACTCAAAGAGAGGGACTATACTTTGATTTACACTATGCTTTAAGAAATATAGAGGAAAAAAAATAGACCTCTCACAAGAATGATGTAAAACTAGACCATCAAATGGCATAATGAAGTACTGAAATACGCAGTTGGCGCACAGAAAAATAATAGCCACAATACCTCCTGACTAGAAAGACAACACAACAGAAGCAGAAAGGTTACCACTTTTCAATCATTAGTTATCACTTTTTCTTTCTTTCCAGATTTATGGTCTGTGGTTCTCTCAACACTTGAGATATAACATATGGGATTTAATAATTAAAAAAAAAAAAAAAAGAGAGAGAGAAACAGACTTCACATGATGCATTTCTAGTATTTCTTCTTTTTGTGATTACATACTATGAACAAGTTACATGTTGCAATAGAAGTTTTTAAAAACTAAAAGTGATAAGTCTACATCTGGAACCTATTAACAAAAAAGAGACCTCTTGACAAAGAATTCCTCCCTGTACTTTTTCCTGCCGACAAAAATTTGTAGTGCCACTGTTTGCATAAAAACGTCAATAATATATTTGCATAAATACTGTCAAAGCATAAAGTAAAAGATGTGTTTTTCTAATTGCTTTTGGCCACATCTCTCAAATATAATTGAAAACAGGTATAACTGGCAGCCTCCTTAAAGACATGACTTCTATTACTGTGTAATACAGACAACAGTGTTAGAATTTGCAATTTAAAAAAACCCATTAACCAAGGCCAAATTGAGCCTACAGATTGCTTTGTATTTGACTGTGGTCAAAATTCAATGCATATTCTAAACTGATCTTGATGCCAATGCAAAACTCTAAATGCAAAAAATGAACTGTAAGAAATACTGTACATAAAACATCAGAGAGACAAAATCTAAACAAAACTTTTAACACTATAACATCATAAATTTCACCTAGGCATTCTAGATTCAGCTAAGCAAATACAAAAAGGCTAATTATATCAAGTAGACAGACATTCTACCTTAATAAATGCATAATGGAATCTAATGTAATTTACCTCCATATACAATACCAAACTGTCCAGAACCCAGCACTTCATCAGCAAATATTTGGTATACAGAGCTGATATCCTAATGCATGAAAAAAAACAAATCATAAATATCAGAAGTAATCAAAATGTTCATGAGCACATCAGTTAGTCCTAGCTAAGCTGTATTTACATGTGACATTAATCAAACTCTGTAAAGGGTGCCATCATTACCCTGAACAGCGTGGAAAAACAAAAACTTTTCCAGAAAAGGATCCACTGAGCTGCACTGTCAGCAGGGACACACATTCACACAAACTAACAGCTGCATCAGGTAAGCAGGACACAGACTTCTTCAGCTACAGTACCCTGCTGCTGCTTTCTCATCCAGATACTGCTACTACCCATCACTTTGTAATACCCAGCTAAACAAACACCATTATTATACAATGCATATGACTCACCACATTCTCCTGGACCTGGCAATTTGAAACAGAGATGCTTAGAGATAACTCTTCTGCAATAAATAAGATATAACTGAGTAAGTAAATAAGAAGGGCAGGCTCTTTCCAGTAAAAAGAGGAAAACAAAACAAAACAAAACACCTTTACTGACTTCTAACTCAGTCATGGTGAAACAATTTTTATTGATGTTCTGTTGTTCTGCAGAAACATCATACCCTGGAACTCAAATTTCACAGACTGATTAGATAAACAACCCTGGGAGTTTTGGTGGGATTATTTGTTTATTTTTGTCATATTGCTGATTACAAAAATAGTAGAACAATACGAGCATGTATACATTAGAGAGCTGGAGAACCACAAGCAATAGTAATGTGATAACTGTATCAGAGTTCATTAAACTACTAAACTACTAAGAACTTCTGGTAGAAAAACACAGGGAAGAGGACCAGGCAGATCCCTTATAGCCAAATGAATGTGGTTACTAATTATCTGTGGCAACAAGATATACAGAACTAATGCATGAGAAAAGGAAACAAATTAAGCAAAGCAAGTAACAGAAGACCTGATAATTTAAAAAGCAATAAAACTCATAATATAACCAATATTTGTTTCATGGACAAACTATAGAAGCATATTGATCTTTGGAATATAAGAGCATGTCTAGAAAGTGCAATTTGCAAGTAAAAGCACAAGATAAAGATATAGACTATTTCAGCCTGCAGCAGATGCTGACAGAGAGTTTTCATTACAGGAATAACATTACAAGAGAGATGTCAAGGAAGGCAGAAAACAAAAGTAGAACAAATTCACCAAGAAAGCAGATGGAAGGTATACTACAGATTTACTAGCACTTCGAAAAGAGCCTTTATCACCCTAATAAGAGCCTTGAACTTTAGAAACAACTTCAGAGAACAAAGAAAATGTCTGTATCTGATTTTTGCCACCTGTACTTCATCTCAAAGAAGGAATTTACAGACTTAAGAGAGCAACAAATACTAGTTCTCAATGACACTATGAATACTGCATCTGAAATGAACTGGAATCACAGCCTTGCATATGTCTACTGATTATTGACTATAGTCAAGTCTGTATTGGAATAACAGTAAAAAAGACAAGGAAAAACAAGAAAGAAGGCAGACAAAAATTTACTAAGGTCAACAAGAACTGAAGCAAGGATGAAACAAGGTAACTAGAAAACATAGATACAGTTTTTGAAACACACTGAACCCTTCTCTGCAGGTAACTACAGAATACAAAATATCTGGTAAGTAGAGACTGAGTTACTCTTTACACATAAATCCGTTTTTCTAGTGTCTGAAATGTGAAAGAACAAGGACTGAAAAAATTGTCACTTCTGCAGTAATGTCAGGATTCCATATGTACTCTATACCAGCTAACAGTTTACTAAACTTTTTTCTCATTTCAGGTCAGAAATATCCCATCCCAGCCTGCAGGTGCAAGCTCAGGAAGGTCTCCTTCCCATGGGTCAGACTCAGAGAGCATCCTCATTTCTAGCAAGTACGTGGTATAATTGACAAGCTAGTGTCTTGGGGACATTTTGACACTACAAACTCCCTGCTGCTGCAAGTTTGCCAAGCATTAGCAATGCCTCTCTCCTCTTCTGGTCTTCTCATTTAAAATAATATATTTGAGCTTTTTTTTTTTTTAACTAAAACTTTTATTTTCTTAAAGGTTCTTGGGTTACATTTCATGGCTCACAGTATGCAGGACGAGGAGGGAGGAATGGACATCTTGTGGGCTTTTCAGAGTTTAAAAAACAACCTGATGAGTTGTCTAAGAATATGGGAAAGCCATTCCACAACATATACTCCTACAATCCTAAACATGCTAAAATTCTTCCTCTCTGTATCTACCTCTACAGCTCTATTCTCTACCACTGTCAAGTTTTGCTATAAAAATTATTATTTCTATGTGCAAAAATACTGATTCTGGAAAAAGCAACTGTCTTTTCAAGTCTCTCAGCAAGAGTAAGCCTTCGGTTCTAGAAAACAAAGAGACTTTGTATATGTACATTTGGAACTAAGAATTTCTCATCGAAAGTCACATTTTACCTACATATAAGGTCAGTTACGAGGTACCGTCTTACAGGAATGTTTCTCCACTGTAATTAAACACAGATACCGGTACTGGTATTTCATAGCTTACCATTTCAGACCATGGTTGTATTTTCAGAAAGTGTCTTTACCACAGACTAGCATTTACATGTCCTTAACTGTTGCTGATGCAGAATAACCAGATACCAGAGAAAAGGAAACTAATCTCAGAATCTCCTGCAAAAGAAAATTTTACTAAAAAGATTAAGGAGTAGCTGGAAGATGAAAAGAAACTAAAGAATGAAAGCATAAATCTCAGTACAGAATGTGAATTAATGTCATTGCAAGGAACAAGGAGATATCTGAAGAGAAAGAAGAAAACATGTAGTTTAGGGGAGCCTTGATAAAGAATATGATCCTATGCCAGAGAAAGAAAGGGAGGACAGGTGCACAGAAGGAAGAATAATGTACTTTTTATTACTACGCTCAGCAAAAGTTCTTGCCATCACTTTCAGTATTTACATTGCAACACTAACTCCTTCTCCTTAGCTACTGACATCTCACAGATTTAATAAAATGCATAGGGAATAACATCAAAGAGTATCCAAATTTAGTTATTTCAGATTATATGTGTATATATATATATTATATGTATATTATATGTGTGTATATATATATATATTAAAGTATGTTAGTAAATCTAAACTATTATCTGTTTTTTCGTCCAGTAACTATGTGTAAGTTCTTAATGCTCCTAGAATAAAGCTCTGCAATATGCATTCAAATTATAAATCTGATTCTTAACTACTACTTCCTACTACAATGGATTCAAGGATTTGCCCACCCTCCACATACCTAAGTGTTACTTTTTAGAGACTTGGGTAAAATTAGGGATGTGAATCAGCAGAAAATAAGACAGACAATACTTCACTCTAAATAAGCACTTTTCTGGAAGGAATCTCGACCATTACCAGCTTCAGAATACGGGTAATAGGGCCTTGTCTGCCTGCTTACTGTGATCTTTTCCTTGTCCTGCAGCAGTGCAAACGCTAGCTTGAGGAGTGACTGGCATCAAAGCCTGACGAATGGCTTTCTCCCAGCCCTGAGCTACATCAAGTCCAACTCCGGTGGCAGCAAGAACAGGACTCTGATGACTGCTGCCATTGTTTTCGCCAACAAAGTACACCATCGTGTCAGTGATGATCTCAAAACAGTGTGGGTTGCTGCCCTGCACCACGTTTGAAAAATCTCGAGGCTGAGTCACCTGGAGAATTTCTGAAAGTGGAATCTCCTGAAGAAAAATATTAAAGATTAAAAAATTAAAATGCACATAATATTTTAATATATTGATACTCAAAACTTAAACTGTTTGCAAAGAAATCAAAGTAAATATAGCAAAATACCAAAACTAAAATATCAAGCTTCACAACTAAGGACAAACTGTGCATGACCAGTGTTCACCCACAGTTTTCTGAATTCCTCTACACGAGCCTAGAGAGTTCCAGCCCAACCACAGTTCTCCCTCTATAACCACTGTTTTCTACCCAGGCAAACCACACTTATATTCAGCATGACACATGCCCCCACTGCGTAGAAATGATGCACAACTATAGGATGACTTTTTCCCAAATTTATACAGCTTAGCTAGAGAAGAGCATGACAGGGAAAAAAGTGAAACAAGACAACATTAGGAAGACATGGTTATATCAGCTAGCCATTAAGCACTGCTTCATGTGTGTGAATCACTTTGGATAAAGATGCTCTTTCATACAGATATTAAGAATTTCTACTGACTCCTCTACCTTGTCAGTTTAAGATCATGGTACAAGCAGTACTAGAGAGCAGATCTGAAAGAAGAAATGGTTTCAAGTTCACAGTAGCTGGAGGAGGGGCACTCCACACACAGGGGAAGGTGCACATGTGCACATCACTTGCAAAAGTAGTGAACAAGCAGGTGAACACCAGGCTGGTGTGAGTGGGACAAGAAACAGCAGCTGATTAAGATGAAGTGCAAACAAACATGAAAGCAACAACTATGAATGATTCTAGCAGCAAAGACAATTAACCTGAGATTTAAGCAGTCTAAAAAGGGGTGCAAAGGGGCAAGTCAAAGGATGAAAAGCAGTGACATAACGGAGATACAAGCAAGGAACATATTTTACCAGCTGTGTTTTGAATGCACAGGGCAATACAAGTATCAGAGAGGTCTGAGAAGAGACTGCATTGGTCAAGATAGGGATGGAAAGGATCTGGGCAAGTTTAGCTGGGTGTACAGAGAAAAGGCTTGATCTTAGAGATGTTATAAGGGAAGAAGCTGCAAGATTTCCACTCCCACCTAAAGGTGTAAGACAAGAAAAGGAAAAATACAAGAAAAGGAAAAATCCTGTTCATACATTTGAACACATTTTTTGAATATTCCACCATTTAACACATTACTATACTAACAATACACTAAACTTATTGGTAAGCTTCATTTATATAACACCATGCTGCACAGTAAATTTTCCTCTAAATCTTGCTTGCAACTTTCAGCTGTACAGTTGGAAATAATTTAATTTTTGGAATCTCAAAATAAAATACAAAAGCATGCAAGCTTTCAGTCACTACTTATAGAATGTAAAAATCCTAGCCTTCATTAGACATGTAGCCAAACAAATTCTCTAGTAATTGTGAAGAAAGCTTGATGTGCTAGGTCATTCAAGAGAACAGCACATGCAAAATGTAAAGAGAGACATACTCAAGGGGATTAGAACAGGAGCTGCAAGCAACTTCTCAGAGTTAGTCTTGGTCCTTCGCACTTGTAAGCTTTGGCCAACAATTAAACTAGTCGCAGCTTTGGTTAAAAAAGATGAGGAAATGGAGATAATACTTTTACTGGTCAGATGTAGATTTCAGGTCTATAAAGCACTGAGCAAATCAAGTGCAATGTAATTATTACTCATCATTAATTACCTTGTAATATTTTGTTCCAGATTCATTTTGAAATAGCGTGAGGCATTTGCTGTCCAGTCTCCAGTAATGTCTTTTTCTCTACAAAATGCACAATACAATAATGTAAAGAATAAATCACCAGTATGGCTTTTGTTATCCAATTGTTTAAATGAGAAATGCTTCAAATTACTAAGATCATCAATTAGCATTAATCTACAGTTGCATCTTAGACTAGACACATAAAAAATACATTTTGAGAGTTATTTCCAGAAACCATAAAAAAAAAAAAAAAAATCACTTACCTTACAGTAAGAGCAGTAGCAACAGCAGTTATATTGTACAGGAAAAACACTTCCCTACACAGGTTTCGCTCCAAGTACACGTGTTCACAAAACAGGAATTATTCTAATTTAGTAACAATTGTGGAAGAGTCATGCTTTCTCCCTCTGTGCCCTCACACCAACACTGCAAGTGTTCAAGGACTGAGCAAGCCTAACAACTCCTTAATTCTTTTGTCAACACAGAATACTAGAAGGTCAACAGTACACAGTGGCAATACAGGCAGGTTATGAGATTTAAGTGGACAAAATATGTTGGGAAAAAAAAAAAATCAAGACAGACTAAACAGCCATTTTCTGGAAGTATCCATCAATGAGAAATATCTTCTACACCAAAAAGTAATATATGCTGTTGCACATAACCCTCTTGTAATTTTAAGCAGAGGGACATTCCTCCAAAGAAGCTTTTAGAAAGCTAATATAGCTGTATGGATCTAAATCACTTTGCTTGCTCTATGCTCCCATAGTTAGAAACACATTTTCATTTTTCTGTGACAAAAATCCAAGACTCTTAACTCTGGTCTAGGATGACCAAGTTTGAAACATAACACAGCAGAGCTTACATCACTTAAATCATGGGGAAGCAAAGACTACCTGCAGGAGTTAAGCAAAGAAAGCTAGGTCATGAATGGACATAACTAATGGCAATCCGAGCCAACACTGAATGGAAACTGGGTGAAAGCATAAGGCTGAACCTGTCCTTTGGATATATATCCTCTTTATTACATCATAAATCATGGAAGACTTTGGAGAAGAAGAATTAAGGAACAGGTTAGTAACTCGCTCAGGGATTCAAAATGTGCCCACACCCTATTCTGAAAAAGGACAGTCTTCAAGTGAGGAAAAGAACTTAAGACGACACAGAGACTTGTCCTTATAAAGGGTGAAATATCTTTTCCTCAGGGTCAGCAAGAAGCATACATCTATTACTGTTAAAATGAACTTCTTTGGTTCATTCAGCCTAATAATAAGAATGTCTGACATTGCTGACAGGAGAGCAATCAAGGCAGTAGCCAATGTAATGCCTAATTCGGAAGTCTCCCATTAGGAAGCTTGATGAGATCATGCTTGGCTGAAGGCACCTTCCTTTGTGGCAGAATACTTCATTTGAATGGCCTTTTTCAATAGATGTCATCTAGGTAGCAGCCAGACTGACAGATGAAGAAAAGCATCTAAGCTGAAGTATACAATCTGATCACTGTTCTATTAGGAGGTTCAAAAAAGTCCATGGAAAAATGTACTGCCTATACTGAACGATTAAATCAGAGCTGAGTACCCGGTCTGCCCTGAACACTGCTAGAATTGTTTACTACCTGGCCTTAGTTTTTCCATCGCCAGCTGATGATACTTTTATCTGTTAAGCAGTCTTGGCTGGAATCTCATCTGAAATGTGCTACATACTTATTCTGGTTTGTGATAAATACATCTAGGTTATTAGAAAACTGTACTTTGAATAAATGTTTTTAAGACAGTTTCTGACAGACCACTTGAAGTGGTCTGTTCAGTTTACAATCACAAAAAATAAAAATAGTGACCTGAGCTGACTAGTGTCACCCCTCAGCTTGATTTCAACAGAACTTGAATAACTTTGCTTCTCTAAATTCTTGAAGTCCCCTTCACAATCAGTCTCAACATGACACACAGTGCTTCACAAGATCTGGGAGCTGCTTCATCCTTTTTACTCATCTGCCAGAAGACAAGAGGATTCACTCCCATCAGACAACTCTACAAAACAGAATTATTCTTCCTTATCTTCCCCCTCAACACATAAAAACAAGGAGCTTGCCTAAGAAAGTTCAATTACATCATTATCGGTAGCACTGGAAACAAACAGTGTAGTCTTTTTGGAGGATGCTCACACAACCAAGGATGTCCAGTCAAGCCACAACTCTTTATTCCACTGATATCAAGAGGAATAGTGCGTTGGGGCGGATGGTGTTCAATCATGCTTACTTTTAGACAGAGTGAATTGCTAGAGGAATGAAGAGCACATCAACAGTTTCAAACACCTAGATCACTAGCATAACTGTGTCAACCGTTTCAGTACTTGTAATTTTATAATGATTTCTGCTTTTTCATGTAGTAGAATAAAAACACTGATACAAATATTTAGGTCAACTGCTAAAGAGAAAGAAGACATAACCAAGTAATTCCAAATTATTACCTCAGGAAAGTCAATACCTTAAACATGCAATTCATTTGAGACCATTTTGAGATGTTTCTCCTTCTTAAAAGGGAAATGAACTATTAAAACACCACACAAAGAATTTTCAATAAACTACCGTTTCTACTTTGCACTAGATTTCTTTATAATGAACACCTTGGCTAAATTCTTTCCAGTGATACTGTAAATCAGAATATCTAAATCAGAGGAAAAAATACACTGGTTTGAGAAATAGTTTAAGTTAATGCAGGAAGAAACTAAAGCCACTGACCAGATTGTCTCTGCTAGTGTAGTGGACCATCCATCCTTCCTTCACCATTGTACTGCTCTTCCTCTTTGTGTGCTTGATCGACTGCACAACTCTCATGAGAGGAATATTATTGCTTGTTGAAGGACTGAAAAAAGACAGAACAGTTATTATTTAACAAGTTAGAATATGACAGCACTGCAATTATACTGGTACTACACATTTAGCCCCTAATTTTCAGAAACAGGCACCTTTTCTTCCCATACAAATTTCCTCAATAGACAAAATTCATAAGAAGCAGGAGCTTCCACCAGCTCTCTTGGTGCAAGTACTGCAGTACTTAAATAACTCTACGGAACACAGAAGAAACATATTGGAATGAGGACACCTACAGAAATACTCCTCTCTCAAAACAATTAGCTGAGACTGCTGGTCTTAATCCAACATAAAAATATCATTAACATCAGCATTGCTATATTTTTCTTCTTGTCTGTGTAAGTTGACTATGCTACTTCCTAGTACTGGTGTTACACTAATGAAGGTCCCTATCTAAGCATACTTTCAATTTCTGAAAACATAAACAGGGGTGTGTTAATTCAAATCACAGCTGCACTAGTAAATTTTATTCATGCTCAGGGATATTAACTGTCCTGCAGACAAGGATTTGACAATCTTGAATATTCTGACAGAGTCATTAGTTAAACGTACAGCTTTTAACAGCACTGAAGATGGAGTGAACCACTAAGTTGTCTGCTTAACACCAGAGCTCCTACATGTGGCACCAGCAGAAATGTCTGTAAATACACAAAATCACAAGGTAAACTGAAAACCAAAAAACTAAAGATGGTTTAACACAGCACAGTGACGCTGTAGAATTGGGTGCCACAAGATGTTGTACATGCCAAAAACTTTAATTGCTTCAAATCCAGTTAGAAATAGATGGATGAACCCTAGCTAGAGATGGAACACAAAAAATATGCTATTTCTAACTCAGGAAGTCCTTTAGCTATAAATCACTGAAAGCTGGGAAGGCATCACTGTATGCTCGTCCTCACATATTTGTTATTGAGCCCTGAGCTAAAATGACCTAATACATCTGTTCTTATGTTATTAAGAACGACTTAAGTAAATCAGGGTGACACTATTCAGAATAATATAGAAAGTAAAAAGAAGAAACTTGATTAAAGGAAGTGTGTAACAGTTAGAAAAGGCTTCAGAAAAATCACTTTCAAGATAAATAAAGCAAACTTCTGGCTAAAATGCATATAGACTAGGACATTAATATTAAAATATCTCAAGTAACTCCTTTTAAATCAACACATGCATACAAGTAAGTAAATTAGGCTAAAGCCACAATGACCTTAGTCATGTCTTAGCCATGCTAGGCCACAAATTTTACCCCATTTTGATAATCTGGTTTTATTTCTTTCATAACAGTCATAGCACAGCACTTGTTCCAGTTAGAAGATACTATATTATTCCATTTACATTTCAGACTTTCTTGAGAAAGGATAACATTACAAAGCATTTCCAAGTTAAAAAAAGAAAAACAAAACACAAACAAACAAACAAAACCCCACAAACTTTAAGCAGTAAACTGGGATAATCAGAAATGTTTTGCTCACAATATTGAGGAAAGCACATCCAGAGCAAAGAAATTCACCCTCTGACTTACCTGATGGTTTTGACAGCCTCCTCATCTTTGTCTGCATCAAGGTCAGATGGATCGATAAAGAAGATTTTGTCCTCTGGAGGAGAGGGCTCTTCAGCATCATCTAGGCTTCGACTGCCATCACTGTTCATTTCACTGCTATCGACTTCCATTGGCATGTCTAAGTCCTGGCCTGGGCTAGCAGGTTCTGGAACCAACACAGGATTCAGATATTTTTTTCAAATAAACAATTTTAAAAATCCAAAGAAAACACAAGAATGCCCATAAAATTTTTCTTCATTTCACATTTATGTAAGCAAACATAAAAGTACAATCAGAATATACAAAATCTTCAATTTTTTGCTAAATGATGCAGAATATGCTAATGAACAATACCAATTTGGTTTTGCTAAATGCCAAGGCAAGAGGGATCTAACTAAAACAAGAATCATTTGAAAGAAATGGAGTGAAAAGCTTAAGGTCTAAACCTAAATCTCATTAAGTAATTCTGTTCCACAAGTAATCAGCACAAAGTAACCTTTCAATGGCTAGAGATGACCCAGAGGATTATTCCCATGCGAATGATATTCTCTGTCAACAGATACCCAACTATTCTCACTGCCCTTGTAGCCCATAATAGCAAAAGTAAGACAGAAAAAGGGGGCTGTGGTATCACCAAAAAAGAGAAAGGCAGAACAGATCTTATTTGCATCTGACTCTCTGCTGGAAGAGATTTAAAGTTTCAAAAATCTCCTCTCTGTAACTTGCACTGTGGAAAATTAAGAATTAAGACATACAACTACCTTCACCTCTTTTTTTTTTTTTTTGTCTGAGGAGAGCTCAATTGAAGTGTGAGACAAAGAACAAAAAAATAAACGACTGCTTATATACTCAGAAGAATCGTATAAAACCATAAGCATCACCAGGGTGATGAAAGCAGCTTGCAGCAACACCATGTTGCACACTGTTGCTCATGGCCACCAATCTCAAGACCCAAGCAAGAGCCTTGAAGCTGGAGAAGGCAGGCACAAATGGATGGGATACCTTGTGCAATGGCAACGGGCCCACTGGCTAACTGGGCTGCTGCCCAGGCCTCTGAATCAGGTTGTACAGTTTGGTGTGATCTGCTGCATGCCATCAATTTTATTCCCCTCAGAAATACATATGCCAAGAATCAAGATTTTGGACAACACAGTCACAGAATGGCTGAAGCTGGAGGGGACCTCTGGAGACCATCTGGTCCAACAGTCCCCCATGAGCCCATTTCTCCAGCCTGTCAAAGTCCCTCTGGATGGCAGCACTGTTTTACACTGGTCTAAAACTCATAAGGTTCTAACCTTCCTTCCACATACCATTCCTCACCTTCCCCTTTCAACTTCACAATGTCTATTCAGAAAAGAGCCCTACTTAATTGAGGTTTCAAAAAATTTAGAGTGAGGTTTTTTTGTTTTGTTTTTTTTGGTTTTTTTTCCTTTCTCTTTCACCTCAAACTGCTAGGTCTGGCCACTAAAAATCCTGGATATGAGAAAGTCACAAAAAATGGTACTTGTCTTCAGATATTAACGTTTAAAAATATATAATTCATGGTGAATCACGAGCAGACTGATTACAGCAGATGTTTCATTCTTGTACACTGAAAAGGTTTCTTCATTTTTTATTTCCCTTGAGCAATCTCAAGCAAAGCTTACTGCACTTGTCAAGACTGATTAAGTAAAATTAAAGTCGACAGAGTACAAGTTTTACAGTGAATCTTTTGAATTGTCAGCAATCTCAGGTGAAAAAAATGGGAAGACAAAATAAAAACATGTAAAATATTCAAAGACGAGGGAACCAAAAACTGATGCATCTTAAGCCTCCAAAGATCTGTCAGTACTTGAAAGCATTTTCTCATCTTACCTCCATTGAAAGTCACCTCTCCAAGACAGTCTTTAGGTACTTTAGGTGCACAGCGTTTGTGACAGTTGAATCTGCAATCTAAAACAGAAGATCAATAAGCCCATAATACCAAACCTTACTACTACTCAGACACTAATATTCTACCATTCTCTGCTTCCACCACAAGCTTCAGTTCAGGTTCGTACATTTGCCTGTGACTGAAGACAGCACCAATGAGGAAATTAAGAATCTTGTCCTGATGTCACATGTTGATTTACCTCATTGCTATTTATTATGTCAGCACTTCCCCTTCCAGTACAGTTTTCTACTTCTCTAGCTTTCTCTGTAGCTATTTTTTCCATTATGATGTAATTTTTCCCATCCTCTCATCTGTTCCACACCCTTTTTTCTATTTCCATATTATTTAAATGTCTCATCTCTATCATTTTTCCCCACCTGCTGCCAGAGACTTGCAGCCATCAGAGCCTCTAGAATCGCACACCTATATCACAGAGTAAATCCCAAAGTCCAGTTCCCCTATCAATCAGATAACAGATTTGGCTGAACACAGAGGCTCCATTTCTGCCTGCTGACACAGGGCAGACAGAATAAATAACGTTTTGTACAGATCTGGCCTGGTGTGAGTTGGACTCTATCCTGGATGTGCGCCATTTCTGCATCTGAGCTATCAGATGCAGCCCACTGAACAAAGTCCAGCATACAACACTAATGGTATTAACAGGAATTGTCTTTATTAGCAGGATCGCTCTAATTTTCAACTCTGTATCAACATCACGAATTTCAAAACTCCCTAAGGCCCCCACAACTGTCTCCAAGCTGATAATTTAGCCTCTTTTTGCTATCCAAAGCAAGCTCATTGTGCTTTCCTTTTCAGCCCGGATAAGAGAAAAACCATTAACTCCTTGGTTTTAGTAGCAGAGACACCAAACCCTGGAGTAAAACACAATCCTGTTCACCTTCTGAGTGTCTACAAGGAACCATCCTAGGAGATCAATGAACTGCCCTTCTTGTGGCAGTGTTTTTGGGCCATATTACAGAATATGGTAACTTCACTAGTTCAAAGGGGGATGGAAGAAAGAGAGACATTTGTAATCCTACCAGGCAACTAGAAAGACTAAGAGTGACTTAATCCTAACAAATTAAACTATGTCCAGAAGCATTCTTGGGTCTAGTCTAGTAAACAGTTAGAAACATCCCCTAGCATACTTTTGGCCCACAGCATTAGTACAATCCCAAACAGCTCTCAGGTCCAGTTCATAAATCAGAGCATCCCATGAGATTGTTCCCAACAGGCAGTCTGCAGACAGCCACTCAGGCTGGGATGCTAGGAAAACTTGTTCATGAACATCGGTCATTTTGAATTAAGGTGTTCCAAATCTATGCATGATTAAATCTTATTTTTTCAGAAAAAAAGTACAATGCACAAGCTACTAAGATTAAAATGAGGGCTGCTGTAATCCCCTCCAAAATATACAATTTTCCAAAAATTACTCAGCCCCGTGCCACAGTATACAACCTTCTGGCTATCAAAACGTAAGATGAAATCTGTTTCGAATACAAGACCTGTACTGATATTTGTAACTGCAGCATAAAGTTAAATGGTTACCTTTACATTGCATTCCTTGGCGAAAAAGACCCTTGAGCAGCCGTTTGCAATACTGGCATATGGTGGGACGAGTGTAAGAGTGAACAGCAAAGGTGTGCGGAACCTTCACTCTGCAAAGCACCATCTTCTCCATCCAGATGGGGCGGCCACTCCAGGAGGGAATCCTCTTACTAGGTTCTGGGCAGAGACGCTGGAATAAAGAAGGTATATGTGATTTGCACCAACACAGTTCTGCTTTGGAAAAAAAACAACAACAAAGTCAGTGAGGCTGAGTGAGAGGTGTTGGCACAGAAAGCAACTGGATATCAAAGTGACCTGGCCAAAAAGCTTGAAGAGGACATCCTGATATCATAAAACAAAACCAAGGAAACATCAGACAAAAAAGCCTTGCAGAGAACAGGAAAGTATGTCTAAATCTTTATTTCCACAGAAGCTAAAATGCCAAAAACTCACTCTTATGACTTTTTTTTTAAGCAACATAGCAAGGTTGACAGGCAGCCACATACAGACCCCCATGTAGGGGATAAAATGAAAAACAATGGAAGTAGGCAAACCAAAATCCAATCACTACCTCAAGCTCTCAGTTTTAAAAAGCAATGTATGGCATGCCTGGACAGTTTATTAAGTTAGGTAAAAATATTTAGAAATCCCCAAGAAATCTTTAAAATTAAGTTAAAACAAAAACTTTGGCAATTAAAACAAAACACACATGGAGTATCATACTGAATACTCAGCAGGATAAATTTACAGTTACCTACATCTACAGAAAAATGCAAAGGAACATGGTCCTGTACATCTGATCTAAAGCATTTTAAGACTGCTGGAAGATGAACTGCAAATATTGTAATATATTACTAATCATCTAAGCCAAGTATTCAAAATCAGCAAAGAAGATGTGTCAAAGAGGTACTAAACGTGCATGTAGAAATCATAAAGTTAAATTCCATGAAAGGAGAAATGCTTACAATTCTATGTTCACTGAATAAATCTTACCAATAGTTAGAAACATCAGAATAAATACTTTTCATGACTCAAGACTAGATTTTGTAGCCTCTAGCTTTTATGTTCTTGAGCTAGACGATCTATACAGTTTGTATTTTAAACTATGGTAAGAATGCAAGCACTGTTATTTATATAATTCTGTTTCTTCACAGTATAAGACAGACTAAGTGTCAAAAGCACTGCTTTTACCCCATGGTGAGAACAGCAATGAAACAAATGGATCTAATCATTGCCTGCCCTGTCTTAAGATCTCAATATAGTTGCAGTATTCTCGACAATCTACCAGCAATCATCATAACCATTATAGCAAAGAACTATTATGGATGATGGTTTATACTGTAAGCCCTTCATTTTTACAGGGTTTCGGTTTTTTAGATTAACTCTGTGAAAGCTTAACAGCTTATCAGGAACACTCTCCTCTTCCAGGATAAAAGCTTACAATTTGTGCTACTTTAGCTACTGATACCATAATTACAGAATGAACCTGTATTACAAAGAAGGCAAAGTGTTTTATTCCTGAAAACAAAGTTCTCAGAGTTCATATAACCATAAGTGACAGGCTAATAACAAAATTATCCATAAAAGTTATAATTTATTTCCCATTTCGTTTCTCACAGCAATAATAGTTAGCAGTAAGTGCCACAGTCTAAGACTCAGCAGATTTAAAAATTAACTAAGACCAATCATAATGGTTAAGCTTAATTCTTTTGTACTCACTATGAGCCACTTGCAACACTAGCTATTTCCCCAGAGGTTAAAAGACTTAAAATCAGAAATGGTTTCCCCTTTCACTTTACATACTTCTTCAGAGGAAGAGAATGTGTATTCAGACTGTGATACTCTCGGAGCTGAGAGCCCTGCTCCTGGTAAAGACACATTGGACAGACGCCTCTTTCTCACTCCGCTGCAGTTATTCGGAATCTTGAAGGCACATCGCTTATGGTAGTTCAACCCACAACCTGAAAGAGAAGTTGTTTTAGAAAAAAAACCTCCCAACGTTCAAAGCAACAGAAGCAACACTAGTATTTTGATAAAGCAGTTAAAAAGATGATCTTGGAAAAGAGTAAAGACAGAAATAGATTTTTCCGTTCAATTCTCTTATTTTAGTGTTCTTGATGTGACCCACAGAAACAGCTTTTTTTTGCACTACTGGCTGCAATACTGGTCTCTAGTAGGCCCATCTCCAGAAACAAGATCTCAGACTCCAAAGCAGCTGATGGCCCTTCTCACTCCTCCGGCACCAGGAGGCCTCCACTGCTCCCTCGCTTTGGAGCACAAGAGCTAAGGAGCAGTGTCAGCACTTGACAGCAGGCTGCAGAGCTCCACTGCCAGCTGGAGGAAGGCCACAAGAAAAGGGATTCTCCTTCACAAGTCCCTCCAAAGTATTTGCTCCTTAAGCAAAGGACACACACCTGTAAGCTATAACAGCTATTTCATTTTGAAGCAAGAAAGAAGAACGCTTCTTAAGTCAATTGCCCAAGGTCACACACAGCTTGTGTTAAAGCCAGGATGAGAACTTAGGTTTCCTGATGTACAACCCCTTCCAACTCCATTAAATACTGTATTTATCACGTGCTAACATTTCAAACAAGATATAATTTCCTCTTCCTTACTTTATATAGATATACACACACAAAAATACACTAAAAAAAAGAATCACAGGCTTACCTTCACATTTTAATCCTTGTCGCACCAAACCCCAAAGCATTTCTCCACAGTAGTCACAAAAAGTAGGAGCCTTGTAGGAATGCACATAAAGTGCATGAGGACGAATCTGGAAATCTTCAACTGTAGCCAAAGCTTTTAAAAAATTGCGGTGAGTCATGGTTCTTGCCATAAAAATCAATGAGGATTTACAGAAATAACATGTTTTAATGATGGCAGATTCGAAGAACACTAATGAGCTGTTTAGATACCAGCCTTTCACTACATAGCATTTAAATATGCATTTAGAAGATTACATAGTTTTCAGCAAGCTTTTTTATTGAGGAAAAATATCTGTTGGATTCTCTAGGCTAATGGTCACAACTAATCAACAGTACAAGTCAAAATGTTGAAACCTCACTAAGCTGAAAAGCCAAATACAACAAGGTTTGTTAAAAATCAACCTTACAGTAAACATTTCAAAGAGCAACTTAATTTCCAAACTGCTTTGTAACCTACAAAATTTTCAAATGAAGGACAGTTACATAGGTTAGATTTTTATATTCTAAAGCACTTTCTCAGTAAAAGATTTTTAGATCGAACTCTGTGTATATCAAAACAGAACTGTGGATAGAGTTTCCATGGAACACTGGCAACTTCACTAGTACTGTTCTTTTCCTTAAACAAGCATAGATATGTTTAAACAAAACAAAACAAAATGAAGTGGTATTTTATACCAACATTACCTTGGCCTGATGGCTACTATCCCTTGATCAATGTGCACTAACACTTGATATTCAGATTCTCTTGTCTCAGTTTTAAAAGCTTATACTGAAAGAGATTTACATTACTTCAAAATGCCTTGGTTTCAGGTGGTCTGTCTGTTTGTAAGTAAGCTGTCAAAGACTGTCAAGAAGAGGCACACAGGATAAACTTTTCAAATATGCCATTCACCAGAAGCAATGACAAGCTCAAACCAAGATGATCCACAACCAAACACCCCAGACATGCCCAGAACAGTAGGTCCTGAAACGCAGCCAAGGAACTCAGCCTTATGCCTCTGGAAATCATAATTTCTTGATCCAATTTACAAATCTAGTCCCATGACAGCCAAGAGATCTCTCATTCTAGAATGTAACCTCCGTTTGGCACTTAGTCCCCAAAGTCCAAAAGAATTGCTCAATACTAGTCCAGCTGTTATTTGCAGTTTAACTTGGACCGACTTTTGGTTAAATTTGACATGATACTGATCAAATACAGACAACTTAAATCAGTCAGAGTTTGGAAAAACAAGGCAAATGACAGGGCTGGAAGAACAAATCCTGAATCCTACCTGCATTTCAGTTTCAATAGTTATAATAATAAACTTATAAATCACATTCTTATAATTTAGATGTATTTATAATAATAAACCTGAAGAAGATTAAAACATGAAAATTAAATAACAAAACTCAGTACTGAAGCATCGATACCACTTGGGTTTTCTTGGAAACCTCTACCCCAAAACAGTCACACAGACTTTTAAGTCAAAGAGGTCAAGGCAAGCATATAACGTTCCACAAAGTCCTATTGTCTTTTAACCTACTGAATAAAGTGCTGTTCCACTGTCAGAACAATACCTACCAGAGAGTACAACCTCAACAAGGTCTCCCTCATGTATCTCTTCTGCTGATGTAATCCGTTGCAAAATATTATCTGAATTCAGGTCATGACGGAAGAGCAGAATTTTGTCATACATGCCAAAGAAACCACACTCTGGGAACTGCAATGGAAAGCAAAATCTAAATTAACACATGCTCTTTTATAATCTTATCCATAAGTGTTGTTAATAGCAGCTACAGAACGTGAGTCTCTTAAGCGTTCCATGGAAACAAAATTGATCTGCTTATTTTGAGAAAACGAAGCATTTTCTGAACTTAAAAGCAGCATTAAAAGGTTAAAAAACCCTCACACACCCCCCACACCAAAACAAATAAAACTCATCAATATCAACTTATGGCCTGTTCCTCCCCCCTCACTACAGTGACAGTTTTTTCAAACCTAAAAAAACCCAAAAAAAGTTAGGGATTTTGTTTCTTTGGTTTCTCAGTCTCTCAGACCTGCATAATCAGTGTGGCATCTGAAAGCCAAGGCAGATCTTTCTAACTCGGGTACCACCACCTGTAACCCTCATTCACAGACATTCTGGTCAGGCAGGTATTCAGCTCAAAACATTCCAGCAGCACCTGCTGCTCTTTTCATGAGGGGCAAGCCAACAGAGGCTCCTTATTGCTATTCTACAACAGTTTAGATCTGCAGATGCGAGAAAAGGAAAACTTGATTCCCCCCCAATGACAGAAAAGAATATTTGCAAATCCATATAGGGAAGAGATACACTAAGTAACACACCATTTTTCCATGACACTTCACTGAAAATAGCTTTCTTATTCTGTATTTTCCCAGCTTTTCAAAATATCGTCAAGTGTGAGTAAGGCTTCTTAAAATTTAAAGCTTAAAAGTAAACAGTTCACAAAGAAAAATAGAATAGGAATAGACCCTGGAAAGGAATGAGTACCAATCAACCAGCTCCTCTGGCCTTTCTGTTTAAACCAGAATTGAGACTCAAGATGGGAACGCACACAGAGAAATGCTCCACAGAAGAAAAGAGGAAGAATGTGGGAAAAAAATATGGAAAAGCACACAACAAGCTTTCAAATAATTAGATAATAGACTACAGTTTGGTAATTTCAATCTTACACAGACAATAAGTAACAGGGTCTAAGCTGTGTGAAGCTTGTCATATATTAATTGTCTTAAACTAAAGTAGTCAAAGACTTGTTTCTACGAAATCAAAGATATAATGAAGGTATCCGTCACACACATTGTTTTCAGGCTGCTTTCCCATTTAGAGAGAAAATAAATTCCTCTTTCTGGTAGCAATTTTATCCAAAATATTAAGTTGGCCTTCTCTGTTTTGGTGTGCACACACCACACATTTACATCACACATAATGCTGAAGAATCCTTATGCTCTGGAAAGCATATTGTCTACTTGGACAATCACAGATGCTGAAATTTGTCCTATTTCATCCATAAAGAACAAAAAATAGACCTGACAAAATTATACTGTCTCACAACTCACTCTTAGGTTCCCCACATAAACATGATACTCTCTTGTACTCTGGGCAGTAGCCGTGATGGTACAGATACAACAACAGCATTATACTTGCCTAAAAAAGATGCTTTTAAAACCTTTATACAACAAAATGCTATTGCTTAAAATCCTTTAGGTCATCTGGAATTACTTCCTCTCTTATCAAACTACATTTCAGTATACCCATCTGCTGGTTCATGTTGACAAATAGCAAATTCCATTAATATTCTGAAAATTAGAGTTTTCCAATCTCCCAAAGATTATTCCTGTTAGGAAAGGAAATAAAAACCTTGAGAATTAGCTGTGCTGCTCAAACATGTGTCTCAGTATCTCTGCAAGTATGCACAGGACTTGATTTCAGATTCAGAGTATGCATAGATACAGCACGCTAGTCATTCTGACAAGGGAAATTACAGGTCTTCAGACCTCAAACAGCACACAAACCTGCTTTAACCTCTAACTCAGAGGTGTCAAACTCATTTTCACCAGGGGCCACATTAGCCTCGCTGTTGCCTTCAAAGGGCCAAATGTAATTTTAGGACTATATAACTGTTTATGCAGTCCTAAAATTACATTCAGCCCTTTGAAGGCAACTGACAGGCTGATGTGGCCCCCAGCGAAAATGAATTTGACACCCCCGGTATAACTCAAAATTCCACTGTGCCTCAATTAACATGAAAACAAGTTATATTAACTTTTTTTGAATGAGTACTGTGAGGTTTTATTCCTTGATACTATATACACTGTTTAGCCAGGTACCACATCTTAATGCTAGTAACAACAAGAGAAAGCTGCCACATCAATGCCACAGTCAATTGTATCTTCAAGACAACTTCTATTTATAGCATATTGATTATATCATGCTGCTGAAAAACTTAATTCCAACAAAAGAGAGATAAAAGTCAATGTGAATATGGTATTATCTGCCTGAAGATAAATACGACACATTTTATTAATGCCGATATTAATTTCAGCTGCCAGGAAGGACAACAGATGATTCAGAATATCAGTGTAACTATTGCCTCTTTGTATTAAGCTCACAGAACAAATCACAAACCACAGGTTTTAAAGAACCTCTAAGATATTTCACAGGTTTAAGTCTCTCTCTTTTGGTAAAGATATGTCTTTGTCTTCTCTTCATTCTTTGAGAACATAAACCTTTAAGCCAGCTGCCAGAACATCACTACACTTAATCCCCCACCCCAGTAATCAGACGTTACAAAATTACATACCAAGAAGCACTTATTTTAAATGCTATGACCATATGTGTTTTGCATGTGACAACATTTACCCACTCTCATGTACAAAACTTGCATTTATTAAAATGTTTTAAACATACCACGCTAATTTTGGTCACTAAAAAGCATTAGCTGACACAATAAACAAAATCTACAAATGAATACTCAAATTCTCTGTGACAGCATGTGTAATCATTAAAAATATGAAAAAAAAAGAGACATTACATTCCTTAGAAAGTACCATCAACATTAATTTCATAGTTAGTAAATAACAGTGTAATGCCTATAATTCACATATGGTTTTCAATAAATTCCATATGTAAATTCTAAATTAATTTCTATGGAATAAAAGCACTGTAAAAAAAAAAAACCAAATCATCTATTCTAGACTGTTAAAACTGTTGCCATCAACATCCTCTTTTGGTTCCAACACTAATTAAATTGACCTTTTAAGCTGTGTATTGTGAATGCTTATGATTCTGTAGTTACAGAGTTTACTGCAAAACAAGGATATACACACATGGATGAAAGGACTGTGAAAGGTTGTCTGGGTTTGTAACTGTAATATCTAACTTCATAAAAAATAATTTATCTATTTACAAGCTTCAGCTCCATCAGTAGCTCCTAGGCTAAGCCCAGGTCTAACAAGACTAACAATAATCTACACTAGTATTTATTGCAAGAAGTCTAGCGCTAAACACAGACTCTGTACACAGTTTCTACAGATACCTGACAGACTTCATCCAGGACACATTCTTCTATGCATTGCACATGCCTAATCTCTGTTTCTGAAACCATCACCAAAAAGATTAAAAGCATTAGAAGAGACATAACCTGTCCATTGGTCCTACAGAGTTGCAGTTGCTACAGGAATTTCCTGAGTCCACACCAGGGACACCCATGTCTGCGGAACCTTGCAGCAGCTCCCCCAACTGGGTGAGGTGCTGCTCTGCACCTCCACAGAGGAGCACAGAGGAACCACGCAAGTGGGGCAGCCCATACAACACCCTGCCCAGCTCCTGCCAGGCCTGTCACAGGAGCAACCAGCCCAAAGGCCCATTTCCACATGCCAGAGGAGCACAGTGGCACAAGGGCAGACAGGGAACCCAAATTAAAGATTCCAAGGAAAGGATACACTGTTCAAGCCCCTCCCAGGGATGCCACAGAAGAGCCCCAGTTTCCAGCCACAAAACCCATTAACCCATTGAGTCAACATTAGCGCACCTTTTGGACTGAGAGGGGTTGCCGCCCAACAGTGTGGGACACGTTCTAAGATGCCAGAGAATTAAGGATGCACAAAGTTTATTATGGGACATTTATGGAAGGAACCAAAAGCAAGGAAAGGTGTGGCTCAAGCAAACATGGGGAAAATATAAGGGATAAGAGGAATAAGAAGATAAAAAAAGATTGGTCACCTATAAATAGAGTCTGGTCAGAACAATTGTCTGGCCATGCCCTGTACCTGATCAGCACCATCTGTTCTGTCTTTTCATTAAATTCCATGTCTAAGTGTTTTTCTGGATGATAGGCTCTCTTTCTGAGCACATGTGTGTGTATGGGGGATCTGGGTGCCAGCAACTGGAGCCAGATGACAGGTCAGAGGACCCACATGTCTGTGGTGCCAGCAACTGGAGACACCAGAGCGAGTGAAATCACGAGCCAGTCAGTGTGCCTGCAACTGGAAAGACCAAGATACAGGGGCTGCTACTGGGCAGAGGGTGCTTGAGCCCAGATGCTGGAGACTTCCACTTCTTTTTGGTGTGTTTTGGCTTTTGTGGGGTTTTTTGTTGGGTTGGTGGTTGGTTTTGGTTTGTGGGTGTGGGTGTGTGGATGTTCCCACTATCAGACCTTCAACCCGAACCAACAGAGAAGGGTACAGTATGAGACCATTACTGCTGTTTGTGGTTTTTTGTGTGAGTGCTCTGTGTGTCTGCCTGTGTCTATCTGTGTGCATACACACACAATACTGTATAACTGTCTGTGCCTACTGGAAACACAGTCAGACTCACTACTGGTTGGGCATGGGGCTGCAGCAGCCTCCCCTCTGCCAGGAGGCTGTCATATCCAATAGTCCCTAACAAAAATTTTCAAGATGGATGAACAAGGCCTGCCCTTTCCTTGCACACATCCCCAGCCCCCGTGATTTCCCTGTTATAAAAGAACAGACCCAAACACAAAGATGCCTCTCTGACCACTCCTCCCCACACACATCAGCTCAGGTTACTCCCCTCTGCCCCAGCACAGCCCTGAGCGCCCAAGCAATGGAAGTGCTGGCTGGCTGCCCCTGTCTGGTCGGCCCTGATGAGCTGCAGGTGGCCCCTCAAAGCCCGTCCCTAAGGCACTTGGCTATGCTGTGCTGTGGAAGCTGTGCAAGGGGCCTGGCTCCTCACGGTCTGCAGCACCCTGCTCCCCATTGCGCTGAGGAATACGGCATTCCTTGCTGGCACCTTAGCCAGAGGGCTACGTGTGGACTGCTGGCCAAGAATAACCTCATCGATTAACAAGGGTTTTTTTACTTCAAGTAGTATCTTTTAAAGGTATTTTTACACAAAGCTTAAACTATGTTCAAGTTGTACAGTACCAATTTTTTCTCTCTTGTACTACAGCAAAGTAGAGCGCTTACAGCTTTCCTTATGCACAGTTACATGAAGCTGTTAAGGAAGAATGCTAACCAGTTCCTTTGAAGTGTCAAGAGCTCACAATGTAAACTTGAAAACAAAACTCAGAGCAGAATTTTTTAAAGCCTGTTTTATCTTACAGGATTATACAGCTATTACTTTCCTGCATAAAAGCCCAAAGTATCTGCACAGTGACTCAGAACATATAAACTGCTAATCCCAGTATTACTACGCTTCCTAAAAGCAAGAAGACCATTCCCAGTGTTAACAGTTCCAAAAGAGCATCTAAGTACAGGAAATCACTTGCAGGAAGTCTATGTACACGATAGGCTGTGCCAAAATTCATCTCTGGTACACCAATATCATCAGCTTACGTAAAGAATGTATGCAGTCCTTTGTACTTGGGTTGTACTAGCACAAGTTACACTATTAGTGCATTATTACATTTACACTGAGAAAAACAATTGGTGTTATCTAGAATGCTTATACTGCAAGTATTACAGTATGTCTAGTCCTAATTGATAGTGCATTACATCATTCTTTTTACCCAGAACTCACTAAACAGCAGCCAGTATTGCTGGAGTGAAACACAACCAAGGCTTCTTTCTATCTTGGCAGTAACTGAAAAATCCCTCTACTTCAAGTTCCAGGACTAACTTTACAAAGTTCTGGACCAGTCGCCAAAAATTCACGCTAGGGAAAAGCGTAGGCGGATATTGTTTCAAGGTCCAATATCGCATGACCCATCATAACTCAAAACAAATGCTTCAAACCACGGAAAGTTAATTCCAAAGTCTAGCAGTGCAAAATACCCATTACCTTGGAAAGTCTCTTCATTCACTGAAATCACTCCAATCTATTCATCGGCATCCCTACCCAGCTATTCCCTCCTACTCCTTAGAATGGCCTGCCAAATCACATTACCACACAGACAATTAGCTTCAAACATGTTACATGAAATCCTTCCCTCACCAGACGCCTCAGCACAGACACATTTGGACTACCGCTTGGCTGGGTTTACCAGGATAGAAACCTATTTCCATGGAGGAATGCTAATCTGCCCCACACATACCAGCTCTGTGCCCCCAGTACTCCTCAGTTCCCGTCTTCTCACAGCCATGTTTGCTTCTCATGCCTCAACATTCTGCTGCCGTATTTAGCTCACATGAAGAAAGAAAGTAGATGACGAAAAGGCAGACCAACAGGGGGCAAAAAGATTTGAGCACGGCTGATGAATACAAAACACGATTTGCATTAATTTTAGAATGAACTATGATTACAAGCTTAACCTGGAGAAAAACCAAGAAGGATGGTTGCAGTACTACTGCCTATTTATTACATCAAATTAAGTGGTCACTGCAACAGTTGCAGAGATCCCTTTGTAACATGGATGGATTGTAATACGATCCTTCTACTTCTCAATATTTTATTAGTAAAACATCTGTTAACACTAGAGAAATCATACTAAACTTCAAGTCAACACCTCTGCCACAATTTGGTTAGATAGTTTCCCATTACCACCACAGTGTCCAAACCTTTGGAAGACCGCTCACATACATTTCACATGTTTTGGTCCTTTCACAACATGACAATTCAAAGTATTTTAAAATAAATACTCTTTCCCCCTTCAGCAGCCTGCACTGAAGAGGTAGCTATCCAAACTACTTTCATTCAGCCCCATGAAATCTTGAATTCTTAGGTATATGAATTATACAGGTATACATGTAATTGTCACTTGGTTAGAAAATTTAACACATATCTTTGTGAGTTCATTATGTCAGGCTTTTTCTACCCTGATTATCAAAGCAAAATGTATGAACACATATCTTCATCTCCCTCTCCCTCGCCCCTCAGTCTGCTTCACCTTCAAAGGAAACTGGCTTATTTTCCAAACAACCCCAGCACTTCTGCTATCCAAACCCAAAATCCCGCCTAGTCTAATTAAAATAATAGGCAGGACTATCAAAAAAGTGCATACATACTGACAGAATCACGCTCAATTGAGATCATTCCAATTATTGACCAGGGAACGCAATGTACCAGGACTACAACATTTATAAAAACAGTGAAACTACAGAAACAGTAGAAAGGCCCACAAGCAGGAGTAATATGCAACATGTAAATGCTTTTAAGCTTCCAGTGATTGTGGTCTCAACACCTTACACAGTTCAGAGTCTTGAAGAAATCAGTATGAGTATGTACATGTTAACATCTGTTTAAGCAGCTACTGACAGATCAAGGTCTGAATTCAGGCAAGTCAAAGCAGCATAAGGTAGCAGGAAACAATGAGGGAATTAACACTTCTGAGAAAGCATAAGTACTGTTGAGAGAGGAGACAACATTTAAGGTACAAAATGACACCTTAATGTGTCACAGAGAGAAAGATGACCAAAAAACAGAACACGGAAAAAATAGCCAAAAAGTAAAATGAAAGATCAAAGCAACAAAAAGAAAGCAAGTGATCAAGTAGAAATGAGATTATACACAATCATGGACTGGCTGTTGAGAGAGACAATTAATTACACATGCAGTTGAAAGAGAGTGATCATGTAGCATGAACAAAAATTAAGACAAAAATATTATTGCTAGCAAAAGCAAAGATACCAGCAGTAGGGAATGTGTAGTACTTTAATATATAGCCATCTAGATAAGGAATGAGCAGAGAAGACAGATTGAGACCATAACAAAGAATCTTTTAAAGCACCCCTATAAATTCTAAAGTTGTTTTTTTCTGAGGACTTCAATTAAGTATTCCAATTTACAATACCCCTAACATAGCGCTTCATGAACTTAACTTTAAACGTGGAAAAAAAAAATGTTGCTCCTCTCCTGATATTTAGAACATTTTTAACAAAGCTAAGAGACATCAAATATTTGCATTACTCATCTCGCTCTCCTATAGACACATGCCTCTCTAGTTTCAGTTCTGCTGATGCTCATTTTAACTACGCTTCTGCAAAAACTGAACAAGCTACACCAAACAGCAGCATCTGCAGCAGAAAGCACAGCTGACTATCAACAATACAGCAAGACTGGCAATAGAGAAAGCACTAAGAAAACGCATCAGGTAAACACAGTACTTATTTCCTCACTAAACTGCCCTCCAACACAGGCTTTTGCAGGATTGTTTTGCCCCCAATTGATTCATTCCCCCGAAAGAAGTAAAGGTAAGGCATAAGTTATTTTAAGGATGCTATAATTACTTCTACAAAGGTTAAAATCCAGCCTCCTCAGAGAGGAAGATTTTTCGATACTGTAATTGTAGCCTCAAATAGAGTGAGGCAGGCAACCTAAGCTCCCAAGCAAATGAGGAAGGACACCCAAACCTTTGATTTTGTTCCAGATACGCAGAGAAATGCAAGTCTGAAATGTGATTTAAAAGCACTATGAAAAAGAAGTGCAGAAACTTGCATTTACCTCTAGTAAAGATACCACTCAAAGAAAAGCTAGAAATTATTCCAAATTAAAAAAAATATATTTCTCCTTTTTCTTTAAAGAAGTGCAACAATAAACAGATACTGCCAACTACAGAACTATCACAAGAACAACCTATAGAGCACCCTGAAGTTGAGACCCGGGAATCGGTCAAGAAAAGACAGTGTTAGCAGGCTGTGTAATAGGAGAGGAAAGGGAAGATTTAACACTGTTGAATCTCAAAGCCATACCCAGCAGCTTCAAAGCTTTCACCTGGAAAAAAACACAACCAAACAGGCAGCTGTATGCATGACAGTACACAGAAGAACATAGTTTACAGCTTTTACATAAATGCAAAATTATCTGTATAGTAATACTAGAATATTTAATATGCATGCAACAGTCATCAGGTCTAAGAGAAAAAAGGCAAGGCAGGACACATTGATGTCAAACAGAGGTTGGACGGAGGATATTGCCACTTGTGCACTAGCTGCAAAACTACTTATTAACGATTAATGCACCACACATAAGGTTGTTTCCTGAATAATTTGCTGTCTGCAAACATGTTCTCACTGAGCAGTCATTCGCTGGTAGCATCAGCTGCAGGAAAGCATAAACAGAATCCAAGACAGACAAAAGAGAAAAACTGATCGTGAAATCCTCATCAGTTTTGCAGTGCATCAGGCTCAGCACATAAGAAGTTGCTTAAGCTATAAAAAGAACCTGAGCTAAAGTTTTAGTTGAGCCTGCCAAAGAACAGCAAGGAAAAAGAAAAATAAGTGTGAACGTATTTGTTTTCATCTTTCTTTAAGACAGAAGACAGGAAATATGCAGATGCAAAGAGAAGCAGTTGGTACAGAAAGAAAAAACAGCCCCTAAAATGGCTGCGAAAAAGTGCACCTAACATGCATGGTACAGGAAAAAAATATTGACCCAAATAACTTCTCTCTTCAGAAAGGAACTAACATGCTGAACTACATTTTGGTAGCCCATAATGTTATTATGAAATCAGCTTGCTTGTCAACTAGTTTGTAGTAATATGGAAAATGCATTAAGTTGTGAGATGGGGAAAAAAATGCACAAGCATATGCAAATGAAAGTTCATACAATGTTTACATTTACTTTCTTTCAAGCTACTAACTGAAAAAAAAAAAAAAGTCTAATGAAACTAATCACCCACAAATACCAATCACAATAGTGAAAGACATGGAGGAAATAATTCCCTACAAAATAATCTAGCTTCAACGCCCTCCCTCTCACCCACCCCTGCCTGGCCTTAAGGGAAAAGAGCAATTATTTCTTAATTATTTTATGAAACAATGTTAACTACTTTTCAGGTTGCTTAGTAGGATCTAAGCTACCTAAAGTTGAGACTCGGATGCAAAACCGTCAAGACCAACATTATTTCCTTCCCAGAGAGTAAAAGCTTACACCAGCTTAACGAAGACACATTGAAAAGTATACTGACTTTTTTCATTCTTGGTTGACCGTCCCTTAATAGAAATTATGCTGATAATAGTCCTCTCACAAGAGTAATGCAAGTATTCCTTATATGGAGTAAAAATACTATGACAGTATTAGCTGCTTGGTAGAGTTTTTAATAATTAACTAGAAACAAAAATAAAAGCTAGTACAATGCAAGTCTGCAGGCCTGCAGTGCATTTCTATAGCCACAACTGGGCCTCTCATTACAGCTGGCTATACTGTTTCGAGAATACTCCTCAACAGTAGTAAGCATAAACTAGTAAAAACCTAAGATATCAATGACAATCACTGAAAAGAAAAAGCATATTCTCCATATCGTGAAAACTAATTCTTGCAGAAAATTTCCTACTACATCTTCTTTTCTAGATTTCACAACCAAGGAAGTATTATAACAGGAAGGTTTACTCCTTTAAATCAAAAGCTTCTACCTTGGGAGTTAGCAAAATTTTTTTGTATGTAACTGCAAAGATCTAACATGGACCCTTGCCACTGTAACAAACTTCTTGGCACATTCCAGTCACACGTTGTTATTACTAGCAGTCTATTACAAAACAACTGTTGCCATCAGCAGGAGGTGGGAGCATTATACCATACCTTTTGGTAAACTATAGAGCACACCAGGTCTTTAACAGCAGAGAGGGACAGGTCCTGAGCTTCAATGGTGACAGTCTCTCGAGTGAGACCAATTTGCAGAAGGAAGGAGACCCCATGCACAGAGCCCCGGGAGTTGGTGAGGCTCTGGGTACTGAAACTGCCATTGGAGAGTCGACTGGAGAGCCCCGACTGGGGACTTGAAGACAAAGTTGGGGTTTGTGGTGCAGCAGCATGACATGTAGGTGGGGAAAACTTTTGTAAGGATGGGGGAGAAGAGTCGTTTGCTGACATCTGACTTGCTTTAATCTGTCGAGATCTCCCTAGTAGTCAAATTCTAAGAAAAACACGTTTTAAAACAAGGATAATGTAACTTTCCCTTTCTTAGTTCAGTAAAACACCCCTGACCAGTAAAACTTAATTTTCCCTTTCATTCTGTGCAAGACAAAGCACAAAATAATTTCAGCTGTAAGTTACTTTAAATTAAAGGTTCTCTTTCCACAGTTCCAATCAGCTGACCAAAAGCAGACTGCCTGTCCTTTAGCACCACGTCCGGACAACAGAGGCTTATATAAAGGCCTCACAGAAACACATCAGCTCTGCTCTTTTACACTTGTCCTTCATTTTTATGTAACAAAAAAAAAAAGCTGGAAACACAGAGAGAAATAAATGTTGTTAACTCATTAAAAGTATCCTTGTTCACCTAATTCCACAGATTGTATCTTAAATGCAGACTCATCTTCATGTAGACAGTCTTTTAGAATTAAAAAAAAAGAGTGTATCCTTGAGCAATAACAAAAGTCCACGTATGTGATGAATCTATTCCTCCTTCAGAAAGTCTTCTCTGAATTCACAGGACACAGTTAGCTTGGAGATCAGTGAAGGTATCTGATTTCATTTGTATAAAATATTTTAGCTCAGGAAATGCAGGAGCAGAATGTCTGAAGACACAATCACATTAAATGTAATCTCTAGCTTCAACCAGATAATCTCCAGCATTTGTAAATGTTGCACTCTGCCTGTAGGGGAAAAGATAATGTTGTTATTTCACATGAAATGCATAAAATTGCATAGCAATGTCAAAAGCTCTCTACTTTGAAGCAGGTGGATCACCAATTCCTTGTGTTCAAGTGAGCTATGTTAGTAACATATGTTTGTACATATAATCTGAACTTAACTGATTTCCCACTGTATGATACACAAAATAAATCAGACCTTACACTGCCCAATATGTTACCGCATCTTTTAATTAACAATAATTTAGCACAGCAAAGCACTTAACAGTTAAAGGGGGCGGGGGGGGGGGGGGGGGTGAGGGAGTAGACGACAGCTCTGCTCTGTAGGTGTATACTGAGAAGCTGGTGGGTAGGGAAGGAAATTTATTAAATGTATTGAAACATCAAAAAAACCCCACCATAATGTCAAAACTCAAAAAAAACCCTATGTGGCATGTACTGGTGACACCATTTTAATACTTTTATTCAAGACAATTTAAGAACATCTTGCACAAACTGTACCTGTAGGAAGATATGCATAGCACACAACTGAGCATTAGTTCATTTGAAAAAAAAAATAATCATCTAATGCTCACATGTCCAATTAAAAAAGCAAGTCTGCTAAAACCTTTAAAAATAATTGCATTAGCACTGGTTCAAAATATTTATTATAAGATGCTGCACTACCTGATTCAGTATTTCAAGCATTTCATGAGCAACTGAAATGCTATAAAATAATCATTTTTAGATTCCACATGCAGCTTCTGGCCCAGAAAATGTTACCCATTAAAGCAAAAGTGGTTCAAGTATATAGTTACCACCTATCGCCAATGTGTCATACAGCACACCAAAATCAATAAGCTCATGTATCTCTTCCTTCCCTTAGATTAAAAAAAAAAAAAAGAAAGAAAAAGTATTACTAATATTAAATGAAATTTTAGAAACAAAAAGCCACAGTTTAATCACATGGAATATAAACTGTCCTTACTAGAAATAAAGCTAGTAACTGGTAAACCTGTCCATTTAATAGATTACACACTCCTGGTATTTACCAGTGCAATAACTCAAAACCTCACTCTCATTGCATTCCAAAAGGCAGAGAAGGAAACAGAGGTACATGAACTGCAGTACTGGAAGGAAAATAAGCTCTTGGTTCTGTGATAAAAATTCCTAGCAGGGGCTCCAGAAAAGAGAACAAATTGATAACTCCTGCATTTTCAGCATAGGTATCTACCAACTGTTGTCTTTGAATACTCAAGTTGCTAGGCATTTACCAACACCTGAAAAAACAACTTTCGCCTTAAAGAACACATTAAACATGATACAGATGAAGGTAATAAGTAGGAAGAATGAGGGCACCAACACTAACATTTAAGCACCTTTCTCAATAAAGCAGCTTCACAGTGCCTTCAACTTCGCTTGAAGATGACTTTTTTTTTTGTTTTCTACATATTGTTTTTCTCTCCCTCACTTCTCATGGATACCAGAGACAGCAAATACCAAGCCTTAGGGGCGGATCTGCATTAAAAACCAATAATCCCTGATCAACATAATAGAAAATGGAAAAGTCATATGATGTGGTAGAATTAATGGGTCTACTAAGCAAGTTTAATTTAGACAGTGAAAACATGCTGTGAAAGCTCACCTACAGCTGCCTAATTACAATTATAGTTATATTTACCAAAAGCATGATGTATTTGCATTTACAAAGCATTTTCATACCAAGTTGATTTGCATATAAGCCTTTAACAAAGTTTATTTTCACTACTTGGTAGGTAAGAATGGATCTTCCTAAGAAAGGAAAACCATAGAAACTGCTCACTTCACAGTCAGGATAAACTGAGTCTGAACATCAAATAAAACAAGTGCATATTGAAATTCATATTCAATCGTATTATTTTTATTTATATGTATAAAACCCCCTACACCTCAAAAACCAGAGAGGCAGGAGGACTGTGAAGGGAGTCCCCCCACCCCCGTGCACAGCCCGCAGCCGGGGGGCGCTGACCCTCCCCTTCCCTCCGGGGCTGCCCCCAGACCAAACAGCTCTCGGAAGCTTCACCCGCTCTCCCTTCTGGGCACGGCAGGGACTTGGAGCCCCGCTCACCCGTCTTACCCCCGCGGGGGCTACTCACTTCCCCGCTTCCCGCCAGGAGGGACTGCAGCCACTGCCGCCCAGCAGCCAGGCTCCCGCCGCCGGACCACGGGGCCGCCCGCAGGTGCCAGAGCCGGGGTTGCGGGCGAGCGGGCGGACGGACGGACTGAGAGGGACGGACTGAGAGGGGCGGGCGGGCGGAGGAGCCGCGGGCGCGGCGGCGGGATGCGTCCTGCCTGCCACGGGTCACGCAGCCCCGTCCGGGCTGGCGCTGACAACCGCCCGTCCTGTCCGGTCCGGTCCCGTCCCTCTCAGGTTTAAATCCCCGCCGGGCGACCCGCCCCTGCCGGCACAGCTCCCCGCGGCGCCGCTCTCCGGAGATGATGTGGCCTCGGCCCGTCACCCCCACCCCGGGGCACCCCCACGCCAGGGCGGAGCTGCCGCCGCGACGGCGCTTTCCCCCCGCGGGGGACAGCGAGGGCCCCCTCAGAACCTTCGGGGCAGGGCCCTTGCCGGGGTCGTCGTCGGCGACATCGCCGCTCCTGCCGCGGCAGGAACTTTCCGAGTCCGCCCCCGCCCTTCGCCGGCGCGGCGGGCCCGGCCCCCGCCCCCCCGCTCCCGACCCCAGCGGCGGCGGCGGCGCGCGCCCCCCGTCCCGCCGGCCTCACCTGCGGCCCCGCCAGACGCCGGCTGCCCCGCACCGGAGCTGCCCCGCGCACATCTCCCCCGCCGCGCAGCCCCGCGGCTCCCCGCACACACCAGAGCCGCCCGGGACGGGCTGCGGCACGGGGGATACCGGGAGTTGTAGTCCCGCAGGCACGCGCTGGCCCTGGGCGCCGCGCCACGGCGAACTACAACCCCCAGCGTGCCCCGCGCGAGAGGGGCTCAGCGAGCAAGGCGGCGCATGCGCAGAGCTCCCCAAAAGAGTTTCCGTTAGTTTTGTTGCCTGTGGCGGTCGCTGCCCTGAGCCGCTAACGGGACGGCGGGGCGCGGCGCGGCGCGGCGGGGCGGCGCCTTCAGCGGTGCTTTGCGCTCCATCTTGCCGCTGGCGCCCCGCCGCCGCCCTCGCCTCTCCGGCCCCCGCCGCCTCTAGTCTTGCTAAAACTTGGGTCCGCGCCAGTTGGCGCCCGCTTGCAGTTGTGCCAGCGCCGGCCTCCCGTTTCGACAGCTCCTCCGCCCTCCCGAGCGCCCTGGGCCTCCCCGCTCCCGGGCCCCCGCAGCCCTTCTCGCCATCTGCGCCACTTTCGGTTCACCTTTCCGGGGCGTGGGTGGCGCGGTGCAGCCCCGCGGAGATCTCCCCAGGGCCTCGGACAAGGCCCTTCATCGCTGCACAGGAAATACTTGACCGTGTGTGTCACAGGATCACGTTGGTCTTGTTCGTGGCTGCTCTGACCTGGTAGCTCGAAAGGGCGTCCTGTGAACAGCGTGCCTGCCGGTCCCTGCGATTCTCTTGGTGGCCCCCACTGACGATCTCGTAGCTTGCCACAGAAGTTCTCCAGGCCCTTTCGGACATGGCTGCTACTACCTCACAGCCCCCACTTCTCCCCGATCCACCAAAATCCCATCTTCCCGCTCTGCATTAATGATGCCACTCTTGCATCATCAGCAAATCTCTGCACGCAAGATATTTAGCAAACACGCATTTAGCAAAAGTACTGAATACTGGTCACAAGGCAAAACTGCATTTGTAACCACCCACCAGCCCAAAAGCTCCCTGTTAAGAGGCAACCCATAATCTTCCTTCTTGAACTTGCATTAAATTTCTATGTATGAGTCTTAAAATACTATCCACTACTCTAAGAAGTTGCTGAAGTTTAAATTGTACACCAGACCAAAAACGCTTGGAAAAGGCAAACTGTCAACAGAAATTCAAAGCCTTCTAACTCTCAGCTCAGTGAGACACAGATGTAGAAGCAGATTAGTGCTTTGTCAGTTCAGTGCTGCTTGTAACGTACATTTCTCATTTCCTTCATCTTACACTCCTGAGGCCTGGCCTAAAACCCACTGAAGCTGAGTGAAGTATTTCCGCTTACTTCACCTGACTTTGCATCAAACCTTTATACCATGCAGCTGATACAGAGTGTGACCAGGTCCATGTTCTGATTGGAGCCAGTTTATTTGATAAGGAATTAGCCTGCAGCTTCTTGTCGAAATCTGGAACTACTCTAAAACTGTAGCAGTTAATGGTTGATTCTGCTTTAAACTGGTTTTGAACACTAAAAAACACCCTGGGACTTTTTAATGAAGGCTATTCCATGAATAGAGGACGTTCTTGCCAAAGCTCTGCTCCAGATAACTCTGCAATCTTCGTTTCCTCTTTCATCTGAAGTGGGACTCCCACACGCCACCACTGTAAACATAGAGCTTGCCTCCATAAACATGATTTTAGATGTTTAGCACAGCAAGGAGTCATACTCTAGGGTAGTTAAAGTGCAGCAAGCTCCTCACATTCTGAGTAGGAGCCCTAAAAATAGCTGTTTATGGACAATACCAGATGGATATTAGGTATTACTGCAATCACTGGGCGACGATTATACTTCTTTGTAAAGCAGCTCAGCTTTATGCCATCCAATAGGGTTGGTGCCATTTAATTTGCTGTCCTAAGCCATTATAGCTGCTTTTTCATAAATTAGAACAGAAGATGGATTAGTTAAAATCAATTTATTACGGAACACAGGAAAGCATCAGCCAAAACAACGTGCTTATAAGTATCGGTGCAGCAGTTCTCGCTACTAAACATATTCATGAAGCATCCAAAAACTGTTTGTAAAGACTTCCAAGTAAGACACATCTAAGAGCAGCTCCGCATTTCAGCATCTATGTATAGAGCAGCACATACATCTGCACATATGTACAACTGACTTTGTGTGACTACATAGCACAGCATTATGGCAGCATAAGCCTTCTGAACCAATTACAAGGCGACCATTCTGGTTTGTGATTTTTGTGACTACCATAATTAGTGATTTCCTGTGGATTTCATTGAAGTTCTTCATCTTGTTTCTGAGCCCACATAATTCCCTCAGATGGTTAGCTTGTTTTCACAGCTCAGAGCTTTCCCTGCTGAAGCCACCTGCACTTTTGCAGCTCAATTGTTGCAATTTTGCACAAATTGCTCTCTCTTACAGCTACATGATACCAGGAAATAGGGGTAACTTTTACTGTATTTACTTGCTCTTTTAAGAAAACTCTTTTTCATCCTATATGGAGTAGTAGGTCTGTACAGACAAACTACATTTGCAACAACTGTTTTATAACTCTAAAAATACATCAAGATTTTCCAGTTTCCAGAACGCTGACATTTGGTATTGGATATTTTGTATCTGAAAATGAAAACTTAACATATTCATTTCTATTCACCAATGTAATGTTTGGAATATTTTCATATCATCTAACTGGGTTACAAAGAAGGCAATGTCCTAGAAGGCTTGACTGGTGCATTTGTCTGAGAAATTGTGTGAGCTCGTGCTGCCGTGATTATTTTTCATTGCTTTTGACACTGATCTTGCATAGCAAATGCCCCATTCAGGATTTGCAAGGTCTGTAAGAAATGTTTGCAAAAAGAGGAACTGATATTTCTATGGACAAAATGTCAAAATGCTTTTCTTTTCCCAATTGTTTTTTTTTAGTTCATGGTCTCCTTTCTTCCTGTCCCCCCGTAAGAGAACTGAAAAAGAGTTAGATGTTCAGGTTTGGTTTGGATAAAATCCTGAAATGTGGATGTGTCTCTGAATTACCTCATCGTCTTGGTTTGAGCCCTTAGCTGAACTTTGTCCTAAAATCTACCTCCAACAAAACAGTGACAAGTTTAGTGTAGGCTTGTAAAACATGGCATCAAAATTTACCTTGCTATAAATGCACTGAAAACAAAATATATATTTATATTGTTAATTATATGAAATTGATCTTCTGGAATTCACTTACCCCCCACTAGTTTAAAGAACAATCTCACAAGTCCTTGCGCCTGCCAAGTAGGTAGCCTCATTCACATCATATAATCCTGCTGCACCAACTCTGAAATAAAGTATTTTCCCTAAATAAGGGTTTAGGGCTAATCTGTACATTTCACTTATTACAGCTTTGTCTGTGGACACATCTGCCCATGGAAACAGAACCTCTTAAATCTGAATCACCAAGCATGCTATTTCCACAGCCTGGTAAAGGCTGCATTCCAAACCCCACAGAGACCAACGGTAGAAGTGCTGCCTGAGATGAGCAGCAGCTCAGCCCCGCAGAACACATGTGAGCACCAGGCACCTGCAGGACTGTGTGCGGCTTTGTGAACATGAGCCCCACCACTTTTACCCTTCGAGCTGCAGGAGCTGCCTGCAGATCCCTGAATATGCAGCACCCCAGGCTGCCAAACAGTGGAAATCTCAGGCTGTGTTCTCACTGCTGGCTTTACCGCTGCTGGTGAATCAGCCACCGCTCAGGCACAAAACTGCCTTACGTGAGGTGGATTCAAAACACAAAGAACCACACTTGCTCTCCTCTCCCTACCACGGGCCTGCCAGTTGAACAAGCTGAGCATCCAAACTGTATTTGAAACGGTGGACAGTGCAGGAATCCCCCTTCTTGGGAAAGCAGGCATGCAATAAATCTGCTGCATCTGGCAGCGCAATGTGCTCTGACGGAGGTTATCAGGCTGGCTGAAATGAGGCTGAAACGCTATGGTGCCAGCACAGGGAAAAGCTGCTGACATTGCTGCCTCTGACTTCTGTCCTTCAGTAGATGGCACTGTCACATCGGCTGAGTTATAGGAAAGAATGATGTACAGATTATATTTTTACAGACAATGTATGGTTTTCTTTAGGTGATACCTGGTTACATCTATTGGATTTTCAGGGTAATAAACCAACTATTTAAAATGTATAAAATGGAACAGCTGACAGTTGAGCAATTTGTTGACATCTTCTCAATTTGGTCATATGGAATACGGCTGAACAACATGGTTTTGCTTCACAGAACCCCTGGGGGGGAAAAAAAAAGATATTTCTCACCCTTAGTTATTTTTTTTTAAACTTGGTGTACTTTTTTTTAAATAGTCACATAATTCTCTTTTCAGCTGTGAACTGCTCTGATTTCTGTTACATTTCAATAGATTACTTTTTTTCTCTTCTCAGCCTGGTTTATATCATTAGACATGGAACTTTCTGGCATGGTTATGAGAGGGAAGAAGGTCTCCCAAATTTTTAAAGTGACCCCTTAAAAAAATCCTGTTCAGTGTCTCTATGCATCTGGTCCAGCACTTACATTTTTATCTGTGTTTCCCATGTAGGTAACATCAACACCGTCTTAAGCTGACTTTACGCTTGCCAAATTTGTAATCTATCAAAGAATTGTAGCCCTCAGTGGGACCACAATCCCTTAGGGGAAAACAGTGTTAGCTGGTCCTGAATCAAGTTTATATTCCTGGCAAATTTCTCCTGTAGCTATTGGAGAGGGGAGTATTTTTTGTTTGTTTGTTTTTCTGCTAAAATGTATAAGAACCCTGGCACATCAGCAAGATATTTTGTCCAGCATGCGGATTATATAGTCAACCACAGGAAATATGATCAAGGAGCAACAGATTTTTGTTCTGTTGTGTAGTCCTGTTGTCTTGGTAGGTGGATTTAGACTAATTTCCCATGACTGGGTCTCTGCTGACACTCTGAGGCTTTTGCCTAAGAATCTGTAAACCATGCTGATTTTTCTTCGTAATCAAATTATTTCCCATTTCTCCCCAATCAACTACTTGGCTTTGCATTTGAAACAATTTCCTAACAAAGCAATGTAAGGAACTCTTAAAGGAAGAATGTTGTTTTCGCAACCGTAAATCTGAAACATGACCCAGCAGATAAAGACTGAGAGATGTCCACTGCCAGACCTTAAATATAAAACAAAGCCTCTTTGCACTAATCGCGGAAATGTACCAATGCAAACCGGTTTCTGTGGCTAAAGGTTAAGTTAGGGGGGCAGGTAATAGCCAGAGAGCCAAGAAACCACACCTTAAATGGAAATAAATAAATAAGGGGAGGGGGGCGTTAGAACTGGAGTAGTGAGAGAGGTAAACTGAGGCAGGACATCCAGGAAGCGTCAGATAGGCTGTGAACCCTGGAGTACCTAACCAATGGGAACAGGGGAGGGAATATACACCCAGGACTAGGGGACTAGGCAGGGGCTTGAGCCTTGTTCAGGGTGCCTACCTTAGGTAGAACACCTGGTCTTGCAAGGTCATTAATAAAATATGCTTTGCTGAGACATCCTGGCTGAGCCTATTATATTGGCAAGATAATAGTTTCTTACAAGCAATGTGTGGACTTTTGCGAAGGAAAAGAAAAATGGCACTGGTTTAAATTAACTCTTTGTTTCCTCAGGTATGAAAAATTTCAAACAGCCACATTAGTATCAGATATAAGGATGCTGAATCTGCTGTAAAACTACCACCATCAGACTTCACATCTGTATGCTGGCCAGCAGATCCACAAGCTTTTCTAGGAAGTCTTTGGAATCTGGGTCAAGAATCTGCAAATCAACAAATTGCTCCATTTCTCTAATATTATCCTTGCAGACACTTTGGATATTTGTGAAGTTGTAGTTTCCAGGATGTGGCTTTCCAGTACAAGGCTGAAGAGCAGCAAGATGATTACTCCTCTTTTATTTTCTTTCTTTTCTTTTCCTTCTTTTCTTTTCTTTTCTCTTTTCTTTTCTTTTATTTTCTTTTCTTTTCTCTTTTCTTTTCTTTTCTTTTCTTTTCTTTTCTTTTCTTTTCTTTTCTTTTCTTTTCTTTTCTTTCTTCTTTCTCTTCTTTGCTTTTCTTCTCTTTTCTTTTCTTTTCTTTTCTTTTCCTTTCTCTTCTTTTCTTCTCTTTCTTTTCTTTTTCTTTCCTCCTTTCTCTCTCCCTCTTTCTTTCTTTTTCTTTCTTTCTTTCTTCTATGTGTTTTTTTTTTCTTCCAATTTGTTTCAGCGTTAAGTCTGAACTTTAAGAAGGATGTAAAAATTGGAGACTTTAAATGGAATATCTGTTATGCAGAATAGTCAGATGTTTTCCACAACACCTCAGGGTAAGGATGGTGATGTCAAATGATCTGAAGAAGGCCTTGTGTGCTTAGAAGCCTCTGTCTTTGGTTTAATCATTTAAATTGGTCTACTGCAAAATATCACCTCACCACAAATTTTGCCTCGTTAGTATGTAATAGTATAATTAGAGAATTTAAAATGCTTGAAGACAGGATTCTCATTTTAGCAAGTCTTATCCTTTTAGGCCTAAAAAAGATCATAAGAAGAGCTTGGAAAATAATAAATTAAACCATTTTGCAATTCTGTAGGTGTCCGCGTTTCAAGACCCTTCACGAACACTCATTTGGGACTGGTCATCAGTAGGGATGGGTCAAGGCCCACTCTCCGCAGGAGCTTACAGCTGCCCCACAGAGCCCTCTCCAAGTGCCCGGAGCCTCTGTCCGTGCCCGAGCACCGGAGGTCACACGCAGCCCCAGCCCGTGTCAAAGCCGGCCCTGGACACACCGACCGAGTTTCTCGGGGAAGCCGCAGCCTGCAGCTGTTCGCGTGGGGAAAATCACGAGCGCGGACGAGCCTGTGGCGACTCCGCGGTCACGGGGGAAGGAGGGAAGAGAGAGGGGGCGGTGGCGGCCCGGGGCTGTCACAGCCGGCCCTCCTGGCACTGCTGACGTGGTGCCAGGGACCGGGCTCATTTCGGAGGGGAACCGAGCTGAGAGAGGCTGGCCGAGCCGCAGCAGCCAGCGCCTGCTCCTGCAGCAGCCTCCATTCATCCCTCCGTCCCTTCCGCGCTGCCCCTTCTCCGCCTCCTCCGCCGACCCTGGCTCTCCCCTTCCCATCCCCGGGCCTCGGAAAGGCGGAGGGAAGGGGGCCAAGGGAAGAGCCGCCCGGCCGTGAAGGGAGAGGAGAGGGATGGCAGGGGCTCGGGGGTGCGAGGGCAGGAGGGCCGCTTCCCGCCTGCTTGGGGCACTTTGCCTCGCCGCCTGCTTTCCCCTGGTGCACGGCAGGGACACCGGAGCAGCCTGGACCCTGGAGAAGGTGGGTCACGCTTGCGTTTCTCCGGCTCTTCTCGCCTCCCCGCTTGGTTGCGGGGGAAGCACCTCACCGGGAGGCGGGGAGCCGAAGCTGGGCGCTGGCACCTGCCCCCGCCCGGCGCTTTCCTCGCACATCCATCCCGGTGTGATGCTGCCTCGGGCGCCGATGCGAACCCCAGCTGTGGGTCAGGGCGGGAGCCGCGGGGCCGGTCCCGTCTGCGGGGAGCGCAGGTGAGGGCGGGTAACATGGCTTCCCTCTCCCCCCGAGCTGATGGCTGCAGAGAACAGGTCTTCTTCACGCGTTTGAAAGGCTGGCGATGCCTTTCGCACCGCCCGGGAGCGGGCAGCTGGAGCTGTAAGCTTGGGCAGGGGCAGTTCGTGGATTTAAGGAGAAACCCAAACAGGACAAGAGAGATCAAAACTCCAAATTAAATTCCAGGTAACACTCTATTATACTCCAATTTTCAACATGATTACAGTGATTCAGAGGATGGTGTCTTAGTTTGAGAAAACAAATAGCTCTTCTAGCAGTGATGTACATTTATCTAGGAAAAGCAAGTGTTGATAGCTACTGCAAAATTATTTTGACAGGATATAATATTTTTTATATGTTGTAGAGTCATACTATATTGATTTTAATTCAAAATATGTGAACTAGTGAAAAAAAAGTCTCAAGTTAATGTCTAATGGAACAGTATAAGCAGTAAACCCCTGTGTAACAACTCTTTGTGGCTGATTATGAAACACTAACATAGTTTCTTAATGAAGAACCAAACCATGTAGAACATGGGAGAGAACACAACTGCAAAGTTCATTCAATTAAAGGATTCAGGAATTTCCAAGTGGAAAACATACTTTTAAGGCCCATCACCAGGTGTTTGTAGAAGAGCTGAACTCAAAGTTCAGGCAGAGCTCCCTGAATTCCACTAATCCAGGGCACTGTTCTCTTCACCGACAGATCAGAGTACAGGACGAACTGGCAAAATGAAGCTGCCCTCATATGTTTCCAGTCGCTTCCCCTTAGTCATTCCCTTTCTCCTTGATTTTATTTGCTCCTCATTGAAGTAAGCATTGACTTTTTTTTTTCTTTTTTTTAAGGAGAAAAAAAAAGGGAGACTTTATAATTCTGTTCTATTAATTGTATCTTACTATATATGTATGACATCTATCTCATGTGTAGACTACATATCTGTAACATAATACATCTATAATATGCATAATGAATGTATACGTACATATATAAAAATACATTAAGCTAAATCTTTACTCAGACTAATCAATGTACAAGTGTGTATCCCCAGTGCTGCTTTTTAGAGCCCCCTTGAGCCACAACAGTACATTCTTTATCTCATTCCAGCTAGTCAGCCTGCTTGCCAGTGATGTGAGATGTGTCACCCAACCACAGAACCAAAGCATCAGAACTCCTCTACTCCTGCAGATACTTACCAAGAACCACTTCTTCTTTCTCATGAAATTCTTGTCTCCCTTCTTCAATATGTTATCCAGAGGTGCTACCACCATCACTGATGGGCTTGGTCATCTTGCAGCCAGCTGGCATTGGCTCTATCAGACATGGAGGAAGCTTCTAGCAGCTTCTCACAGAAGCCACTCCTGTAGCTCCTCCCTACCAAAACCTTGCCATGCAAACCCAATATAACTATAAGCTGTGGTGCACTCATGTTGCAGTTTCCCTCTCTTTCCTCATCTCAAAAAGAATGGGGAAGGTAGGCTACACTGAAGGACAGCAAGTCTGATCAACCATGTAAGGCAGTTCTGATCAAAGAACAAATAATCAGACTAGGATTTTCCAGTGGAAGACAGGAGTAGAGGGAAGTCCCTATGATAGACCCAAGCAATGGATATAACAAGAGCATCTTATGATAGTGCCTAAAATAGGAATCTATGAAAACAGGAGCAGCTCAGGAAGGTCCTGAGCAAACAATTGCCAGAGACTGGGTAGGTTCAAATCAGGTGCCCAAAGGGGCATTGGAGGTGTCCTTGGAGATCCCACCTGGCATTCAGCCACCACTCCAGAACAGCACAGGGCTCATGCACATCTTTGACATGCATTTGTCATCCCCATAAGGATGTCTCAAGTATTCTAGGCCGCTTGAAACAGCACTAAAGGCCCATACTTAGGCAACAGAAGCCACTTGGGAGGTAGCTAACAGTACTAGCTGCTGTCACAGGAGACAAGCTGCCAGTTCCGAGGTTAACCTGTGTGTCGCAGAGCTGAGGTACAACCCCAGCTGCCCCCAGAGGAGCTGCACTGTGCTGTGTAGTCACACCAACGCCACCACTGTGGGCAGAGGCCACAAGGACACCCCTGCACTCTTTCTGCACTGAGCTAGCTTGTGCATTTCTTCACAGTACCGCACCTCATCATGTAGACACAGCATAAAGTTCATTCGTATAACTACTAGAAACAAAGCTTAAGATGTTTGTCTCAATGGAAACCTCATTTGTAGGTGGCATAGTTGCAGACATGACTCTGTGTATGTAGAATTAAGATATTAGGAAGGAGAGAACCCAATAATGGGTTGAGTTTTTACCGCTGGTAGGTTAAAAAATCCTTCCATGTTTTTAATACTAGCATATTTTGCACGGAAATCAAAGATGCAGAAGCCACAGAACTTAAAAATGTCAATAATTTTTGAGATAAAAGCTTTTCTTAAGATTACATTTTGTTATCAGTGGAACAAAATAGCACAGTATATCACATTTACTGTAATTTTGAAGAAAGCTGTGATTTAAAAGGTCTGCTAATAGTTATAGCTAGAACAACCTTCCCCTTTTTCTTCTTTCTACAGTATTCTCACCAACCAAGAATTTTACATTCTGACACTATTCAAAAAGTTGCAGCAAACACAGATGTTTCTGAAATGTGGGAGAATGATTTGCGCCCTATCCTGATAGAAAGATACCCCGGATCACGAGGAAATTACATCGTACGACAGGTAAAACAACATTTTCTGGAAACCTCTAAGAACATCTGTTATGTATATTCTGGTAGTGCCCTTAGTGACTGCTAAAGGGACAGACACATTCCTTTCATTCGGTGGGATGAACTCTGTCATTGTTCAGGTCTAGACTGCATAGAGCCTACATGACAGAGCTTGCAGTTCAACTGACACTATTTCCCAGGGCTGCATAGCACAATGAATAGAAAAAAATGAAGTTAAAAAGAATGATTTTTTTAAATTTATGTTTTAAAATTAAGAGCTCACCTCAGTTTTGGTACCCAAAGTACAACACAACGATTGTTCTGTCCTTCACACGAGCAGGCTTTTGGTCACTGGTTCAAACCCCCTGGGACCCTACACGAGGATGAAATAAATGACACCCCCCTTCCCTGTTTCTGGAGAGGTGCTGTGCTGTTGCACTCCCCTGTAGAGTTGCCCCAGATGAGTGTATCAACATGAAAAGGGATCCGAGGGGCCCAAACGGGCAGGCAGATGAAATGGTCGACACAGCCAAGGGCAGTGCTGGTCCAGGTGCCACACCAGCTCCACTGGCCCAAGCACAACAGTGTGTAAACGCTGCGCTCACCTATCCAGATTGCAGCCCAAGCTGCTGAAAGCTACAGCAGGTTGTGTTTAAGCCACAGGGAGCTACCACCCGACTGGGTTGCTGCCCTTCAGGACTGCACACCGCACTGGCTCCGCGTTATGTTAGCCAAGCAGGACACTGAAACAGTGGTACAGCCAAGTTTAGTACAAGCCATTCACAACGTCTCACTAGCCTGCGTTTAGCCATTTGGCAGTGATCCAGCCGCTTCAAGACAGCCCTAACTACATTATTTGCCACTCTGTCACTGGCAGACTGTGGAAATGTAGCTTTTCTGTGCTCTGTGTGTGTGGGCCGGTGCACACATCTCTATGGGTTTAGCTTTGTGGTTTCTTTAGTGATACCCTGGAAGGCAGCCAAATGAAAGGGGGAAAAGTAAGAAAAATTAAGAAAAACCACCTGAGCCTAGGCTAGAAAACCGCAAATCATGTTCAAAATAGGATCATCCTGTTACAAGGTAACAGCATGTACTAAAGTAGACCACCAAAGGAAAAAAAAAATGAAGAGTCCTCCTCCTCAAAGCACAGTGCAGTTTGAAATAGTTGGTTTTTCTTCCTTAAGACACAGAAAAAGTGTCAGACTTCTTTAAGGGAGAAGGCTAGTGCACACTGGGAACTCCATGCAGGGTTATATATTCCCCTTAGTCCAGAACAGATGTCCTTTGCTCTGCCTACAGATAGCGGGTAGACCATACAACGCCATAAAAACCTCCAGAAACAAAATGGAAGTTTGTTCTAGCACTGAAACTTATGGCAATATTCCCACTGACTTCACTAAGAGGAGAACAAATCTTCCAAGTCTGTTTTCCATTTTTCCCCTTAGGGGCTTTTCCTAATGTTTATTTAAAGAGAGAGGAATCTGACTTGAAGAAGCACTCTAGGGACCCATACAAATAAGTTGCTCAACAGAGATGGCCCTCCAGTAAGAGCTAGCCAGGACTCTATAATAACAGCTTGATAGAGTTATTCTCTTGCAGTGGGAAGATGCCTAAAATGAATGATCTATTTTTTTGATTCGCTGTTTCAATGTTTATCTTTACCTGAGATACACTTAAGATTTTATTTTAAAAACATTGTTCTGAAATGTTTAATTCTTCCTTTAACTTACAGGAATCAGACTGTCTCTGATAGCATTGTAAACAACTCATGTCACTTGAAAGGCAGATTTCTCATAGAACATTAAAAAACAAAACAGAACCGCACCAACCAACCAAACACAAACCAGTGGCTTTTTTTTATATTACTCTGGCATCTGTGTGTGGTAATTGTCAAAATACGCACACGAAGTCCTCTGCACCCAGTTCTGACACTTAATTCAAGGGCACAACTGAGTTTAGGTTTGAAGAGGTAAACATTAAATCTGTCCTGGTTATAGCTGAAAAAAAACTTGCCCGGAAACTTCAGAGATCAAGATTTTAATGTGTCGTATCAATGGGCAACCATTCACAGCACCCACAAAAGGCAAAAATGAAAGCAAGAAAGCCAGTCAAAGGCTAAGGTAACAAAGATGTTGCTTAGATAGAGACATTACATTTTTTGCTATAAAATTTATCTTCTACAAATACCATGAACTTACAGAAATAAGCTTAAGTGCCACTATTAATTAGCTAATGACAATTTGTCATTAGCTTTCTGAGCCAATATTAATCTGTTTTTTTTGTTTGTTTGCTTGTCTGTTTTTATTTTGTTGTTAATTTTTTTATTGCAGCATATCAAGCACCGTCTTCAAAGATTACAGACTGGTTGGGAAATTGAGGAAGATACATTTCAGGCATACACCCCATATGGATATCAAACATTTTCAAATATTATCAGCACTCTCGACCCCTCTGCAAAACGCCACCTGGTACTTGCGTGCCACTACGACTCAAAATTCTTTGGACAGCATTGGCAGGAGAGAGTATTTGTGGGAGCGACCGATTCAGCTGTGCCTTGTGCTATGTTATTGGAGCTGGCACGTGCCCTGGATAACAAGCTTCAGTTAATCAAGGTAGTTTGGTTGGTTCGTTTTCAGGTGTTTCTGCAATAGCACTAGGCCCTCAGGCACTTCCATGTTCCCTCCCATAGCCTGCGCGCCTGGCTGGCCGAGCGCTGTGCCTGCAGTAAAACTGCCGCTGGCTGCACACAGAGCAGAGATCTGGATCTATTACTTTAGAGTACGTGATCACATTAAAACTTCTTATGCAAAGGGTCACTACCTAAAATTTACAATTAATATATACTATATGAAAATAGCAATTTATACATGAATAACAAGTTTCATAGGCTCTATGAGGTATAATCCCGCTATCTATCTAAAAGGCACAGAACCCTACTCAGAAGCTCCTGTTTTATCCAGTAAAATCTAAGGTTGCTGACAAAGTTTTGTTGCTTTCTCAGTCTTGTATTTTAAATATGTCTCAGTTGCGCTCTGTTTTGGAAGATGGATGAACTAATTGCTGTGCAGAAGTTAACACTCATGGCCCTCCATCCCATAACGATTTCAAGCTTTTCTTCTTGTTTTCCTTTATCAATTCGAATTTATTTATGAAACGAGTGACGGCTGAGTACAGGAAAACAGTCGAGTATTCGTGTAATATTATCAGTCTGTGTTACCTATGCCATGAAAATCCGCTTCAAAGTGCTGCCATTGCTAGGCGTAAAAATCTGTTGGTTCTACAAAGCTCTAAAAGCTCGTAGGATTACAGATTCATGAGTGCCATCTACTGGTTCAGCATTTGCGGAAAATACTCATACACTAACAACAGGGCTTTCACAGGCAAAGGTCTCTGAAATGCTTTACAAAGTGTCGGCAATACAGCCAGCTCAGGTATTAAGATCACTTGTCAGCAGTTGTTCCTGGAAACTGATTTGGTGCCTTCTGACATTAAAATATTTAAGAATTAGAAGATTAAGAATATGCCAATGTTTTTAATCACAAAATAAAGCACTCCTGTGATACATATGCTTTCATTTAGAATAAATTTGCCTAATGATTATTTATGGAATAACCTGCACACAGACTTAAAGACTGGAAATTTTTGCAAGAAATACATCATTTTTTGATTAAATTGTTTTCTCTTGTAAATGACAGCATTTGACAAAAAGGCAATGTAATTATTTTGCACAGGCTACCATTTGTACAGTCTGTTAACAAAATATACTCTGGGATCCATCTGCTTAATACATTAGCGATGACCTTTTTGCTCTGCTCATAGTAGCATAACAGACCTTATGTTTTCAGCCAAATCTATTTATACTTTGACCTGAAGCTGTGATTTTTATCTTGATGTTTCTCCAGTTATATCAAGTAAGTTTAAAGGGCAAAGACTTCTCTCTACATTATTCAGACCTAGGAATGTGTTAAACAGTAATCATAATAATTACAAATACTACTTTCTAAAATTCAAATGGTATTAATACACAGTTTCCTTCAGAATGCAATGCAAAGCAAAATGACTGCTGTCCAAAGAGCTCTGTCCTGGGCAAAGGACAAAGCATTGCCTTGGAGAAATCCATATATTGCTGAAAGCACAATCAATATCTTCTTGCCTACATCAGTGACTTTTTTTTTAAATAGAAGTTTTCCACTACTGTTTATATTGGATCAGCTCCAGCTAGTTGGGAGTTGTAGCCCATACAGGACATGACTGTTTCCAGTGACCCCACCTTTTTAACCACATCATGCAATTTCACTGAAATAACACTAATTCATAGAGGGGTTAAAATATTTATGGCAACTGCCAAGAATACAGTTGCCAAAACTGTTCATATAGCAGAACCAAACTGGGTTTTGCCTTGTTGTAGATTATTAGGAAATGCTGCCAGAGCAAACAAGTCTTCAGTTTGTAAACAGAGAATAAAAAAGACTCCTATACTGCAAAGAAATTTCACACAGATGTCTCCTTTGTGAGCTTAAATACATTAATCATATATATTTTCTCAGTTTTTAATGTTGTGATATTTTTCGCTTTTGACAGGGAAGGGCATATCTACTCCTGCATTACACCATAATATGTGTTTAACAGCCGTAGGAAGGTTTACATAGGGTACCTTGAAAATATACCCCTACTGATGTCACTTATATGACCACAGTATTAGTCCTTTATTTAATGTTCTGGCCAGAATCTGCTATGTTACTTTTAACTTCCTCCAGCAGACCAGCTCAACGTCAAGACCGGACCTCTCACTTCAGCTCATTTTTTTTGATGGTGAAGAAGCCTTTGTGCGGTGGTCCCCTTCCGATTCTCTCTACGGATCTCAACACTTGGCTCAAAAAATGGTATCTACTCCACATCCACCTGGATCAACAACCACAAATCAGCTTCAGGGCATAGTAAGTGGCTTTCACCTCCCTAATGAATAATAGTAAATTGTTTAAAAAAAATATATTTAATTAGTAGGTATTTATTTGGCCAAATTCCCAAGAAACCATGAACCTTATTCAAGTTAAAGGAAGCAGCAGGCTTGTGGAACTTTTATGAGACTTGATAGAGACTTGAGCTTTTCAGGTGAATCTGCTTGGACCTTCTCCATACAAGCATGAGGAGAAGTCAAAGAAAAAATCAAAATACACAAATTCATTAGAATATCATCTAAAAATATCCACATTCTTCAGGAGAGATAATTCGCAGTGACGAGGAAAGAGCACAGACATGGTGTTGGTCTGTGAACCGACCTCCCCTGTCTCCACACCAAGGTACAACAAGATGTTTCCCTTTGATTCCTACTAACATTCCAGTTGTCCGCTCCCTTCTCCCTCCTGCCTTCTGGCTTCCCTGCTCAGTGCTGAGAGACTTTTCTTCTGCCAGGGTATCTCGTGACTCATAAAATGTCTTTCCCTTGACAGACTTTTTCTCTGGGGAAGAAGCAATTTCCTTTTCTTCCTCCCCACCCACCAGTTTTCCCTTTAAAGGGGTATAACACACAAACTGCAAACAAAGCGATGCAGTCTGGTTCAGCTTGAGGAACAGAGAAACAGCCATTTTCCTCCTCAGGAAGACAACAAAACGCATCAGATTGGAATCAGGTTCTGTGAATGAGTTCTGCTCTGGCAACATGGTAGAAAAGCCAGATCTTTGGCCAGAGCTATTAAAGACCTAGTCATGACCTACACAGGAACCAAGAGGTCTCATTGCTGCTACTGCTGTTGATGGTGTTGTAGTAATTGAAAGAATTCTGTATTAAAGATTCTTTCTTCTGTAGGACTTGCTTGTACTGCTGGATTTAATTGGTGCACCAAACCCAGTCTTTCCCAATTATTTTCCAAACACAATGCGATGGTTTCAGAGGCTTCAAGCAATTGGTAAGGAGAGGGGTATGGGCTTTGGATGAACTTGAAAATTCAGTGTATATTTTCTGAATGTATCCAGTCCTGTACATCAGATTTTTATATTATTTTCTGTTATAATATTTAATAATGTAAATGTTAAAATTGGTGCATCTTAAACCTATACAAAGATTTGAATATTTAATTAATAAAATAACTAAGGAAGATGCCGAGACACTTGGAAGCCATGAAACAGATTCTACTACTGGCTGTCACTCTGCGACTTTTGGGAACCGCTTCACTTCCCTGTTTTAGTTCTCACTTCTTTAAAGTGACAGTAATAGCACCAATCTTGAGGTCTTCTAAGTACTAAACAAATTCAGAAGACAACTACCAACTTCTTTTTCTTCTTTCACATGGAAATATCTTCCATATGAAAGGAAAAAAAACAATTCAAATGTGCTAAAATGCCTCATAATGTCCAAAACTTGCAATAATGACTTTCATTGTGAATTACAGAGCAAGAGCTACACAACATGAATCTGTTGAGGAATCACCTTGTTGAAAGGCAGTATTTCCAGAGTACTGTACATCGGGGCTTGATTGAAGATGACCACGTTCCATTTTTATTAAGAGGTACTGGAAACTCTTATGTTTTAAAGTATGAGTTGAGTAACAAATGCATCATTTAGTGGACGAGCAAGTGCATATGATCCTGTTTTTCAAGCTGATTTGCCCCAGCTTGAGGCTTCCAAATCCAACTTTATGCAGGGCTTAGAAAAACATACCTGAGCAAAAGCAGTGATAAAACACACCCATCATCATTTTGCACGAGCACAGCTCCAATGGCACAAAGAGAATGGAAATTTCTCTCCACAGTAGTGTCCTACAAAGATAAACAACTCTGATCCAGTGGGATAGCACCACATACCACACTCACCAGCCAGTTACTATTTCTAGGAGCAGCGAAATACTCAAGGGTTGTATCTTCAAAAGATTATAAAAATCTCTGAAGATCTGTTGTCAAAGTTACAGTAATGCTCACTATTACCTGTTTAAATTTGAAGGCACCGACTCATGCAAAAACTCCCATACTCAAATTAGACATTCTCATTGCCGGAAGAGAATGGAGATTTCAAGGCTATGAGCTTGAAGGGTGGGAAAGATGCATAGAGTAGCCAGCAGAAACAACAAAACGACATAACACGCCTGAAATCCCTCCTGGAATTAGGCACATACCCAAAACTGGGATTCCCTGCCAAAGCATTTGCCTGGCAGACACCTATGCTGTGGCTTCTTACTCTGTATTCATTCTGTTCCTTTGGGATGCAACCAGAGAGAGGGAAAGCAGTTGTGCTACTGCTGCCACCTTGGCACACTATGGGTCAGTGATTAAAGCACTTGTCCAAGTTCAAGATGTGGCTTGCATGAATGTCCTTCTCGGTTCAAACACTCAGCAGAGCATCTTCAAAACGAAGGTGGGCCAAAGGCGGCCAGCAGATAAACCCTTCTGACTGAGGTTTTCCACGGTACAGCGCGGACTACAAGAGTCATATAGCTAAAGCAGCATTAATCAAAAGACATGTAGCACTAGTTCAATGAAGAGGGTATCTACCTAGGAAAGCAGGGAGGTATCTTCAATGCCAGCCTCTAATTTCACCATTGCTTATGCTCTGTTAATTACTGAGTACTGTAAAATGTGCACCTGGCTCTGGAAGCGGGCACAAGAGCAGCGACCTCTGCACTTCTAAGCGGGTGCTGTCCTCACCGAGCTATGGTTACTGTCTCCTGCTCAATGGCTCTTCAACTCCATGCATCTTTCATTTTTCACACCCAAGCAAGGCCCAGGTGCAATGAAACCTGCACAGCCATCGTATGCATGTCCAGGGATATATAAAAAAAAATCCTACGTGGGAGCAGCTCATAGGGGAAAACAATGACTACACATTTCTAATAACACAGTTAACACCTAGTGAAGAAAACAGATCCCTTTGTGGTATGCAGCTGAAAAATGAGAGGAAAAGCAGTAAAACAGGAAAGAGACTGGAGAGAAAAAAATGCTCCCCTCAAAAAGCCATCAGGAACCAGAAAACTGGTGTAATTCCTCTTTTACTTAAATTTGCAGTATATATAGGTGTCTTAACGTATGCAATCATACCGATCCTTTCAAGTGGAAGTTCTTTCATCTCAGGATAGTAATAGTTCTGTTTTACAGAGTGAAAACACAGACACCCAATTTTACCATTTACAGAGCAGACTAAAAAAATGCTTCCAAAAGTGCTTAATCTTAACCCTGTCACAAGAACACAGTAATCAGTTTTCAGTTTGGGGATCCGCAGTGGTTTCTCTGCCCTTCTGTAGCTCCTAAACATGGTATCAACAATTACAATGCAAAGGATCTAAAAACCAAAAAGGATCACAGTAAAACTATGAGCTACAGATGCCTTTAGGAAGAAAAAAAACGTACAAAAGTACTTGAAAGGAAGGTGCCCATCTTAGGAAACACACAATTTAATGGCTGGGCTGCAGTGACAGGCTTAAAAAAAGAGAAGGTAAAAGTAAGCTGCAATGACACATACTTCTCAGTAAAGTAAGTTTATTGAGTAGTTACCTGACTCTGTTGCTAAATGGTGATATATCAATTGGCTTAACAGACCCTCTTCAATCTTTCTTCTCCAAATTTCACTTTCCTCCTTATAGGGGTTCCAGTCCTACATCTGATTCCATCCCCTTTTCCTGCAGTATGGCATACCATGGAGGACACAGAAGAAAACCTTGACAAAACCACTGTCGACAATCTCAGCAAAATCCTGCAAGTGTTTGTACTGGAATATCTAAACCTGTGACAGGCAAAATGGCAACAATTCCTACTCCATTCTAAATACTGTTTGCCCACCTTCACATCTGCTATTTGATTGCATTGGAGAGCACTAAAGCAAAGCAAAAAATGATAGCTCTTGCTAGACTGATCATTGATTCAGCTGTTCCTGGCCCAATGTTCCACGTAACCAAATAAAATAGCATTAAATAAGAATTAGTCTCAGCCTGGGAAGAATTTGATCTTTCTATGTCTTACCTCTGAATAAAAACATCCAGATCTTTTCCACATTGCTATGACTGCTTTATGTTATATTAAGATCCCAGGAGGGAATGCCTCCTGACTTGAGTGTTACCTACAGTTTTTACAAGGTGTGACCAGCTAGTGTGGTGTTCAGCAATGAAAATTGAGACCACGTTATCAAAAGAAGCAAAAATGACAAGAAAACTGACTTCTACTTCGTGTTGAACTAAACCACCTCATCCTGAAATGAGCTGCTAGAATTCCTGACACACTGAAGGGATTTTAATCCTCTCCGCTCCCTCTCCTCCTTCCCCTACAAGGACAGCTGCAAGGGTCCTTGTGCACGGACAGCAGGCCATTCATTCATGTGAGAACCATTCACAATTTCACCCAAAGTAAAAAAAAACCCAACAAAATCCAACCTGCTGTTTTTAATACAGATTACATTAGAAGTATCGATAATAGGAAAGTGATCATTTAAGAAACTACAGTTTCATATAAATATATTTTCAAAGGCAAAGTGCTATCTATGAAAAGTAAAGTATGAGAGTCAGAAGCAAAAAGACAGTTTAAGCACCAAAAAGTAAGGACAAGCCGTAGCCTGTATCAGAAAAAGATACTCACCAGTTTAACAATCCTATGCTTTTACATTCTGTACTGGAATTATTCAATAAATTTAGTCTAACACTCTAGCAAAAATCTACCCTGGAATGAACTCAATACAAGAAGCCAGAAGAAAGGTATTCAAAAGCTACCTACAGAACTAGGGTTTCTACCCGTGAGATAAAGATGAGAGCATTTGAAGAAAAATATATAAAACCTGAATAAAATCAAGCTCAAGGTAAAGGATCAAATGGGGAAAAAATAAGTCAGTATTTTACTGCTCAGAAGTTCTTCCATTAGAAAGTTCTATCCTGGGCAAAGAGATGTAAGAAAGAAATAAGCTGTGGAGCTGTAGGCATGTTGGATTTAGCCTGTATTTTACCATTTTCCTAAAGCAAACATCTCTGAACCTAAGACAACATTTACACACATATTATAAAGTCGCAATAGAAATATGTATTTACAGCAATGTAAATTTGTAAAATTTTACTATTACAGGACAGCCTGAAAATGAAATTGTCTGTGTTTTTGCTCAAGATGAAACAAAAGCATTTTTTGTTTTCCCATCACTTCAACATTTGTGTGAAATGTCTGTATGTTGCATGCAACTTCTGAAATAGAATACAATGAAAATTCTAAAAATTGGACAGATGTGTTTATTTTCAGATATTTCTGTACATCTGTGTAACTACAAAGCTATTTGAACCCTTCACCGTCATATTCTCCTCTACTTCAGCCTGTGAGGAAACACCTTGAACTACTAAATTATATCTCCTTAAATTTGAATACTCTGAGCAGCGTAAAGGCACCTACTGCACCCTTCTAAGTGGCACCAAAAAAAAAAGTAACAAAATGGCTATATACAGAAATATTAAACATGAGTTTGTGTGGCTAATTTCATTTTTACAGGTGAACTCTGGTGATACTTTATACTTTGCAGGGTCTCTGAAAAATGCTTTATGCATTTGCAGTGTGCCACTCTGCTGCTTTGAGGAACTGAAAGCTAACTTAGGCTTCATTATGAAATGTGGGATCAGATGGTTGTTGAAACTGGGAAAAGTCTAATTTTTAAAAGTCTCTATTAGAATTAGTTGAAATCATAATTTAGCCATGTAGTTGCCACCAAATCTCTGGCATGACACTTCTGTCACCAACTTCTCGCTGCCTGAGCATGCAGTTCTCTTGAGTTACATTTACTCAGCTCACGGAAATGAGATACAGGTTGGTGTAATACGAAGCAAAGGTTCTCAAAACATAAAGACACTTGTTTGTTTTTCCCCTTGCTCTGTTGTTTTTGTTTTGCCTTTTTTGTTTTGGTTTCTTGGTGTTTGTTTTTTACTTTTGTTGTTGTTGCCTTTTTTTGTTTGTTTTTGTACAGGAAAAGAGGGCTATCTCTTACCTGAATGTGAGCTCTGGAAAGGGTTTGCTTAAAGAGAGAAGGGTCATCATCTTAGCACTTTATATTATGTCATTAATTTATAAAACAGCTGCTGGAAGGAAAAGTTATATTGGCCCAGTAACTACATGAATCCAAGTATCTAAGCTCCCAAAAGCTCAAGAACCTGAAGCAGTCAGTAAAGCAAACATTTGGTGCAAGGTGGGATCTCACTGCTAGTAAGGCAGAAGAGAACAAGCAGGTAGAAGAAAGTTTAGCCATTTGATAAAATACTTTAAAAACAACAACAAAAGTGAAAAGACCAGGACTGGTATCTCTTCTACTCTCAGTTTCAACATCAAATATCACTAAATATCCTGATCTGTAGGATCTGAACATGCACAGTACAGATAATCACTTCAGAGTTCAGAGATGGGCTTTATGTTGCAGTTCCTCTGTCCCTGTTGGATGGTGGCAGCAGGAGGAGAAATCAACTGAGGGACTTCAACTAATCTGGTAATACACAAATCAGCAGAATTGCTGCACAGGGTGTCTCCATTAACAGGATTTGCCACCTCTCAGTCAAGGAGGGGAAAAAACCAACCAAACAACAAAAAAACCCCACACCAAACCCTCCCCCCAAAACAAACAAACAAACAAACACACAAAAATGAAAAAGAAAAATCAATCTACTGCCCCCACCAGGCTGCCACTGGCTTGTCAGAGTCCTAAAGGTGTATGTGGTTATTACCTTGGTGGAGGGAACACAGAACAGAATGAACTCAAGAGCCACTACTTCATAGGTGAAGCTGCAACCCCCTCCCCATATTACACTAGTTATTTGTATAGTACTAGGCTCTCTAGCTCCTTTTATATCAGGGCAATGCAGTTTTTCACAAGAATCTTAAGCCTAAGCAATGCTACATGCCCCTCAGATTCTCTAGAACTTGATGCATTTACCTACTAGTGAAGTGATCTGAAGAAACCACAGCTGGAACAAGTTAAGGGAGTAACACCACCAAATCCTGTGGCAGAGAGAAATGACAAGGAGCACCAGTCCTCTTTTTCCTCCAGCTGGGGCAGCACTCCTATCACCAGGAACAAAGACTTCATATATTAGCAATTCTCATTCACCACATTTCAAATAAACATTTAGATGGTGACCACCTAACAGCAAAATACAATTATAAAAGACAAAATGCAGTAGAAGTGCTTTCTGTAGAATTATTGCAAAGATGCAGTCTACATTTGTAGCAGACCTAGAAAAACAGTTCCAAAGTTTCACACATCTGCTCATTGCGCTTGAAGTATCACCCGAGAGCATCACTTAAACAGTCAGTATATAAAGATCACTTTTATAAAATCTTGCATACAAATTACCACTTTTTCCTTGTCATTTAAGCATGACACTGATTTTATTTTCCTCATATAAAAGAAGACATTTTACTCTGTGCTGATTTAGCAAATATTCTTAATATATTCACAACAAAGCAGCTAAAAAGCTGTTTTAATCTCTACAAGAATCTTTATCATCTGCATATATGATATATATTGTAAACAATCACTCCAAAAATAACTTTGTTAAAGTGAGGATATTGCACTCAGAATTCTGGGATTCTCGTTCTCCCTTATTTTTTTTTAAATCAGAGATCAGCTTCATTTTGTAATAAAATGGAGCTTTAATTTTCTACTGAAAACAAGTAGGCATGCAATCAATATAATACAATGTATTTAAAATGTCAGAAAAAGGGCAAGTGTTTGGTTATGAAACTGGAGTAAGGAACAATTCTCAAATAGGCCACATAGGAGTAGTGTATTGTAAACATTCTGCTGGCTCTAAGGTGTTGCAGATGCTGCAGAGCATGGTCTAGTTCAGCACACAAGAGGCACAGAGAATCCGTTCAAGTGTTCTGTACTTCAGCGAATTCCCATGCAGCAACAGCATGTGTAATAGACCACACACAAGGACAGAGTAATGAAAATAAAGGTGATTACTGAGCTAATACTGACCTGAATGAAACGTAGCCCATTGTTACAAGTTCATTGCAATCTTTAAATGCAAATTTTCCACATCATTCCATTTTCTAATGCAGCAAAGGAACCGTTACTCTTGCTGCAAATGAAGTACACAACTAGATTCCCTACTTGTAGCTTACACGGACTGTACACCAGTGGCAGTCTGGACACTAACCTCAGCCTAAAACATCCCAGCAAGACACCTTCATGCAGAATGTCACCTTGCTTCGTTTGTAAGAGTGCTGCCCTCCTCCATGCGTTGGAGTGAGAAACACAGGTAGTGGAGGGGGGAAATTAAAAAAAAAGAAGAGGAAAGCAATGTCCTTATGCAGAAAAAGAAATCCTCAGCCAGTGTGAAAAGACCACAGATCTTGAAAATTCAAATGAAGGCTGTTTTTTCTCAACTCAGACATACAAGAGAAAGATTTCTCTATCATACCCATTATCTTCAGGTAACATTAATATCTTTGGAGTCCCTGAGATACTACAGCTCCATGTAACCACCTTGGACAAATGGAGACACTTACTGAGTATACAGATTAACAAGGTGGAAGCCAATATATAGCACCCTGAGTTGCAAGTGAAACAATAGGAATGGGCAACCCCTTCCGTAACAGCCAAGAGATGCAGAAGAAAGTGCAAAGTAGGTATTGGCCGGGGAATCAAAAGACACATACTGCACAGGAGAACAGGAAAATCAAAAAGTATTTCTAAAAGGCCTTTCCCTGTTCTCAGAGCAGTGAAGAAACAGACAGCAGGCAGAGGGAAGAGCTCTCTGAGAAAGGCCCTGAAGAAATACGGCCTTCCAGATGTACAGCAGGCGCAAAAGCAGGGAGAAGTTAGGCAGTTTCGTTGCAAGTGTTCCTCAAAAGTGAAGCACTAGCAATGACTTCAAGAACTGTCAGTGATCACTGATCAGTACTCTGGGTATATAAATAGGTATTCTTCTTTTGAAACTACAGAAAAAATACAAAGAGGAAAAATACAAAGTCACAATCGAATGAGGGAATACTTTCCATAGTCAAAAATTAAATACTGGCTTCAGAAACAATACAGCCATCTGCTCTGAATCTTAAATAGGGTTAATCATAAAAAAGAGGTGCTTTTAAAATCTTAAGTTTGAAATATTTTATTTCCCAGTATATTGCTAAATAATTTTGCAGTTAAACCAAAAAGGAAGAAACACCAGAGAAGAATATGGAATACTAACAACTAGAAAATGGTTGCTGAACCATCTGAACTTCTATAAAAGCATCAATAAAAATGTAAAAATATGGTCTCACAAAATTAATTAGAATCTGAAATGTCAGATTGTCTTCACAATGGTCACAATACGAATACTGATGGATTTTTGCAACCAAAACCTAATTGTGACTTTGCCAAAAAGTGGCTTAATACAGCAATCAAAACATCTCTCAAAAACTGGGACGTGTATTTCTGCAATTTCCTATTTTCTCGGTTATTCCGCATTCAGTAAGAAATTCTCATCAGAAAAAAAAAAATGCTACCTGGTCACAATTTTACTCTTTCATGGAGTTGTGCTATATATATCTCAACACCTTCTGGGAAAATAAAGAAAAGTGAATAAAAAGCTGAATAGAAACAGACACTCTATAAAAACTACCTGTAAAGTATTACAAGTCTGGAAAATATTTGTGGCGTTACACAGGCTACTGCTGATGCGAAGAAAAAAGATGGAAATGAACCATTTTATGAATATGAACAATGCACTTGTTCCCAGCCATTTAGAATGATCTGACATTCCAAATGTTTATAAAAATTGGGTAATAAAAGAATTAAGTCAATACCCTTAAGTACAATAAATAACGGTGTTTATTATGGTCGGGGTTGCCCACGAGTGTTTGTTCCATATCTGCTTGGGACATCTGTAAAACCAGTTCTGAATCCTTGAGTTGCTCCCGTTCCCGGTATTCCAAATCCTTGACTGAGTACACTGCTGTAGGGCATGGATCCGTGGCTGAAGCCCAATCCATAGGGCCTTGTCTGAGTGTTCAACAGGATGACTGGACTCACGTTTTTGCCTGGTGTATCAAAAGAAAATTCTGGTGGTGGGCTGCTGGGTTTAGCTGGAGTGGATGTAACAAGGTTCGAATTCTCAGCAGCTTTCAAAGGTGGCATTGGAATAATATGATGATCCGAAAGGTTCAGAATATTGTTGGCAATAGGCACAGATGATAAGGTAGGTCTGATCCAGTCATCTTTGAAAATCTGAACAGTCAATGTAGAGACCAATGTGTATAATCTGTTGGTGACGTGGGCGAGTACCATTTGTTCATTTGCATCTCTCCGAATTCGGACGTGTACTGATCCAGCCTAGAAAGTGATAAAAATAAATCAGCTGTTAACTGTTGCTTCAGTAAAGATTCTCCACATGTATTCAAGAAGAAGTAAGTTATCCTGCAGAGAATTACACAAAGACCTTTTGCAGTGGAGATTGTCTAAATTGAGAAAATTCTTATATAATTCCATAATTAGGACACATTTTGACCTTTCCTAATGCATTGATCTATTATGAACACATCAACGCCATCACTCAGGAAAATTGAGTCTTAAAGCCAAACTATAAAATACAATATGTGATAGAAGGAAAGGAATGCGACAGCCAGGAAAAAAGGTGGCCCGAAAGAAGAAAAAGTGCAGACAAACTCCATATTCCAAATTTAGGAAAAAGTGTCATCACGGTGCTGTTGGAGCTGACAAGAGGACAACACACATGGCAGACACACTCCAGCAAGAACAGAGGCAAGGCTCCTTGTGGAACTCAGTCAGACAGTTTCTCCTGGACTTGTGTATAACTCCGGGCTGCCCCTGCCTTCCTCTCAGTGACGCTAGATCTCATTTACCTTGAACTACTGCTGCAGAAAAGAACAGTACACGAAACAGAACCCCTCACATGCTTTTTCAGTTCATATTTAATAAAGAACATGGTTCACAGCTTGTGGTCTATAAGCCATTTTTACATCAGATGGTGCAGCTGAAAACATATCGAGGTCTCGGGAAGTTTCTGCTCTAATATGTCAACAGGTAAATATGGATACAAAGGTTTTGTAAATATCTGTGATCAATAAAACAGTGCTGTGATCCAGTATTTGGGTGGCAGAAGAGCAAACTGAAAGCTGTTTTCACAGCAGGAAGTCAGAGCTTCTGCCTTTAAATTCTTTTTTAAGAAGGGGAGCATACTGGAAGAATTCAGAAGTAGAGAAAAATTGTAAGAGTCTTCATTTTCTGGCTGTCGCAACATAAAGAAATTCTACAGTTGCAAAATGCATGCTTTAATCCAGAGCTGCAATATACATTAATAACATTAACCAACAGCAAAGCTTAAAAAAAAATATAAAGGACAGGGGAAGCGAAGTTTTGCAATAAATCACAAGGACTGACTCCATCAATTTTTTTTAAGATTTCCAAAGAAATCTATTTAAATAAAAAATTTAAAGTAGTAACTGACAACTCTTTTTTAAAGGCTAAAAAGACATTAAAGACATAACTTACCAAAGTGCCAAAACCTAATGTCCAAAAATGCTCATTTCGAACTTCCAAGACACCATCCAAAGTTGAAACCTAATTTTACACAAACAACCAGAAATATGATAAATTAGAAATAATGTTTCAAATCCTTTCGGAAATGTACTTTCACACATAGCTGAATAATACAGCATTTTCAGTTGTGAAAGAAAAGCTTCCATATTACAGAATGGAATGTCTGTCTGTGATGCCACTAATGCTTATCTACTGTACTTTTGCTACCTTTAGACAATCGAATCCGTTAAAAAAGTTAAGTAACTCATTTTGAATAACTCTTGCTGCCAAATTGCCATATTTTCTCAGCTTGATAGCCTGTATGTAAACAGCCACCCATACATACACACATTTGTAAACCTATTCAATGGTATCTTGAATTTAGTTAATAAAAACAACAGCCTGCACTACTTCAACAGATTTGTTCTAGATACCTGAATGACACAACTGTCTTAGATAGCAACATCCATATTTTCTGTGTGCAGCTAAATAATATTAAAAAAATAATTCTTTAGCAATCTTCTTGGACTACTCACAAAACCTCTTCATATTCCTGAATGCCTGTTTAATGTTAGCTGTGCACTCTGTGTCGTGTACTATACACTGACTTACCTCTCTAAGAAGTTTATCTAACTGGCCAATCACATGAGGTGGAGTTGTCTTAAGAAAAAAAAAGGGAGAAAAAAAGAAGAAAAAGAAGAAAAAAGTTATAATAAAAATTAACTGGCCTTCTTTAAGTAAGAGAGTCTTTAAGTCTGGTCTAAATACACAAGAGACCAATGGCATTACACAATCAATTCTTATTACTTCATGATGCACATTTCTGCGGCCCTTAAAATTCTTCTAGCACATCACAAGTTCCCCTTGGAACACTTATTCAAATGCTTAATTTATGTTTCTAAAATAATACAGACATTTAACAAAACTGAAACCACAAAAAAATGTGTTTTGTGACACTGCCTTACCTGGAGTAGTACTTTCCCACTGTAGACACTCATGGGATACATGGTACCAAATGTCATCAAAGCAATTGCTACAGCAGAAGCTGTGTCTACAGCGAAATAGTTGCTACAGAGTAATTTTAAAGAGAAAGAAGTATTTACATTTTTGAAAAGCGTAATAATTTTCTTTTGATTTTTTCATTCTTTTAAATTATGTACACTTACAAAATATTACACATACTAATTTCAGGTGAACTCTACATCTTTGAAAAAAGATGAATATATTCATAGACTTGCAATCCCATTCATACAAAACACAGCTTTTGATGAGATCACTCCTTTCATGTAAAAAATGCAATTTCCCATAGATGGGATACAAAAAGAGCTACTTTTTTTTAAACGATTTTACGTACTTGATTTCAATGAGCATATATGTAATGCAAAGAGCTAGAGCTCCAGCAATATCAATCAGTACAAAAGGGTTCATTCGTGGCAGAAATATGCTACTCAATCCTGGGATGATTCCACAAATACTGTAACAAAACAGAAAAAGCCATTGTCAGCCAGCTGTTCATCATTACCTCAAAACGTAAGAGTTACACCAGTATTTCAGCATTTGACTTCAAATACACCTTGCAGTCACAGCAAATGATGTCTCTGAGGACTGAAAAGACTCTTCTAATTCTGCTCAAAGTTCTGTCTGATGGCATCAAAAACTAATTAAGTCTAGACCCATGTCACATTTCCCTTATATCCAAAACTAATACCCCTTGCATCTTAAATCTGCTTTTAGTCTATCTCCACATCCACAAAACATTATACTACACTATACAAATCTTGTGCTACTTTCTATTTTCTGGCAACACAGCTAACTGTGTCAGCTGTGCACAACTGCTGTACAGGTTCAGATATTGCTATTACAGATATGTAAGTCTCGGGGAGTGGGCGGGGGTGTGTGTATCTCTAGTCTTCAACCCACCTGCCACCTTGGTGTGCAAGTGTTCTAAAGCCAAATCTAACTCATTCATGGAAGCTGAAAAGAGGAAGGATACCAGCTAGCTGAATAAGAGCAGACCAAAAAATCCATGCGGAAATGTTGTAATAAGCTATTTATTTATAGCTATCTCCTATCAACGACAGCATAAAGAGGGAAAAAGGTTTCTGTCCTTCCCAGTGAATGTAAGTGCACATCACGTACCAGAAAATGTGAAGGAAATGACAACACGAAATGTTTTGTTGCTGTTTAGAACCAGCCTATGTTTAGACTTTACAAGCTGGTCTGCTCCTGTAAGAATTTTAATCAACATAATTATATACAGGTGCAGATAGTTTGTAATCAGAACTGCTTCAGAGAACACATTTGAAAAAGCTGTATATGTACTAACCAAACTTAATATTTTTTTTTAAATTGTTGGCATAATTGTCTGCAGGTTTTGTCAAAATCCAGTAGTAAGTCTAGACCCTTGATTTGGGAGCCCTTCAAGTTATCCATCCGTGTCCTTCCCCATAACGCTGTGTTACCACATCATTAAAGAAAAACTCTGCTAGTGTCTGTGATTGCTATCCACATTTCTTTTTTTACACTGAAACTCCAGGTGTTTGGGCAACCCTATTGTTAGTCTTCCAAAGCTTTTTCAGAATTTGGGTCTGATGATATAATACCTTATACTGACATAAAAACAATTGTTCTGTTTAACGAGCCAGCATTCTCTGCTTTCCTCAATTGTATACAAAAATCACAACACACAGAAACAGATGGGCTTTGCAGCATACTTAACATGCTATCCAATATGGTTTAACTTCCTTATTTTGATACTGACAGCAAAAGTACCTGGAAGAACATGTACAGCTCAAAATAAACACTTCTGATATCTGACAAAATTATTTGCAAACAATGTCATCTTGCATTCAGATATCCAACACAGACAAGAGAATTAGCAGATAAGATGAATGAGCAACACAGCTTCAGCTTTTGGAAAATTGTGGTTTCCTGCTGCTCAGCTGAGGAGTTTCCATAGCTATGTTCCAGTGTGCAGCCAGATTCATATATCACACTTAAACCATCCTAGCCATTTGCCCACCCCACAGACTAAATAACCACAAATTACTACAAAATATACCCTTCAGGTAATGATTGTTGAGAAATGCAGACCAAGTCTGTAAAAGGACAAAGCTACAATAGTTCACCTCACCTCATCCAAGGAAAATTACATATCAAGTACTGAACACTTTCAGAGGGTAAGTTACACTGAAAGATGCATTTTCATTAGATTGATATATCTGAGAACTATGAGACAATGTTTACTCTAGAGCTCATACACTAGACCTACAGTAGGTACAGCTATTTTACAAGCTGTGATACACAACAGTTTACACCTCAATACCCACCCAGTTCATTAGTATATATAAAAAGACAACATTGCCTTCTAGAAACTAACCATTTTGAAAAACATTATAAAGCTTTACCTTCTACTAAGATCTGCAACATGCTCCTGAAGCCAACTTGTGCTGGCAGCTGCAAAAGAAGGGAATACAATTACTACAAGTAAAGGTATCCATTTTAAAGTACACTTAAATTTTTATTTTAATGGAAGAACCCAATACATTGTCAATTAATAAATGTAGCTGAACAGATTCACCGTCGCTTGACTTTTCCAGTCAATAAGTAAAACGCCTGTCTCTCATGATAATCTGAACTGATCAAATACAAATATAATTGCAGATTATAATAACCGTCATAATTATATTTTATATAACATAAAGTATAACATATAAACAATGTACAGTTAGCAGGAAAGATTGTAAGCCTGCTTCACAGTGAAAAAGTCCCAGGTAAAAGAGCTATTAAGAATTATTACATTAATTTATTTCTAATCCATTAACATATCCATAAAATATCTTCAAAGTTCTGATATCTGTCAGATGACCTTCATTGGTTGTACCCAAAAGACTGAAAATAAAGGGTACTTCGGCATTAAAATGATACTCAGTTTGTCATATTAATCACAACATCCTACTCAGAGAGCCCTATAAGCAAACTAGAGTTGAAATTTGGATGGCAATTCTAAACTGCATAAAGTTATATTAATAGAGGTAACAGTAATATATACCTGCTAGTTAAGAAAGTTACCAGACAAGTTATACCTCGATAAAAATAGGAACATTAAAATATTTTCCCAATTCTTGTTATAGATTAATTTATCACATACCTTCAGAGACATAAGCAAAAGGCTTATTCCTAATGGAAAGCATTGTAAATAAGTTGAAAAAGAGAGCCACGAAAGTACCAACCAGCAGTCGGCCCCTAGGAAGGGGAAAAAATATATATATATCAAGCTATTAATTGCTAGTAACAGTATCAAAATACTTTGTTTGATGTCTTTCACCAAGATTGACACCGAGTAAGATAAACTAGCATAATGCTTAATAACTGGCAGTGTATTATCACTTTAAGGGTTACACGACATCACTGAACTTTGTATGTTAGTGTTATCACATTAGGCTGTAATGGTCATAATATTGAGTAACAGTTCTTAACTAGCTGCATATAGGCACACACATATGTTTGTTCTTTGATGATATAAACACGTTGTCTCCTCAGCAGCAGAGGTAAAAAAGCTTAGTTTTCTATGGAATTATGCCCTATGCCCCTACCCTTTCCTAGGGGAACTACAACTTCACCATACACCCCATGTCCCAGCCTTTTGTCCCATTGCACCTTCTTTTCCTTTCCCAATATTTTTTACAGTCTTCATCATCTTTGCAACATCTCCAGTTCTCTAACGACCGTAGCGTCCTTGCCCACCACACACCAGGCCTCCTAAGAGGCTCCCATAAGAAATAAGAATAACCAAGCCAGCAAAATCAGCAACATAAAGTGAAATAATTATTTAACAGAGCATGTGCATTACATTCAATCGTACGTCGAAAAAAAACATTTGCAATATAGCTTACATACAGTTTGAAACAAATGCCAAGGTACTAAAATGAATTGGGTGTTAAATGTTCTTGCATAATTAAGACATGCTAGATTAAGAATCAGAAACACAAAGAGACACTGAAAAAAATATCATTTTACATGTCAAAATAATTTCTTACGTGTGTATCTCAGGTTGTTCCAGAAACCGCTCTGCACTACAAAAGTAATTGAAAATTAGAGTTATGTTAAGGCAATAAAACCTTGATACCTGAAGCATATTTTCTCAGTCCTGGAGAATCATCTGCCAATTCATAAATAAAACCTGACAGATACAGTGCTGCAAAAAAATGAATTGCTTAAATAAACAGAGCAGTTTCTGTAAGCGAGGCAAGAATTTAACGCTAATACGATGCGGGGTGTAATTTAGATTTTCTGACTATTTCCAAACTGTGTCACACAGGTGCTAGCTACTAGGAATGCCGCCTACACAATAAAAAGATGCTTGTAAATGAACATGCCAAAAAATACTGTTACTGCCACCACCAGTGCTGGGAATCACAATAAAATAAGTCTGAAATCTCTGACTCATAGCCTCTCACTAAGAAAGGCCACATAAAGTAGATGCTGGATGCTGTAGTAGAGATACGAATCTTTTTTTACCCACTAGTAAAATAAGAAATCAGCTTCAGCTCTAACAAAAACAACTATTGTAAGTTCTTGGAATTTCCTAAAATTGATGTTCAAAAACTTGGAGGCTTTGACGGTGCATCATTATTAGAATTAATTCCAGTGTATTGTCAATACAACAGATCAACCTATAGTATAAAATTGATAAATTATTAACATAGCCCTTTATAGAGAAAATAGAGCCCTTGAATAGAAAAATGGAAGGTACACTGCCCCCGTTTTACATTCCAGACATTAGCAAAAGCCTCTTCGTTTTTAAAGACTAAAATAATTTTGTAGGCTAATCTCCTGAAATACAAAAGCTTCCAAGTGTAGATGGTATGTCAAATAAATACTTGAGCAAATTTTGAGGGACTGATGAAATTGATAGTTTAAACATCCAGATCATTAATATATTCTGAAGTGGCTTTACTTCACAAAGTAACTGAAGTAAAATAAAACAAAACAAAACAACAACAAAACACACACAGCTTTATTAATGAATTTTAAAAGTACAGATGCATAGAGAAATACACCAAATGAAATACCAAACTTTTCAGAAAATATGCTTCTTAGAAGCATCAAGTCTTTTCCTTGAAAACTGTTTAATTATATTTATCAATTCCTATCATTTTATCTAAAGCCTGTATATAGTGTAATCAATGTAAGTAAGTAGTAAGGTTTAGCAAAACGTTAAAAAATCTGAATTGTTTTCTACAACGTCTCTGTACAGATAGCATTTGTAGAATGTGCTTTTGCTCAATCTGGAATATCTTCATACGTCATTAAAAAAATTAAAGAAAATGGTACATAACCCTACCTTTCTTTCAGTATTAAAAGAGCACCAAGCTGTGCCAGAACCGTAGATGCAAATACGGCTAGAACTTCAAACCTTTCAAACCTGAAATTTGAGAAATAATTTTAGAAACATTGAACGTCTTGCAGAAGAAATTTAATTCAACTAACTTCTAAATTGTATTCTGTTCTTTTAGCTGTATACTTCTATTTGAATAACCTATTTTAGCATGAGTAGCTAAACTTAGGATGAGTGGCGAGGCCTACTGGAATTCCAGGCCATAATTGTTTAACTTATCTTAACCTGGTTTGTTGGTAATGGAGGGGCCATAAAGACAAGTACCAGGAGATAGACAGGCAACACTGTCAGCAGATGCTGCAAATTAGCAAGATAAGAACAGTAAAAAAGCTGCCTGGAGGACAGAAGAAGACAATCTAATAAGAAAAAAAGAAGCCCTCAGACCCAGCATTACCAGCGGACCAAGAGTCTTTAACACAATGCATCAAATACATTCTGGTCTGTGCAGGAAGCAGCAGGATAGACCTACTATTTCCAATTCTTTCAAGAGCAAAGAGATGGGAATAAAGTGGATGCTTTATGGAATAGGCATTATTTTCAATTTATTTTAAGCCAAAACTCCACTTACCACAAACAGCCTAAAATTAAGCATTCTCTAATTCTTTTTTCCTATCCCTCCCCTATTCTGTACTGTTCTTCACAGCATCACACAGAATCACAGAATGTCAGGGATTGGAAGGCACCTCGAAAGATCAATCTAGTCCAATCCCCCTGCCGGAGCAGGAACACCCAGATGAGGTTACACAGGAAGGCGTCCAGGCAGGTTTTGAATGTCTCCAGAGTAGGAGACTCCACAACAGTCTTGGGTCTCCTTATTTTTAGGCTCTTTTACAAACAGATAGTGAGTGATGGCTGTCAGAGCGTACAGGCAACGACAGTCAGCAGCATATGAAATGTTGTATTATCAAACACTGGATCTTGTTATTAGTACTTACCCAAATGAATAGACTGGGCTGGGTTTCTTCATCATTACCCAGTAGCTTATTAGACATGTTACTAAACTGAAAAAAAGGGGAGAATTAGACTATGATAAATAACTGCAGCCATTACAAACTGGATAATCTACAAATATATACTTTTCCCATAAGAACTGAACAAATCAATATAACTACGACCTACGATGAAGTCAACACCTCCATCGCTCTCACAATAAGGGTTCCAGTGAATCAAAAAAAAGGTTGAGCTTGGGAATAAAACTGAGACTGCACAGTGATGTTTCAGCTGTTCCCATAAAAAGGGCAGCAAATAATTTAAGCAGAATGCTAGTCGGTCTACTTCCTTACACCAGGAGACAGCCTAATGCTGCACTTTCGGTGTGCTGTGCTTACAAAGGCTACTGCCAACCTTCTTGTAATACAGAACATCACTCAACCTAAATCAAGTTCACCTTAACTCCAAATGCTGTGCATTTTTACACTGAGGTCCTGAAACAAACCCGCACAACCAGTGCTTAATCTGGATGTATTCCATGAATTTTTCTGAAAGGGACCTGGAGCATCTGAGACCAGGTACACTAGTACCTGACTAACAGGCAAAGGTGGTTTGAGAAAATCCTTTTAATAGTGGCAGGTGTCATGCAGAGTAATGAAAAGTACAAAGCAAAAGCCTATGAGAATATCAGACTAAACACCCAGTAAATGCCCTTCTTACATGTGTTTTATGAACTTGCCTAGAAATACTGTAACCTGAAAAAGGCCATTTAAATTAGAAGGTACATGATAAGCAAGATGACAGGACTGTCACATTCGTGTCACTTCCGTTGTATCCTGGTGAAAAAGTGAAGCAAGCTCTCAATTGAACCCTTCTTTTAGAGATACACCATGAATTAGATTTAGCACCGAGCAATAAGTCCCAGGCTATGACAAGTGCTGCCTTTCTTTTCCATAGTGCAATGTCTATGTATATGGTCAAAACAAATTTCCTTTTTTGGGCTGCATTAATCTACACAAGCTCTCACTTAACTGGATACTCACTAACAGCCTCTTGCTATTTTCTTTTGAAGTTTTTCTCTCATATTGAACACCTGAAATTCCAACCTGATCCACAGCTGTGTGGAGTAAAAGCAAAAGCAGAGGAAATAATACTGCTCATATAAAAAATAGTAAATTCATATATTCAGTGAGACTATTATAAATGACCTGGAAGATGACAAAAATGAAAGAATCAGAAATAGATTTTTGCAGCAGAATTACTGAGCGCTGTTCTCCTTTACAGCAAATCAAAACTCTTGAAAGAGATCGCTGCAATTTCGAATAATTTTCTAGTCTATCCCCTATATAAGCTAACATGTCAGTGCCAGCGGTATTCCATCTTTTCCTAAAACTAAAAAAATAGTATTCTATACAAATACAAGCTATAATATAAAGACTTTCCCCAAGGTGAAAAAGATATTTGATTCAAGATGACAAAACTCAGCAGATAACACGATTCTGAGAAAGATGAAATTCACTGAAGTTATATCACAATTCTAATGCAGTCACAGATCAAGTATGTTCATGCCTCTATCAACCATTCCTTTTCCTTTCTGCACGTTTGCTGCTGTTATTTACAAATGTTTTACTATCAGTTAGATAAGTAGTGAGCAAAACAGACAGCAGACAGCTGATCCATACTTTTTATAAGCTAATGAACTAGCAAGGAAGATAACATATGCCAATAATTAAAAAAAATACATGCATTTTATGCAGTTTATTTCCCAACCACTGCTAACAATCTGCATCTCAGGTAATAACTGAATATATTTCATGTCTGTATTACCAATATTATTGAAAGTGTTCAGAACTTTCATACTTAAAGTAGTTTAATATTTTGTTAGGAAATGGGAAAAACACTAAAAACAGGTATCTAATGAACTTGTTGGAAGACTGCATGGGATCTAATTCTTGAGATATTTTGAAATAGAAATAGCATTAGATACTCCTTGTTTCCTGATGCTGAGGCTGATGGATAATTCAGAACCAATGGCAGTTGCATTAGGGAAATGTTCTGAATGGACCACCAGATAACAGTTTGATGGCAGATTCTCTTTTATGTAGTTATGCACAGAGTAATACATGACTAATTTGTTGCTAGTCATTCTCAATATAGTTTTGCTGTTTCTCATAATCTATTGTGATGTACAAGGTTACACTCATTTAAGATATATTTAAACCAAACACTGTTTCTATATTGATGACTCTAAGTAACATGGTTTGTATCTGTACATAAATTACATACGCATAGAAATACGCAAAGACAGGCACAAATGAACAGTGAGACTAAATGGGAAAAAAACTCACCTGAAAAGGTCAAAGATTGTCAAATATGTGTAAGCAGTTAAAGCTGGAAAAAAAAAAAAAGCAAATATTAAAATTTAATATAACTTTGCCATGCAGAAATCACTTTCGTTCTTTTAAAACCCTCTTGTGCATCTCTTTTCCATCTTCTATCTACATAAATTGCCTCTGCTGACAGAGCAAGTCTCTCTGTCTTTTGTATGTGTCTACAATATGAATGTCCTAAGCACACCAGTACATTGAACTTCATAAACAGGTTGATTATGGCAATCCTAATTCTAATAAAGCATGTGATAATGCCCAGATACAAAAGATGTTAAACTTGTGACTAGGAATTTAAATACAGACAATTCAGGAGATCTTCTAGTAATATATCATCTGCCAAAACAAGAGATCTCTTATGTGCATTACTGCAGTGAAAAGTAGGAATTTTTCACTTGTTTCACTTCTCTGACTCATCTTGAAACTGCAAGAAAACTTGTGTCACAAAACAAAAATGTAAGGTATTCTACTTTCAGTAGAGATTATGAGAAGCATCTTGGACCCCCTATACAAAAGTAGAAGATAAACATAATATCGAAAAGGAGCATTCCTGGAACTAGAGAAGCCTTCTGTCACACTACAAACATCTTCATTCGACTGTGAAGGTCTCTATATGTGTCACTGGTACTATTTATATAAGGAATAGGCTTGAGGACTAGTTATAAGTCTATTTTTTTTTCAGTCTTAAATGTAAAGAGAGTGCTGCACGAAGAAAATTACCAGCAAGTCTGGAATGCCTTGCAAACTTCCAAAGACTTTCAGCCATCCACGCTTACCTGCGAGAAATGCCTCTAAAATGACTGTGGCAATCCAAAAGGAAGAACTTTCCAAACCTGGCTGTGTACTTCACTTTTTTAGTATGTTGGAATTTCACACGCCAAGAATCACTTCATACTCAGTTGTAGTTTCAGTAAGAGAGTCACTTACCTATGCTGTTTGTAGAGCTGCACCACATCAGCAGGAAGCCAATACATACTAAATTTATAGCACCAAACAGCAAGATCTTCCAAGACTGTTGATGAGAATAAATTTGCATTTTTATTTCTTCCAAAATTTATAAGACAAAAATATATCCACCTGATATTAGAAAACAATATTGCAGTACTTCATCACGCAAACAGAACTGGCTTCTCCTCCCTCCCAAAATTTATCATCCAATTAAGAACAAGCAGCCCATATTCTACTTTTAACTTTACAGATTATCTCAAAACTGGTTTATAAACAGTGCTTGTGCATCACTCTTAAAATGCCTTTTGGTCTAAAAAAATCACCCCTGTATAATACTTGCATTTTATTACAGTACACACAATCTGATTGTGAAGACAGACTTATATGATTTTCTATTAGTGGGTTCCTTTCTTGGTGCTGAAACTTAGGTCCCAAAAACATCTGTGCATATTCAGTGTACAGTTCTACTGAACACATTAAATCTAAACACAGTTCTGGAGAACTGTAACAGGGACAGGGACAATACACAGGAAGAAATCCAGCTTCACAGCTGTGATTTTTTTTTTTAAGCAGAGCTGAAAAAAATCCAAATAAATACCCTCAAAATATACACAAGTTAATGTTTTTTTAACTCATCACAGCTAATGTCTTTTCTATTATTACTCACTTTTAAAAGAAAAACTCACCCTCCTATCTGCTGCAACCAGCCTAAATTCATGTGTTAGCTTTCCAACCAATGATCTCTGTGATTTGCGGAACAGGTGTATTGTCCCCTTAAAAAAAAAAAAGTTTATTTGAAATTTTTACCGAAGCCATAGTTTAAATTACCAAAAAGGAAATCTGCCTTTATGAAATATTTTCATAATTATATCACAGAATCAGAACCAGTTTTTTGTTAACTAGAGACAGCACGTAAACATTAAATGCAGCAATATTTTTATAACCATTTTACATAGATTTCATATTAGAAAATGATGAATGACTTAGAATCAAGCTTCATTTAGATATAATACAGATTTCAAGTTAACATACCAAAACACACCAAAAATAAAAACATACCAAAATGCCATTTAAAGAGTGGGGTTTTTTTACTTTTATTTAAGTAAAAACTACTACAGATGATGTGAAAACAAATATTTCTCTTTATCGGAGCATACTTCCCATCCAAAGCTAACTGGTTTATTAAACAGGGAAATATTTTTTTTATATATATAGACACACATATACACATAAATGAGAACCCATCAGAGAAATAAAAACAATCCTAGTATCATCCATAAAGTGGTGGACATGAGGCCAGGACCATGATCAGTTACACAAACAATCTCAGTCATGGCTTAACCTAAATGTGTGCATTAGATGTGCTCACTGCAGGTGCTCCCTCTCCCAACTTCCAGTTACACACAGATAAAACACTTTCCAGAGGTGCAGGGGACATTGTAGGAGATGGGAGTGAGGAGGTGCTACGTGGCTCTTCTTGAAGTGTGACATTGAGCAGACTACCAGAAAAATTCATCAACTGTGCCCCCTTCTTCAGAGGGCCCAAGCTTCTAGTTAGTTGTTCTCCATTCTACTCCCCCCCCAAAGAAATAAGCTTCCCACACAAAAAGTCTTTCTAATTTGCAAAAGAAATCAGTGAACTTGAAATGGGTGGTCTGTCATATGCACTGATTTGGAGCCAGATGAAATAAGGTTTTATTGTAAGCTATCATATCTGTAACTGACAGTAGGAGACAAAATTATATACTAATAGGCTGGTCACCAAAAGAGACTCAACTTACAGACACATTTGTAAACATAGCTGCATTTCATATTATCTGTAGAAATACATGTATGCCGTGCGTGGTGCCATTCACTTTAAAAAAGTAGTATTATAGAAGCCAAGTTTAGCTCACCTGTGGCAAAAGGTTGGCACTTATTATTTACTAGCAAATCCTTACGTGATTATATTTTTTTCCCTCAAGACACTTGGGATGACAGAACACTTTGGAAAGCTTTTCTAACAGACTGCCTGCTTGCAAAGGGTGCTCCACCACCTTAACCCCATTGCTTTCCCATGCTCTTAGCACAATGTCCACTGGCAAACTCTGCTGTGCCACCATGCACTAAAGCTGTGTATTCTGTACTACAGATGAGAACCTTGCGCAGCCCATGCTAGCCATAGCTCACCCCTGGAAGCAAGCTCTAATTCAGCAGATGTTGTGCTTTGCTATTAAAGGTCCTCTGACTTCTCAGCTTCTGGCAACACAATGGAGAGAAACACCTCTATGCTGAGCAGGACAGCTACTCCACTCCTCAGCCTTTGAAGCTCTGTGTGGTGTCAGAAGAGCTATACAAGAACTATTTCTGCAATGAGTGTGAGCGTCTGCTCCAACAATGCCAACAGGTGACAGTAGCAGCTACTGATACTAATGGCAATTTATTTGTGCTCGGCATAAAAATGGAAAGTTTAGATGCCCGTCTGAACAGCGATGCACGGTGGTCCTTCCCAGAAGAACGAATTGCCTTTCTTCAGAAGGCAGCCGTATGTACCAGGAGTAACAGCCCCAAGTTCCCCCGACACCCGGACACTATCACCCGTTTCTCCTGGTGCGACTTCCCGTCGCCTGACCAGTTGGGCGCTGAATAAAAACGCTGGAGGCTGACACTCAAACCGCAGCGCTGCTTCGCGGCCGGACACCGGACACACACCCCGCTCCTTGCAGCCGAGCAGCGCCGCCTGCTCAGCGGCCGCGGAGACAGCGGTGACCGGGATCCCGCGCACGGCGGGAGGGGCGGCTGAAGGGGAAGTGCCACACGGAACGCCGCAGCGCACGCGCTTCTCCCGGAGCCGTTAACGGCCACGGGAGGCCCGCCCGCCCCTCGTGCCCCGCCGCCGCCGGGGTCACTTCCCCCAGCCGCCCGCCCCGCCGGCCAGCGGCGGCGTGGGGCTCCCGGTGACGGGTCCCGCCGGCCAGCAGCGGCGTGGGGCTCCCGGTGACGGTCCCGCCGCCCGCGGCTGGACGAGCCGGAGGCCCGGCCGGGCGGGGCGCACCCCCGCGCGCAGCCACGTCATCGCCAGCCCGGCGGGGCTCGCGCGCGAGGAGCGGAGCAGAGCGGGGCGGGGGATGGCGGCGGCGCTCCAGGCCGGGCCGGCGCCGGGGCGCTCTAGCCTTGACCAGCCCCACCGCCGCGGCAGAGGCCTCCGCCGGGGAGCTGCAGCAGCACCGGCCTCCTCGCTCCGGTCCAACACGCAACTTCCCCCTTGCCCCCTCCCCTCAGGCAGGGGACACTCACCATATTACTCCCCGCACCGGAAGAGACGGCGCCATGCGAAGCCGGAAGAGGAGGAGGAGGAGGCTTCCGTCTCTACGGCAACGAACGGACCCGTAAGGCCGCGCGCGGCAGCGGATATGACGCGTCCCGGCGGCCGCCAGGGGCCGCTGTCCTGTCCGCTCTGCGCCTCCTGCGCCCGGCGGCTGTGGGAACGCGGAGGCGGGACTCGGTCGTGGCGGTCACGATGCTCCAAACCGCCAGGACGGTTTTGTTTCACCGCTTGCTCCACACAGAAATACTCTTGAGATCAGGACGGTGTCACTCTCCGCTGCTGGATTCTGCGTGACCCGCGGCCAGCGCACATCTCTCAGAGCGGCTGTTTTTTCCAGCAACACGCACAACTGCGAAAGGACAGTTGCTGCCAGAACCACAGGAACTCGGTGTTGAAAACACAGCCACTAGTTTGTGCGCTGAACGTCTGAGAACTGCCCCCAGCTCTGTGTGACAGGAGCGGAGGCGTTACCTTCAGCAGCCATCTACAGTCCGCCCATCCCCAAGTCTCTTGTGACAGGAAGATACCAGAGAGCGAACTGTGTGGGAATCAAAACAGAGCCGCGTTTGAGGGGCTGTGAGCACTGAGGCTCTGAACAGGGGACACCGGGGCTGCGAGGTGTTAATATCCTGGAGTGACCTGACAAGGAGGCCACTAAACTGCCCAATAGTTTCTGTCAGAAGGAACAAAATACAGATCTGACATTTTCTTGGAAGTTAGGATAGGTCTGTTAAGGAAAATTGGTTTACAAAACACCTGCATGGGATTTAATGTACAGAAAGATTTAGTCACAAGACAACTTACTGCCTTTAGAAACAGGTGAAAAGAGATGATAGAAATAAAAATTGAAGATAGATATTTTATTAAGACAGATTAATGTGCGTAGGAAGATACGTGAAACAACTTTCTGTAACGCTGGCCTGGCTTGGGTCTTCTAATGGTCTACTCAGTAGTCCTGTGGTTAAAAATGTTATTGGCATCTAATCTGTTCTGTGAAACACATCAAAAGACTTTTTTTAGGAGTGCCTGGACAGGTAATTGCATTCCACAAGACATGTATTTAATGTCTCAGACCTGCTTATTCTAAGCTTTTGGCTGTAGGGAAGATTTTTTTTTTTTTTGTAGTGTACAGTAGTTTGTGGGACAATTTAAAAAAAAAAAAATCCATTTGCAGTCTGTAAAATTTGCATGACATGTAAGAGAATTCCAACTGCAATGTTGTGGTCTATAAACTCTCCACAGACTGCAGCTGCTGCCTCTTCTCAAATTTAACCAGGAAATCAGAAGTCAGATGAACAACAGGGGTAACGTTTTATCCATATGATATGCTCCACAAATACAGAGTTGTTTGATTACTTCATTATTAACACATTATCAGGCTTTTTGATTACTTCATGTCTTAGTGTATTTCTGCCCATAAGAGGAAGACAGTTAGTTGTAAGAAATTGCACTTCCACAATTCACGGAAGAGAAATACTAGAACTAACAACACAGCTGATACTAGTATTCTGTGTATAACAAAACCAAGAGTCTTCAGGGATGTTTTACTATTTGGCAAGTTTGAGGTCTTATAGAAATTACTAAAATGAGATTTGAAAGTAATAGAAGTTACAATATTAGAAAGAACATACTGTGCTTGCAATATATATTTGCAAAAAAAAAGTGGAATCCTCAAAAACATTTGGTAAAAATAACACAATTTGCTCATTAAGTTGTTTGTAGGCTTCTGAAATTCCCACTTTTTTTATTTTAGCTACACCACACCACAAATAGCTCACTCACATCTCAAGAGGTGGATTTCAGTTAAATGATATCTTTCTGCCTTCACCTCTACGTAATGTTTTCTGTATTATCATTACACACAGAATAAAAAGTGACTTAGAAAAGGTTCCATAACTCATGTCTGTTCCAGAGCCAGATGCACCCCTATAGGAAACAGGCTGTATTTCACAGATTCACAAAGTATTTGGAAATTTGCAGAAAGGTGGCTTGAGTGAAAACAAACAAAAAACAACAAAAAAAATCCTTTTAACTAATTTTTCCTCACTTTTTTTTTTTTTTTTCCTGGCAAACTTTGAACATTAAAATACAGAAATAAACATATTTCATCTGAAATAGGCTTGCATATGACACTAGGCATGGAGTCTCATCTCACACCATCTTGGCTGGGAAAAGATTTATCTTTTAATTAGTCTCACATACTTCAGACCAGACTATGCTGCCAAACCCATTATCTCTAGATTTCATCGTGGCAAGTGCTGTGATACTGTTTTCACGCATTTGTTTCTTCGCTACATTTATCTGAGCATCTCCTCTACAAGGCTAAAAGTCTATTTGAATATCTGTAACCCATACACAAAATTGCTAATTAAAATAATTGCAGTTGTTCAGAATCTATCTCCAAGTAGTAGTACTTCAACCAAGAGAGACACTGTATAATTATCCTGCATAGACAACAATGGTGTCTTAACTGTCCCAAGGAATTAATGCCTGACAGAAGCAGTAATAGCTCATATACTTCAGACCAAACATCGATGTTGGGTATATTTTGTTTTGTTGTATTGATATTTGATTTGGTTGTTTCAACAGTGGTAGATACAATGACATGCTGAAGGCTGTGGTCATGACTGCTTTTTGAGAGACCCCTAGTGCTGCCAGATAGGTGATATTAAAATTCTTCTAATCCAGCTGTGTTTTGGCTGGTTGGTCAGTCGGTTGTCTTCAGGATGTAACTGTAAGAACAGAAAGCACCAGTCATCATTAACTGTCCAGATGTAGCCTCAAGACAATGGCGATAGCTAGAAAGAACTGCAAACAGTGAGGAGATAAGTGAAGAATTCAGATTGTTACCTCAAAAATAATAGCAACACTCTCCCCTCAGCAAAAGAAAAGGTGCCATTTTGATGTCAAGTAAATTGGCTCCAAATAGCTTTTTTCAGGACTTCACCATGACTACCAGAATTAGTTACATTAGAACTCCTGGTTTTCACTGTGATGTAGCAAGACTAAGATAGGCACACACTTTCCGTTTCAGCATATTTATTTCCCAAGTAGCACTTCTGTTTACATTAGTTTTAAGAACTTGAGTTATGTCCTTTAGAAACTAAACGAGGTGTTTACATATTTATCATTCCATCATCTGGTATACAACACCTAATTTTAATTTTTTAAACCAGCAGCAATTAAACAGCTCCAGGTTTATTGAAAAGGCTTTTAGTTTTGCATATTTTATCTGATAAAGAGACAAGAAAACTGTAAGAACAGGACAAATGCAACATTTTATTGTGAATCTAAAGCTATGTGCTCATCATGCTCTTTTACATTGCTTATTAATAAAAGGTTGTTTAACATTTCAGAAAACATTCTTAAAAGAACGATGAAACAAAAGTGCTTCAAAACAACAAAATACAAGAATTAACCCCATCCCAGACTGGAGTCATCCAATGTATTTAATAGAGGTGGGGTATAGAGTTTCGTCTCCACCTTTGGTTTTTGTCACTTTAGTCCAGATTTCTGAAAAATACTGACCAGCCCTTCACATGAATAAAAGTTTGAATCATGTAGCAAAACCAGCTTCTATATTTCCAGTTCCTTTGATAGGTGTGCGTTTATTAGATGAAGTATTTTCTTCTCCACTTCTAAGGGTAAAAAAACCTGTGGAGCTGAGAGGCTACATCCCGAGCATCTTTGAAGAACATGCCTTTATTAACCAACTACAGAGAGCGTTGGCTTTTTTTCTCAAAGCCACTTCTCTGAAATGGGATTTTAAGAAGTGCGTCTTATGAAGGCAAGGAAAGTCTTGCAGCAAAACAAGGTTGATCACCATAGCTTCCAGACACTATGTAAAGAATTTGCACATGAAAAAATCAAACTCCGAAGAACCCACAGTGTTTAGCCAATATATTTAATCCACTGGAGGAGTGTATACCTTGCCAATTATTGCCAAACTCAGGAGGTAGTTATTGACAAAGTAAACAGTTTCCACTCTAAGACAGTTAACAATTTACATGAGAAGCAGGAAAAACACAACACACATTTGCCCATACTTCACAAGATTATTTTCTTTTTGTAGGAAGCAACAGTTTAACTTTCTCATCTTGTGGAATTATAGTTACAACATTTAAAAGAAAAAAAATAATGGAAATACTATTTAAAGAAAAAATTCTAAAAGAAAATAATTGATCCACTGGTCATCTCTTAGGATGACCAGCAGATCATCTTAAGTTTGAATATTCAGTAGGTGAGTAAAACAGCATCCTTCAACACTATCTAGCAGCTCAAGAGAACCTAACAATTAAATTGGCAACTGCCTCTAATTAGCATAATGACCAAGATAACTAGATTCATTCACTCCCTGCTCCCTATTTTTCATTCCATTTTTTATATCTGTTAGAAGTCCCCAACACTGAAAACATCGTGAGAGCTTGAGACCACCACAGACAATGGATGAAGATACAGAACCTACAACAGCACCTGCCACCTCCCAAAGCTGCCACCTGCAGAAGCATCACTAAGCACTGCAGCAGCTGGGCAAGCACATCTTGGGCACAACTGCACATCGTCCATGTCTTGGGTAGGAAAGTGCTGTAAGACTCTAGGGCACAGTTTCACGCCGGGTGGTGTTAAGGAAGCACAAAGTAGAATGCTGGTTTCCACACAAGTTGCAGAACAGATGCCTCAGCTGCATTGGCCAGCGTACCTGACTTCAGTATTCCCAGTGCGAAGTACTTCAGTTTCACAAGATGGGCTTGGCAGCAGTGCTGCTTGTTTAGAACAGAAAAAATACTATTTGTTCTACACCAGAAGGTAAGGTTAATTGTTGGAGCAAGTTAAATATGTAAAAACTGCCATTGTAGAAACATTTGAGAGAATCTAACAGTAAAACCAGCAATGGTCTCTAATTAGTGCAGTGACAAGAAATTCCTTCTCAGTTCAGAGATCCCATTCCTCTCCATTTTAAAGTGTTACTATCACATTTATTATCCATATAAAGTAAGTTGCAGGGCCATATTCAACAAAACTATATTAGCAACTGACTTTCTGGAGTAGAGTCAGTAAGACATCTCAGGGGCAGAATGCCTTTTTCTAATACACTGAACTCTGTAAAGTCTAAGCAACTAACAGGACAGAGACTTATATGTGCATAAATACCCTAGCTTAAGGCTTATCTTTAATATTCAGTGTTGTTTTCATCTTAGCCGCAAGAAGAGAACCTGTACAGGTTTTGTGTACTCTACAAAAAAGTCAACATTAGCAAAAGGAACATCATAACACATGATAAATTCTCATTTTAAGGAGAAGGAGCTTGAGAAGACACTGTTCTTCCAGTACGTAGAAAGATAAAAAGTGCGCTTCCTGCTTAATAAAAAGAAGCAAAGATGTATGAAGGAAGATGTTAAAAAAAACCCAGAGGGTTTGATTTTTTTTCTTTCCTCCCTCTAGTAACTGCTACACTTTAAGTCAGTAAACCACACTTGCAGAGAGCCAGACAGCTGCTTCCTAATAATCTCAAAAAAGTGGGTCAAGTCCCTCATTCATTAGTAGTGGACAGATTCAGGGGGGAAAAAAAAAAGGCAGTTTAGGAGCTAATGTAACACAAATCTTTGCAAAGGTTAAAAGCATCCAAGCTGCTGTCCCACTTATCCTATTCTAATTCAAGATACTGTATTAGAACATAATCTGTTTTTATGGTAAATATACTTTCAAAGTTCTAGATAAAATACCATAGAATTGGGAAATACAGGTATTTGGGTTTTTTGAGGGGTATTGGTTGCTGAAGATGAGAAGCAATGCCTTAAAGGGAACAGAATTATTACTAAAATACACTATTCGGAAAAATAACATAGGAATGACATTTAAAGGAGATTTATGAACCAAGCAGCATTTGGTCATGGGCTAAAAAGTCACTGAATCATAGAATGGTTGGGGTTGAAAGGGACCCCTGGAGATCACCTACTGCAACCCCCCTGCTAAAGCAGGTTCACTCAGAGCAGATTACACAGGAATGTGTCCAGGTGGATTCTGAATGTCTCCAGAGAAGGAGACTCCACAACTCCCCTGGGCTGCCTGCGATCCAGCAGTTGAGGGGTAAACTGATGTTGCTGAACAAAATTAAGTTCTTACTACTGTGTTCCAGAACTAATTTATAGGGCTGTAGTTAATCCATCATGCAGAAAACAATCAAGGCAGGATAAACCAAAAGCAGTGATACCACTCACACTGATTCTCTTGTACAAACAAGCAAAAGGGCTGGTGTCCCTTTTCTTTCTGAAGGAGCAACTCAGATTTCTGACCCTTTGGTGCTGCACACTGGTGGCATTTTAGCAGATGGGAACTCCTGCCTCTACGTTTAAGGTACCTATCACATGCCAATAGGTATGTATTTGAAATAAATACCAGTATATTCCTCAAAATACATGGAGGAAAGGAAGAGTTTGATAAGAAATACTTAGGAATACTGGAAACCAGAGATGTTACCCTCAAGTTCTCATTTTGCAAAGTATCTCAAGGCAAGTGTACAAACTTTATGAATAGGAAGCCCAAGGGCCTTTCTTATTTGTTTAACTGTCTGGCAGATGCTAACAAAACAGTAATATTCCATTAGAATATGAGGAGAAACTACTTTGAGGGTGCCAGAGCACTGGAACAGGCTACCCAGAGAGGTTGTGGAGTCTCCTTCTCTGGAGACATTAAAACCCACCTGGACACATTCCTGTGTGATCTGCTCTTGGTGAACCTGCTGTAGCAGGTGGGTTGGACTAGATGATCTCCAGAGGTCCCTTCCAACCCCAGCCATTCTGTGATCCTGTGATATTCATGCTTAGCACTACGAAGTCTATGACAAATATGGATCAAGTCAGCCAGGAATCTCCAACAATAGAGATGGTCTACTGAAGGCAGAACTAAGGCAACACAAGCATTTAAGATTTAAGAGAATTTAAGATTTAAGCAACTGAAATCTTCCAGCATTTCTTACTTCTCCAGGAAGATGAATCAGGGGAACAGAAATCACGTTTCATTTACAGCAGACAAACATTTGAGAGTCGTACCATTAAGAAGGCTAGAAGTGGTTTGGTTAGATTATTTCAGAAGGCATACTTGTGTAACACGATCTTCTCTTATTTATTTGCTTTTACTTTTAAAATCAGTTAAAAGCATCTCTGGTTCAAAAAAACCATCCCAAACATATTGTATCTGTGTGTCTCCAAAGTCTGACACACTTTCTGCTATTTAGTACTCAATACTACGCGGTGAGCACAGTGTCTTCTCTGGGTATTACTATACTTAGACTGCATCTATCAGCTAGGGGCTTTTTCATATATAGGTGTATATATATCTATATAAAATATATTTATAGTCAACTTCCAGGGGAGCAGTCCCAGAAATATTTGACTTACTCCTACCAGTTAAAAATAAGTTAAATGAAAAATTAAGAACAAAATTTTCTGTTAAGATCAAAAGAAAACAACACTTACAACTCAATTTAAACAACTGTAAACAACACGCATTTTTGTAATATCACTAAGTCAGGAGAGTTGTCTCAAAAAAAGAAACAAAGCAAGCACAAACCTGCTCTAAAAAGGAACGAGTGTTCTGCCTTGCAAACCCATGCAGAATTTGTAAACAAGTTGTCAAGCCTTTAGAAGTAAAGGCAAAGATGTTTTCCTTTATTACAGTATTTAAAGGCTATCACTTAAGTGTTTTTTTAATAGCTTGTCATTTATATAATAAAAACAAGTATTTGTACAAAGATGCAGTTTCTTTTTAAAAAAGCAGATCAGTTGAGTGTTTCATACTTTAATATATAAACCAAAACATATGAAAGCTATAAAAACATTAATGTGTGCCATGTATTAAACATGTAGCCTTGTATTTTAACGCTTACATGTGTAGATTAAAAAAAATTATCACAATGGAAATTTTACTTTCAATTATCATAAACAGACCAAAATACAGAGTAGAAACACGTCATTTTTGAAACTTGACACTTAGCATCACTTACTCTCTCAAACATCAGCTGGGCTTCAAGTTGTACACCATAAGCGTAAGCTAACATTCTACCAATGGAAGCGTTACAAAATGCATTAAGAGAAAATACTGCCAGTAAATGAATGTCTTAGTCTACTTTTTATTTACTACTTTTTTAAAAGATAGTTTGAACTGGTTTTATAGGGTTGGGGTTTTTTGCTGTTCTGCTATCAAAGGTCTTCTTTAAAACTGTCCTGTGAACAATACAGTCACATTACAACTAAACAAAAAGACAGGTAATAACAGACCAGCTGCTTTTTACACTTAAATTTTCATAATTCCCCAATGCCGTTCTTCCTTTCTGCATAGGGAAACTGTTTTATTTGGCACATTAAGGATAAAAAAGTCAAAAACTGAACCAAAGTTTACAAACCTCCAATTTTAAGTTAGTAGTTATAAGGAAGAAAGTCAGACATCAATGTCATGGCAAAATTAAAAACAAAAAAAACACACACACAACATAGGGAAAAGGTTTTCGAATGATCAATATCATCAGAGCCTTCTAGCTGAAACAAAATACATATATTATTGTTCAAACCATAATCAAATTGCTAGGTATCTTATCTCAAGTCTTATTGTGCTCTTACTTACAGTGTGTAAATCCTCACTAAATGGCAAGGAGGCTTTGATGAACACATTTCACATTGTATAATTTTTTCTTAATCTCAAGTTTTAATGCAGATGCTTAAAAGATCTGTAAAGTCCTGTAAACTCTGGCTGCTTTCCAGTAGTCTGTACTAATTGTTCCTTAGGCAGCACTTGGTTCCACTGCAGGTAGTGCTTCACACTGTGGTGTCTCCAAAGTCCTTGTTCCAGCGAATATATGCTTCCAGGGTCTGAGGGCTCAAACTGCGCTTTATCTTCTTCAAAGACTCTGTGAAATCTGATAGTTTGATATTTCTCATCTAAACAAAAAATAAAAGACATCAGGATCACAAGTGGTTTACATACTTCAGCTTATTCAAGTAAGTACTTCAGTATTCACTTTTAACAAAGCATATTCTTTGGGTGCTTCATCTTGACATAAGGAAGAAATTGTTTTATGGTGAGAACAGTCAATCACTGGAACAACCTGCCCAGAGACCTGGTAGAGTCCCCATCGCTGGGGGTGTTCAAGATGCAATAGGACAGGGTGCTAGATGACCTCATCTGGGCTCCCTTTCCTATGGAAGATGAGACCAGATGATCTTCCAAGGTCCCTTCCAACCTGGGCTGTTCTATGATTCTATAACCAGATCCAAGAGTCTTGCAATTTAAGACAATTAGTATTTACAGTTTTTAATAAACTAACATTTGGTAATCATAATGTTTGCCTCGTTACTTAACAGCCCACAAGATTATTACTTCCTGTTTCACTAGGTGATCCAAGCTGCTGCATATGAGGCCACAGAACTCATATGTACGATTTTTTCTTAACACATGTATAGTATAATCTCTGCATGCCAGGAGAATAAGGCACTGAAAGTTCCCACCCTTTCCACAACTGTATTCAGACCACAGGATGCTGTCAGCCAAATAATCCTGATTATCCAACCTCTCTGATACAACACATGCCTTTCAGTCATTTGCTGAGGACATGATTGTAAGCATATATATGCATATGTATCTCCCATATAGAGAAATGCCTGACATCATGGGCTATAACCAGAGTGTGTGGAACAACCAGCCTCATTACTAAAGGAGTATTAACATTACAATTGGAGAAGATTCCCCATGTTTCTTTGGGACTAGGCTATTGGAAGTAAACTTGCATTCACAACACGTTATCACAGGATGTTCTCATCTTCCTGCTACAAATCCTTTCGGCTTATCAGAGCCTTAGCCATGATCTAGGGCTAAACACAGAAAGCAACAGGGGAATTAAGTTTTGCTTCACTTTCCCTTACATAACTGTGGTTTGCACACACATTTGAACAGAAACTTTTATATGTGGGATCAAACTCCTCCTTTTATTTTGATGTTTACAGATGCAATTTGTGGTGAGGAACCTTTTTTTTCTTTATGAAGGTCCGTGTGAATGAAAGTAAGTATTATACGCAAACAAACCTCTCTTAAAGTCCCTCAGAGGTTCTCCCTAAGATGACAGAATAAAACACATCATTTGACATAATACTTCTGGGCATGTTTTAGGGGAGTACCACTGCAAGCAAATAAAAGCCAGGCTTCCGACATCATCTGGTAGGTAACAGATAAAGTTGCAGCTCAGTGCAAAGGGAAAGGTAGGGCAGTCAGGCCAAAACAGACAACAGCAGAGACTTGCTACTGGAAAAGAGTTGCTGCTCTTAAGCCTGATAACCAACAAACTACACAAAGAGCCTCAGACACTTGAGGACACATTTTCTTTTTAATCACTATTTGTAAAGAATTTTCTTCAATGAAGAAGTAATCAAAAAGGGTAATACCACCAAGAAATTATGAGGTATTTTGTATGATACTATGTGTAAATAACAGGATGTTAAAAGTCTCTGATGAGCATGTATTCTATTCAGAGGGGAAAATGCAACTGCAAGAACAGCATACCTCACTGGCAGACATGTTCTTCACCTGTTCTGGTTTTAATTCTGTGAAAATAAAGGAAGATAAGTGTGTTTCATAAGAAAACTTCCACTGCTTCTGACAACTAAAGCATATTAAAAGCAGTTTTATTCTGAAAAAAAGAAAAACACACCAAAAACAACAAAAAACAAACTCAAAACAAAACACACAAAAAACCCAAACCACAACTAAAAATTAGACCTCTCTGCCTCAACATAATCTCCTGTTCAGAAAGGCACATGGTGTTTTTACCTCCTCCTTCCCCATTTATCATCTCCTCAACCAGGCTGCTCCCACACTCAGTCACTGCGGATACAGTACAAAGTGGTAGCAGAACTAATTCCTTCTTCCTAAAGTATGAGGAACAGCACAGTAACAGAGCTGCCTTCCCCCATATTATTCCAGGTACCTACAACTCCCCTACCCCTCAAACATGCCCAGTTTTCAGGAAACAGAGAGTCACTGTCACCCAAGAATATAGAAATAAAAATCAGGTGTAACACATTTTAAAAAATAAATTATCTGAAAGCCAGGAGCAGGTAGAAGAAATAGGGTGCACAACATTTTGTGGCCTCTTCCCAAACTGGACTTGCATGTGAAGTGATTTGTCAGCGAAGTAAAGCCTGCATACCTAAATGCACACTTTATTAATTCAACTACGCTGAATAAATATATTCAAGTCTTAGGAAACATGATGTCTCTTGTGAGACCTATTTAATGCAATTTTGTTTCCCAGTTATTATGCAGGATTTTGGAAGATGTCCTTACAATTCTAACAGCTGAAAGTAAGTGGATAAAGAACTATTACTTTCCAGCAGCTGCTTTCCAAGAGATAGTGCACTGGCAAAACTGCATGCTATAGGATTTCTGACTCAATAAAATTAAACAACACACACATACAGATCTTTCATCCCCATAAATCATTTAAGAGAGTTGCAACAACTTTTATTTACACATAATAGGCTGATATTATAGAACACTTCTACTCTGGCTGCCTTTAGTACCTTTCTGTCAGGTACGACAACATATCTGCAAACAAAACACTAACATAAAACCTTCACAATCTTTTCTTCACAAAATCCCACCACTCATCTCCACTAAACATAATCAGCCCTTTCAGATGTGGCTCCTGGACACATAATAACTGCCTAGTGAAACAGGACAAAGCAGGGGCAGTGTCTGGAAAAAAGTGTAATTTTCACTGTGCATAAAAATCATGTTTTTTCAAAGTTGGAAACATCAGAGGAATAACATATAGATAAGATTTTACTTGAGTCACTACTGTCATCTGGATCACAATTCAATATTAAAATATCAAAAACCAAAAAAGCTATGCCATTCAAACCATATCTAAAAAAAAAACCCACCACAAAACACAAAATTCACCTGCTTCAGTATTTCCTTCCTTAAGAGAGATCTGCCCAATTTCTAATATAAAGCAATGCAGTCAGAGATTGCTATTCAAGTAATAATTTAAACACAATAGAACCAACACCAGCCTAGGAAAGATGCACTAGTTAAAAAACCTCACAAATGTGAAAAAATAGTTCATTCTGCTTTCCTCTTAAGACATAAAAGTTGTCTCCCTCACATGGTGAGGTACTGAAGGGTTTTATGTAGGGTCTTTTAAAGATGCTATTATTAGGAACAGACCAAAGTCCAATCTAAAAAGCTTGATTTCAGAGCTTTATGAATTTTAAATATGTAGGAAAAGATAGTATCTCTAATATCAAGGGCACTGAGTTTTTTCAAAACCTAAATAAAAAGCAGCTTACCTCGAATAGGGCCCAGTGCTGCATCCTTTGCTAATGCCGTTAAATCACTTCCAGAGTATCCATCTGTCATTCTTTGTCCAAGGAAAAAGTGGGGGAGAAGGGGAAGAAAAAAAACACACCCAAAACCTGCTTCAAACCATATCATTTAATTGCAGATGATTAAAATGTTACTTAATCAAAAGTATTATTTTGATGTCATTTTGCAAGTTTAATAAATCAGAAGTGCATCAACATAAGTGATCTATAATTGAGTCTTTCCCAGATTAAATTTGAAGTACAGCTATTCAAGTCCCAAATAACCTGCTAGGAAAAGCAAAAAGAGAGCAATCAACTAGGATTTGTAGATTAAAATTAATCTCAAGCATATTTACTATGCCTGTTATGAGAATGCCCTGCCACTAGTCATCATTTGTTGCAGATGAATATAAAGCCAAAACCTCAACTGTCCTGTAGTCTTTCAACCCCATTGATACAATGAGAACCCAATACTACACATCTTAATGATGAAAAATATAAAATAACTTTGTTTCATAATAGGAAGGGTATTTAACCCACGCTTTTCCAATCAAATATGAAACTGAAAATAATCTGAAATTATTCAGTGCTTGCTCTGCTATGTTGGTAATACCTTCAACAAGCCTAGCAATGGACAAGCAAAGTTGCTTTTGATTTGAAATACATGCCAAGTGCAAAACTGGTACTGTCTTTGCATCAGAGAGAAGTGCTGGACTGCCTGCGGGACGGGTGGAGAAAAGCATCCCCTCCTCCTCAGAAAGAAAAGCACTGATGAGCATGTTTCGACAACAGAAACTCAGGCAGGTGGTGCAGGGAAATAAACAAGCACATATATATACACAAGCATATAAAAAAATACTTTCATATAGCTAGATAAAAGACCATTTTCCCCACATGCAGGCAACTTATTATCAGCAAGAGTGGTCACTATCTGATGATTTACATCAGTAAACATTAGTACCTTTCAATTAATAAAAAATAGTCTGAATGAATGCAGTAGATGAGTATATTTATTTAGTAAAGTTACAAAATACTTACCTAGCTAGTTGTGCCAACTCTTTTTGGGTCAATGGACTTCCTTGCTTGCTTAGAAGATTTTTTAGCAAAATCAATCTCGTCTGAAAAGTAGGTATGTTTATCACATGTAAAACTGATTTTCATGGTGCACTTAAAACTCTATTGCAACAACAAAACTACATGTTTGTCAGGTCAGCTTTTCTGCTTCACTAGTTTAAATGTGCCTATAGTGCTCTTGTGATGAGGCTGTACACAATCATCTCTTCTGGGGAAGAGAAAGGGATTTGGTAGTAACGACTGAGGGTTGAACTACTTGAACAATAATGCATTAGAATCCTCATCAAAAGGTCTAATCTGCTGTTGAGCTGAAAACCAGTACTTTAAGAAAGCTACTTTCATCTTTTGCAATAAAGTGTCTTATCCAGCCAAGCAAACGTGCTCCTGCAAGTCCTACTTCAGACTTGTCCATGCCTGCTAGTATGTAAGCAACAACCCACTGGCCAAGAAATACTGAGTAGCTACTATCAGATATGCAACTAGCACGTGTAAAAGAAATGCAAAAATTTAAGACAACCACCAGAATTAAAGCACAGTGTACTATGGCTGTTATGAATTAACAGAAGTTAATTCACCAAACTGCAATCATCCACTAGGGCAAGTTAGGAATAGCCTAAGAAACATATTTTATTCTATTTTTTAATAAAATTGATCTTAAAATGAAGAAAACACTTGGAAAAACTTACTTCTTCATTTGGTAAAGACACATATACCCGTTTGGTGAATCGTCTAGGAAAAAAAAGCATATAAAAGTGTGTGTATATATTTTTAGTGCACATAGATCTAACATTTGGGTTGATAAATATCAAAATTTCACTTACATCATCAAATTCTAGGAAGCAGAACTACAGATTTAAAAAACAAAACCCAACAAAACCAACATCCAAACAAGAATATGCAGAAGCCACTGGTGTCACCTTACTCTGATTTGAAGTTATGAAAGTCCTCCCAGGCAGAAAATATAATACTCTAAAGGTAGAAATACCACTGACTAATAGCAACAAAATGAAGTGTCTCTTCACGGTAGACAAAAAGCCTTTGGAATAATTAAAAATGTGTTTTATTTGTTCAGACAGTGCTGACATGCCTATTCTCCTCAATCAAGAATGAAAAGAGAATTAAGTATGAGAATTTGTAGCAAAAAAGTCCTAAGGCAAATCTACAGTGAGATCTGTAATTGCACAGGACATCAGAAGACCAAAATTCACAGCGAAGAAATACTGGATTTCACTGGTCAAATTTCTTCCTTCATCCTTCCATTAAGATTCAAGTCATAGAAGAATCAATATATAAAATGCAAGAAGGTTATAAAATGCTGGCTTGTTCTCAACAGGTACTGATGTTTTAGACAATCCTAAGCCCATCATGCTTGTGCAGATGTATCCCAAAAGAGAAGTGACAGGCACCTCCTTTGAGAGCTTCAATAATTTAACCTTGCCAAACAGCTTTTGCTACTTAATTCCAAAACCGAAAACTACCAACACACTAAGTAGCAAAACCTGCTCTTCTTAATGAACATCATATTTTTGTATTCCAACAAAGGAGGAGGCATTTTGATACCTGAGAACAGCATCATCAAGCTCCTGTGGCCTGTTTGTTGCTCCCATCACAAGTATTCTGTCCTCTCCAGAAGACTGTACCTACGCAATGTAGGAAGGCAAGGCAGCTTTCAGTTTACATCAAGCAGTAACACAATAAAGACAGTTAGAGACCTGCCATGTGTTCAGTGCACTGATGCTATCTTCCTGTGTATGCTTTTTTCCCCCATATTTACAACATTCTTTAGATAAACATAAAGTCCAACTAAGAAGAAGTAAAAAGAACAAAAAAGGAATGTAAACACAGGACACTATGCGCAATTCATGTTGCTTGAAAAGAGACTTGCAAGAGCACAGATGCTGCTGTGGAACTGCGTGCTACAATGCTGGAAAAAACTGAGACCACAAAAAGCACTCAGAAGTTTAGTCATCCAGAGGTGTTTAAAAAGCTCAAGACTTTCTGCTGTTGTGGGTTTTAACAGCCAACATTGTTTTGAAGCCCACAGAGAAAGAGAGAATCAAAACTTGAGGCTAAAGTACAGCCAGAACCATTCAGATCAGAGATTCATCTAACAAGGTTCTCACAAGATGGGAGTAACCAAAACGAGATGTTATTCAATAGTACAGACACAGCACCTTCCTCCCCTAATTCACTCAATTGCAAGACTTGATTTTATACCCAAGAATATAGACAATTTCCAGACTTCAGAGAAAACACTTGGGTATCAGAGACATGTTATTATTCACCTGATATCCAGTCCTTCGTAGACTTAAGTTCTTTGGTGCCTTACTGAGTCAAAAACATTCCACAAACACTGTATGATATAGTTACACCTTGATCCAAAGTTTGCTAACTTACTAATTATATTTCATTTTTCCCTTTTCATTTAAAAAAAAAAAACCCCTCTGTGTATATGTGTGTGTAATAATTTCTGCATATCATTGTCACATTGCATTATTTGTCCTGATTCTTCCCACTTTGGACAAGATTTTCCTGATCCCATTGTGTCTCTCTACAGTTATCTTCTCCTCCTGTAACTCATTACTATTGCTTCACCATTATAGCAATATTCTACTCTGCTAGCAGAATATAAACTAACATTGTTCAATACAAAAACCAGTTCTGTGTGACTGAAAAATATTCTGATATTAATTTGTCCTCCCCTTCCCAAAACTATGAAACCCAGTTCCTTTTGCTGGGTATTACATAACGTGATATTAGATATATTCTTACTGTATCCTGTCACCTCTAGGTCATGATGCAAAGAAAAAATCTATAGCTCAATAAAAAGCATCCTTTCCAAGTGTCATGGCTGTGTAGCCCCATGATCTGGTCTGAAATCCCCATATCCCTCAAGCCTCACCTTATCCTTTGGCAGTGCCTATTTTGTGACACATATCCCTTAAAAGTCAAAAAGGCATCACTTAAAAGCCATTTAATCTTCTTTTACTTTGCCAAAAGGACAAGATGTGCTTCAGCAAAACATGCAATTGCAAACAAGGATTCAACTCCACCTCACCCTCAAGTGTCCCTCTTGGCCCGTAAGAACATTTGTTCTCACAGCTCCTTCATTATTGCCATTTGTTATCCTTTCTTCTCCATCGTTCAACCCATTATTTCAGCTCATCTCCAGATTATTACCTCTCACCTCAGACTGAATTTTCCAGAATATTACAATAAGCAGGTAAAAGTTAACAGCAACAGGAAAAAGCTGTTTGGCCAGCAAGGGGTGGGGACAGGACACAGAGCTAAGCCCCAGCAGCCACATCCCATTTGTCCTTCATCTCTAGCTTATACTGGCACCCACTCCATTAGCCAATTCAGCTAAATCAAACAATACCCAAGACTAAATACTTACACCATCAAATTCTATTAAAAATTCTGTTTTTAGACGCCTACTAGCATCATGTTCACCTTCTCGTCTTTCACACAAAAGGCTATCAACTTCATCTAAAAAAGAAAGAAAGAAATCTTAAATAAGCACACAACATTAAAGTCTTCATATTTGCCTAAGCTCTTTTGCTAACATAGGGCTCTAGTAAGAGAAATCAGACCTTTATTCCTTAGGAGACAGACAGATCTCAGTGAAGTTTAAAAGGCTGTATAATGTGTTGTCCTTTGAACACGTAACACCAAGCACAGATGAAAGAAAAAAAAACATCCTTCTGATAATAAACTGCAACTCGGGATAGGCAAACCCCATTTTAATGTTTACAGTTCAATATATAAATGGACTTGGAGCATAAAGGTAGTACAGCATTTGTGGTCTTGAGGGCATTTCTTCCCACTCTTACACCAATTAAATAATACAACAGTAATCCAACATGCTCTAAATGAAACTACTGATTAGCCAGCAGGTCATATCTGAGACACTTGCTCTACACTGCAGAATTACCCAAAGAATTTACTCAATGATTCCAATATTCTAAGTCAAAATATTTAAGAAAATGCACAAGAGTCAACAACATTTAAGGTCTTACCAATAAAAATTATAGAAGGCTGAAGTTCTCTGGCTACTGCAAATAGAGCACGCACCAATTTCTCCCCTTCACCCACCTAAAACAACAACAAACTGGTTTTGGAGGAGATTTAGAAAGCCTTTAATACAAGCAAGCTAACATAAGGATCTACAGAAAATCTTGCTGATAATCAACCACACTCCATCCACTCATACACACTCAGATTATCACTAGTTCACTATTACATACAACAGCATTGTTTAGGTCTTAAAAGAAATATTACAACTTCACTTATGATCAGAATTGAGTTGTCAAGAGATTTTGGTGCCTAAATTAGATTGAAAGGAGGGGGAGCTGGGACCCACTTCATTTACTTTTTAAAGAAAAAACCCACAACCACTCATCTATATGACAGCCAGGGTCAGAATGAACTGCAAAAGCCTTTGAGTTAACACAAGCACAAAACATTTTATTTTACTTCAAAAGTAACTTTTTTAGAACTTCATGCTCACTACAGTCTAACAGTTCAACAAAGACTCATTCGCAGCCTCTGGCCTTCTTAAGCCCCAATTACAGCATGTGTGTTTTCAGATCAATATACAGTTGCAACTTACGTATTTTGAAGTTAGGCTCGCTGCACTTATATTAAAGAAAGTAGCATTTGATTCTGCAGCAACTGCTTTGGCCTAGGAGAGGGGGAAAAAAAGTACTTTTTCAAACATCACATTGAAGACACCTCTCTGCTTCCGTAGCCAGCACTCATGTCCTGATTGACAATTTTGAAAACCCGTGTTCCTTCAAAGGGAACACCTTATAGATGCTACAGAAAAATTCTGTACAGGCCACTTACAAATAGTAACAGGTAACCAGACACCCTTAGACTTCCCTAACCACACCATTTCCATAGCCAACTACAACTTACATACTGAAGAATAAAAGTCTCCAGCTCTTTTCAATGTATCCTGAGTCGACATCTGAAACAGTTTTAACTAATTTAGGGTAGCAGTTGGATCAAATCACATTAAAAATGATGTATTTTTTTTCATTGTACCCTATCTATACAAAAACTGTTTTCAGAGGAAAGTTAGGAAAAAGAATCAGTTCAGCCAGAATGCTCACACAGCACACCCTCTTCAGTAACAGCTTCACCATATTCAGGAGAGCATGATTCCCTGGTTATATTGTTTAATTTTAGCGATTAGAAATTATGTTCCAGTGAGTAAAGCATAACAGATGAGGCAAAGTGAGCTCCTTGGCAGGCACACTCTTGTGCTCCAGCTTCCGTGTCAGCACAGGGAGTGCGCAGCCGCAGCCACCGTGCAATGCGGGACCGTGTGCCCGGTTCAGCTGCATTGGGACCCACGATGCTTCCCGGCTGATGTGCAGCCATGTCCCTCCAGTTCCCCGAGCCCAGCACATTGGGCTGAGAAAACAAGCAGCAGCCAGACAGTTCCACAGCACTTATGCTCTGTGCATGGCAGTGTGGAAGTCAGTCAACCCCCTTTCTTGCTACTCTGCTCCCACATTTCCACATCTAGTATATTTTAGTATAGAGTAGACCATTTGTGATTAATCACTGCTGTACAAAAACAATTAACTATGTTACTTTTACTCTCTCTGAAAATGAAACTTAGACTTGCTAGTTTAAGTTTTAAAATATTACTTGTGATATTGAAAAGAATTAGGGAACAGTTTAGCAACTCGCTTCCCCAATTCTCCACTTCCACAATTTTGCATTTTTATATTAACTTAACATCATAATATATATTCAGGAAGAATATACAGTCTATGACTACCACACCCAAACCAAAAGCCACCCCTCATGGTTACATTTTAAGCTACCAACGCGTGCATGAAGTAATTTTCTCACCAACATTGTCTTCCCGTTTCCTGGTGGGCCGAACAGCAACAATCCACGTGCAGGAGCTCTAAGTCCTGTAAATAACTGAAAAGTACATCACCATAAGTTACCTTCAAAGACTTAAAGAAAATGTTGATTTACCTCCATAAGAAAACAGTTTAAGACTGAGGAACGGCTCACTGGCTGACACTGATACCAATAGTAGCAGTGCTACAACAGTGCAGGTTTTTAGAGAACTACATTCTGTTATTCACTTGACCTAATGCACATCACTACTGTTTCCCACACAAGTGTTAAATTCATTATGATTGTTCTGTGCACAGATGCACTGTGAAAGCAATATAAAAGATAATAACACTTTGCACAAGACAGACCAGCCTAACAAGTTTAAAGCATCAATTCCATTTAAAAAGGGAGAATGCAGGTGTGTAGTACGAGTTAAAGCAATGTTCCTCCTAAGTTCATAAGGAAAAACTCCATCTTTTTTTATTAAATGAAACTTGAGAAGTGAAGCTTTTACCAAAACTACTTTAAATATTAACAACCACCTACTCTCTCTAAATGCTACTGATAATAATCTTCTGCCTCTCACTTTGCATTGGATTCATCTTTCCTACACTGTGAAATTGCACCCATCCCATGTAGCATCACAGCAAGCAAATCTACAAACCTTCATAAAGTACACCTCTTTTAGTTATTCCCATAGGTTGTTTTCCCCATCACTTTGTCTTTACTGCTTTCCCCAAGAGTTTGAGAGTTCCTTTTTTGGTCTCACGCTCACCTCTCCATTCCAGCTCCCAATAATCCCAACAAATAACCAAAAGCAATAGTCTCTTATATACACACACCATGTCTGAAGACAACTGTTGGCAAGCCCTCCTTTCCACAATATCCATGATAACAAATGGCTTCATTCCCACTGTAGTGTTTCTAAGATGACCAACCAACACACTTTTTCTCTGTTATTTCATCATTCACAGCATTTTGTTTGTAATTGATTTGCTTTGACCACTAAAAATAGTTATCTAGCATGATCCTATTTACTAATACATACCACCTACATTACAACTGTATTACAGAATTCTAACCTGGACAACCACATTCCTCAAGTGTTTCTGTCTTCCATGCTGCACACCATGTGCTTCTCCTGCCTGACAGCTTTTGTTGGGAACCATCCTTTGGGAGTTCCACCATTTTCAGATAGTCCAAACTAAGTCTACAACTCTTTCTCACCTTGATCATCACCTATGCAGCTCAGCTTCAACTGCCATTTATCATTGAGACACACTAAGCTTTTAACATGTTTGTTATTAAACTAGTCATCCTAAACACATCTGGCAGTTGCATGAAGCCTGATGAGGTCCGGAGTTTTCAAATATGACAGCTGATGCCTCTTCCACATTTAGTGGCCCACTGTGCCTGTACTCAAATACACATCTCAGTTGATGCCAACAGTCATGTCCCCCGCAACCCAGGACACAGTGACTCTTCACGTTAACCTCCCCACTGGCTGGAGGGGCAGGAGAGGTGGGACTCCCAGTCAGAGAGGGTCCTGAGCCAAGGAGGTGCCCAGGCCCATGCTTGTAAAGACCAGAGCCAGATCCGACCAGACTATAAAACATGTCTCCCTTTGAAGACCCCCGTTGAGCAGCCTTCTTGGAGCAGCGGGTCTGTGATCGGAGCCCTCACCTTATATCAGGGACACTGTCTAAGGAGACTTCCTGGGACTGAGAGCCTTCACGTTCTCCTTGGTGACTGAATATTCCCTTCTGGATAGATCCCGGAGTGAGCCCCTGCCCACCCCAGGCAAGCAGGTATTTCTTCGGGGTACCCTTGAATAAGCCAGGCTTCTTATGAGTTGAGTGTGTGCTCACTGTGGATCATCATTCTTGTGTGGTCGTATGAGAACAATATCCCCAACTGGTATATTTGACCTACAATTTATTAAGCGTTGCTGCAGTGCTGACTGATTTTGGATTACCCCCCCCAGCTTGCATTGGTTTCTGTTGCTTGGTTTCAGTCTGTCATTTGGTTTCAGTTCTGAATTAAAGTTGGTTTAACCTTATTATTTGCTTGGAGTTATCTTGGGTGCCTCTGTAACAACACGGTCTGAACTAACTGCTACGATTTTATTAGCATCCTACTGCTGAAATGGTTGCAGCCAGTGTTTTCTGTTTATTCACCTCAATTCTTGCTCTCCTACAGAAAATACCATTAATTGGCTTGTTTAAATACGAATTTGAGTACAAAACTCATTAAAGTTGAAATGGTAGTATTTAATTTACTAAATATTTCCCTATAGTTGCCACATCTACCATGTTCATCTACAAGGAATAAAACTGATCTCTTTTCTTCCAAGGAACATTTTAAAACTTGCAGGATACTCTGTTCTTGTTGTATTTCAAACAGCAGCAAGGTCAGGCCCATTGCTAGCTACAGTAATACAAAGACAACCTTATTGAAAATATCAACTGTTACTGGAAAGCAGTCATAACTATTCCAAGCCTCACATTTCAAAGTCCTTCCCACCCAGCTCACTGTATTAGTGCTACTGAACAAACATATGTGACATACTAAAGCACTGTAAAAACAAAGATGGTACAATGACATTTTCCTTCTTCATAAGAATACCAGAGCACACATATTTGATGCCAAAGCTTTCTTTTCTTCAGGCCTAGTATTCCTGTGATGCTACGCCAGGTTCAGGGTTTCTTCCCTGCGATGTTTCAAAACCAGAAACTGCATTAAAGGAAAGAGGAAGACCACAGAGCAAGTCCAGTCACCCATCAACATGACAAAAGAGACCCACAGCAAGCAAAGAACAAATAGCAATTTTGCTTGAATAATCAGCACTGCAGTAAATCATTATACACAATTTCTGCAAGTCCAGCTTGAGAAATGACTGATTCAATATTTTTTTAAAGTGGCTCAAAAAATTCCAGAGATGTATAGACCAGACCTGCATCTAGGCAGTCACAGTAGCTTAGGTACCACTTCTGACAAAATAAAAGCCTAAATGACCAATTTCCACTCAGCCAAGTAGAGGAAATCTGCCCTCAAATGTTACACACCTCAGCATATTTGCTTGTTCGCTACGCTTCTTTGCATCTTCTCCTGCTGTGAACAGACTATTCAGAATGTCTAACTGACATGCACAGAGAACATGACCACAATACCAATTTCATGTTTTTCAAATCAGATAGTGTCATAACTTACTTTACCTATACAAATCTCATCTGTTTCACTCTCCCAGTTCTGGGCTTTGTCCTTTACATGTCCATATAGCATGGGACACACAGCTATAGCCATCTGGCATAGTCAGCCTCACAAATTTTCAGGATTTTTTGTTTTGTTTTTTGTTGGTTGGGGTTTTTAGGGCTTTGTGGCTTGCTGGTTTGGTGTTTTGTTTTGTTTAGGGTGGTGTGTTTTGTTGTTGTTGTTTTGTTTGTTTGGCTAGGTTGGTTTGTTTTAAACTCGTGGGTGCATCACTTCCTCCAACATTCACTAACCAGAAGAAAATGAATGTCAGAATTTCATGGTAGCATTTTAACACATAAATTCATTCTCCTTTTGCCTCACCACACAGATATCAATAGCAATCATAGCCAGTAAATACAGGATTCAAGAATCACCACTTCACATCTGAAGCACAATACATTTCTTTGATTCTGTCAAAGGCTGTTCACACCCCTCGGCTGCTTACCTCAGGTCGCAGAGACGGAAGGATAACAATTTCTTGTAGAGCTTGTTTAGCCAGTTCCTGCCCTGCGATATCATCGAATTTGACAGCTGGCCCACTAACAAAGAAATGGAATACTAATTAGTCTTAACAATGAGATACTCTTTTTCAGCTGCAGCTGACTAATTTAATGCATTTGACTATTTATATAGAACCCTTTTGAGGAAATCTACAAATTATATTGCTAAGAATTTAAAAAGATAAGCATCTAAAAAGACAAGCATTTCTGATTTGAATTTTCATCCTTTTGCCCATGTATCAACAACAGCTCCCCCCCTCCCAACAATCTCCAAAAGACCCACAACAGAGTAAAAATACTAATTTTATTCCAAGTGGACAAAGACTGTACTGAAAAACAGGCTCTCCACATTGAAAAGCCTACTTTTCTTCAGACTTACCTATCAACAATCTCATTCAGGATAAGATTAGCAAGATTACTGTCCACATTTCTAAATATCTTCAAGTCTTTCTTTTTTCGTGGAGCAGTAGTAGGAGTAGAAGGCTTATTTGTTCTGCTATTTTTAGGAGCAGCCTGGAGATAGGGGATGGAAAACAAACAAACAACTCGATATTTTTAAAGCATTCTGTTAACAAAATTACTTTTTCATTTAATTTGCTCCAGTAAAAGCTACAATGTTAACACATACCAGATATTCTGATGCTGCATTTTGCCACAAATAATACTATCATATTCAGACACAGATAGAGCACCACAGGCTCCAGTGGAAAGGGGTTTTTTGGTTTGATATTGGTTTCGAGGATTTTTTTCCTGAAGACAATCCTTTATATTTAACTAAGGCATTTTCCCCCAGCGTACTCTAGAAATAGAGCATCACAATCTGTTTCAGATTCTCAATGCATATAAGCAAGAATTTCTAGTCCTGTCATGCTTTGCTAACAGGCCACTTAAAAGCCTTCACATTATAGCAGCAATAACGCTTAACTATATTTATGTACCATCCACTCTGCTCTTTATACTGCTTCACTGTGGGAGTAGCAGAGGGGAGATAAGGACAGAAGGGAAAGAGATGGGTCAAAAGGAACGTAGCATTTTTGTGTCTTATTGGTATAGGACTTACTTTTGTATTTCAGTCATAATCTAACCACAATTTGCTTTTCAATATGGTTGCAATACACCCTGTGCATGTGTACTTCAGAAGAGGAGGAACGTCTAGGAAGAAAATCTGTAGCTCTGGAGTAAGAGGTTGTTTTTTTCTTTTTTTCCCTCCATCTTTTACATACTGGGACTAACATTTATCTTTCTCCCAGATAAGCTTACCCCCGTTTCCCATGCAATTTTCAAAACAAGTATTATCATTTATAACTGCAATCACAACTAACATCCATTTGTCCATTCAGCTACCCAATGCCCCGTGATTTCTAAAATCCATTCCGCAGCCTAGCTCAAGAGGCTTGGCCAAAAACTCAGGGGCTTAGGGGTTTTTTCCAAAACCTTTCTGCTACTACAATACTGCAATAAAGGCAGCAAATACAAAGTTTGTCCTGGAATTTACATTGACTTTCTAAGCGCATAGTGCTATATTTATCCTTACCATACCTTATGAGTTGAAGCTGCAGGATTAGGTGCTGGTCTAGACACAGAAGATGATATCCCACTGTAGCTAGGTGTTCTGTGGTGACCTGAGAGGCCTGTGGATCCAGTTTTTGCAACAGTTTTTGAACGAGGAAGGGAATTACTTGTATGTGTTAAGGGATCCTTCTTTTTTGGAACCGCTCCACTTTCTACAAAGAAAACCATTAGAACGAGAACACTTTCAGCAGCCGTACTTTTATCATCAATTCTAACTTGAAGACAGTAATGTTGACATATATAATACAGTATTATAGCAGAATAAGACACATTTTTGAAGAGGTTTAGTACTTTTAAGGGCATATTAAGCTGTAAGTTTCTCCTAAAGTTAAGTTTTGAAATGTAAAGACCTCTCAAAACCAACAGTGGTTAGCGACCTTAGAAAAGCTGGAGATGGTTAAATCCCATAACAAGGGAAGAACACCATCTATTCCTTAAGACAGAACATGAGCTCCTAAAAATAATTATAATAATCCCCAAATTTCAAGCCATTAGATTCAGAGCAGTCATTCCTTAAGTGATGTTGGCAGGTTAGTTACTTTGGATTCTAGCCAACACTATCTAGCACCTTCCACACAGAAGCTTCACCAAGGCACTTTAATTTGGCAAAAATTCCAAAAGTGATACTTGCAAGCAACTACCAGGAGCTTTTTTTTCTAACTTTGTTTCACTTCAGGTATCTCAAGGTATAAGTAAATTCTGAATAAATAGCTCTGAAGCAGCTTACCTTCCTACATTTATAAGTGTTCAAATATTATATTACGCCACTGAATTCAAACACCACCACACATTCCATTCACACCTCATCTAAATCATCTCCATGATGGAGCAAGAAGGTCTCAAATAAATCTACAGATGAAATTTAACATACTGGCCACAGGTGACTGAACTACAAAAGGCCATTTTGGTCCAGAGTAAGTTAAATAGCATTTGATTGTTCAAAACAGAGATTAAGAGGTAAGAATGTGCCACAGTGAACATGCATGTTGGTCAGGCTGGTTAATGATTAGAGCACAGCATCAGACGGGGGTTTCTGTGGTGGGAATACAGTACTGGAAGCTGTCTGGTACAGCATTGTTGTCTGCGATGGAAACTGAAAATACTGCCTTATTTTATGTCCTTTTGAAAGGATCAAGGAGCCTTTTGATTAGATAGGAGAAATATAGTGTCAGAGGTAAGGAAGCTCAAGATGGATTTCAGCTACAAGCTTCTTCACTAAGCTTTCTGAAATGTGCAACTCATTTTGACTTGTTAAGTCTTAAGCAATGAGCCAAAGAACTCAATTTTTAAGCAAGTTAATGACTCTATGAAAATTTTTAATTTATAATAGTGCAGTTCAGTTAAAAATACCTGAAGTAGAAAGCCTCATCATTTTGAATGTTGTGTTTAAAGAATTAAAACTAAAAATACCTCAGTGAAACAGTATCATGGAAGGATCAATTAATTACTACCATGTCCTCAGCCTCTTTAAACATGAGTCTGACATATCACCAGGAGCATATCTTTACAAAGCCCGCAGTTATCCATGTGTTGAACTACTTCTAGGCTACCAAGCTTCTAAAGCGTTTCTCCGGCCACAAATCTACCCCTTTTAAGAGTTACGGAAACCCTGCAGGGGTCATAATAAACAATGCAGATGTACCAAAGTGCAATGAACAAGGGAACTTGAATAATATGATTAACTACATTTACACATAAGATATTTCTTGGGAAAAAAAAACAAACCAAAACCCCCGACATAAACAAATGCAAACAAACACCATTAAGAAACAAAACCCACCTACCAAAAAGCAAACAAAACACAACAAACCAAAAACCACCACAAACCACCACACCAAAAAAAAGCAAACCACAAACACACACCACCACAAAACTGGCTACTGGTTACTGAATAAGTCACACACAGACCCAGAGCTGGTTAAATTCCTTTAGTCATCTCTGCTCAGGAATTTCCGGGTCAAAACCTCCTCAAAATTAGGCATACTTAGTAACTTTGAAATTCAAAAAGCAGTATATGAATCTATTAAAAACCCCAGCTACTCCACACTTCGAATGGTACAGTTTAGCAAAAGGTGGCACTCTGGTGTTTTTCTGGTTTGTGTTTTTGTTTTGTTTCGTTTTTCCCTTCAGCCTCACTTGCACAACTGGCTTAGTCAACATGGGATGGCTACAAAAAGCTTAAGTAGTTTTTCTCCATCTCCTTCACCTCAACATGTTGCTCAATTATCACACCTCCCCAGAACTACCCCCTTCTATTGAGAACAATACACACACTGCAATTTTGAGAATCATAAGGAATACTTCAGGAGGCTGGAAACACAAGGAAGGGGAAGCGAAACCAGAAAGGCTTCAAAACAAATTATGATTTACTCTAACTGTACCTCCAGGAATCAAGACCACGAAGTTTACACATGTTTGGCGGTCAGTCCTGCTGGGCAGCATGAAATAGCACTGATGAACTACTCTTGAACACACTTGTTCACTGTCAACTCCACAGGGAACTTCATTTTACATACAAATTTTCATTGATGCAGCAAATAAAAATGTGATCAAACTTTTCAGAATTAGTTTACCTGTTTCTAACGGGTGAAGTGTTTAAGAGCGCATGTATGTCTTGTCACTGACAGCACCTATTATTTCATTATGTAAAATATAGTTTTGCTGTGACAAATGCAAAACTGCCAAAACACATTTCTTATCCATTTGTATTTGTCATCTGCTGAAAGACGTAAAATGTGCTGCAAGTGGCCTTAAAACCTTTTGTAGAATCTCCAGCAGCCTTCTGCCTAATGTTTCACCATTCCATATAAAACAGTAATGAAGTGCCTAAAATAAGTTCTAATCATAAAGACAGACCAAGGTATTTTTTCAAGTGTATTTGAAACACTGAACAATTAAATTGTTTACTTTGTACGATAGTAATAGTGACTCGACTGTTTTGATTTTACTCACAAATTCAGAATGGGACAGAATAATTTACTTCAAAGCTCTAAGCTAATGCCACTAGATGATGCAGGAATGATCCTGAAAGCGTGCCTGAAATTTTCATCTGTCATCCAAATAAACAGATAATAAAGAAATTATAAACAAGCAAGGAGCAAATTTTTGTCTGAGGTTTTCTATCAGTTAAATTGTGATAAGCTGCAGACACGGGTGTCCAATTTCAGACTCCTTTACAGAAAAAAAAAACAACCAAACAAACTTAAAATGCATTTAACTGTTTTTAAAGGTAAAGTGAAGTAAGGATATGTTTGAAGAAATTTAAGAGACACTGGATTATACTACACTCCTGGAAACAGAAACAAGCTGAGAAATATGCAGCTCTAGCTTATTTACTTGATAAAGATAGCAGTGTGCTTCGTATTTCTAAAAAGGAAACTAATTATAATTTCTTTTGTGCATCTAAAACAGATTAAGGCACATCTTAATGAACAAGTTTCTGCTGGTTTATAACTTCTTAAGCATCCAAAAAAAGTTTCAATTAAAATTATAAGCAGCAGTTCTAGTACTGAAAAAGTTTCCAGCCTTTAGTTGTTAAACCTTATAAATCACCAGGGAATAGTCCTCAGAAATTCCTTATGTATGCCTATTGATAACTGATATTAAGTGACTACAAGAAGTTATTTTATGTGGTTTGTAGACCTCAAGTTGAAAAAAAAAAAAAAATCAGTCTCAAATTTTCTTTATGTATGTAGTTTTATTAAAAAAAAAAAAATCTTTAAACAGCTTAGCAATAAATTTTCTGCAAATATTGCTTAACAAAATACATGTAGCAACTGCAAGACTGATAAGTTATTCAAGATCAGCATTCACAACAGCCCCTAAACAGGAATTCCTTCAAAGATTATATTTGGATTCTTCAAATAGATACATTCAAGTAATAAAAACTAGCTAACAGAAAACTTCATAGTTGTTTCCTTTCTAAAATGACAGAGTCACAACAGTCAAAGAACTACGGTTGCCAAATTATGGTGTTAAAAAAGATCTTATTGAAACTACTACTTCTACTTGGAAAACTCATTAAAAAACTTCAGCATTAAGAGTAGAATTTTTGCAACTTGAAAAAGATTGCCAATATAAGCCTATTAAAGACATGCCAGCAGATGCTTCCAACTGAAAACTGAGATTAAAAACTAGCTACTTGCACAGTGCTAATGTTGTGGTAAGAAACAGAAATGTAATGCTTTCTCTAATCATATATCATGCTGAGATTTACATGTTAAGTGTAAAATGGTACACTGGTACTATTGTAATACTATCAGTATTGTATGCCCAGTAAATAAGTTCATGAAACATAAACACTGCCTTCAGCAAGACTGGCATAATCTCCTTCTCCAGCCAGTCTTAAAACAAAAAAAACCAACCACCTACAACGCAGAAGAAAACAGGCACATCTGAGGAAAACAAAAAATACAGCTAAATAGTTTTACATCTAATTTAAGACTGCTATTAGAACAAGAGTGATGGATACACTTAAAACCAACCAACAAACAAACAAATAAATAAAAACATGCATTTCAAAATAAAGTTTGGGGTCAAGGCTACTTGTCATTACTCTTAAGACAAGTTACTGCATAGTCTTCTGCAACTGAATGGCAGGTGATACTGCTCTAATGAGGTCTTATAGAACCTTATTAGAAATCTTTCACATAAATATTAAAGAAAAATCTCTAGCTGTTCAGTGAAGCTAGGAAACTATCTATGGATGAGGAAGACAGGGATAGGTAGCCATTTGTACTAGAATCAAGTACATGGGTCTGAAAGACTGACACGAATAACATCTTGAAAGAAGGAAGAATCTCAAGTAACACTTTGGAAATAGAAAAAAAGTGCAGTACAGAGGTGAGAATAGAACAGCAGACAGAATTAAGAATCAAAAATATCTGTAAAGAATCTGGCCTTTAAAGACAAATGAAAGAAAGTACTTTTTGACCAAAGAACAGGCAAAAAGATGCTTGAAGTTAAAACTATGAATGACCATGTTTCAGGCTTCATAAAATCCTGGACTTTTAAAAATCCCAGCCTGATCAGGCACCAGCACAGGCAATGCTTTACATATACAGAAAAATGAAGCTTATGACAGAGTCCTGTGGCTCAATACCTCTGTAGTACCTCTACTGCCTCCGTAACAGCAGTCCCCTTATCTCAAAGTAGCCTGCAAGCTGATTTTGTACAGTTTTCTACGAATTTCTCATGTACTTTGTGTTTTCAAATGATTGCAGTTGTCAGCGTGAAAATAACATCTCTGTTACAACATGTATAAAGGAAGAACAACAGCAAGATGATCAGCAGACTGAAGCAAAACTGATACGGTACTTTTAAGAAAAAACTGTAGCACCAATGTATTCTTAGGAACAAGGCTGTTTCCCCCTGTCTCCCAAAAAACAGACAAGAGCGTGTGAGCACAGGCACCAGCCAATTAAGAAATTCAAACAACAGTTAATAGGCTGACTTCGCTGGTACTATCAGGGACTCCACAGCTGCAGGATAAATACAGTACTTCGGGTAACCCTCTGACTTCCACAACTTATGAATCTAAAATTTATCTTTGGCAACGTAAATGCAAACGGCAATGGAAAAGGCTCTTGAAGCCTTGTTCAAAGTAATCAGTAGATGCCTGGTACTTGCCTCTGGTTTATGACCTGCTCTTTAGTCCTTCTGTCTCTCCTCAGATCCCACTGAGTCTGGTAAATGAAAGTTTCTCTGTTAGCCCACACTCCTTTTCAGAAAGTGGGACGACAGTCTCTCAGAAAAAAGCATCCCCAGAAGCCCGTGGCCCTTTCCTCCAGTATCGCAGAAGTGGTTCAGTGCTTCAGCTTCTATAAACCATAAGCAGTATGACCCCAAATGGGTAAACTGACTAGTACCACTTTCCACAAGTTTACTGATAGCGACTACCTTCTCCTACGGGAACTTCTGCAAATAAAAACACCTGCCACAGAACGGGCAAAATGTTTCTTCATTTCCAGCAGATGCCAAAAGATATTCTATGCTTTGTTACTGAGTAAATTAACAGTCTTAAGAGTGACAGTTCAGTTTAATCTTCTCCTGCAGTATTCAATTCTGAGATATGTTGAGAAAAGGGTACAAAAAAACCCAGAGAGTTTAACGAAAGAGCTGTTCATACTGAATCAGATGGAGCACATTATCAATGTTTGTGTGCATATGAATGTATTTGTTCATTGAATCTCTAGCCAACCAGATAAAAAGGCAGGAGCTAGACTGGATCATTTAAGGTAGAGTTCTCAGGGTCTATCTATGTAGGAACTTATAATGAAGAGCCCTTTTAACTACATATTTTTGACAAATGCAGTTAACAAAAATACCACACATACAGTAATCTAAAGATGCCTAACACGACATAGTTCCACTACTTTAATTTCTCATACATTAGAAACAATGAAACCAAACAGTGAGATGACTTCAGAACTAGAAATGGAACTTCAAAAAAAATGCATGTGGTTTACACTACGTTTCAAGTTTACTTACTTTAAAAACTGAATAGTGCTCCTGAATCAGCAGACAAGCTTTATGAATTCCATTGCTTGTTAGCTATTTTATTTAACCTTATTGTAGTCTACTGTATGAATTATCAGTTGAGATAACAGTTGTGACAATAGCTTACTGCGAGCTTAAAACACTTCCTGGATACAATTCACAAACCTCACAGTAATTTTACTCCTTGTTTATGGATAAACAAGTTTACTTCTGCTGTTTTAGTATCCCTGGTGCAGTCTTCTGGGAAGGGATAAAAACAACCTTATTTGACAAAAAGTAGGAGCTATTTCTCTGCCACATACCCCTTGTTTTAATTGTGTATCACTTTATCAGAGTAAAAAACCCTGAAATTTAATACGGCTTAATTCAAATGCACACTCATTCTCCCAATATTGCAAAGAACTACTCATGTAGGCACAATATATAACTTACATATCCTACACTGACTTTGACGCTATCTAAAACAGGTTTATTTTAATTCCTTTAAGAATGTAACTTAACAAATATTTTCTAAAATACTGTTTTAGTAAATAGTTTTGGATCCTAGCACAGGTATTGTAAGAGAATGGAATACTACAAAATAAAACAGTGTTGTCAAAGCCACAGAAAGGATGGGATGTATTTTATATAAAGCGTTTAAAACCAGAAATATATATATATATATATATTTTTTTTAAGTTGGTGGGGCCGAAACATAGCATTGCATATTTTTCCCTCTAATACACCGGAAACTGAGAGACATCCCCTCAATAGGCGCTGGTAAAACCAAACCCACCTGACTGGAGATGTCCATTGCGGCATGCCAGGTTAGTACTGTCATTATAGACTTCCATTTGCGGCTTGGATATTTGCAAAACTGCCTGCAGCTTCTCTACATAGTAGACAGAGGGGGAGGGAGGAGAAAGGACAAAATAAACAAACAAAAAATAAAAATGAACCAAGAAAATTTATGTATGTTGAACACACAAATGTCAAGTTTGGCTTTGTTATATTTGATACAGAGTTAAAGATAAAAGGAGTACTTCTAACTATTCTACATGTTCAGCAAATTTGTAAGAAAAATCTGTCAGTATAAGCATGACTGAAAACAGCTTTAAAACTAGCCATTTATGCCTGAGTTAATTACAACTATATTTCCAGTCTAGTGACTGCAGTTACTTCCCAAAGCAATGGTCAGGATTAAATCAAATTCATTTACTGAATATTTGTGTTGATAACCCATTTCTGAAAGTCCTCACCAGGGTGTTACTTCTGACCAGTTGCCAGGAGTCATTACTTTTCTGCATATTAAATGTTTCACTTAAGTAGTAACAGCCAGACAACATTTTACAGAAACCTCAACTGTTCAAGCAAAACACCATATATACATTACGATGGCATCTTTCAAGATCCCTATTTAGAAATATAATTGTCTTAAAATTAAGTCAATAAAACTGTCATGCAATCTGCATTCTTTAAGAAGATTAACTTCAGAAACATCTGAATACAAGATTTATAAGGTTAAAGATTAAGGAGAAATAAATTTACTCTAAGAAGTCATGATAAACTAGCCAAAGCATAAGTCAAAGAGGTGTAAGGCTGCAAAGGACACAAAATAAGAATTAAGTCTCAGGACCATCTGTTCTCCACAGCTCACCTACCATTCCTGCTTTTCCCACTGCACTAAAAATCTCTAGGCCTTACTTTTGGGGTGCTTTACAGCCTCTTCCACTTTTAATTCACACAGCCCCACCCCTTTTTGTAAAAACAGAACACGGTTTGTAAGGATGCAAGGGACACACTGCCACACTACCCCTCCCCCGGCCTTTCTTTTTTCCCCCTCAAGAGATAACAGCACCAAGAAGCTGCAGGAAAACAGATGGCCAGGTAGAGGAGCCATGTCCTCTGGCAACACTAAAGCACATACTGCAAAATAAGCCGAATGCTACTGAAAATGTCCACAGCTAAGATCATAAATGCCCTGACTAGAGGAAGAATCGCCATTCAGTGCTTGCAGACTGTACAGCCAACAGGCATAAATACTTCCTTCCTCTTCTTCATCTGTTACAGATCTTTTTCCAGTCTTTCTGCTTCATTCCTTTCTTCCGCCTGCTCCTGATCACTCACTGCTTAGCTTCCCTGAAAAGGATCTTTAGACTCAACAGTTTAAGTGACAGCTTAATGATAATATCCAGACTTAACAAGATGCAGCTTAGAGTGAAAGCTTAGTAGCAAATATGGAAATGTGGAAAGCTGAAGTTTGAGATTAGTATGTGCACCCAGGGTTTACTTTGTTTTAAACAAAAGCATTGAATAGTCAGGTACAGTAAACCAAGAAACTGTTAGTCACACAAGAACAGTCTACACACAACCACAGGCTTTGTAACTTGCCAGATGTCACCCTAAGAAACCTCCCTCTAAACAAGTGTAAGAAAAGTCTTTTTAGTGTAACTGGCGGCAAACAGGGTGGACGATTGTAGTGGGCACAGAACTACTGGAGAAGACAACAGGGAGAATAGTCTGCTCCCTGCCCGGTGTGTGCAGTCTGAATGGAAAGTACACAGAGAAGCTTAGGAAACAAAATTAGTATTAATAGACGTGGTAAGACATTAGATAAACAGTTAACTTTTGGAGAACATTTCTGAAATTTACAAAAAAACCAGCACACTTCCTAGCAAATGATCGTAATAAAATCAATTGCCTTGGGCAGGAATTCGGGAAATGCTATTTGCTTCAATACTGCAGTTGGAGACTGGGTTTATGCCACAATTATCAATGGCTTAGCAAGTTCCACATATTCAGGAACTCCAAAACTGCAACACAAAAAATGTAATCCAACTGTTGCCCAGTTTCAACTCACAGTGTCTTCCCATCACATTACATATTAACATGTAATTTTAATATTGTACACAAAATTACATTAAGCACATACATCACTTTTCTTGAGACAGTGTAGTTGTAGTCCTCTGGAATAAGGAAATAAATTGAGCTATTAAATATTATTCTGGGGAATTAACAGGACACCTTGTCACCTGACGTTCAAATGTTTTCTTCCTATGTCTCCAGACACTAAAAAAAAAAGTTCAGAGAACCTCATTCATTGTTTGTCCTTGATGCTATAACATCAACATAAACCTACCAAGTAAACACCACTGCAGCCACTGTCTTATTTAGGCAACACTACATCTTGAGCTCGAGGTAACTGATTTCTAATTAAAAAAATAGTTACCCTGTGACAAAAGCCTGAAGCAAAACCATCATCACCTCTAAGAAAGTGGAAGAATCCCAAAAGGTATCCATTGAAGCCCTCATCCTGAGGTGCTCTGAAACACACCCAGAGTAACTTCAGCTTTCAGGCTGTGTCATAGTATGGCTCTAAACAGAGTAAGACACTGCAATATATAGCCTCAAGACAAAAATAGGGCCCAAAATAGTAAAGCCATCATCCAAGGTAGGCAGCTACACCCTCTTGGTCGAACATTAAAAGGAATCAGTGGTGTGATGACACATGGTAATAACACATGGGTGTGATCAGACATCCCACTCCCATCAGTGGTGTCAAGCAACTTAAATTTACATGGATGATCCAACACACTAAGAAAAAAAAAAAAAAAAAAGAAAAAGAAAATCAAAGAACTTAGCATTTTTAAAGGATGGTTATAATCTGTATGATTTAATTTTCATTTTCTATGTATTACCAATATAACTTGCTTGACTTGATAGCCTGTCAGTCAGGCAGTCTGCAATCACATATCTGTCTAGCAAGCGGGATGAAATATTTGATATTATTGTTTACTTTAAGTTTGTTTCATTCTGCCAGCTAATGCAATAAAGGACTGGCCTTTTCTCCCTTAAGAAATAAAGAAATTTCACAGGGCTAGAGGAAAACACCTACTCTTTGATCTTGAGACTTGGATTCATAAGAAAAATCACTTTACTGAACCCTAAGAGCTTCAAGAGCCTCAGGTTTGCTTCAACCACAAACCATCTCTACACTACTTAAAAACTTCTAAATATCTGTTACTATAACTAATGAGCTAAAAGCTGTGTTTAGAATTGCACATGCAATTCAGGTCTAGATTACCCTATATTTAAAAAACAAAAAAAAACCAACAACCCACATAAAATGACATGCAAAGTAATAAATACAGATGCTGTCAATACTTGAAAGTTGCTTAGATGGTATAACAAATATTACTCAAATAGATACATGACGATCAAGTTTGGAGGGATTTAAATCCATCGGAATATCTCTCCAAACAACATCCTCTTCCTTTCTAAAGGGCAGATCGCTTCACTTTCTCTTTTCTATCCAAATTTTGCTCTCAGGTACCTTGCTTGAGGCAGATTCTTAGTGCAAAGTACTAAATGACTGATAATTTCAAAGTAAAAATTTGCCATATTTGACTTATACAATGAGCACTATTCTATCTGATTTTCTTTCAATCTGCACTCTGAATCAAGAATACAAACAGCATGTGATCACACATTCTAGTAGTAGCAAAGATGAATGTACCAGCTTGACTTCAACTTTTAGTTTTTCTGCAATGTTTATCCTTTTTATCATTTCACACAGAGCACAGCAAGTAAGCCACTTCTCAACGTCACAAGTGCTACTATAATAATACAAGCATGGATGAAGCACTACCCAAAAAATAAAGACATGGCTACTTCAAGGTTTAAAGCACGCTAATTTTTTTAAAGAAATCCTAGTTGCTTGCAATTAGGATGTCAGCAACACGCCATACCTTATCAAAGATTACTAACATGTAACCACTTTCACTCTTTTGTCCCCTAGTTTATATATTACCTCTAGAAGTCAGCCTTTAATCCCACTGAGTTGAAAATCTTTTCTGCATGTACTAAGGTTCTAATGACAAACATGCTTAATAAAGCACAGAAGCCTCTTCACCCCATGTTCCCTTCACTTTTTTTCAAACAGAACTAAGGACACCAGGAATTCCAGGGAAACAAAAGGGATTCACTGTCTTGAGGCTGTCACAACTTCCCTGTCAACCACCAGTCAGGACCACAGAATAACAAAGTGTTAAGAAAGAGAACATGAGTTTTCCTGTCTGGTCCATACGCTCCTAGGGAGGGAGCTAGTAGAACTCCAAACAACAAAGGGCAAGATTAAATCTGCAAATATGCAAGTTAAACTCAAGTACATTTATCAGTTCTCACTTAAAGAGCAATTTTAAAAAATGGTCTTTATTTTCATTTTACTGTCTGAAGTGAAAGCATTTCCAAAGTTCTCAATTTAGAGGACGCACTACACAAAGTTATGGGTCTGTTGCTTGATCGGGGGGAATCTTTGTTTATCATGCACATTAAGATGCCATTTCCAAACCTGCCTGGTTTACTCTGGCCATTAATAGCTTATATACAACAATTAATTTTGATAAAACTATAACTATACTACATTATCCTTCTGAAAATAAGTGTTCTTACCTGGTAATCTTACAATAGAACACTACTAGATAAAAATTATGGGAATTAGGATTTCACAACCTTATGATCTATATAATGCTAAAGAATTATTATTACAGTACATACCAACAAACAGAAAAATTGTTATGTGACAGGAGAAACACAGAAACATAGAAAACCTAAACTAACTCCAGCACAAGTTAGTAAAAGCTTCTGCAGTTTACAAGTCAAGCATGCTATGATATAAAGACTTCTCGGTTACTTTGACACCTATTTCTTAAGGCATAGGGAAGTGGGTCATGAGATTCCAATTTCAAAATCCATCAACAGCATAGAAAAAATATTACCTACTCTCAGCTAAAAAAAAAAACTTGAGACTCTACACAATGACTCCACTTTAAAAATCCAAGTAATATTACAGAAGAATGCATTACATGAAGTTGTGCGAATAATTACAAACTTTCCAAAGTCATGAATTGTAACTGGTACCTAAAAGCTGCAAGCGATCCTTGGCCATTGCCAAATTTGTCATCATTTTAGATTGCAGACGTCGAGCCCGTTCACACTGATCACCTTACAAAGAAAAATCAATGTTAAAACACAAATTGTTAAATCAACGTTTTTAAGTGCTAAAATACTGACGCCCAGCCTTTCATCCTCTTCCACCCCTTACTATCCTCTCCATTAAGGAATACTATTGCAAAACTAATGAAAAAATCCTAAAGTTTTCCATTTAATGAAGAATTTAAAGTTGTTTGACACTATCTGCTTTACAAATACTGTTCATAGAGTGGTGGGAACGCAAGCATTGCTTTGCATATTCTCTAACATTTCATGCTGACCTAATATATGTTGTTTGTCACTGCATTGTTCTAAACAGAAGTTGAATATAAAATATTTTTAAAAGCTTGAAAAGTGACTGAGAGGCAAGTACAATTTAAAATAATTCACTTTGGCAAAATTAACAGATTTAAATTCAGTTGACTGTGTCCCTTTACATCTCAAAACACAGAGAATTACAGTCATTAATATCAAACTTTCTAAAAAAATAGTGCCTGTTCAAGTCAGGCCTTTTTTTTTTTTTTAACTGTGCAGTTTAGACAGGTATCAAATGCCACTGATATTGCTGCTTAAGTAACATGTCACCATATACTGTTCACAAACATTTCTAAACATAGCTGAGGAACAAAACAGCAATCTGCAAAAGCAGTCACAGGTTTGGGTTTTCTTTGAGGGGGTGAGTGGTTATTAATACTATTACTTTGATAACAGAAATTCTTAGCAAATCCTTCACCTATTTTTCTATGGTACATACCTGCTTCTACACTACATCTTAAAATGTTTCCATATACACAGATGGTTTTCTTTCTTTGGTGCAAATGTTCATTTTTTTGGCATAACCTATGCAGAAACACAATGCCAGATCATCCCAAATTGGGGTGTTTCTTTTTTTAGATATACTGAAGGCAATATAAAATTCTGCATAAGTGAGAACATGAACTGTCAACTTCAGCAAATCAAATCAGAAGTAAATATTTTGGCATTCCCATTATATAAGAAATAAAGTGTTTTACTTTAGAATTTTCATCACTGCTCATGATTTTGGATGGTCTGAAAATATTTGCAACAAGATTTGCATGTGTAATAGACCAGAACATTAAGGTAGAACAGAGAAATGGACCAGTGCTCACCTACAGCTAAAACAGGAATAAGAAATATTCTTAAGAATAAATGCAAACAGCAGACCATTCCTAACAACTACCATTTTTAGCAATATTGATTCCTCACTTTGAAGAAGCCATAAACCAGTATCTTTTCCACAAAACTCATAACTGGCTTACCTTTACCAATTACTAAGACAGCTATTCCTTTTTCCAGTTCTTCAATTCCTTTCTTATACCATTCAACAGCTTGTTCCTTTTGTCCTGCTTAAAAAGGAAGTGAACCCATTATTTTCTGTAATGAATTAAAGCTTAGGAATGCTTCCATACAATATTGCATAAAACAAGTAAGAGAAAGGAAGAGATATTTGAACAAAATCCTATGATTTAAAGAAACACTTAAAGGGACACTGTCAACTTTGTATCTCCTTAGTTCCAAATAAGCTTTTCTATTAAAAACAGGTACTAGACCAGCCTCAAATCACTTTTGCCCGTTTTATGAACACTTCTCCATCTCCCCAACAACCCACCTCCCCCCAAACAAACAAACAAAAAAAACCAAAACACAACCAAAAACCACAAACACACGACACCAACCCAAACACACACAATAAAAGGTAAAATAGCTAGCTTACATATATTCATCCACAACAGAAATGGTGAAATTAACCATTTTTCTTTCTGGAACATCAGATTGAGATGGATCTTTTAATCTTACAGTGATAGCTAATACCAAAGTCAGATTAAAAGCACAGAAACTCCCCAAGAAAAGCAATGGCTCTAAGGTACCACAGGAGTGAGACACGAGACACTTTTCTTCTGGTTAACTTCTGTACAGAGCCACTCATTTGGCACGGGGTTATTTCTTTGTTCATCCCATCAGGAAACTGCCTTATTGTAGGTGTGTGTCAACATTCACATGAAGTACAATACATGTGCACCTCTGTACCAACAATGTCCTAGATAGAAACTACAGCAAATACAACCATCAACAGGCCTATGCCTCACCTATCCTACCTGACACCATCACAGCAAATAACCTGTTGAAGAGATATGAATATCTACTTCATGGTGCTCCCATTTTATAAATACTCTGCATTAAAAAGACACTTGCCTGCACACAGAAACATACGTTTACAAGGTAGCTATGTCACACCAAGCATGCCTTGCCACACAGGAATACAGTACATTCGGTATTACAATTTAAACCTGATTAGCATTAACAAGCTGCTAGTGCTAGAAAACACAAAAATGCCTAGAATGAAACCTTCAGATACCACTACCCAAGTTTCAGAAGAGGCAAAGTTTCACAAAACTATTCATAAGTGCCAACCAATTATCAGTGATTGTGTTGCTTCTGCACTCAAATCTTTTGATAACTTCAATTCCAAACCTATTTTCTAGCAAATTTTAGTGTCAGTAAAAATATTTCAATAAATTTCTAGAATCCTCTTAAGGGTTTTCTCTTGTTCCTTGATCTGCTCTGTAGCATGTTTTTTTTTTTTCCTTAAGCTTCTCCCCATCACCTATAGAAATAGTTTCAGCTGCAGTGTAAATAATACTGAGCATGGCTACTAGAAATAAAATTTGAGATGGTTCCATTCAGGTTCTGCTACGGCCTGAATTGCTTTGCTGTTCTGAAGAGCAGTTGTGAACATACCACAGTCATCATTAAAACCTCATTTCCACCTTTTTAACTGGATAAGTTTTAAAAGCAATATACCAAACCCAGCTGTTTGCAAAGGCAGTGCTCTGAACTGCACAGAACGGTTTACTAGTTCTCAGTGATTGAGACACACGATAAAAAAGTCACATTCCTTAGAAGTCATTAATTTGCTGTACTGGGTCTGGTTGGGATGGAGTTAATTTTCTCCACAGCAGCCCCAATGGTGCTGTGTTTTGGATTGGTGACTAAAACAGTGTTGATACCACACTAATGTTTCGGCTGTTGCTGAACAGCACTTGCACAGCCTCAAGGTTTTCGTTTTCCCAATCTAGACCCCCAGCAAGTAGGCTGGTGGTGCACAAGAAGATGGGAGGGGACACAGGCAGGATAACCCACCCAAACTGGCCAAAGGGGTATTCCACAATGTGTAATGTCACACTCAGCAAAAACACCTTGGGTGGAGGAAGAACATGGTGGGGGCCATCTTCCAAGGCAGCCGTTGCTCAGAGACTGGCTGGGCATTGGTAAGCAATTGCCTTTGCATCACTTGTCTTCCCCCCACCTCTTTCCTTCACTTATTAATGTGCCTTTATGCTGAATTGCAAGTTTTCTCACTTCTGCTCCTCCTGTCCCCTCCCCTGTCCCACTGAGGGGAGTAAACAAGTAGCTACATGGATGCTCAGCTGCTGGATGGGGTCAACCCACAACACCACAGGTGCCTTCCCAGTCCCTGGAAAAGATGTTAAGCTTGATTTTGAACATATCAAAACAAGAATATTAATTTCCCAATAATTCAGAAACATAAAAATTACCAGAAGTGCTATCATGATTAATGAAGTACCCATAGCTTCCAGAACAGCAATAACACTGCATAATTAACAGGATAATAAAATAATCCAGAAATCCTACAATTTCACGTAGTGTCCCTAATAAATCATTTTCTGTTGAAAGTTACAAAAAACTTGTTCGCATATCAAATAAATTCAAAGGTATGCAGGTACTCCAGTAAAAACAGATAAGCATATAACAAAGCCATGCATTAAAGCAAAGCGAGGTCTTTCTCAGTGAAATTAATATTGCATTTGCAGGGCTGTAACACCTTTGCAACTGCTTGTGTTAGCAAAGATTTTTTTTCCTACTAGATGTATGACTTGTGTAGCTAATTAATATATGACAACTCTAAATATATCCATAGAGCAAGTCCATAATTAAAATCAGTATTTGAAGGCTTACCCTTCAAACCACCAACAGTTATAAGCCACAACAGTGGCAAAGGCACCTGATAATTTAAGACTTAGATACTCTTCACAGAGCAATCATCAACCAGACTGAAGTTTTAAGCTATATCATCTTCTCTCATGCTTTGCTCCTATGACCCTCAATGCCCTTATACTGTACATCTATTCTGAACTAACCTTGCTGCACACAGTGGGTTTTTTCTCCCAGAGCTTACCCTTGCCACTCCCAAAAAGTACACGCAAAGCAAGAGACACCCTTATCTACATGGTGCTCTCAGCATGTAGTTTCTATTAAAGGCCTATTCCTACATTTTAATCTCATCCTCTAGGATAGCAGTTTCACCAAAGCTTAAAGGGTATAGTAAGGTATTCTGATGTTTCCACATAATTTTAAAACCCGGCACAGCATGCTCCTAAGGATGCTGACAGAGTTGTGCTGCTGCATTTAGACTAAATGGCTAAATCAAATGCACTAGCAATTGCTTTTTTTTTTTTTAATCCTCTAGACAGAGAAAAAAAATCCTCAGTCTTGTGTTTTATTTAATTGAACCTTAAACATCCTCCTTAACATCTTCTAGTCACAGCGACAGGTTTTTTTAAGAGTAAGCATGTCAAACAGTTTAAGAACAATATTTTCAAAAAGCAAGTGCCAAAACATATGAATAAATATTTCTTTCCTTACAAGTCGGATTACTCCAAATGAGTAGTTTGAGAGCCAAGTCTCCTGAAGACTCACTTCAACAATTCCAGTATTTGTCAGACAGCACATTAAAAGGATGCACCCTTATTATTGTCCCTGCTGCTTTTGTTGTTCGTGTGGCCTGGTTAAACCCAAAGCTAGTTACAGTCACACCCCCCGATTTTTAATCGCCTCACCCACACCTCCGCATGAAAAGCTTTAAAGTTACCAGGGTGAAATGCAAAGCTTTGTTTTGCGGCCGGACCGTGCCGGGGGTGCGGGGGTAACCGATACACACAGCGGCAGGCGCTCGCCCTCCCGCACGGATCCTCCGCAATCTCTATTTTCGCACAAGCGGGTTTTGCTCGTTCTTAACTCAAACAGGCAGCCCCAGTCTCCCGGCGCACGGCCGGCAGGCCCTGCCCTCGCTCCCTCCCGACCCCGGCCGGCCCGACCCACCTCCCGCCGCGGCCCGGGGCGGCCGCCGGCGCTGTCTTACCGCTCTCGTCCTCGTCGATGCGCAGCGCCATGGAGATGCACTCGAAGGCCCGCTTGTGACAGGCCCGCACCGTCTCGGGCGCCCCGCCGGGCTCGGGCGCGTCGCCGACCCCGGCCCTGCTGCCCTTGGCGGCCATGAGGGCGCCGCGGGAGAGGCGCTCGCAGAGCCAGGCGAAGAGCAGCCCGAGCTGGAAGGCGACGAAGCGGAGCAGGGCGAAGGCGGCGAAGAGCGGGTACGAGAAGTAGTACAGGTTCCGCTTGTGGGGGGACGCCGCTGCCGCCGCCCCCGCCGGCGGCACGGGGGGGGCCGGCCCGGGCGGCGAGGAAGGGGAGGCCCCGGCGGTCGGGGGCGCGGAGCTGGAGCCGGCTGAGCCCTTCTTTTTCCCTCTGCCGCCCGGAGAATTCATTCACCGCCGTCGCCATAACCCGCTGCCAGGGACTGACAACAACCGGCCATGGCGGCGGCGGCGACGCCCCTTTCGCTCAGCCCCGGGGGAGGAGTGCGCTGCGGCGCTCGCCGAATGGGGGGCGGTGCCGCAGCGACCGCCACAATAGCAGGCGGGGATGGCGCGGCGGGGCGCCTACAGCTCCCAGCGTGCCGCGGGGCGGGCGGCGGCAGCGCCGCGCCCCGCACGGCTCGCGCGGTGCACGCTGGGAAGCGTAGTCCCGGGCCGGAGAGGGCGGCCGTGGCGGCGGCCGCAGCGCCCGGGACGGGCTCCGGTGGGCACCCCGGCGGCAGGGGCGGCGGCGCTGGAAAGGGTGAGCTCCGCGTCCTGGCAGCGATGTGCCTGGAAAGCATCAGCCCGCTGCAGCCCTGACCGAGGCCTGTAGATTTCAGCGCATTGAAACACACCGAGTGGAAAGACGATGAATAATTTAATACAATTAGTTATTCTGACCGGAGTTGCGAGCCGCCCTACAGGCAAAATGCAGCGCAGGTACCTCACGTCACGCCCCACAGGCAATCACGTTTAGAGGCAGATGAGGAGGTTTCAGGGAAATCTCCTCTTTTCCAAAGTCACAGGCCTCTCACTTAGTGCAACATCCAGTAATTATTGCATCCATCCCCCCAGCACTGTAGAGCTGCCCCCAAGAGAATATTCTCCAGTGCTTTGTCTGCTCCACATTTCTGAAATTGAAGTGACAGACTGTCTCCTCACATGGAGGAAACAAATGTAGTTGTACATACATTATAGATACATCATTTTAGAGAAAAAATATCTTTTTCCACCCTCTTTGCAAATATGAATACCCAGTTGTCCCAGCCACTGCTATCAATTATGTGCCCAACTATAATATTTAGTTATTTGAGTCTTTCCTGATGAGACAGATCCTCCAGCTCCCTACTCTTGATTATTTCCAATCTTAAAATGCTTTGGTACACTTGGTCTAGCAAACAAGGGGAGGCATCCACACGCCAGCACTCCCACATTCTGTTCTTGGGTTTGCTACCGCCATATTCAGTGCTGTAGCAAACCCCTTTCTTTGTACTTCAATCTTCCCCCTGCCCCCACTTTTAGTTTTTGGTTTTGTTTGCCAGTTGGGTTTTTGTTTGTTGTTTTGTTTGCGTTGTTACATACTCACTGTTCTACAAAGAAAATGTCGAGCACTACTGATGTTATATTAGATCACCTCTCTCCTAAACGCCAGAACTGCATACAGTACTCCAGACTGTCCCAAAAGTATAGAAAGATGCTATTAATTAATTCAGTGTACCAGCTAGCTTCCACAGTTTATAGAAAGAAATTTGGGGTGGTGGGGTGTGTTAATTAAAAGGATATACCAAATTGAAATCACTACTGCCCCCAGTGTCCTATTGTCTTTTCCTATATTACTGTAAAACACCTGTTTTTCTTCTTGTTTGCTTTTGCCACATGTATTTTTAGTACAGAAAGTTCCCCTTGTAACATGTATTGTTTTTCTTTTAATGACAGAACCAAGTATTAGTTTTCTTATTGTATAAAACACACAATTTTATTAACATGTAAAATAGCATAAGCATATAACCTAAAATAACTATTGATGACCTAAACCAATTATTAGACAGAGACAGTAAGCCTGCCCTTCAGCCAGTGCTCATCCCACTGTCACGACAACTTGTCCAGACGGATGCTGTGAGGGATAGTATCTCCTGTATTTTATGAGTCTTCAACATGGTATCTCAGCAAAAGATTTTGGAATCAAAGCAGACAAGCACCACAATCACAGAAATTAGGAAGGTACAACTACGCTGTCAACACAGCTTACCGTTGCACACAAGGTTTAGTTAGGAAACATTTTCTCACTCCCAGCACATTATAGCAAAAGCTGAATACAACAGAGAATGTATAAAAGGGGAAACAGGGGGCTAGGAGTAAAAGCATTGATTTTTCTTGGTAGCCATTGCTACAAAAAATTCAGGTATTTTACATATAGTTCTAGCAATGACATTTTAAAGAATATTGTGAAAAAAATAGAGACTCAAAGTGGAATTAACAGCTTATACTTATTCACATTAAGAATTTACTTACAGTCCTGTTTTAAGTTTTAGGAAAAAAAAATCTCGGGATTTTGCCTTTTGTGTTTTCACCTAGCTTCCTTGACACCATCTAAGGTTGCCAGAACTAGTTATGTGAATTGACACAAAGACAGCTACATTTGCAGGTCCTTCAGTTGAGTATCAAATCTGGGACTGACTGCACCACAGTTTTTGAGCCTGCTTATCACACTGATAACACTGTCAGTTCTGTAAACATTGTTTCAAATTCACTGATGTAAACACACTTCATTGCAGTCCTATTATTACATCAGAGTATATTCTAAGAAGAACATGGCATTTGGTTATTTGTCTATACTGTTGATCTTTTAAGAGCATCAGCTACATCATTCTTGCTGCTGTGACAACAATGCATATGAAAAAAAGAAAAAGAAATAGACCAATTGTTGTAAAACAACAAAGAAGTTTATTTTCTCAAAAAAAAAAACCCACTACAGGAATATAACTACTTTCTCAGAAATAAGAAGGTTCTAAAGGCCTTTTAAATCTATCAGCACAAGTGATGCTGCCACACACAGAATTCCCAATGGAAAAAGAAAAAAAAGCCAGGCATAGATGTTCAAACACTGGTGCAATTTGTAGCAGCACAGCAACAAAGCAGCGGTAGATTTTTCATTTCTTGATAGCTTCATGTGAAGACATGATGATTAAAGCTGACACAGAGAGAAAGCTGAGCAGCTGCATTTTTCTTAGCACAAAGACAACTAGGCAAAATTAATGGCCAACATTGTTTTGCAATCTGTACTCTACAGAGTTCGAAAAAGTTATTTTACTAACAAGCCCCCCTTTTCAGTCCAAAGTTAGCTTCAGCAAAGTTATAAACATCCCAGTGAACTCCTCAGATGTCAAACTGCATTGGTTAGGTTTCTGTACCACAAAACTTTCAAGGGACAGTGTTTTTCAAAGGCTTGCTTGGAGAACAGAAACATCCCGCCAGTTTTAGTTCCGACAAGATGCCTACAAGCAGAATTACCTGCCTGCTCCCCCACAGCTAGCCTTACCCAAGGCTCCTCGGGTTACAGCTCAAAACGGTTAACAGAAGCCACGACAGAGCCTCTGCTTCGGTGAAGAAAATTACTTTATATAAAAAGAAAAAGCCTCAGTCACAGCCGCTTAGCGTAATACCGACTACCTCATCAGACGCCCCAAACACGGATGGAGACCGGCCAGACCAGGCCCTACAACAGGCACCAACACACCCCTCCTCACCCAGCCGCCCCTCTGCCCTTCTCTCTACGGTTGAACAACCGCCGCGCGCCCCGCCCAGCGAACCGCCTCCACGCGCCCACCCGCCAATGGGGAGGAGGCTGAGGAGCGACAAGGCCCCGCCCAGGGATGACATCGCCTAGCGCCCGCGCGAACCTCCCCACTGTTTTCCCCCTCCCGGCAGGCCGGCTCCCAGAGGTGGGCGGGGCTTTGTGTGCGCAGGCGCAGTTCGCCGGGGTTAATCGGCGAAACGCAACTGTTTCACTTACGTGAAAACAATTTACGACAGCTCCGCCGGCGGCTCTGGTTGCTGTGGAGAGGCTGCAGGTGCCCAGCCGAGCCCCGGTCACACCGGCGGGTGAGAGCGGCGCTGGGGGAAGCGGGGTGGTCGCCCCTTCCCCGCGGTGGTGATTGCGTTATGGCCGGGGCCGCGCCCCGGCGGCGTCCGCACGTGGCCCGCGGGGCGGTGCGAGTCCCAGCCCGGCCCGGCGGGCGGCGGGTCCCGGGGCACTGGCGCCATGGGGCGGCGCGGCGGGCAGGCGGGCGGCAAGGGAGAAAAGAAGGAAGGAGGGAACGGGGCTGTCTCCGCCTTCCCGCGGGCGCTCCCGGCCGGGCAGGGGGGCGGACCGGCGCTTGGGGCCGTTGTTTTAAATGACGAATGGCGCGTTTTGTAATCCCGGTGCCGTTTTATTCAGCGGGCGTAACGCGAACCTTAAGACCTTTCTCGGTTCAGTGTGCGGGAAAAACGTGCACGAGTTTGGCAGCGGGGGAGCGCAGCGGAACTCCGTTTGCTCTCTAGAAACTGCGCCTTAGTAACCAAATGATGCAATATCTGTCAGCTAACACTTGTCTGCATCTCAGCCTGCTGACCTGCTTCTTTTATTGCTTTCCAAGATTATTGTACGTCCAGCAAATTCCACTTTTCTCAGCATGGAGGCAGAACAGATTATGGAAGGACAGCCTCAGGTAATGCAAAAAATGTTTTATGTGCATCGTGCTACATCTGTAAAAAGGAGCATTTCCACTTTGCTGACCATGTGTTATTTTACAGGTTCCAGAAAATCCCCATTCTGAATATGGTCTTACTGAAAATGTAGAGGTAACAAACTTTGTCTTGAGTCTGACCTTAGCAAATGTCATGTTCCCAAGAAAGTTAGATGGAAACTATACCAACAGATACTAGTGTCTTGCATAACTGGCTGTTAATTAACATATTTTCTGTTGTGTTGCATTATACTAAATGGTACTGAAGTAAATAATGAACATCTTAGCAACGTGGGGTTTTTTTTGAAGTATGCGATGTTCCATTAATATGCAACAAAAAGCCAGCCAGACTTTTATTACAGGGAGGGGAAAAGGAGGAGTTGCTGGGATTTCTATAAAAGTATCAAAGGGATGAATTTTTTTAATATTCTTGTAAATAGAAATATTGTATTGGAATAATCCAAGCTGTCTTTAATTATGCCAAGAAGAAGCAGGTACAATCTGTTGTCTTCATTGTTGGTAACATTGTGGGTTAGAATAATAACTATATGACATTTGTTTACTCTTCCTCATTAAAGCCTTCAGTCTCCATTATAAGCTTCTACTCTATGCAAAGCTTTTGCAGAAACTTTTAAAAAATGTCCTTTGCAACTGTTCTCTCTGATAACTGCCTGCCTGTACATTTCAGCTTCCACTACAGAACCAGAACGCGTTGGATACATTGATCTCATATGGGTAGATGTGTGTGTGTTGTGTTGAGCACCTTTGGTTTACTGACAGTGGCAGGGTGTCCTTTTTGAACTACAGTTAATGGTGTAAGGTGATTCAGCACTTTTTTGACCAAAATGCACCTGAAAGCATTTTGTGTATGTTTTCTTAAGTTTTCCACCTGTGCTTTAATAGAGCACAATCTCAAAGTGCTTGAGTTTTAACAGAGTCTCCTCTGTCAGACTTCACCTGAATTTCTAGTGGTTTTAACATTTTGTGTTAGAATTGCGTGCACACAGGAACCATTTAACTTGGACCACTCTTGTTAGTCGTCGTTCCTGTCTCCGTGGTGTAGAATTTAAATCTGAATGCAAAAGCAGAAATAACAGTGATCCACTGGGTGTCTTCTGTTTTGGAAAACCTATGACTTTCTAACAATGTTTCTCCCAAACATAAGAATTTAACAGAAGGCTCCTCTGGACTAGATTTTTGTGCAAGGAAAAATACGCACTTACATTTTCTTACAAGATGTAAAGAAGTTAGGACCAGTGAATTGCAGAGAAATGGGTACTTTGCACTCATACTTCAAAGTAGATGTGTCTGCTATTAGCAATGTTCACTCACTTCTTCTTTTTTTTTTTTTTTTTTTCCCTACCTCAGAGGATAGTAGAAAATGAGAAAATAAATGCAGAGAAGACATCGAAGCAGAAGGTGGATCTTCAGTCACTACCCACACGTGCCTACCTAGATCAGACAGTTGTACCTATCTTGCTACAGGGACTTGCTGTTCTTGCAAAAGAGAGGTAAGATGCTTCATTGTTCCTTAAGAAAAACAAAGGTCTCAAACTTGGGTAGTATGTCACTTGTTCAGTGACCCTGCATACCAGATGTGGTTTTGGTAGTTGTAAAAAAGTCATTACAACAGGTTTATGAACTGATGATTACTATGATTGGCTATGCAGGATGTGTTCCTCACTTAGGTGCATATGGCATGATAAGAGTTAGTTATTGAATTTGTGATCTCACAATGAGGTATGCTACTGCAAAGGTTTTGGACTGATGTTTTTTTTAAAATTTTGTCACATAATTTACCTTATAGAAGGAAAGCAAGAAGTTGTTCTAGTTTTGAACAAGATTTTTGTAGTGTGAAATTGTAAAGAGTTCTCTTGCCATTTGAAAGAAAGACAGACCAACCAGATAGGCCTGACGTGCATCTTTGTTGGAGATTAAAACACTTTATAAAGGATGAGGCTGTCAACACAGTAAGAAGCAAACTGATAGTTTATCCTTTGAGTAAAGATTATGCTATCAAGATTCCTCAAATCTCTTATCAGTCAATGTAGGAAGGTATTGTTTAATAATAGCAAACAATCGTTCATCTTATCCAAATGAATTTCTAGCCTTTTGGTATATCCAAACTATTGGTGAGTCATACCACATGTAACCATTTCTCAATTTTGCCAAGATAACATTATCAAAAGTTGGTATGGATGACCATAATCGCATTGCAGTATCTACAGCCAGAACAACCATTAGCAATGTCTTAACCTCCAAAGGAGCTGTGAATCTGAACTGCATTGTACAGACAGCTAATAAGGCAAAAGAGCACCTAGGAAAGTGTGTACACCTGAGTGTACAGACCTTCCATTGACATCTGTTGGAGTTCTACTGTGGACTTAATGTAAAACACAGCCTTGAGGTGGATACCCAATACTTACAGTCTGCATACTTCTGCTACACACAAAGCAGACAAACTTTTTTTTTTTTTCTTTTAACCTTTCTTCACTATGGAAGGAGCTGTTCTTTATGGGGACTCATCACAGGAGTGAAATTGGAACATTCATAGAAGAGGTTGGGGAACGTATAGGAAAAAAACCTAACAGTATCAAACTGCCAAGGTCAAACTGGCTATTCATTTGAGCATATTAAAACCTCGGGGTGCCAAAGCTGAACTACCAGCTCTGCTGTATAATCTTGTGCTTAAAATTGAACTGGAAAGTAACTAATGGATGTTAATTTTTTTTCTAAGGAATATAGAGATGTTAGCCCAATACAGCTGATGACTGTGCCTTGAATTCAGTAGAAGCTGTCTTCCAAGATAGTGAGCATATGGATAAATGACATACTTGGGAGGAGTCAAAACAACTTATGTCAGGGCTCCTAAGTCTCTTGGAGTTCACTGACAGAGTCAATGAGGACACATAAACGCAAATCTAATTTATACAGTCTTAAATTTCCAAAAGGTTTCTGGCACAGTCATTCACTAATGCTTTTAAAAATAGTAAGTTACTGTGGGATTAATGAAAAAGCCTCCATATGGACAAGGAACTGGTTGGAAGAGGGTAGAAGTAAACAGTGAATTTTTATGGTGAAATGAGCTCAATGCTGGAATCCTGGAAATGATCATGTATAGCTATTTGAAAAAGTGTCTGACAAGATTTGTTCATGATACTGAGTTTTATTGAATAGGTTGGGGGGTTTTGTCTTTTGTTTGGTTTTAGTTGATTGACTGTAAAGTATGGAATGATATCTGTATAGGGAGTGACTGAATGGATGATACTTCAACCTGGAAAAGAGGTTTCTGAGACACAATATCTTAGCAATCTGTTAAGTCATTAATAGCATGGAGGTTCTATGTTGGGATGGATTATTTATCATCTGTTCTGATACAGTAATCAAATTAAGCTATGAGGTAGAAAATTCATAAGGAACAAAAGGAGATGATTCTTCACAGATTCCATAAGTAAGCTATAAAACTTGCATCAGGTTGAAGACATATTGTTTGGGCTCAAGGGGCAACTGGTCAAGGTTGTAGAGGAATTCACCAGGACTATTAAAGGTGCTAGTTCAGGAAGCTGGTTAACTGTACATGCTTGGAGGCCAAAAAGATGGTCCAGAGAAGTACCTCTGTGCATTTCTTCCATTATTTATGTTCCTTATAGGCATATTTGCTCACTACCAGGACCTTTGGTCTGACCCAGTGTGGAATAAGTAAGCATGGCATTTATTCTGCAGACAGAATCTAGATTAGCAGGATTCATGCACTGAAGCTGAAGGAGCTTTTAAAACAAAAACTACTAGACTAAGGCCAGTGATCAGAAGCGTGCATTACCGACTACTTGCAAGTTACAACCCTTCTCAAATTTGGGAGTTTTTGTTGTGTTCATTTAAAAAGAAACAGCAGTTACCAGAAACCTTGAAAACAATTCTAATGCGGTAACCATTTCAAGAAAATAAAGCAAGAAAGCACTGACAGATAAATTTAAATAGCACAAGTTAAAGAAATATCAAATGCATGTAACTTCTGATGATGTACATACAGTATTTATGCTTACAGAGCATAGGATTGTAGGATTAACTAGTTGTAGGATTAACTGTATTAGCAATTTAGGATGGTGACTGAGACTCATTAAAAACTTAGTCATGAGACATAAACTGGAAATTTATAGGGTAACTCAATAGTTGGTCATCCTTAAATCAATGCTCACATGGGTTTGGGAGGAGTTACATTGCTTTTCAGGAAAGGTTATTAGTTCTTCAGCTGCCTAATTTTATATAACAAAAAATAATTGCTTTTGATTTACTTTTTTCTTTACAGACCACCCAATCCCATTGAATTTCTAGCAGCATATCTTTTAAAAAACAAGTCACAATTTGAGGACCGAAATTAACTGCATAAAAATGAGGACAATTTGGCTGCTAGACTGAAATGCTCATTTGCCGCAATTTGTTTTCTGCTGTAAAAATCCTTTGGAACCATGATGTTGTCTTTCTTAATAGCACAATTTACTTTACCTTTTGAGTTATTTAATAAAGAACACTTTACATTTCATTTGTTCACTTGTTTTAGACCAGCTATTAAGAGACTTTCAAAATAAAGTACTGAAACTACACTACTGATGATGAAAGTCTGGATAATTCTGTGGGGCTCCATCACCTGAATGGATGAAACAAAGGGGAATAACTTATTATGGGAATCACATGAGTGGTAATGTTGATTTTATAAAGCACCCTTCACGTGCAAGGTACCTAAACAGAAGGCAAAGGAATTAAGAACAGTTAGAATTTATTCTGAGGATAGATTGATTAGATAGAGAGGGGAGATGTTGCTTCCAAACACTAGGAAAAGGGTTTAGTTAAAACAATTATGTTTAGCAGCAGAACAGGTCACCTGCAGACAGTGTCCAGCATTTTAAATAATTAGATGAATGAGGTGTGCTATTTAGTATTTGTTACTGATCTCCTGTGACTGGTGTGCTGTGCTGGATTCTACTGAAATACAGAATAAAGTTTGAAGGGATTTTAAAAGGTTCTGTAATTCACTGTATTGCTACCCCTAGTTGGAGCAGTCTTTCTCTGTCAAAAATAATTATGCAGTAAAATACTACATCTTCTGATTTCCCCCCCGCTTAAGTTTACTAACACCACTGTTTGCTATTTCTATTCTTAATGTCTTTGTCTGACCAGCTCTTTTTAATTTTTTTCCTGTAGTCACCTCAGTAGGGGTAAAGGCCACAGGCCTCAGGGTACAATATAAGAAGCTGCAACAGAAGACTGGGGCTCAGAAGAAAAAGACAGAATTAAGACAGTAAACAACATGCTTTGAAAAAAGTATCAGCAAATGTCTGTGAAAATATGAATATTGTAACTGGAGAACTGGCTCACTAGGTTATTGGTAATGTGTACAGGGACTGGTCACACCCCTCAGAATTCCCATTTTTGTTTTCTGAAACTTGTACTAGGGAGCATAATCAATGTTATTCAGTAGCATTGGATATTGGAATGCAGATTAAGCATAGCCCAGTTTTTAATAGACTGGGAGAATTAACATAATTTGTTTGACACTCACAGAAATAGTAAATTTGGCTTCCAAGAATTGCTCAGTTAATTAAAATCCTAAATTTTTATTCAAATAAGCTTCAGTATTGCCATCTTACCATTTCCATCTCCATTCCGTGTTTCTTGTTTTACTGCTTTAACATAGCAAGCTGTCAAAGCCTTGTAAGTTAAATTTGTTGCTGCAAGGGTTGGAGGTTTTTTTCTGAAAGAGATTAAAGGCTACTTTTTTTTTGTAATTATGCATAAATTCACAAAAAGAGCGACTAAAGATTCTCATTTTACTTGTACCTATGACATAAAGATCTACACTGTGTTTG